>NC_081851.1:70327186-71043866 GCF_963259705.1 Myotis daubentonii | reverse complement strand
CCTGCACACTCCCTACTGGGAATCCAGCCCGCAACCTGGGGAAATGCCCTGAACAGGAATCAAACCATGACCTCCTGATTCATGGGTTGACGCTCAACCACTGAGCCACGCCGGCAGGGCAGGAGGCAATTCTTGAGGGTCCAAGACACGGATTCTTTAAGCACGTGATGCCCTTCATTCTCTCCCATTCTCTTTGCCTTTGGGGCAGGGTAATCTGTTTATTTGATAAAAGTGAAAGGGGGGACTTCATGGTCCCTGCTTTAGTCTCATTCACAAAGAGAGAGAAGTGGAATGGAGACTATATACACATATCACAAAATTCCATTTTCATAAAATACTCAAAAATGCAAATTGATGGTGGCAGCAGGTAGTAGGCGATGCAGGGAGCTGGGAGTGGTGGGAGCAGAAATTACAAACAGGCTCTGAGGATCTCTTGTGGATGATAGCTCCTCATCTTGATCATGGGGATAGTTTCATGGGTGCATACCTGAGTCAAGCCTTGTCAAGTTATATACTTTAAATATATGGAGCATACTGCATGACATCATACGCCCCCAAAGCTGCTAAAAACACACACAGCGAAACCAGCAGCTACCAAGGGACAGCAACCATTACCCCCAACATGACCCCTGTTGCCCTAACAGACTGCACTCACTGCCCAGCCACCTTGAATACCCCCTCCTTCCCTCTGCCTCTGCCAGCTCAATTTGTCCTTCAAAGAAGAAGTCCTATCTCCTGCAGAGAACCTCTCATTACCTCTCACCCCTGACCCTCAGGGCACAGGACCCTTCATTACCCAAACAGAAGCTGAGCTCCCTGAGACCAGGAAACCTGTCATCGGGACCCTTCCTCTACCTGCACAGTCCTGGGCCCAAGAAGCCCCAATTCATACCTGTTGATTGTTGATGAATCTCCCACTGAGAGATCTCCCTCATGAGGCTTCTCTTCACTCTGTGATGACATGCCATTAATTTTAAGAAAGAGAGAGAGCACCGTTTGTGCCTGTGGCCTTTGCTCTGCCGGGGAGGCTATGTCTCCTGCCGGAGCATGCCTCGGGAAGGCCCTGTGTGTGTGTGTGTTCACATTAGACTCCATGCAGCTGGCCACGGCCAAGCTCACTGCAGACAACCAGACACCACGGGCTGCTTTGGGCTGCTCTGTGCTTCACCACCTCAGGGGTCCCACAGCCTTGGCAGGGGAACCGTGCCCTGCCCTGCCTTTACAACAGCCTCAGAACACAGGACAATGTCTGGTGCCAATGAGCTCCTTGCCCAAATGAGTAAACTGAGGCCAGGGAGAGCATGTGGGCGAGTCTAGGTCACAGGCTGTACCTCGCTTCTTCCTCCTTCCTCTCTGTGCATTTGGGGCTTTTCTCACATGCAGGATCATGAGACAAAGGGAAGGACAGACCTCCTACTGCCCACCCTTCGCCCGGCCCGAAGAGAGTCATCCCAGGTTTTCCAAGCTCTCCCACCGACGGCTCACGATCAAATTTCCCGTCATCTGGTTAAAAGTAATCTCTGCTACGCCTCACACTCCAATCAACTGATTTAAAAGAAGAAAAAGTCAATAGGCTGACAGCCTTAGAAGTGGATAAAGATATTAGCAGAGGCCTGCTGTTCCAACGAGCAGCAGACACATAATGATCGATACTTTTTATCTCCTAATGACTGGACGGTGATTGGGTAGCCTCCAGCTAAGAACTTCATTGACAACTCCAGTGTTGCCTGGAGGAAGGAGGGGAAGCCAATTTTTATGAGACCCGAGGAGATGAGGACCCATCAGAAAACCCTGAATCCCAGTCCCTAGGAACCTAGCAGTTGCCCTGAGCTGGATTTTCCTCTCTACCCTTGTCATCTCCAGTTATTCTCCCAATTTGGCCCCGCCCTCTACCAGGAATCACATCGAATATGTCTAACAGCAGACAGAGGGGCGTTGGTCCATGAAAATTATTTGCATCCTATCAGGTCCTCCCAGATTTTTAGGGAGGTCCCTAACGCCGTTCATGTCTATCTTCGTCCTTCATCGGCTGCCCTTTGCATTTCTCCCTCCACAGCAGCACTTGCTTCCTTGTCAACACATCTTCCTCATGCGTCAGCCAAGACATGGGACATACCTGCTCCCCACCCACCCAACTTCCATTCATCAATTTCTTCTTCCTTGCCTTTGCTGAATTGGCTGCCTCCGGCTAACGTGCTCTTTCCTATCTCCCCACATCAGCCATTTTTATAAATTTTCACCCAAAAGCTCTCCCAGGTAGTGTGAGTATTATGAGCTCCACCCTCTGCCTCATTTGGATGGCATCTTTCCTCTCTGCCTCTCCTATTTCCTGGTACAAACAACTCCATGCCGCCTCACTCGCGAACAGCACTGCTGTAGGGTTGGTAATACCCCCTGTGGGATGGATTCTCACGTGTATTCCCAAGGAGAGGCGAGACAATGTCTCCTGAAGCGCATGACAGGCACTTGGCGTGCCTGTGAGTGAATCCAGGGGACGCAGACATTCACAGGTTCGCCACATAGCTCACAATGCATGCCCCCAGGGTGTGTAATGGAATGCCAACTTCCCAGGGTGTTGATGGGTACCACAGTCCTCCTGGCAAGGATTTCCATAACCAAATAAGCACGGTCAATGTTTGATTAAAAAGAGTGAATACAATCTCTTTACTGCCTTCTGGCCATTCATAAGATCCGATGAAAAGTTCTCTTTAAGAGGAAGGCATATTACACATCATTTCCAAATCACATGGTCATGGAGCTCTTTGATTACAGAATGTGACACAATACCACAGCATTCATGAAGCCCTTGGGGAAACATGTCCCGGCCTAAACCATTCAGCACACAGGTGCCCTTAGGTTCACCCAGTAAGAACCTGTCTTTTCCAGAGCCTCAGTTTAGCAAAGTATATCAGTGTTTCTTTACTTAATCCTCATAAGGCCCCAATGCACCATGTGCTTAAAAAATAAAAAACAATGAAAGTCTAAACAATAGAAATCAAAATTATCTAACAATAAGATTACAGCATGAAATGCCTTCCAGCAACAAGCCAAAAGGCAGAAAACAAAATTCTATCTAAAAATCAATCTGCACCCCTACCGCCTGTCAGCAATCAATACGCCATTGCCCTGTCTGCAGAAGTGGTTTGAGGTAACCATGTCCAGGCTGCAACAGGGGCAGGAGCAGGACTGGAGAATTGCCTTGCATTGCTTACCAGCCCAACGTAGACACTGAGGATTCAGACACCCCTGCGGTTAGCAGGAGCTGCACAACCCCTCCTATATGCAAATGTAATCACACCATCCAGTTACACCACAAAGCAAACCACGGAGCCTGCTGAATCCTTTCCACAGCTAAGGGGAGTGGGAACAAGATACCGAAGTGAACTCTCCCCTCTCGTCCTTTGAAAATCCTTACCTGTTCTTTTGCATAAGCACAGCAGCCCAAGAAACACACAATGGCCAAGAAAACACACAACACCTATCAAGAGGTGCCGACAGAACATTGAGAGACCCGAGTTGTAGGCAACGATGCTAAAGGAACTAGGAGGAGTTAGCCCAGAGGAGGGGGAAGTCAGAGTGCAAAACGAGATGTCTTCTGGTATTGGGACAGCTCTCACGTAGGAGTGACATCTGTGTCATGGTGGAGGCATGAACAAGGAGTTCGATTTGGACTTGATAGTAAGAAAACTTTCTAATTCCATGTCGATGAGAGCAAAGGTCACCTTGCTCATAAGGATCCATAAAGATTGCCTTGGGCAGTGATTGCGTGGGTTTTGAAAAATCGATTGCCTTTCCAGGAATCACTAATGTGCGTGCCCGTGAGAAGAAGCAGGCGGATTTACATCTCTGAGTTTACTTCCCAATTCAACCCCACCTGGCGAGGGTGCCCTTTGTGCTCCAGCAAGAGAGCAAAGTGGGCAGAGAAGGTTTTCCCACGTGAGCCATGCCGAAAGGCCCCGCCTCGCTGTGGAGGATTTCCTGCACCTAGAGATAGGCCAGGTCCGGCTCAGTGGTGCGTATTGGGATTCTGCTGTTCAGGGAGGGATGGACATAAACTCTCTCAAAGCTCTGACCTGAGAATGTGTGCCAGCAGCTTCTGGAAGTTAAAAGGCATCCTACTGGAATGCTACTTCTGCTTAATGGAAGCAAAAAAAAAAATATCTTTCAATCACAATAGCTCAGTGAGTTCACACTTTGACATTACCGCCCTGGCTCCAAACGTGTGAGCAACGATCTATTTAAAACAGCACAAACATACTGCTGGGCTCAGAAACAAGTAAATGTCTTAATGGATCAGAAATAGAATAGCAATTCCAAAGTGTAAACAGCTCTGAAACCACAGACCCAGGCCGAGGCAGGGGTAACCTGGGACTCAATTCCTCTGTGCCAGCAGGGGGTAAGGCAGGCTGGCTGCTGAAAGCTAGGGGTAGATTTCCCCCATCTCCCGCTGTGCACACACTTACTGCTTGAAAAGGAGGCAGAAAAGAACCGTTCCGGATTGCTCGTGGGGGCGGGGGGGGCACAGCAATATGAATCCACTGCCAAGGTCAGGCCCAAGCAAGGTACTCGCTGGGTTAATAATGTCCCTGATAACACAACTGGGCACCATTACAGGATCTGTTCGGGATCGGGAGAAAAGAAGGAGAATAACTAAGAACAAGTAAGATCTCCCCACAGAAAGAAGCCATAAATCAAAATTCCAAACCACGTAAAGAAATACCACACCGAGAGTGAAAGCTAACAACAGGAGCGATTGAATCGCAAAAGCAGTCTGTATCCCTTTATCGAGGTGTGGAAATAAGTCTGTTTAGTAGGATTTAGGAAAGAACAACATCCTTTAAATGAGCAAAATGTCAATGACAAAAAGGCAAAAAAGTGAAACAAGAAAATGATATGAAAATGAAATCAGTGATAAGATTTAAAAACAAACCGAATAAAATAAGAACCCATGGGTACATACACACATATTCACATGGGAGTGCTACCTGACAGTCGATAGCCAACTACTAAGTGTAGGATGAATCCTGGGGTAGAAATTGTCATTTGACAGGGGATTCAGGCAAGATTCTCTAATAGATGCTTCCACTCTTGGGTAAAGTTTTGAGCTTGTGAATCTTATGTACATCGCCTCAAAGTATCTCCTCTTAAAAACGCCTGCTAATTAGCTTTACAGTGGTGAACCCTGCCTGTCACCATCATAGTGGTCGAAGGTCACTGTTTTATTAGCTTTGCCACTCATGGGAAAGCCAACTCCATGTCCCTTCTGCAACTGTGCACTGAGAAGAACACAGCATCGCTTCTGTCACATTCCTGCCAAAAATGCATAACCTGGCTCTACTGATGAGGAAACATCAGACAACGTCAAACTGTGGAACCGTCTGCAAGTCCACTGGCTTGTTCTCTTTAAACATGTCAAGGTCATGGGAGATGAAGAAAACTGAGGAACTGGAGCAGGTGGAAGGAAGCTAGAAAGCCATGACGCTAAACGAAACGAGTGGCCCTGAGGTGGCTCCTGCCCCTGTAAAGAACATTACTGGGATAAGCATGGTCTGTGAAGGGGACCCATGCTCATATTTACATGATGGTAGCATGATATCAATGTCAATTTCCTGGTTGTGAGAGGTACAGTGTGGCTTTACAGGAGAGTGTCCTTGTGTTTAGGAAATACATACTAAAGTAGTAGAGGCAATGCAGTATCACTGTGCACTTAACTTCAAATGTATTTCAAAAAAAAGAAATATGTGTGTACATATATGTAAAAAGACACAGAGATGGAAGGGAGAAGGAAAGAGAGAGAGGAAGAGAGAGAGACAATGAATAATAATGCAAATGTATGTGTGAGAGAGAGAGAGAGAGAGAGAGAGAGAGAGAGAGAGGATGTGGTAGTGTATTATAGGGCAAAAAATGCAAAAAGTTTACAGAACACCTGAATGAAAAATAAAACACTTAGAAGGAAGTTGAATTTTAGATCACCTGATCAATAGATAAATTGCAATTAATATTTAGCAAATTGACCTTGAGCTGATTTATGTGACTCTGTAGAAAAAGCCCTGACACAGAAAGCTAGATGCCCATGTTGACCATAAAGCAGTGGTTCTCAACCTTCTGGCCCTTTAAATACAGTTCCTCATGTTGTGACCCAACCATAAAATTATTTTTGTTGCTACTTCATAACTGTAATGTTGCTACTGTTATGAATCAAATATCTGATATACAGGATGGTCTTAGGCGACCCTTGTGAAAGGGTTGTTCGACCCCCAAAGGGGTCGTGACCCACAGGTTGAGAACCACTGCCGTAAAGGGACTGGGGCGGTGGCTCACTGCTGTCTTCATGCCGGTGCTGACTGCTCCAGGGGTTTTCCATCAGAGCTGTTGGAACCAACCATCCCTTTTTATAACAAGCTCTTAGTAAAAGCCCCTATGCTCTCTTGAAATGAAAGCCACGGATAAAATGCCTTACCCATATAGTTTTTAAATAGAAATATAATTCAGCCAGTGTTGCTCAGTGGTGGAGCATTGACCTATGAACCAGGTCAGGGTTCAATTCCCGGTCAGGGCATATGCCGGGCTTTTGGACTCAATCCCTAGTAGGGGGTATGCAGAAGGCAGCTGATCAATGATTCTTTCTCATCATTGATGTTTCTCTCTCTCCCTCTCCCTTCCTCTCTCTGGAATCAATAGACATCTTTAAAAATAGAAATATATTGCCCTAACTATGAGTAAGTGGAGAGATTAAAATAATTTGCAATCATAACTCAGTATGTCCGTGATCATGACGACATGGGAAGGCATAAGGTCACAGCTCTATCTGAAAGAATCACCATGAATGTAACATCTGGCAGTGCAGGCTGATTTGAGTGTCATGCATTTGTGACTCAGACAATCTGAGCATTGTTTCTATTAGTGAGTTCATTTTTCAAAATGCTGAACAAATCTTGGTAACATTCTGAGTAAAGTACAACTTACCTCATTTCACAATAGGACTGCCTTCTTAGGGGGGGAAAGACGCATGCAAAGACAACTGCCAATACAATGCACTCACTATAGCTCAGTGGAGAAGTCCACAAAAAAGACAGTATAAAATAATGTTTTTCAATCTGTGAATGCTCAGGAGGATGACTAACTAGAAGGCATAATGAAGCGGCCAGATGCTTATGTCTTTACATAGACTCACCAGGAAGGAGGCAGCTCTGTGCACAGATTGCTACAGGTATGTTGCAGGGCAGCTCCGACACTGTGAGAGGCGTTGCCATTGGTGATAATGATTTCCCATGCTCAGAATGCTGTGAGCAATTCTTGGTAAATTTCTGAAAGTAAAAAATGCAATCTTTCTCAATTTACACCTTAACTAAGGTCCCTAGGAAAGTCAGTGCAGATTGGAGCTGTGCATAAAACACTTGGTGTAGAACAGTTAAGATCTAGGCTTAGATAATTATCAAAATGTTTTCCACCTACATCAACATCCATGGGAACGTTTGATATTTGTGCAGAATGTAGGATCCACTGTTACCTCTCCTGCCCACATCATTGGGTCAACAAAATCTACCCCCGCCCCCATTTCCAAATGCCCCCTGAGAAGCAGTAATTCCATAAATAACCAATTAGACCAGGAATTCAACCATGAGCACATGGTCCTCAAATTTGTGGACCCCTGACAGACAGCAATCAGTCCTGTCCCAACAGACACTAGTGCTAAGGAAGGTTGGACATTTCAACTCAGGGCATTGCTTTAAGCCCTTCTGCAATGATGTACCCACCACAGGCAACTGATAAAACTCAATAAATGAATGAACAGGTCACGTCTCTGATTTGTTGTAACAAACAATACTGGATGTTGTCTGGAAAGAGGTCAGCAAGATCAAGTAATGCCAAGTGTAAAAACAGGGATCATGCCCTTGGATGCATAGTTAGAAAGGGTGAAGTGTTGCAGTGGGGAAGGGAGCCAAGTTCAAAGGCCTCCTTGTGGCAGCTGCTATGGTCACGTCTCTGCTATTAGGCAGCTCCAACTTCCTTGGGTTTGATGGCCAAGGCCAGTTCTGCAGGCTTTCTGGAAAAAGGTCCCCTGAACTCTCATTTTCAGCTTCTTCCTCAGGTATAGCCATGAATAGAAGTGAAAAGGCATTACAGGATTCTTCTCAAAGCCGGAAGGGGGGTGGAGGAAGATCTTTCTGGAACGTTCCCTAACTTGGCTAGAGGAGCATCTCTGAACACCTTGAGTGGTCATAGAGGTCAAGTGCTTGAAGTCACAATTCTTTCATCTATGTCTGTTGAATTGGATGTCAAATCCTGAGTGCTTAACATATTATAGGTGTTCAAAAATTCACAACTATAATGTTATTATTTCTATTATTTTCTGATCATGAACAAGTTAAACATCAACAGCCTCTCAGGGATTTCCTAGGCCTACAAATTCAGTATTTACAAGACAAACCTGGGTTCGTGAATCTGTAAAGATTATTTTCATCTGATAAACATTTTTATTGTCAATCTTTTCCATGTCTTTTATTGAACTTTTTGAAAATGCAGCAAACCCACAGCAATTTAAACAATTAAGTGCACAAAATAGAAGTAATTTCCCAAAGATAGAGCCAGACAGAGTATGTGCATGAATAAAAGATCACAAACTGGAGAGCCCTTGGAGATCCAGCTCCCGGAAGGGGGAGACTCATCTTTCTTTTCCCAGAAAACTTGGCACCATCGAAAAAGCAGCCCAGGCAACTGGCCTCTCTTTATCCTTCTTTCAAAGTATCTTCCTATCCTCTGGGGAAACTACAAGGCAGGTCTCTTTTACCTAATCCCCTGGGATCTCAACCTCAGTTGAGATTTAGCCAAGAACCCTGACCCCCACACCAGACGTAAATGTCTTCATGAATCAATAATTGATCTAAATTCAGACCTCTGAGTAAATCTCTCCATCCTCGCTTGTTGGCCTGCTAGGCAGTTTAGGTGGAGGTGGGGCCTCTTCCAGAACCTCTAAGGGCTGGATTCACTGGGCACTTGAGTAAACAGATCTATGGCTTTCATTTTTCAGAGAGGCATGCTTATTTGCCACAAATGCAACCCAGAAACTCTACTGAGGCAAACAGATAGGCCCTCATTTCTTCCATTCCAGGCTCCTGGTTCTCAGCGTAAACACGGATATTCCTTTTTCTCCTTTGTGTTGATCTCTGTGTGCAGCTAGACCACTTAGGCCTGCGAATGACCATCAAGCTGAAGATGGGATCATGGTAGTACACAGGGAGTCCACGCTTCAGACTGGCAGCCTCTCACCCAGCCTCACGAGCATCTAGGGCTGCTTTCTCCTCGTTCATGGCACTGTTTTACTCTGATGTATATCAGTGTGTGTGTGTGTGTGTGTGTGTGTGTGTGTGTGTGTGTGTTATCTACCCAGACTTGAGGGCAGAGATGTCTTATAAAAATCTGTCTTTCCTAATCCCCCACAGCTCTCAAAACAAGGAATGATGCACATTAGCAACCTGAACCCTGTTGAATAAAGGAATGAATGAAATAAAGTGCTTCTGGCTCTATTCCCAACTCTGGAAAAATAATGCCAAGCATGTGTCCTCCCAGCATACTTGCTGAAATCTCCATGAGATTCAGATGCTGGCTGCTGAGCCCACGACCCTTGTGCCTCTCTCTCTGTGCTGAACAGGAAGAAACCAGGTGCCCTCATCAATCTCCTCCAGGTCCAAGGAACAGAGGTGCAGTCTTCACAGATGTGCCACCTGACACTGAGAGAGGAAGGAGAAATTGTTGAAATAAACTCCAATTTTGAAAAGCAGCCTACAAATGCAAAAATACTCTCATGCTACTCAGCACACTTCTGGGCTATAGCAAGTGGCATACACCATAATTCCTGCAGACCATAGACACACACACACACACACACACACACACACACACACACACGTGTGTAATGCCAGAGCCAATGAAGGCCATTGGTGTAACGGCCACATCAGCCCAAAATCTCTGAGTCACAAAGAGCCTGAGAGACTGCCTCTGGAATAGGTCTTACTAAACCTGTTAGCTACAAATCTATGGCCTCCTTACTTAAATTTCCCATTAGGGAGGTCACCTCATTGCATGATCAACCATCTAACCAAAGCCTGAGAAACACGGGTATTCTCTCCAAGCTCTGAGCTCACTAACATAGTCTTTTCTAACTATGAAGGGGAAAGTTATTGGAGCTCTAAGTACTCAGAGGTCCCCAGGGATGTCATGACTTCCAGGTTTCAGAGACAAGAGAAAGAGATGAACAAATCTAGGAAGAAATGAAGAAACACTTAAGCCAGTTAGCCAGAAGAGAGCCAGCCAGTAAACCATGAAGTACTTTTGTTCGACCCATACAGCCACTGTTCTATCAAACACACAAAATGTGTTTGAATTCCATTAGTGAACACAGACTGGATTCAACCATAATGTCCCTAGATGCACCATACTGAAATACTCACTATTGGATACTGATCCATAGGCCTAAAAAATCAGCCATTCAGTACATACAGGATCATCCAAGTTAGGAGCCCAGGTAAAACATTTGTAACAGGCACTATTGACATGATAAGGTATCTTAGTCACTGCTAACAATGGGCCTGTCAAGTCTAGCCCACTATTGAGTTTATGCCAAATGACTGATTAGGAATGAGATCTAAAGGGTCATAGGTAAGGCTGGAAATAAAGTACAATGAACAGTCTGATGTCTTGAATCTGTGAGAAATTCCTCCATGCTCAGCAGCGGTGCAGCATAATCAAGCCAGGTGTCTTTCACAAACCAGAGCAAGGCATCTTGGTAAACAGGAACCAATAGCTGGATGTGTCCTGAAGAAGAATGGCTAAGTGCAGCCCATGGAGACCAGATGTGCCCTGAAGAGTATCCAAGCACAACAGATATCAAGAAGACCCAGGGAAAGCAGGAGCCCTGGTACATGATGCTTGGATATGTATTAAATTCCAATATCTCATAAAAGAACAACAGAAATGAAATGGCAGCATTCTCTTAAAATTGCAACCAACCTGAAGCTGCCAAGAGTTGGTCAACCTGAAAGAATGATCATAAGGAGAACAACCCTGTGCAGGAAGGGGATACTTCAGTGGGTATATAACCTCACATGTGCACAGCGTCTCTCTAGGTGCCTGAGAAATCAGTATAATAGTGAACGTATCTGGTGAAAATAGGAATTCCATTCTTGAGCTCAAGATGTTACTAACTCTCTTCCACAATTAGAACCATCAAATCCCCATAAATATTTGACAAATCCTCACATAGCTTCCTGTTGGTAAAGAGAAGAAAAGTGAGCCTAGAGCATGAGGGAAGGCTAGTGTGTACTATTTAATGATGTGTGAACTATAGTGCCAGCACACACAAAAAAAAACAACGTTTGCCTTAAACATCCAGGCCTTAAACACATGTATCCACCAGAGAATTTTTTTTAACACAGCAATGCTTCACCTTTGCCTCCTAATGGTGGTTCTGAATGTTTGGTTCTAAATGTTTACTTCTGTTGATTCCTGACTCTAAGGACCCCAAAAATGAATGCTCTCCCAAGAGGTTAATGGGTCCTTCATACAAAGATACCACTTGTTGATGCCTGGCACCTGTCTACCACGCAAAAGCAATAAATCTGAATGCCATTGGTGAGCACAGATTGGACTTAGTCTATGGCACACCACACAGAACTCAGCAATGCTTGTTGAGTTCAGATTTGGGGGATGGAGACAATTCAGTAAGTATAACCCATAGAAAGCAGATTGTCCTGGAGAAACAAAAAGTACAACAGAAGAAAGAAGCAGGAGGAGGAGATGGGGTAGGGCCTCTGTCCTACAGGAAATTCACCAAACAACTCAGGGGAAGGTACACTCATGAGGCCAAGACAATTCAATGCCAAGTATAAGATATAGACTAGGGTCCTTTACCCTGGCTATACATTAGAATCACTAGAGAGCTTTTAGAAAACATGGCTATCCTGGCCCCATCCCAAGAGAGATTAATTTAATTGTTCTGGGGAGAGATGCAGGCAATGATATCATTTTAAAGCTTTCTGGGTGTACTAATTGTAAAACCATGGTTGAGACCCATTGAGTCTGACAACAGAACCTGAAAGAGCTGAAAGGAGCAGAAGATTCCTGAGGGTAGGAGCATTCAGGAAGGCTTCTCACAAGGATAGGGAGGAAAGGAAAAAAGAACCGGAATAGTAGGGTAACAAAGCGACAGGTGGTCTGACACATGGCTGATTAAGAAGGCCTTGAACACCAAGGCCAGTTGTGCAAACTTGACCTGATAGACAATAGGAGAAAATGAGGTTCTTAAGATGGGTTGGTACACGCTCATATACACAACACGTTCCAATTTACAAGACCCTTTTCCATCCATTTGAGCCTTTCGCCAACAATACAAGGTAGTCATGCAGGGAAAACATAAGCACATATCCAGTTTGCCAATGAGGGAAAAAAGACTGAGGGGATTTGAGTGACTCAGTAAGAGCAGTGTTTGCAGAAATTTAGTCTGGGGATAGCATGCGGCGTGAATTACAGTGTGGGAGAGAGAATTCCAGGAGGGCCCTGAGAAGACGGATGCCTTCCCATAAATGGGAGATAATATCAGTCCACAGCACGGCAGAAGCCTTGGGGGGACACAGCAGAGAGAGGATCTAAGAGCCACCTCACTGTTCTGTATCCCTCTATTTGCTTTTGGCGCATGGATGGGCACTAATCTTTAACACAGTAGGTGAAAGGTGGAAGAACTGTCTACATTAAGAATTAGGGAGACTGCAGAATAGAGAGGATGGAGTACACTTGAGCGGCCTTGGCTGAGAACTTGGCCAGCCAGCATGTGCCACCTTCTTTTACAGGTAGAGGCAGCTTTTCTTCAATCCTGGAGTTTCCTTCCAAATGGAGGAAACTCTACTATTGACACATTTTGGTCTCTCCTGTCTCTCACCATGTCATTCATTTCACTGGTGAATTTGAGAAAAATAACTAAGGATGCTCACCTGAATCCTAACTTTATTACCTTTGGGAACCAACCAGTCCATGAGGAACGGGAATTCTCCCAAAACTCTTGCCTCGGCAGCCCTTTCCCTGTGAAAATCCCTATCCTGTTCAGTGCTACCTGGGTTGGGCAGATGAGCCTGCCTGATTCTGGGGCTTAGAATTAACAAGTTCACTTGGCTCACAGAACTCCACACTTGAAGCGCCAATGTAGCTGTTATCAGTGATGTAGCTGAACAAATTCACACTCATTTTTTTAAAGTTCTTAGTTTTGTTGTTGCTGTTGTTGTTTTTTTAATATATTTTTTATTGATTTCAGAGAGGAAGAGATAGAAACATCAATGAAGAGAAAGAATCATTGATTGGCTGCCTCCTGCACACCCCCACTGGGGATTGAGCCCATAATCTGGGCATGTGCCCTGACCAGGAATTGAGCTGTGACCTCCTGGTTCATAGGTCAACACTCAACCACTGAGCCACACCAGTCTGGCACAGTCATACTCTTTAGTTCATAATTTTTTCTGAGCCAGAAGAGACAAGAGGTGTCCTACCCAGAGGGAGCTTCCTCACAGACCCCAGTAGCTGGCACTATTATTGAAGCAAGAGCACAGTGAAACTCTTGTCACGAACCTCATGACACTGGCAGCCTCAGGACGGGCTTTCATCCCTTTGTCCAGCTAAAGGAGACCAGTAGCTTAATTAACCACTGCCCCCCACCCCAAGGGAAAAGCTGCCTCTGATTCGGCTCTCAGACCCACGCTGGAAATACCATCAAGCCACAGAGAGCCCAAATTTTGCAGGTGTCTTGTTTAGTTATTACAGACTGTTGCCTCCATCAAACTCCTTCATCCAAGCAGCCAAATAAATGATTGGCAGGCTCTATTCTGTGATTTTTATAGCACTGAGAAAGTGCAGGAGCCAAGGCAATTATTTTAATGTTCTTTACCTTAAACAGCCTGACAAGTGAGCTGATTACACAGTTTACCTTTAAAAGGCAAAGATGTTATGAAGGATCATCTTTTTTCTGAGATAAGATAATTTTGTAACTTGAGTTCCTTCTCTATGCCTTTTAAGACCTGAGGGCCAATATTCATTCTCTATTTTTCTATAGGTCTTGGGATTAAGTAACTAAGTGTTAACTATACCAGTATACAGAGAGGGGCAAAAGTTGGTATACAGTGTTTGTATGGAACATGATACAATAATTAATAAAAATAATACAAGAATAAAGTTTGTTTTGCGTACTCACGACTGTAAACCCACTTTTGCCCACCTTGTGTAGCATAGTCCCCCTTTATCCATGATCTCACTTTACGTGGTTTCAGTTACCTGCAGTCAACCATGGTTCAAAAATATTAAATGGAAAATTCCAGAAATAAACAATTAAAAAGTTTTAAATTGCACACTTTTCTAAGCAGCATGATGAATTCTTGAACTATCCCACTCTGTCCTGCCCAGGACGTGAGTCATCCTTTGTCCAGTGAATCACCACTGTATACACTACCCACCTGTTAGCCTCTTAGTAGCAGACTCAATTAGCAGATAGGCTATCAGACAGAAAGAACATATTTGCATAACTTTTATTATAGAATATTGTTACATTTGTTCTATTTTATTATTGATTGCTGTCAATATCTTACTGTGCCTAATGTATAAATATAAACTTTATCATAGGTATGAATGTACAGGGAAAACATAGAATATACAGAGTTTGGTACTATCAGCAGTTGCAGGCATCCACTGGGGGTCTTGGAATGTGTCCCCTCTTGATAAGGGGGACTACTGTGTACACTCCTTGAAGGCCAAGCTTTTCACATGGTCTGAGACTAAGATGATCTTGATTATGTAGAGACTACAGCTGCCCATTCATACAAAGAAATGTGTCCTCTTCACATTGAGTCATAAGCTCATTTATTAACACCACCTCCTTTTACCCAACCAAGACTCAATCGCTTTCTGCCCTAAGGAAGATGTGGAATACGTGCACATTTTTAGCCCAAAATACAGTTAAGGAATGTGAGGGGAGAGAAAACAGAAATTCAAATCTGGGGTTATTATAAACTTTTTTCACATTTTATATTTTTACCGCTTATTTCAGCCACTTGTTCTACATGTATTCCAGTTACATTTTTAAGACCCCATTTTATTAGTCGAGCCTGGTTGCATATCTAAATAAACTCAACTATGGTCCAAATAACATACCGATTTGTCGGTTTTGTGTCCTTCTCTCTCTTCCTACTCATCAGGGAAGAGGGGAGGCCAGCGGGGGCAGGGTTTCAGTGGCGGGGAGATTGGACTGTGGGCAGGAGGGGTTCGTGCTCACTAGAAGCGCGTGCCCAGATGTGCAGTGCCTTTCTGTCACTGTACCTGGGAAGAGAGTTTGCTGTTCCTTCCCCCTCTTTATTATACATAAGGAAGTCCTAGAGAGGGCGCTGTTGATACTTCCAGGGTTTAGAGGATCTCAACCTGTGGGTCGCAACCATCGGAAAACACATATAGCATGTCAGATATTTACATGACGATTCATAACAGTAGCAAAATTACAGTTATGAAGTAGCAACGAAAATAATTTTATGGTGGGGGGTCACCACAACATGAGGAACTGTATTAAAGGGTCACGGAATTAGGAAGGTTGAGAACCACTGGAGAGCCTTTTGCTGGCATTGTTGTACTTAAATTTCCTCCTTTCCTTTCTTTCTTGCCAACTTTATCCATCTGTCAATGTCCAGTTCAAGCCTTTCCTCCTCCAAGAAGCCTTCCCTGACTACACCTGTTAGAAACAATCATACTTTCAAAACTAAAGTCCAATCAGGCCAAGAAGTATCTACCACCTGTTCAGCCCTATAGGTAATGATAACATCTGATTTAGCTGTTTGAGGACTTTTTCCAGACAAAAAAATACAAGATAGAGTAGATAAAATACAATTAGGAGGGAAAAGACCAAAGAGCAACATGAGTTCAAGCTACGGTGCTATAAATGGTTTAGAATCATGGAGGGCCCTCAGAGTTCATCTAGCTCTGACTCTATTTTGTGAATAGGTTCTTCTAAACCAAATTCTAACAAGCTCTTACAAGCCCTCCATACCAGTCACTTGAATCCCTACAGAGGCAGAGAATGGAGTTCCTCTCCCCAACTCACTTTTGGAATCTCTCTGAAAGTCAAGATCAATTCCTTAGGTTGGCTTGTGGTCTATTTCCTGGTGTGATAATGGACAGATGTTATTAAGATGAACTCCTTCATTCATTCTTTAACACTATCGATCTCTTCCAATATCAATACACTGAGGACCAATACCCTGATTTTATCTATCATCTATCTATATCTCTCAATTTATCTATCTAGCACCTATGTAGTACAAATTTTCAAGCAGCTAGATGAAATTTCAATAAGCCAAGTACGCCCGAGCACATGTAGTCTGTAGCCTGGCAACCAGACACTGAAGCTATTTGTTCACTCACTCACTCACTCATTCATTCATTCATTCGTTCATCCATTCAATTCTCCATCTGGGAATATCTAAATTACACCAGGCATTGTCCTTGAAACTGGGTGTAGAGCAAAGAGCAAAGCAAGCAAAGTTCCTGCCCTTTCAAAAAGTCTATGTTCAAATGAGAGAGACAGACTAACAGGAAATTATAACTGTATCCATGAGATTATGTAGTGACAAGTACTATGAAGGGAAATACAGTAGCATCAAGGGATAGATAGTGACTGAGGATGTTATCTCAGGAGGTAAAAGAATTGAATAAAGTGAAGAAATGGGCTAGGTTCATATCTGAAAGAGGAAGCGCCCGGTGGAAGGGGACAGCTAGGACCAAGGCTGAGGCAGGAGATGCTCGGTGAGCAAACCCGAAGCCTGTGCAGCTGGGAAACAGTGAGCCAGGAAGAGGCGGGAGGGCCTGAGGCCCGGGAGGAGCCAGGGTCTGCTCGGGGATGGTAAGCAGGCCGACTCTGTCCTGTGTGTGGCAGAACGCCGTGGCAGGGCTTGGAGGAGAGGCACAGGCTGATGTAAGGCTGACAATGCTCACACGGGCGGCTCTGCGGAGAACAGAACAGACTGTTCAGTGCCCAGAATGGAGGCTGAGAGCCCAGGCAGGAGTCTCTCATGTTGTTCCTGCTGCTTCCTGTGGCTCATCTTCCCAGCTCAGTGACAAGCTGTTCCAGGGCAGACTGTTCTGGTGTCTGGAAACCCCACTGCTTGGCTCCAGGAAACCTTCTGGAGCCCAAAAAGCTCCTACTTTCCCCTCAACATGTTTTCCTTTCCTTTGAAACCCAATCAAATGCGCCCATACATCACTGCTTCCCAGGCATCATTCCCTTCCCCAGTCGCTCAGTCTGCCCACCCCACGGTCTCTCCTATTCAGATAGTGCTGGGGGCCTGGCTAGCTAACCTCCCGCACTGGTTCTCACTAAGCTGCAACAGGCCAGTGGGATACTATTATATGGCCTGTCCAAGGGCATTCCTCAGCGCCTCTTCCAAAAGAATGGATCTCTAGCAATGCATTTCAGAAACCACTATAGACTGGGCACAAAGTGTGAGCAGGACATTAGGCGACTCACAAAAATTACAAGAAGAAAAATGAGACTATATACTTCAAATTTAAATTATTTCAAATTAGATCATGAACATGGAATTCATCAGTGCATGGGATGACAAAGCCCTAGAGCAGCGGTTCTTAACCTGTGGGTCGCGACCCCTTTGGGGGTCAAATGACCCTTTCACAGGGGTCACCTAAGACCCTCGGAAAACACATATATAATTACATATTGTTTTTGTGATTAATCACCATGCTTTAATTATGTTCAATTTGTAACAAAGAAATTGGGGGTCACCACAACATGAGGAACTGTATTAAAGGGTCTCGGCATTAGGAAGGTTGAGAACCACTGCCCGAGAGGCTGTTTAACTGAGGCAACCCGTTTTAAAGATGGGGGGATGGAAGTCCCAAAATTGTAAGGCATCGGCAGAAAACCCACAGAACGGGTTCGTCCTAAACTCTAAAAATGGTAAAATACTTTGGGAGTGGATAGAATGATGCTGATAACTTTTATCGTCATGATCATTTTGCTAATTATGCTCGAGGGGCCTCTTTCTCCATCTCCTTCAACCCCTTCCTCTCTGTGCCAACTACATCCTATGGCTCAGAACTCACTCGGCTTTTAGAGTCGGGCCCCTGGAGCATGAGGGACATGAGCCACATTTGACGCTCCCCCTCCGGTAGCCCCAGCCCCCAGAGAGGACAGGTGACTTGGCTTGGGAACGTAGGTAGTCCTAAGCATGGTCCCCTACACCAGTCATGGAGAAGGTCGTCCGCATCATGTTTGCTGGGGACATTTAAGAAAACATCCTTTTGCTTCAAAAGTAGCAGAGAAAGAGGGAAAGCTTTGTACTTGCCATTTGCTGGGCTCAGGCACAGTTTGGGTGCTGTCTTTTCAGAGGACCCTGGTCACCTCCGGGGATTTTATTCCTCTAAATACAGAAGGAAGGACCCTATGGTCCGGAGTCTGAGTGATGGTGACACCACGGAAGCAGCAAATTAAATATTTTTTTGTGATTCCATAAGCAGAAAACAAACTGCTCGGTGAATGGCAGGCGCTGCACAGATGCCACCTATTAAATAATTAAAATAACATAGAAATTAAAAATAAATAGTGGGAACTGAAACACACACAACCAAAGGAAGCAGAAAGAGTAACTTGGGAATGAAGGCGTGAGTAAGATTCGATTTGAGTTATTTCTAAATTCAATTGCATCTAGATTAACGGGCTCTCTCCCATTGTTGGCAGGAAATAAACAATACCTTCAACTGAGAAACCCTAGGAGCAAATGCAATATGAATGTGGCAGCCACGGTGCCTTTTTCGATGGGCAGGGAAGTGCCCAGGTTTTGCTGATTAGGACAAGACAGGAAGAAAGTGAGATTCAAGGAAGGGAAATGAAAACAGAATCTGTAGTGGTCAGCAAATGCTGTGTAATGAACAGTCACTGAACCTTAGTAACACCACAGCAACAGCAAACATTTACCTCTCTCACATTTGTGGGGTCAGTGGTGAATTTTCTGATCGACACCAGGCATGTCTAGGTGGCTCCACTTCAAGCTGCTAATCAAGCTGGGATTCGTGTATCTCGACTGAAGGGTGTGCTCTATTCTGTTCCACGTGTGCTTATTATGGGAGCCAGGCTGAAATGGCCAGAGCTACCTGGAAGAAGCTCGTTTCATGGTGCTGATAGAAATCCCAAGAAGGTAAGTGGAAACACACAATTCCTACAAGCCTCAACCTGGAGCTGGCGCATGGCCACTCCTGCCTCCTTTCCACTGACAAGTCCGAGAGTCAAGCCCTAGCTCCATGGGGTGGGAAAATACACCCGCCCCCATTCTCCTAACTGGTACCACAAAGCCACGAGGGAAAGGACGGGGATATGGAATTCTAATGCAGGAGATCAGAAAGGATGGCAAACAATTGATCTACCGTGGGTTTTATTTAACATGGCGCTTTTCAAAGCCAGTTATTTCTCAGGTCCCTCAAACTGATATTCTAGACACAGCAAACATGGCACACAAGCCAAACACAGCCTGCGCAAACCACCCCCCCCCCAACTTCTGTTTGCCCTGCAAGCTAAGAAAGGTTTTTGTATCTTTAAGTGCTGTGTGTAAATAAAGCTTTATCATAACAAGGCCACGCTCATTCATCTATGTATTATCTATGCTGCTTTTGCATTACAGGGGCTGAGATGAGGAGTTATAACAGAGCCCCTGTGGCCTGAAAAGTCTATTCACTCGCTGACCCTTTAAAGAAAAAGTTTGCTGAGCCTCGGTCTAGACCACTGCTGTCCACCAGAAAAGTCATGTGAGCCACATAGGTAATTTTCTATTTCTAGTAGGCAGGTGATAATCGTGGTTTATAGTAAGAAATGTATATTTGGTCTCCACCTCATTTCTGGCACAGAGCTTCTAAAACGCTTGGAATTTCCTAAGTGGTAAGAGCATAACAGAAATAGGGGTGTCTGGATATTCATAAGAAGCCCCTTTCAACCACACCTGAATTTATGTTAATGAGGTGACTTTTGGAAAGCATTTAAGGACAGGGAACCAACCATGTCATTGGAGGTCTGGAGGGTGGAGCTGAAAGAGAAGAAAGGGGCTAGAGGATAAAGTGATCACCTATGGTCAATGATTTAATCAGTTATGCCTATGTAATAAGATGGGAATTGGAGATTATGATGGGTTTGGAGAGTTTCCAGTTTGGTGATCACATGGAAATTCAGCCCTCCCCATATACCTACCCTATGCATTTCTTTCATCTGACTGTTCCTGAATTATATTCTTTTATAATAAACTCATAACCTAGTAAGTAAAAGGGTTCTCTAAGTTCTATATGCCACACCAGAAAATTAAGTGAACCCAAGGAGTGGTCACGGAAATCTCTGATTTGTGGCTCATTAGTCCCAAGCACAGCTAACACCCTGGACTTGCCATTGGCATTTGAAGTGGGGCTGTCTCATGGGACTGAGCCCTGGACCTGTGGGACCTTATGTTATCTATACATAGACAGTATCAGAATTGAGTTAAAGTTATAGCACACCCAGGTGGTGTCAGAGAATTGCTTAGTGGTGTAGGGGGAGAGGGAATTGTATCAGAATCATACACTTTAAAAAAAGCAAAAAGAAGCAAGTGAAATTAATTGTAATAATATATCTATTTAATCAACTATATCCAAAGTAGTACATTATTTAAAAAAGCATTAAGGGGATATTGTTCATTCTTTCCTCACTGAGTCTATAAAATCTGAAGTGTATTTTATACTCTCAGCACAGCTCATTTCAGGCTAATCACAGTCCAAGTGATCCACAGCCCTGTGTGGCTGGCAAAACCAGGCAGGAAGGCAAAAATGCAGACCACGTTTATCTCCCCAGTGAGAAGCCTGTTGTCTTTTACACATCTCTTCTTAAGTCAACATATTCCAAATCATCTCTTAGCTTAAATGATTGCAGAATGTACATCAACAGCCAACATGATGCGGTCTTGTGCCTGGGGAAGAGCCCTACCCACAGCAGGTGCTCAAAAATTGTTTTTGTGATTTTTTAAAAAATAAATAAATATGTGAGTGAGTATTGCCCTTGTCCGTATCATGTTGCTGGAGTCATTCTCTGACTTCCCCCTGTGTTGGCTTCCTGTCCCTCTAATTAAACAGTTTGCTCCTTCACTATTGATGACCAGGTATCTCCTATTAGAGCAACCCTCCTGTAGATAACAACTATAAACTGTGAAAAATCTTCTTAAAATAGCTCCATGAAGTTATAAAGAAAGAAAGAAAGAAAGAAAGAAAGAAAGAAAGAAAGAAAGAAAGAAAGAAAGAAAGAAAGAAAGAAACTTAAAGGCAGACCACAATTGGAAGAAGAAAATGGTACAGGATTAATTCCCCACTTTTACTTTTTTTTTTTTTTTTTTTTTTTACCAGAAGGCAGTCTTCAATCAACAGCACGTGGAGCAGCTACAATGTGGTAGAAATCTCACCATCTTACTGGCTTGTAGAACCAGAGGACAGACTGCCCGGTGCCTGTGGCTGCTGGAAAAGGGGAGAGTATGAGAATGAGCCAAGAAGACGGAGTCCTATACGTTGCATATAAATTCTGCCCAAATCTCTGGCTGTCCCCTAACCAACACCTGTGGGGACAGACAGGATGATGTCCAGCTGAGATGGAAAGAACTCAGCTGCCTACAATGTGCCTACAATTGTGGAGACAGCACTTTCCAGGGTGTCTACAATGTACCGCTTAGAATGTTCTGGATACGGCAGAAATGGCTAGTCACTTCACTCCTCCATATCTTCCTGAATAATTCCTTCAAGACCCAGAGCAAATACCAACTTTGTGAAGATCTTCCAGCCTGGCCAGTGTGGCTCAGTAGTTGAGCATCGACCTAGGAACCAGGAGGTCACAGTTCGATTCCCTGTCAGGGCACATGCCCAGGTTGCGGGCTCCATCCCCAGTGTGGGGCGTGCAGGAGGCAGCTGACCAATGATTCTCTCTCATCATTGATGTTTCTATCTCTCTCCCCCTCTCCATTCCTCTCTGAAATCAATAACAAAAACATTTTTTAAAGAAGCTCTTCCTGGCCCCTCCTGCTCTGCCCAGCCTGGGAACCCAGGGCATGCCTCTCCGTCACAGTGCACGCCTCTCCGTCACAGTGCACATCACAGTTCAGAGTAATTTACTTCTGTCTGAACCTCCCGCCCTCATTAGACTGTGGCCTGTACAAAGGCATGACCCTGATCTTGTTCCGTGGTTCGTCCAGTGCCAAGCCCCACACTAAGTGTCTGATGTGTCTTGTGTCTTGCATGGAGGGAGGGGAGTAAGCAGAGAGACATTTTTTTCTGGTAATTAGTCTAAAAATAATTTTTGTTGTTGTTGTTTTAATTTTTATTGAATGTATTAGGGTGACATTGGTTAATAAATTATATCGTTTCACATGTACAATCCCACAATACATCATCTGTGTATTGATTGTGTGTTCACCACCCCAAGTCAAAAGTTTTATAAAATATGTTTGACCTAGATTCAAGCTTTCTGTAAATCTCAAAAGGCTAGAGTTTTAAGTAACAATAACAGCTCTTCACCTTTCTATAACATTTATAATTTACACAGCACTGAACGTAATCTTACTTAATCCTTTCGACAGCCCAATTATGCATTATTACCCCAATAGTACAGATGAGAAAGGCTACAATGGGAAGCACTGACTTCTCCACGCTCTCTGGCATCTGACTAAAAATGAACAAAACTTTGACCCGAACCGAGGACTTGGATTTCAGGTTTGTTTTGTTTTGTTTGTTTGTGCACAACACATAACATCGGAGGATAAATTCAGCTCACCGCCTCCTGCTGTGGGTGAAGCCTCAGGGCTCCACTCCCCCAGAATGCCAGCCCTCACCCCCTCACCCATGCTGAGCTCCCTCCCACCGCCTGTTGGGTGTGCCAGGTGTGGTGGCTTCCAGAGAGCCAGCCGCCAGCTGTTCCTGGCCTAACTCCAAGACCCCAGGCGGGGGCCCAGCTCCCGCCTGCTGGGGCCAGCACTGCCCTCGGGCTCAGCTGGGCAGAGGTGACTGTGTCTTTCCCTCCGATTCCTCCTGCCACCCAGCTCTGCCCCTGACAGGGCTGCAAAGGAGCCTCGGTGGGAGATGGAAGGTGAGCTGCGTCCCTGTGGATGGTGATGTGGAGGGACAGAGCGGGATGCACAAAGGGCTTCCTGCAGGATGATTTTGTTAAACAAAAGTGCCCACGTGGGAAGGCCCACAGTTCATTGCCAGGTGTTATGGAGACTGGCACAGGTGGGACTCCCATGGGTTAAAAAGCCCCCCTCCAACCCCCCACCTCCTCCACTATGGCCTCTTTCTTAGCAAACACGGTTCTGCTATTCACCTTGGACATGAACCTGAACATGGCCTTACACCGGCAGACAGCTGTGGGGGACGAGAGTGAGGTAGGTCTGCCGCTGCTGATGCAAAGTGAGAGGAAGTCCCTGAGATCATCCCATCCGGCCAGCCTCCCCCACCCTCAGCAAGAGGCTCCCTGCCCACCTGCCCAGGTGCCTGCTGGAGGCCCCCTAGTGAGGAAGCCTCCTACTCCGCGAAGCAGCTGGAAAGAGCCCGTCATTTGGGGGAAATGCCTGTCCGGGCCCCAGGACCTGCCTGCATCAGAATCACTGCGGGCACTTTTTAAAAATAGATTTCCCCCATTTCTCTGGTGGTAATTCTCATTCCCTAGGAATTGAATGGGTCTTTAAAAAAACATGACTCCCAGACGAGCTCCCTACCAGACAAGCTCAAGCACAATGACCTAAAAAAAAAAAAAAAAAAAAATGACCCAGGGAGGGGTGTGGGAACTGGTTCTTTTCAAAACTCTCCCCGTGGTTCCCAGGAACCGCTGAATTGTAAAATTCTCATTTCCAGCCCAAATCTCCATCTGGCCCCTCTGCCCCTCTCCCCCTGTGCTGCCCCCTGCGGCCACCTCAGCTCCTAGGGCTTCTCCCTAAGACACCTGCTCAGTGTTTGAAAAATAAAAGCCATCATTTCCCCTTAAGTCTTTTCTTTTCAAGACTAAAAAGAATATCACAGCAAGAAAAGGAGTGATTTGCCTGCTAGGAGCCTCCAGAAATTAGTCTCAAAATAGTATTTGCTTCGGGGACTTTTTTCACATCATTATTCAGAAACAAAGTCTTGGCAGGGCAGGGAAAATCCACCCCGATTGGTTCCACCCAGGTATCCATGTGTTCAAAGTGCTGAGGAATTGCTTTTCGGAGAGTCGGGTTTGTCCTGGCCAGTGACCCTGTGGAAAGCCAAAGCAGGAAGTGGTCCAGGCCAACCCCAGCTGCTCCCACGCGAGGTCATCACCGGAAGGGCTCGGGCTCCTGGCTCTGAGCAGAAGCGTGGTACCCAGGGGTGATGCTGGCTTCATCGGGGTTGGGCTCGGGCCTGGGAGAAGGGATCATCTGTAGGTTCCTGTCCTGGGAACCTGACTGGAGTGGAGCATTAAGCAGGAGAGCCCGAGGCTGCGACACTGAGCTCAGCCCTCAGTAGAAGCCCCCGTGTGTGGGCAGCAGCTAGTGCAGAGAAGGCAGACTTGAAAGGCAGCCGCCTGGGTGCAATGGTACAGCCTACAGGGCAGGCGCTCACCGCTCAGACTGGACTTACCTTTCCCTGCTCACGTGTTGGTGCAGTTCGCCCCGCCGGCTGGGTAGGTTTCGCTGGTGGGCTGCCCCTCTGAGAGCTGACCGCCTTCCCTCACCATGAGCTTGGTGTTTAGCAGGGCCTTGTTTAGCTAGTGTCAGAGACGCACAGGAAGGCACTAGAGCAAATCATCACACATGCTCGTGTTGATGTCCCCTTGGTGGAGACAGTCGGGCCAAACATGCTGGGCCTCCAAATTGTGCTACCACCTGAGAGAGCAGAGGCAGGGGACAGGCTAGGAAACCCCGCCACGGACACGGGCGTCTTTCACCTGATACTTTCACAGGCCTCCAAACTCTCTCATGCTTTCTCTCAACTTAGTCTCAAGAAATCTAGTTCTATAGGCAACGTAGCTACTATTACACCATTTTACGGATAAGAAAGTTGAGGTTCAAAATGCAATCAGCCAGGAGGTCGCAGGTTCAGTTCCTGGTCGGGGCACATGCTGGGGTTGCAGGCTCAGTCCTTAGTAGGGGGCGTGCAGGAGGCAGCCAATCGATTATTCTCTCTCATCATTGATCTCTCTCTCTCTCTCTCTCTCTCTCTCTCTCTCTCTCTCTCTCTCTCTCCCTCTTCTTCCCTCTCTCTGAACTCAATAACAATATATTTTTAGAAAATTTATATCACTGCCCAAACTCCAGCCCTCTGCCTCCTAATCCAAGCCTCTTTCCCAGACCCCTTCTTCCCAAAGGCCAAGGGACTGCACCTCAGACAACCCTGGGACCCAGGAGCCTCCTGCCCTCAGCACTTAAGAGGCTTCGTTTCTGAGAATTACGTGGGGTCAGAGCCTGGATGGATCAGCCAAGTGCTCAGGAAACAGAAGCTGGCGCCTCCACTTGCCTCAGCAAATCTCACCCGAGACATCTGCCCCACGACGGGCTCACGCATGAAGTGGCCCCCTCCCTGCTGCAGTCGGGGGCAGAGTGATGTGCTGAGGGTGTGGGGAGAGGACACTAAGGCCTCCAACCCCGGGGACACTTAACAAGCAAGCCCAGATGGGGAGGGAGACATGCCAACTTAAGAAACCAGAAAGAGGAGCGGTCAGAACTGAAAGCAAGGAAGGGACAGCCCCGCTAACTGGGAACACTGAGATGGATGCCCTGTACAGCTGCTGCTAGCCATGACCCTGTGCCTGGGGTTAATTCCCCTGCTGCCTGCCAGGACTACGTGAAATAGACCTCAGAGGGAAACTCAGAGTGGGGTGAGGGAGCAGGAGGATGCTGAGGCAGGGACCTGGAGGGACCACGGGCCCCTTGCTCGCGGACATGGTGGCCTGTACAGATTGTCTAAGAAGAAGCAGGCCTTGCTTTCTCAAGACACTTCATGGCCATCTGCTGGAAACTTGTCAGAATGGTACTATAAGCGCAGGACAACCAGGAAGGTGACGGTGCTCTGCAGGGTTCTACAGGCACGTGGAGTGGACCGCTCCCCTCTGCACCGGTCAGGGGTAACGCGTGGCTGCACCATTAATTAGGGGGACGGCACCGGGGACCTGGGGAAACTCAGCCTCTCCTTTCCTCTTGCACAGGTAGGACACCTTGTCCCAACAAAGAGGGAAAGGGGATTAGGTCAATGAGCCAGGGCCTGGGCCTCTGCCTCACACACTTGCCTCGGGGTCCCTCTGACACTCGCAGCTGCCATGGCAAAGGCAGAGCAGAGAGATGCTCAGAGGTCAGGACCCTTCAGTGGAGAGAAAGTTCCCCAGGCACACATCCTTCCTTCCTTCCTTCTTCTTCCTGCAAGTGTACCCTCTCTTCCAGAGGAGGGGGAGAGTGGGGTTCTCCGGGGTGAAAATGGGGCTCTCAGGAGGAGAGTGGCCCTGCTCACCTTTCCCGAATCTGCGGCTCCCGTCAGCGGGCTCGGAGGCAGCGCCCTGGTCTCCTGGGAAGGGAGCCGCACAGGCAGACAGCAAAGCTGGCCCTGGAGGCTCAGCATCCCCAGGGCAGGGAGTCGGGCTGCTGTCAACACCTGACAGCAGTGATGCTGGAGAACACAAGGGCACGAGGCCATTTTCCAGGTGGCTAAGTCCAGGGCCGAGAGAGAGCCAGGCTGCTGACGGCCTGCTGCTGAGCCAGACTGCCGACGCCCCCCCGCCAGTGCCCCATCCTCGCACCTGGCCTCCCAGGCTGTTTGCCTCCACACCCCCCTTTCCTCCTGAGACAGCCCCTCTCCCAGCCCCTCTCTTTCAGCAGCTCAATCATGTGTGTGCACAGAAGAGCGAGGACGAGATCAAGCTACAGAGACTGAATGCACGACCCTGATAAGAGCAGCAAGAACCACCACCGGTGGCGTGAGGGGCTGTGGAGGGCATAATAGCCCAGACCCCGCGCTCTGTTCGGCCGCACAATGGGCCGCATTCAGCAGGCGCCCTCCCAGCCTTAATCCAGCGGGAAGGGCACCTGCGAGTCTATTAGCATTTATTTTCCCTTCTGTATTGTGCCGATAACCCACTTTCTGACCCAACCTCTCGCTTTCCTTTTCACTCCACATGATAATTCTGCTTTCTTACAATCCTATTCAGCTAAATTATGGGAGAGAAAAAAACACGAACTCTCTCTACCTTTTCAAAGCACATCAGTCATTTTTTTCCCCACCTGAACCAAGGTGACTCCTACAAAGAACTGACAATTCTGGATGGTAATGATGGTTCAAGAGCTAAGGGACAGGTAGCATTCCTCAGGCGGCATTTATAAATTCACTAATAGAAATCAACATAAAGGAGGAGCCTGGACGGCAGAGCACACAGCTGCCACACTCACCCATACCCAGGATGGGCAAAGGCTCCAGGCCGCGCTGCCTTTCGAAGAGCCTGAAATTGACACAGCGCCGGCTGACTCCAGCTCTACTGTCCTGCGGTCACAGCGGCCAGCACTGCTATTCACCCGCTTATTTGTTTTCAACAGAATTTGGCCAAAGTAAAATGGAGAGTTTATGCAATGGTCAATGATTCTGAAAGCAGACATTTCATGAAACCCTCCTAAGCTCTTCTTTTGAGAAAACGAGCAAATTGCTCGTCATCACAAAAGTGGCACCCTGTGCGGCCAATGCCTTTTATTCATGGCCGGAGCCTCCTGGACAGGAGTTAAACACATGGGTCATTGGAAGTCTCTAAACAACAATAGCTTAGCTGGCTTGGCTCAGTGGTTGAGCATCGACCTATGAACCAGGAGGTCATGGTTCAATTCCTGATCAGGGCACATGTCCAGGTTGCGGGCTTGATCCCCAGTATAGGGCTTACAGGAGGAAGTCAATCAGTGATTCTCTCTCATCATTGATGTTTCTCTCTCTCTCTCTCTCTCTCTCTCTCTCTCTCTCTCTCTCTCTCTCCTTCTCTGAAATCAATAAAAATATATTTTAAAAATAAATACATAAAACAACTGGACAATAGGAGACAGCTGGGCTGTGACCACGGTGAGGAATGTAGGGGTTATCATCTGAGCTCGAGTTTTATGCCATGCATGTGCTAGTTCAGTGTTGCCTGTTTATATCCCTTCTGTGACTTAAAAAGGACCCACCAACATAACGAAATGAATAGGTATCTCTAACCCAGGGGAAACCTCCTGGTACTCCACAGCCATGCCGTATGGCTGCATAACCATTAGGAGAAATTCTGACTCACAACTTCATCATAGGCAGTGGTTTCTCACACAGTTGGACCTCCTGCCGCCCTTGAGAAATATAAAAATCCCAGGAAATTGGCCACATATTCAGAGAACAAGAACAGGGGGTGAGTGACACCCCAGTTCTGACCCAGGTAGGCCCTTTCTTTAGTTGAAAGGCCCCCAGATTCCTACTCACAAAGGTGTGAGAAGAATGAAGGATTGATTGGACTTCAGCCTCTGGATGAACACACATTGTGTAGGTCAAGGGAAGTGGAGGAGAAACTGCTGTGGGTGTCAAAGAAGACATGACACTCAGGCCGTTACTTCCTCCAGTAAGTATGCCCCCAGGCAGATGAGCCTAGGGACCAAATCCACAGGACCTATATTTTGAGTCATTTGCTCAGGCATGGAGGCCGTGGTTCATACCAGCATTCACTCTCTCCTCACCATGCTTTTATGAAAATATCTCAGAAACAGCCCAACAGCCTGAGAACAGGAAGATCCCAGGCTCTGGTATGACGTGACCAGGCCCAAGTAGGGACCAGGCACTGGCCCTTGAACCTCCATGTGCCCATGCAGAACTGGAGACCGATCCCAGGCTGGTGGTACACGCAGGGTGTGAGGGTGTGGGGGTGTCCTTGCCACATGCCTGTGCAGAACATGGTCTGTAGGAATCCTGATTGGCCAGGTCACAAACTCAGAGGCCTACAGAAACCAGGCAGGCCATGCGAATGAGTAAGATGGGCTGAGAAAGAACTCTCCGTGGCCAACTGGAGAGCGCAGGTCCTGGCTCAAAGGCAGCCACTTCTCGGTTTAACATCAGAGTGTGGCTGGACAGGAATGCAAGCCCTGTTTGCCAGGCAACCCAGACTTTCAAGAGCCATAGAAAATTTATTTGCTATGTTGTCCAATAATTCAAAAATGTTAAAACACCCTGAAGGCCAGATCTGGACCTCACACTGCCAGTAGCAACCTTGATTCAAAGAACATTAAATCTGTGATCTTCATCATTACCTCGTGCCTCTCAGTAACTCTTTGGACCAAGAACTTGTTTCTCCAGTGAAATTAAGTAATTCTGCCTCTCTAGAGCATGGTGCCCACTGTGTCAGAGATATTTAATTCCCAAGTGCAATTCCAGGTGTTTTCTTTCAAGGTTCATTTGGGTATTTAGAGTGTCCTAAGCAATAGAAGTACAAAGCTGATCGTAAAGGGACTTGCTCTCATGCAGTTGACTTGCTAGATGGGAATGTGGGAAGAGAGGCATAAGATATATATCCAGGCCCACCAGTGTGGCTCAGTGGTTGAGCATCGACCTGTGAACCAGGAGGTCATGGTTCAATTCCTGATCAGGGCACATGCCCAGGTTGCGGGCTTAGTCCCCAGTAAAGGGTGTGCAGGCGGGCAGCCGATCAATGATTCTCATCATTGATGTTTCTCTCTCTCTCCTTATCCCTTCCTCTCTGAAATCAATATATATATATATATATACATATATATATATATACATATACATATATATATTATACATGTGCATACACATATATACATGTGCATACTTAAATATACGCACACCTATATATACATGCACACATGCCCATCACACACACTGTGGATAAATTGTGGCATGTGTATGGGTAAAGGCATTAGGATATGAAAATGGTTTGGAGAATAAAAGAGAAAAGAATGTCAAAGACGGTGCTCAGCTTTGTGGCTTTAAAACAGGTGGATAGGGAGGACTGAGGCATGAGGAGGTCTAGGGAGGAATGAGGGGTTCCGGATGGAACTTGTCAAGTCTGAGCTGTGCCTTAGATATCCGTGCGGCATCATGGACGGACCTGCAGCCTGCAGCTCTGAAAACAAACAGGCTTGATGGTTTCCTAAAAACTACCCAAGGGGTCAGTGGAAGGAGATTGAAAATCTGCAAAGCTGCTTGTAATGACGTTGACAATCACCGTGTCTAGTGGAAAAATGGACCTGGGTTCATGCTCTCTATCACCAGTGTCTCAACCACGCTGTTCTAACAGTTCCAGAACAATTATTTTTATGGTTTTATGATAAAGTCACAGGAAATGTGCCTCATTAAAGCTTTTTTTTTTGTGCTATCCTCACCCAAGGATATCTTTTCCATTGATTTTCAGAGAGAATGGAAAGGAGAGTTGGAGGGGGAGAGATAGAGACGGGTGAGAGAGAGAGAAAAACATCAAAACATCAATGTGAGAGAGACACATGGATTGGTTGCCTCCTGCACTCACCCCGACCAGGCCTGGGGATTGAACCTGCAACCCAGGTACCATGTGCCCTTGACCAGAATCAAACCTGCAGCCTGTTGGTGTGCAGGCTGACGCTCTAACCACGGAGCCACGCTGGCCAGGGCTCATTAAGGCTTTTATAGATCTGTTTAGACACCTTACTAAAGACAGTGTTTCTGTCCTTCACTAGGAATTGGACTTGGAGTTAACTTTCCCCCTATTGTCATCACAGGCCGCAGCCAAGTCACACGGAGTGACCTTGACACCAAGAGCCACAGAACAGGGAACTGTAGGCAGGCGGCCTCCCCCGCCCGCCTGCCTCCAGGTGCAGACCCTCCTGAGTGCATCCAGGTGGTGGTGGCCTGTGAGCATGAAGAGCTGCACACCAATCTCCCTTAATTAAAATTATTATTACTATTCCATGAAAACTGGCTCATTAGCTCTGGCATTGTGGCCGTGCCCGCGGTGTTTCTGCCTAATAGGTCTCGGGGATTTACAGTAACGGCAGTATTTGCAGCAGCAGAAATGTTTGATGAAGTGCATAGTCACCACCTCCTCCTGATTTCCTGGGCCCTGCTGCTCTCCAAGGTATCGGTCAGTGCCTAGCAGTTCTCAGCTCTCCTCCCAAAGGATCCTGTGGGGTGAGGAGGTACCTGAGGAGGAGAGCCCTCGACCCAGGAGAGGCAGCCTGAGCCTCCAGAGGAAATTAGGCCCAGGCAGAGTAGAAGGTGTTCTGTGTCAAATGAGTGGTGAACACTGGCAGTCATTCAAACCAGTCGTCCCTGATTACAGAAAGAAAGAAAAAAATTGAAGAGAACCTATTATTTTTAATTTATTTTTATTGTTAACAATATTACAGGTGTTCTCCCATCCCCCCCACCACCCCATATCCCCCACCACCTGGTTCCCGCCCTACCTCAGGCTTTCACCACCCTAGTGTCTGTGTCCATGGGCAATGCATATATGCATATAAGTTCTTTATTTTTTATTGTTGACAGTATTACAGATGGCCCCCATCTCTCACCCCCCTTCCCTCCCCCCCCCAGCCTCCTAGATGGCTCCTCTATTCTGTGAAACTCCCCTTTCCCCCAGGCAGCAGGTCCACCTCCAGCAGAGGGTGGGGAATGCTCTGGTCTCTACCATGCTGCAGGTTTGGTTAGAATCACTGTGCAAAGTCAGAGAGAAAATATTAGCTTTATTAAACACCCTGAACCAAAATCAACCTATTCATATTAATATTGCCCTCCCAAGATTGTTTTCCGATGACCCGGGGAAGTGAAGAGCTTTATTTGAGAATGTTGATGTCTGCGTCTCTGTGTTTGGATCTTCGGATGTCAGAGATCATCACAACCATTGGCTGGCGTTTAATAATCTTTCACTGCCCGGATATGAAACCTGCTACTGCCCCAGTGCAGGCTCTAGAGAGCAGAGGTATAAAGCCTGGATTTTCAGTTTAGAACACAGAGTCACAAAGGAGTGGCACTCCTGTGCCAACGTTAGAAGACAGGTGAGCCCTAAAAGCATAGTTTTAACCCCACCGGAGAGCCAGGAGGTTAAAGCCTGAATGAATTAAGTTGCAGAAGCAACGAGCCCTTCCTTGGAGGGTAGAGGCTCACACTTCTCTCATCCTCAGTGAGTGGTAGGAGAAGAAGGAATTCAGTATAGGCAACAGTCAGGAGAAAGCAGCCAACATTCCAAAAATCCCTCAGCCATGAGTGGGTTGGTGAGATGGGATGCCCGTGTATCTCTTCCACACACCAACTCAGTACCCATTTCCATTTCCTCCCTCTTGGCCTTATCAAGGGTACAGGAATTGTGTATTAAAGGCTGGGGACAGGGCAGAGACCTGAAAGAGGTCCCCCCTCCCACCAAAGCATATGGGACTTCCCTAAGTGCAAGGCAGGGACCCAGTGCAAGGGGGGGCAGGGCAAGGGAGCTGAGAAGGTCCCCCTGAGACACCAGGGACGTATAGCCAGTGCCCAGGAGCAGTCCGCTGAAGACGGGGGTCCATGGACTTGATAACAGGAATTCCTACAGGAATCACTTTGCATGAGGGAAGTTTCTGGAATGTTAGAAACATTTTTTTAAAGTTTTAGTGGCAATTACACAAGCATATATAATTGTTAAAATCCATCAAAAGGAATCCTTAAAACCTATGCATCTTATTTTATGTGAATCAAATATCTATAAAATACAAATGGATGAAAATATGGGAAGCCATTATTCAATGCCTTTATTGAGCATCTGTAGGTGGCAGATACTTTAGCACTAGATGAGAATTAAAATAGGCTCAAGGTATCCATGCTGCCTTTTAGAGCATATATTCCAGGAAGGAGCAAGCAAGTAGGCATTGTTTTCCCATGTGAGATTTAAAAAAACAGAAACAAGGCAAACCCACAAGAGAGTATGAGTGGATCTGAGTGGCACATGGCAAAGTGTACTGGGCCTAGTCCATGCGTCCCCCAGGCCTCCGCGACGTGGTCCGTGGGCAGCCTCGACCACCATCTCCTGTGTCCCAAGCGCAGGGCCAAGGGGTGGCTTTGGTGAGCTGCTCCCATTCACTCCCAGGGCAGGAGCCTCGAAGCTCCAGCAGCCGCTCTGGCCTGACCTCATGCAGACACTGACTTCCCTGCAGCCTCCAAGACGGGCTGGCGAGTCCGACCCAGAGCCTCCAGGACTCGGTGCCCCCAGAGTGAGGTTTGAAGATCAGAGACAGGGGCTAGGAGGAGCCCACAGATCCATGGCCTTCCCCTCCTCCTCGCCCGCCCACACCCGCTCTGGGCTGTTCTCAGGGGCAGTCACTCCACACGGTACCCCTGGAGAAAGCTCTTGTGATGGAGACCCAGGCTGTGCTTTCATCAGGGATCAGGAAGCCCTGCAACAGGGCTTGCTCCCCTTCCTCCCCTGCCCCCTCCCCTCCTCCTCTCCCTCCTGCCACATGGGGATTAACTCTCCCCCTCAATAAACCAGGGGCAGGGGCACTTGGCCTCTGGCTCTGTTTCCTAACATAAAACTGCCTCCAAAAATACGAATGACATTCGTCATTTTTAATAATTACTGAGTGTTTAACCACGTGTCGTTTTGTAAGTGCTTTGCCCACATTAACCCTATCTGATCTTCACAGTAGCCCTAAGCCAGTGGTTCTCAACCTTCTGGCCCTTTAAATACAGTTCCTCATGTGGTGACCCAACCATAACATTATTTTCATTGCTACTTCATAACTGTAATGTTCTACTGTTATGAATCGTCATGTAAATATCTAATATGCAGGATGGTCTTAGGCGACCCCTGTGAAAGGGTCATTCGACCGCCAAAGGGGTCGCGACCCACAGGTTGAGAACCGCTGCTTATCCTTCTTTTACAAATGAGAGAACAGAGGCACAGAAAGCTTAGTAACTTCGCCCAGACTACACCGGGAGCAAGTGGCAGGGTGACCAGATTCACAAGCCGCCTGGCCGCAAGCCACTCCATAACCACCATGCCGGCCTGCCTCCTCCATGTGAGCTGAGATCCCATCAGCGAACATGCCTGGCATGATGCCGTGACAGAGCGAGCTTATTGAAGAATCCAAATGCTAGAGGAAGCTAGACATACACAGCGGAAGCTCGAACAGGACCCCCACAGTGCAGGCACGGCCCATAAGTATGTCACCGTCTTTCTGTGAAGCGGCTGCACTTGCCCTGTGCACAGGTGAGAGTGTGCACAGATACCCACACATACACACACACACACACACACACACACTCAGACACACACACTCCTATGCAGGACCCCCGTGAGGTGCACCACCTGCTGGATACAGGAGCAGAGGACCCTGTCCTCTTCACTCCGCATCCCTCCTTGGCCATTGCAATCCCTGCAAATGCGCTAAGAGACTTGTCACAGGATAATGAAAAACTGAGATGTGACGGATCCAATTACAATTTATATTTTCACTTAACAATCAATTACCCTCCCTTATTGGAGGGGCATCATTAGGCTACGACACCAGCTTGGAGGAGAAATGGTCCTGGGAGACATGAACAGAGCTGCGGGTCTCCCAGGAGCCCAGGGAGAAGGAGAAGGGAAGGCACTGAGCAGGAAGTGTGGCTGGTGGAGGTGAGCAGGGGGATGCTCTCTGCCCGTCTGTGCCAAGAGAGGGGTCAGAGGACACCTTCTTCCTCCTGCCCTTGTTCATGTGCCAGTGGCGGCTCCCCAGGCACTAACATGAGCAAGAAAGGCGAAGCCCCCATTGCTCACCCGGGAGTGGCCGGTCTCTGAAGTTAAATGTTTGCAGAGCAGGGACGAAGGGCCTGAGAAGCAGAGCTAAGCCAGACAAACCCTCTGAGGACCCGACGAGGGTGCAGGAGGCAGAGGCAGCTTTCTGGGCAGCCTCTGCTGAGACCCTTCAGGAGATTTGGGGGATCGATGCGCAGTGGCTCCCCAGGTGGCCTTTGTGAACTCAAGAGGCTCTCTGGGGTTCTATGTCTTGGAAGCAGCCGCATCAGCGCTGCACAGGGCAGCAGCCTCGCAGGAGCATGGAGACGGAATCCCTGCGCTTCCAGCTTTTCTTCTGGAGAATGCAAACAGAGGAGCAGTCCCCATGCTGGGTTCTCTCTCTCTGCCTTCCCCCTAGGGGTGAGGCCCTGAATGGGACAAGTCTCCCTGCTTCCAGCATCTTCCCTTTTAAATCTCTCCTCATAATGTACCCAGAATGCATTTTCAAGCGCACAAACCTTACCATTCCACTGATGGCTTAAAATCTCTCATCCTGTAAAAAAAAGCCCAAACTTCCTAGCATGGCATTTGAAGGAGATCAGAATACACCGCCCCAAACATATGCCACGTTGACCTAAGGATTATTGTGACTTTAAGACTATTGATGCAGAAAGCGTTCTGAGCCCTTCCCTTATCTGGCTGAGAACAGGGCATAAATTTCCCTTCGTGACGGTGTTTACCACCCGCCCCCAGTACCAGGAAGGAAAGAACAACCCTTATCACTGGAGATGGAGAGTCCGCACTGAGAGGAGATTGCATAAACAGACCTCACTGTCTTCTATGACTTCCCGCATATATTTTCTAGTTACTTCCCCACAATGCATTGCGCTTGAAGCCCAAACCCTCTTGTCTTTGTTAAAATGGCAAATAAGTACCACTTCCCTCAGTTTCACTTCTTTTCTGTGAACTCCAGTGCATGGAGATATTAAAAATTATATACTCTTTCCTCTATTAATCTCTCTTTTGTCATTTTAATATGCACACCCCAGGTACTGAACCTAAAGAGGTAGAGGAAAAACGTTTCCTCCCCAACACTTTCAGAGTCCTTCCCACTCTTGCCTCTATCTCACACACCACCCAGCCCTCCCCTCCACCAACCCTCACGTAGTTCTCTAACCAGTGTTACCTCTGAAGTGCCTCCTGGAATTGACACTCACTCTTGCATTTCACCTCGCTTTTCTCCTTGACCCAACTCATATTAAATGTTTGAAGTTCTTTCAAATATTCCCTCTCCTGAAGCTTCGCTCACCACCACCAGGCAGTTGATAACCCCTTCAACTTGTTCCCAAAGCTCTTCACTCAGACACTATTGCAATAATTATGGTGTAACATGTAGTATACAGTGAGGAGAAAAGCTATGAGAACATCAGGAGAAAACTGCTTGAATTCAAATCCCAGCTCTGTCTAACTGTGTGGTTTCAGGGCCAGGGGTCCTCAAACTTTTTAAACAGGGGGCCAGTTCACTGTCCCTCAGACCGTTGGAGGGCCAGACTATAGTTTAAAAAAAAACTATGAACAAATTCCTATGCACACTGCACATATCTTATTTTGAAGTAAAAAAACAAAACGGGAACAAATACAATATTTGTATTTGCCTGTGGCCCGCGGGCCGTAGTTTGAGGACCCCTGTTTCAGGCAAACCGCTTACCTATTCAGCCCCTCAGTTTCCTCGCCGGTAAAATGGGATTGCTATAAGCTACCTTCTATCAACAAGGTGGTTAGAAGGAAGGGAGGAGTTGCTGCATGAAAACCATTTGGATGACTCCTGATGCATAGCAAGCGCTTAGCAAATGCCGGTTATTTGATACTTGATTTTAGGTGAACTAAAAGTTTTATGAAAGTGTCAGTTAAATCTTAATAATCTTTGAACCCAATGTAAGAAACAAACAACCAAAAAAACAGCCTATCACAGAGACTGCTATTTCCTAAGTTCTCCAAATAAATACCTCGCATGCTGAGCGAGTGAGCAGTCACTATGCAGAGATACAGTGAACACGCTAGCGGCCAGTATTCCAAACTGTGAACTCAGAGTGTTGAGAAACATTTCAGCTGCTGGTCCTGTCAAGTGTACTTACATGTAAGTATTGTGAAAACATTTTAAGGGCTGATACTGTCAGGTGCATTGAGGAACCACTGTGAATGTTGACATTCTCAAACGAGGTGTCAAATATGGTTATATGAAAACAATGTACCAGCAAGGTCTGTGACGTATAGATCTGTATTAAAGATATTGCATCACGAACAAGGCGAAGGCAAAGCGCAGTCCAAACAAAACACGAAGTTCTACCTTTCTGCTGTTTTTTTAAAAAAACTGCCAGGAATCCAGAAATCCGGCACGTACTCATTCTTTTATTTTTTTCAAATATATTTTTATTGATTTCAGAGAGGATGGGAGAGGGAGAGAGAGAGAGAAAAGCATCAATGATGAGAGAGAATCATGGATCGGCTGCCTCCTGCATGCCCCCCACTGGGGATCAAGCCTGCAACCTTGGCATGAGCCCTGACCAGGAATCCAACCGTGACCTCCTGGTTTTACAGATCGACACTCAACCACTGAGCCACACCAGCCGGGTGGCACATACTAATTCTTTTAAAAACATTATGTTGTCCTGGGTGAGGGAGTGAAACTTATAAAATAAAGGGCCCTTTAAGGCCAGGATTCCAGGAGGAGAAACAAAGGCATGGCTCACAGCACAGTGCGGAAGGCCCCTGACCTAACGGAGGCGTCTCCAGACTGTCTTCAGGCTTCTATGGAGCTGAGAGCAGTGTAAGCAATGAGCTAGGTGTGGCTGAGATGCTCAGGTAGCAATTTGGGTCACAGTCATAAATACTGAAGTCTCCTGTTACTTTTGCCAGCCCCGAGCGAGTGTCTGAGGGGAGATACCTTCTGTGGCCATGGGATCCTGACCTGCGCTGACCATGGGACTCCTGTGTCTGGCCTGGACGATACAATCCAAGCCCATACCTCACCCAGAGCTCCCCTGTGACGCCATCGCAAATTCCAGGACAATGGATTGTGCCCCACACATTACACATTGCCATTTCTGAAAGGTGACCTTTACTTTCTAGCGTAAAATCAAAACAAAAGCAAATAGATAAAAATACCCTGGTGTTTATAACTGGATTAACTTGTCTATTGAATCCAGGAGGGAAAAATCATCGGTTTTTTTGTTTGGTTGGTTGGTTGTTTGGTTGATTGGTTGGTCATTTTGTTGTTTTTACATCTGCTGGCCACATCATTTTGGAAACTGAGTGCCCTGATTAGGAAAGGAAAGAATACCATCACCTAAAATTTTTTGGCAAAATGTACCATAAAAATGTCCTGCTCCCCTGCTCCTCTAATTCCTAATCTGGGAATGAGGCTCAGTTTCTCATATTTTAACGGTGTGAAATGTGGATGCACTCTTGACATGGATCCTATGCATGGGATGCAGTGTTTCTTTTTTTAATGCCTCACAAAAAGTAGTATTAAATCGGGGGTGTCTCTTACATCGATTGTATTAGTTTGCTCAGGGTGCCACAACAAAATACAATAGTTGGAGAGGCTTACATTTATTTTCTCAGAGTTCTAGAGGCTGTAAGTCCAAGGTCAAAGTCTGGGTCTCTCGCCTTGGCTTGTGGGTGGCCGCCTTCTCACTCTGTCCCCACAGGGCCTTTTCTCTGTGCACCCCACAATCTTGGTGTCTCCTCCTCTTCTTGTCAGGGCACCAGTCAGATTGGATTAGGGCCCACCCTTATGACCTGATGTAACCTTTACTAACGCTTTCCAGGTCCTATCTCCAAACAGAGCTACGTTGAGGGATAGGGCACAACACAAAAATTGGGGAGTCATACAATTTAGTCATCAGCTATGGTGTCTCAGAATCAAGAAAATAAGGCATAAACCTTATAATCAGTAAAAAATAAATGAGTGTTTACTGAAGAAAACAGGAGGGATTATCACACCTTCCCTGACAGCCTGGTTGTTCTGACCCATGGCTGACCACCTCAGAGGCTGAGTTCAGCCATCAGTGGGAACTAGACCCAGCATTCCCTTCACCCACAGGCCTCCCAGTTCAGAAATGGCTCCCACCACGCTCTCTGTCGTCTCCACAATAATTTGACTCCCTCTAGCTGACAATTCCCACAGAGGACCTGAGAACCAATGTTGTCCCTGAACATAATGCGTCCTATAATGTAATCTTCTTTTGAGTAAATCTTTTCTTTCTTTCATCATGGGGTAGCCTTCTCTTGCCTGTGACGAGGAAGAACTGGTCCTCCACGCTGCAGTTCAAGGATAGAGCAGAGTTGTGCCTGCGCTATGCTGGTAGCCATGGAAAAATATAGAGGCCAAGATGGAGCCAGTCGTCCTGTTAGGAAGGAAGGGAATTGGGGCTTGAGGATGTGTTTTCCGTCTTTAAATAATGTCCTCAATGCTTCATAAGAAGGTTTACACCAGAAGAAGCCCTTCACCATCCTGCTCCCAGGTGTTGGGACTGCTCCCTAACTCCTGACCATGACGGGTTCAAGTGGCCCCTCTGGTCTGGTTCCAGGCAGCCCATAAAATCCACAGTCAGAAACAGCTGGCCAGGAAGGGCTGAGGCCCCTGTCTGAGGGAGGCTGCTTTGGGGTTTTCCCAACAGTAAGCCGCTTAGGAAAGCTTTCCTTTGGTTTCCCCTTGTTTTGTACTTTAATTATTAATTTAACCAAGCCTGTGCTCACTCAATGCTTTCTACCAGCTCCTCCTCTCACTTCTGTGATGTGGGTGATATTCAACTTTGCACTTTGGCCCGAGGAGCTCCCAGGGCTCGGCCCAGGTTGCTGAGGTGGTGCAGGCAGTGCCACCAGGCACCAAACATTCACCGACAATCACGGCCGGCGCAGAGGCTGTTTGAATACCTGATGTCTTCCTGAAATTAGTTCTGCTTTACTGATGTTATAAAATGTGTGCAACTCGCTTATTGCGCAATCTCAACATGCTGGGATGTAAGTGTGCGTGCGTCCATTCACTGCCTTCCATCAAGCTCATCTCATCTCCCGTTCCCATCCCTCAACATCTTCCTCAAATTTCATGACTTCCTAATCACTTTGGGTTATTAAAAGTCAAGTCAGTTTAAAACTTCCATCTCAGACTTCATTTAACTCTTGTCTGCTCCCCAACTTCCAAGCAAAGCTTACACCTCCCGACCGTCAAGGCAAAGCTGGGCTGGGAAGAGTGTGAGCAAGAATGCAAGCGCCACTCTCTGTTGGTGGCCTCAGGTCTCGGCATAGCACAGGTGGACCTGATTGGCGCCATGCCCCCCTCCCCTGCACACTTCCCTGGGATGGGAGGTCCCACAGCTGTCACCTCTTATTGTGTGTCATGGACTAAATATTTGTCCTTCCCCCCCCCCAAAAAAAATTCATGTTGAAATCATAAGCCCTAATGTGATACAATTAGGAAGTGGAGTCTTGGAGGATTAATTAGGCCATGCAGGTGGAGCCCTCATGAATGGGATTAGTGATCTTTTAAAGGAGATCCTAGAGAGCTCCTTCACCCCTCCCACCATGTGAGGACACAGTGAGAAGACAGCCAGCCACCCTTATCAGATGTCTAATCTGCCAACAATTTGATCCTGGACTTCCCAGGCTCCACAACTGTGAGAAATAAATGTTTCTTGTATAAGCCGCCCATTCTATGGTAATTTGGTTATAGTCGCAGTTAACAGACTGATACTGTGACACCTGCCGCACATCCCAGTCTACTGCTGCTAGGGTCCACCACCCACCAGGCATGTTCTACCTCCAGATTAAATGTCTGTCTAGATCAATTTAGACCAAGTGCTAGAAACCCATTTGAAAGCATCCTCTTTAGTCATTCCAAGCACTTGTTTCCTCTAAACTCCAACTTGTCTGGAGACCAAAGTCCAACACTCTCGCAAATAGAAGCTGTGTTAAGCACAAGAGTTCAATAGCACTTTAACCATCTTGGCTTCAGAGAGCAAATGTGCTTCCTCAGAGCCTCCCAGCGACTCCCTGCAGACTCCCAGGTACCTTCTGTCTGGGGCTCTCTTTGCCAGAACCTTGACTCACACCTTGAATTGAAGTGACACAATTCTTTCATGTATGGGGGTCCCTTCTCTTCACATGAATTGCAAGTATAGCAACACTGGGATGAACTGGCAAGTGCTTGTTCCATCTAAAGGCATCTAGACAGTGATAGGTAATAAATAGAAGGATAGATAGATAGATAGATAGATAGATAGATAGATAGATAGATGATAGATAGTCCCAGTCATGTCAAACAAAACACCGTGGATCTGCAAACTTCCCGTTTGCAGCCCCAGTCTTGATTACAAGCTTAGCCCCTACAATAATGTATACAGTAGGCATTTAATAAGTACCTGTTGACTGATAACTGACTCTCGGTATCAAATATACCAAGTACTAGGTCACAGAAAGTAGCCCCACCCAGTGTTAAAGGGTCTTGTCTCATGGAGCGATTCTCCCAGTTTGAAGAGGCAGTATGCAGAGCCTCCTGTTCCTCCCCTCTCTCTCCCACGGTCCCACATGGGATAACCATGCATGCACAGGCCATTGGGGAGAGGCTCGTGCTTTCGGCATGGAGGCAATCTGGACAAAGGGGCATAGAGGGGAGAACAGAGTGTGCACCAGGAGACACTGTGGTTCTCACTCGAGCATAGACTCTGTCCCTTGTTGGGTTTTTAATCGATGCTCAAAGCACTGCCATCGGGTCTGTGCAATCCTTGGGGCCCAGTCACACACATGGGTACACGTGGGTGTGCACACATGTACATGCACACTCACCAGCAGCTCTACCAGCCTTCCTCCTTCCCTTTCCTGACTCCCACTCTTGCTTAATCTGCTCCGTCGCCTTTAGAAATCCTTGGGACATTTGTAGCGTTGAAACAAGTGTATCTCCATTTTCTTGCACCTGTATTTCTTGTAAAGAGCAATTTCATTTTGTGTTTCCATTGTATTCACTCTGACTTCTGCACTCTGGAACTCCCTCCAACAAAGCTCACCTTGTGAAATGGGAAACACAGCTGACAGCCTCCTCCTCTCCAGTATTTTGTTCAGACTGAGAAAAATGCAGAGGGCTCAGCCCGGAGCATGCCAGCCAAGTAGCGGCTTCATCCCAGGGAAGCAAAGAGAGAGCAGCTCTGCTACAAGCAGGAGCTACAAGCCACTGTACCCTCTCCCAGCCCTACCTATTCCCCATTGACCTAGAAAGGAGACTTAGGAACTGGTGAGTGCGTGAACACTAGTGTTATTACAACAGCCCCTTAAATTGTCTTGTGGCTCTAAATCTCACCTCCAGCAAAATTTTACTCCACAAACGTCCAGAGTGGATCTCACCTCTGTCTTCTTAGTGTGGACTTTCCTGGTGTGACTGCCAAATATGCATCACCTTCATCTCTTGCCCGCCCTCTCCTCCCTTCTCCCCTTCAGCTACGTCCAACTCTTCCCTTAGGCAAGTGTGACATTCTCTCTCCCTTGTCTCTGTGCCCAGAACACCACCCCCTCCCACTTACCCCTTTACCAACCAATCTTGCCCTTGGTTGAATGAAGAAATGAGTGAATAATGATCAAGAGGAAATGTCCAGTCTGTGAGAGCAAGAGAAATATTGGGGTCTGATTGAGTTTAGGGAGTCACCATGTGGCCCTAAGACTTTCTATGATTGAAAAAAGTGGGGGTGGAGACCAGAGGGTCCTCCAGAAGCTAAAGGGTGCACCCCTAAGAGAGAACGCTGACCACACCCTCAAGAGAAGCAGAGCCAGAGGAGTAAGCAGCCTCCCCATCACCTCCCCAGGCTCCCCACTTTCTTGCTACCCACTTGAGCTAGGAATAGACAGAATCACTTCTCAATCAAGGCTTGTCTTCCTCTCTCACTAGCCACACCCCACTTCTTCTGGGAAAGAGCCATAGCCCTCAGTGCAGCCACACCACTTGGGATGAAGCTTCTAACAGCCCAATCAGCATGAACCTCTAGCCAAAAAGCTGGCACCAGAACTAGCCAGTGTTTCATTTGTGCTTGGTGTCCTACCTGCAGGGCACACAACGTTCAGAACATTCAAATCAAAATAAAGCCCTTTCGTGCGGGAAACTCTGGGATCCGGGATGGAAAGAGCACATGTCAATGGGGCAGGAAAAGCATAGCTCACGCGTGTGGTTTCACCATATCCGAGGGCCAGGGCATTGCTTTAACTGGCGGTTAGGAGATGGGAATCTGTTCAGAAGAGAGAGCCCAGGTCTATCTCATTTTAATCAGAAGTTTCAGTGCATAAGATGTTTTGTAACAAGAAATGGAAAGAACAAAGATTTTCCTTAAACTGTTTTCCTCAGGTGGAGAGCTGATAAGAACAAACTGGTTATGGATTGAACTGTGTCCCTCGAAGTTCATATGTTGGAGTCCGAAGCCTCCAGTTCAGTACTGCAGCTGAATGCCACTTACCCGGTAGTGAGGTCACTGGCGATATGATTGGTTGAGATGAGGTCATTAGGGTGGACCCTAATCCAATAGGAGCAGTGTCCCTACAAAAAGGAGAAGATTGGACACAGACGTGTACACAGGGAACACTGTAGAAGATGAAGGCAGAGGTCTGGGTGTGGTTTTATAAATGCAAGAATACCCAGGTGGCCACAGCCAGAAGTCAGCCCGGGAGCCTGGACCAGCCAGCTCACAGCCCTCAGAGCCCCAACCCTGCCAGACCGCGATCTCAGACCTCCAGCCCCCAGAACCGTGAACAGTAAAGTATTTTTCTAAGCCGCCCAGTGTGCAGTGCCTCATTCCAGCAGGCCTGGCAGACGAATACAAAAGCACAAGCCATATATCTAGAAAATATCCTTCCTACTCAATGTCCATCCAAAACACAGAGATCCGCCTCTGAAACCTCACCCGCACCACAGCTCCACAGGCCACTGAAGGCTTCCCCAACCTGAGTGCAGGAATCATACGTGACACCTGACTTGTGACACCGTGGCACCTCCCTGGACACAGGGAAAGTGCATAGAGTTGTTGCGAGTCAGGGCTTTGAAACCAAACAGCCCTGTGTTGATCTCTCTCTGGCCACCTAGGAGCTGCGTGCCTATGCACAGCCAGCACTGTTTCCTGTCCCTGGCCTGGAGCCAGCAGCAATACCTGCTTCCCGGAGTCTTTGTGAAGTGCCCCTGAGACAGCAAAGGGTATATGGCAGTCCGTGGTACATAGTAAGCACTCAGCAATGGGAGCTGGTGCTATGCTGGCTTGAGAGGATGAAGTTAAAGGTCCCCCCTTAGATCAGCTGAGTCCATAAAGTTAAAAGAAAAGAAGAATGCTATTTACCGACGCAGCCCCGTGGGCTCCTCTGCAGTGCACGCTGGCCCGGGAGAGGGTCCCACCCAAGAGCAAGGAAGGAGAACAGGCAGATGGCTGCGGGCAGCTACAGGGCCTGGATGGAAGTAGAAACACGAGAAGTCTGAGTTCGGAGCAGCTCAGCATGCGTGTCTGATGAGCAGCACCAGAAGGTTGACCAACCTCTCCCCTGGCTGAGGGGACACAGAATTCCTCCTGCTGCACGCCTGCCAGCGCAGAGACAAGAAGAGGCCTCAGGTCATGCCCCATGGGGACGGAGGTTGCCTGGATGTCGCTGAGAGAAAAGATGTCAGTCGTGGCAAGCTCTGGGCCTGTCGAGCATGAGGTTAAGGAAATCCACGCTCAGGGGACCCCTAAGTAGTGATGTGCTGGAAAATGTGTAACAACTGGGAGGGAGCGTTGCCAGTTGTCCTGGTGTAAGCATTCCCACCAAACTGGAAACCGTCAAGAAAATAACCATCGGTTCACCAAGCTCCGGAAGATTTAAACTATGGGCCCTTATGAGCCCAGAAGCTGGCTGCGCGCACTGAGGCCAAGGTGGCATTGGAGCAGACCCTCGACCCTAGTTCATCAAAATGCTCCCCACTGCCTGCCAGGCCTGTGCTCTCTGTCCACGGCAGGTCCATAGCCACATGGCTCCTCTGCCCCATCCTCGACCTGCTCCGGCACCTGTGCCTGCTGCTCCCCGCCTCCCTTGTCTCCTCCCAGAAGGTGACCTGGTAGCTTGGGGTAAGGGATGAGCCATTTCAGGTATACAACTGGGTCCCTGCTGGGAGCCTCAGGGAACACCTTGCTCCATGCAGGAGGTGCTGGCTCTCCAGGGATGAGAAGTCTGCAGGGTTGGGTTAGAGGACCCCCAGGGACCTTCAGCCCGAGTTCTGCATCCTTCAGGCGGGCTCTGAAGATGTGACGCATGCTTTAGTTCCCTTTCATGCACTCAGAATGGGAAGCTCTCAGGCCACCGCTCGTCCATCCCCACGTCTGGACGTGCACTGACATCCACCATAGCAGCTACAGGCTGGACGGTGCTGCTCTCTGATTGACAAGAATCATGCAGAGTAATATTCAGGACCCACCGGATTAGGTCATACTGCATTGGCCCATCCCCACTTAGACTTGTTCCTCCTAGGCAAGACCCATTTCAGCTTACATCTGCGCATGGGCTGCTTCAAGGGAAGTTCAATTGACAGGACAATGTTCTGTTCTCCTCGGGTAATGAGGTCCAGAGGAAAATCGCCCCGCCCGCCAGCCAGCCCGGACAGCGGATGAGGTTCGCCTTCAGCTCTGATGATGGCTACAACCTTGTGGCTGCCTGCAGCTGGCCCATGGGTTAGTGCACATCAGCCTGCCGGGGGTGGGAGGGGGCCCAGAGCCAGGTCAGGAAGCTTCAACCCTGAGTTAAGTGAGAGGCTGGGCAAAGGCCCGGCCAGAAGCTGAGAGACTGGTTTCCATCAGCCCCCACCTAACTCGCTGTGGCTGCAGGCGAGTCACCCCTGAACCCTCTAGGCTTCTGAGTCTTCATTTCCTCCATTAACAGGGGGTGTGAAGAGGGATGGAGATGATTCACAACCAGCATCACAAGATGTTATTTATAAAGGCAAAGTAACGGCGGGAATTTGCAGGAGGCAAATGGATTTTTATCCAAAATGCTTTATTGATCATCCAATCACTGCTGACCTCAATAAATCTCGGGCTGTACCGCTGGATCCAAAAGCTTGAGGTAGCAAGTGCATTGCCCAGCTTGATAACACTGTTGGGACCCCTACAGATAGCCCCCTATGAGTCTGTGAAGATGAGAAAAGTAAACCTTGATCAGCATCTGGTAAAGTCCCTTCCAGTCCTCACCACCATGGCGCCACACTCAGGACACAAGCTTGGCCCACACCCACTGGGATAATCCCAAGACAATCTATTATTAAAGAATTGGGCATTGCCTGAGGTCATTGCCAAGTTGTCATGAAGGAGATGGAAGACGGCTCAGGACTTCCTACCCATTATCGTTGCCTCCACAGTCAACTATACAAGGACACTCATTACTCTTTGGTGCGGGAAAATCATGGGAGACCTACCATCCCTACCCCCCAATCATAGACCCAAAGCAGGTAAGCCCTAGTTAATGGAAGAGCCCTCTTATCAGCCATACTTGATTACTATTTCGTATCTCAGTTCCACATGAAGGGTTTTTAAACTTTATATAATTTTCCAAAAGGAGAATCGAATCTGAAAGTGACTTTGTAATGCAGCCCTCCTGCGTCCTTTACATCCTTAGCCCCAGAGCACTGCGCAGGGCTTCGCAACCCAGCTCAAGTGAAGGTGTGCCCGAGCCTGTGCAAGAGCTGAGAGCTTAGTCATTTGATGAAAAGGAGAGGCTCTGGCAGTGGGGGTTAAGGATAAAATGGGAATTCAACTGCACACTATTTATATACATTCTTGTGAATACATATTTCATTAAAGGTTTTTTAAGAGCCAATTCTGTATTCCCAATTTAAAATAGTCAAGTGCATACAGCATTCTTGGGATAAAAAGGAAGGTAACTCCATTTGACGCGTGTGCCCCAGATGGAATCAACTCCCCCAGCCCCCTTCTTCTTCGCCGCTGGGCAGGAGCCTCGTTCCTTTTCTCTTTTCCTCTCAGGCCTGAGAAGCCGCCCTCCCTGCTAGCTGTCACCAGGTGGGTGTTCTCCTTAATGCTACGGAGCACGCTGGAATGCAGTGTGAATACAAGATGCTACAGCTAATAAAGTTTATCAGAATGGCTTGTCATTATTTTTGCATCATTATACAATTACTGCAGCTTTGGAAGGTAATAAATCACTGCACAGGTGACAAATGGAGAAGCTAAGAAGGACAGTTATTCTCACAGATAAAGCAACTGCTGACACTAACGAGATGTGGTGACTTGGTGTTCAACCTTTTAAAAAGCGTCCTGTGGTCCTTGGAGGTGTCAGCGGAACAGCCATCTACACCTGAAAGCATGCCAAGTCCATGGCTAAGACCACAAAGGAGCTGGAAACTGCAATGACTCCAAAAATGCGTGTCCCGATTTCACTCCTCGAGGGCCCAGAGGGAGCGTCATAACACCAACAACCAAACTCCAGCGAGCCTAAGCTTCACTGGCTCAGCTGTGTGTGCCCAGACAGCCGGTTTTCATTCATCCCAACCCAGGGATGTCTCTAAGGAAGCCTGTGTCATCATGCATGCATACATATGTATGTGCACACGTGTGTTTGAAGTTGTCTAAGTACTGAACTGTCTCTGCAAAATTTCCTAAAACACTAAATTTTGGGTTGATTTTTACACTTAGGTAAAAAATAGCAGAGCATATTTTCTGCAGACTATAAAAAAATAGATGTCTACACTAAGGTCAAGCAGGAGATAATCTGAGTCCAAGAAACAATGCTCTAGGAGAGAACTGGGAAGCATATGAGGGGGTTGGAAAAGAAAATTGGTTCAACTCCACTCTGAAGCTGATGGCTGTGCTGGCTGAGGTGCCCCAGACTCTCTCCAAATTGATCACTAGGCTCCTAGAGCACAAGGAATGATGAGAAAAGAGCTAAAGGGAACCTCTTCCAGAAAGTTCTAGGGAAGCCATATATTTGGAACCAAACTGCACCACTTAATAGGAAAGCACCTTGGTTTTAATGAGCAAGTCAAGCAACTAGTGCCTGGAAGTGGGAAATTCTGGGGCAGAGAATTACACTCTGGAGAAGTGGTTCTCAAAATGTGGCCCCAGCCAAGGGCATCAGCATCACTTAGGAACTTGTTAGAAATTAATTCTTGGGTCCTACCTCAGACCTACTAAATCAGAAACTCCTCACTACCAACACAAAAAGGGTGCCCAGGCTTATGCATTCCTCCAGGCACTGGGTCAGCCTACGATTATGCATTTTCTGTTTATGCGGGGCTTCCGCAGCTCATGTGCAAGTTGGGCACTGCATACATTCTGCCTGATCGGGGGATATTTGGCGGGAGGGGGGGCGGGGCGGGGGCTAAAATATAGGTCATGCTTGCTCCTGAGTCGTGAGTTTAGTGTGCTACATATGACCTAAAGGTGCATTTTAAAAACTATATGCAAAGATATCATATAAGCTGGCAGCTCATGTTACCTTCATCCCTTTATTCAAATAAATCTCAACCTTCAGGGTGAAAGAAGAGGAGCAGCAGGTGGAAATGAGAATCTTACCCTTCCAGCTAGATGGATGACCAGCTTAACCAAAGATGGTGATTTTATTCCCCGTAGAGACATGAACTCACCAGAGCCAAGTTCTAGTGGCCAATCCCCCTGAAACTGAAATGAATTCCAAAGCTCTGAAGCTCATGGCCAGCGTGACACTCTTCAACCTGCACCCAATCTACCATCAGGGTTCTCCAAATATTGAAGCAATGTGAGGCCCTGCTGAATCCAGCTGAATCCAGCACCAGAAAACCACCCCAGATGACAATCAGGCCATGTGGGGCTCACACGGAGCCCATGGAAACAGATTCTTCCTCACAGAGGGAATGGCAACAGGGTATAGTTTATAAGCTTTAGCAACATCTAAAATACCCATCAATCCTTGCACCCACACAACTTCCCAAGGTGCCCGCATCGCCCAGGGTCTCCTCTCCAAATAAAACAAGCTGAGTAAGGGCACTGGAGGGGGTTCAATCCTTCCTCTGCCCCAACCCTTCCCCAAAAAAGGGGGGCACATGAGGTGGCTCCGCTTGTACCTTCTCATCCTAAGACTCCACCACATCCCGGAGAAACCTCCTCAGATTAGCGAGATTGGGGTGGGGAGTCACTGCCTTCCCCTTGTTAGCACATGCGGGGAAAGGATCATTTTGTATGTTGCATGCTGGGCGATCCACTTCAATCCCCTGGAGAGTCCCTGGGTCTGCTGAGCACATTCATTCTCTTGTTTCTAATCTATTCTTTTGATTTGCACAACTTGAACCTGCTGTCATCCTTCTAAAGGGGGGAGAGAAGAGGAAATGAGAAGCAAGGGCAGAGGGAGCAGGAGAGAGGGAGGTGAAGGAGCTGGATCCTGTCATTCCCCAGCTAGACACTCCCCTTCATCCAGGTCTAGGAAAATCTGCCTATGCCCCTCATTCACCACCTCAGCAGCCTGGACCAAGACCTCACCTGCACATATCTGTGCTGCGTTGTTTTCAAGGTTAAGTATAATGACAATGATAGTATGACAATATCATCATTATCATCAGAGCTGGGCTGATCTAAACTAAATACTAGGATGTGCCTGATATTCAACAGGAAGACACACAAGAATCGCATGAGGTTGGTTACAATTATTATCACTATTTCATAAGCTAATAACGGGGAAAACCTGGAATTTGAGCTCCAGCAATCTGACTGCACATCTCCATGCTCCTAATCGTTATGTTAGACATTAACTGTTCCCTGACATGGAACTCCTGGGCCCTTCTGTGCTCTCACACCTGGCAGTGAGAGACCCGATGAAGCTGCAGTTCAGGAATGACATTCCTTTCCCCAAATCGTGATTGATTGCTCTTTTCTCAGCCCCAAGTCAGGAACTGGATAAAAATAATCAAGAGATAATCTGACCCAAGAACCTCAGGATCCTGGCATCGAATCCCAAGACTGGCCACACAGTAGTGATGAAGGGAAGGACATGAGAGCACTGTGTTCAGAAGGCTTTATAGGAGCTGGAATTGTCACCTTGGGTGGGATGGGAGCTGAGTGAGGTTGCAGAAGAAAACTTGGGAGGAAGCCAGGACATATCTGCCTTGTTTTAAAGTTTTGCTCCCCCCCCCCAAAATAAAGGAAAGGCCATTCTCGCCCTTCCTTAACTTCTCCTCCCTCATCTCCAGCGACCCTCCTCCTAGGACACAGGAAGGTCAGAATACTACGTATTAAATTAAATTTTTAATTTATTTTATTTTTACATATGAAATTTTTTACACATACCAAATGGAACAGAAAATAATTTAACAAACGCCCTTGCACTTACCACCCGGCATTTAAATAGACTTTTTAGGAGCAGTTGAGAATCTTAATCAGTTTTCAGAGCATTGCTATTTACAGGAAAATATGTTCTAGATTCTAAAAAAAAAAAATGTCTTAGAGATGAATTCCTAGGAATCCCCCTGGCAGTCAGCAGTAGGGTTAAGTAACTGCCTCCGAAGGACCTAGGGTTCAGAAGGTCCTAAAACAAGGCCAGTGACTTCCATCTTCCCCATCCATAGCCTCTCCCCGCACCATCACCACCACCACTTACACAAAGTCTCCCAATGGAGAGCTCACTTGGACTGCTTCTCGGTGAACCAGCTGAGCCGGCATCATTTCCACTATTTCCACCTGACCCATAAAATGTGCTTGTTCTGAGAGCACATAGCCAACCAACTTGATGGACACTCCAGGCCTTTTACTAACGGCTAAGTATGTCACATTTCCAAGGTTAGATGTTTGCAAGTTAATAGGAACCATCTAGAAACAGTGCAGGGCAACCCACAGCAGGAAGGTCATTACAAGAGAGCTTATGGGTACATGGGGATCTTCCACTGCATCTCCAAATCCACTCTCCAGTCTTCTCTCCCTGGGAGGCTGACCTATATGGACCACAGGAGGGCTCCCTTGCTTCCAGCTTTCTATTGGGTTTGGTCTATCGGGGAGCACCCACAGCGCATGAGAAAAAGGGAGGAGAATGCAGTCCGAGTATTTATCCTATTGGTCCTTCCTGACCCTCACTTTTCTAGGCCTAAGAGAGGTAAGGAGCCCTCATATTCCTGCCCTGGGACTCTGCATTATCCCTGGGGTTCCCTTCATCCTGACTATATATTTGCACAGATTCTATTAAAGTCCCCTCAAATTGCCCAATTCGAGTGTGACCCTATTCCTGCTAAGACTGTGACACTAGTCTTAAGGAAGGAACTGAAACCTCTCTCTCGGCACCCCTCACCTCCTGCCACCTCCCCTCTCCCAGACAGATGACTCAGCCAGGAGCCACCAACACAGGCTGTTCCCACGCCCGGTAAGGGAGATACAATCCTGAGGCCTCGTTCAGCTGCACGTGCCCTGAGCCCTCTGCCCTGGGCTCTCCCAGGCATACTTGGTGAGCATAGCACTGCAGGTGAGGGCACTCCACACTCCTGCTCCCACCAGATGAAGTCCCCCCTAATTCTGAGCAGCTCTCTTATGCTTTATGCTTCTTCATAAAAGGATAGGACATATTATAAGCAAAATAGGCTTGCTAAATATAGTCTATTCAGTCTAGGGAAGGCTAAATTATTCATAACCAGACCAGGATATACAATGCACACTAAACGCAAATCCATTTTTTTATTTTGGTATTTTTTTCTGAGGCCTGTGTATTCAGCGCCCTGCATTGATCTATAAGTGCACCCCCCCGCCCCCCATGCCTTCATTGGCTTAGGATAAAGTTCTCAGCATCAGGGCCAATTACCAAGCTGTGAATACCCGTGGTCTCACTCTCTGCAGGACAGCGGCGACCACAAGGTCATCGATTGTCCATCCTGTGCAACGTGGTTCTGGAGGCATGAGCATCCCGGGAAAGGATCATCGGCTCCCCACAGAGCCCCAAGGATAAACAGGCCCTAAAACAGACATCGGAGGAAGCAGGCCAGCTCAGCATCTACTGCACCATGAAGGCAAGATGGAGCAGGATGACGGTGACAATGAAAGCCACTGAGCCCTTGAGATGATCGATGCCCAGGAAACAGTGCACAAGTCCCCTCCCAAACAGAGGTCCCATCTGGGCGGGTGCATTTCGAATTATTTTCAGCCCGCGCCCCCTTCACACAGAAGCTGCTGATTAGATTTTTTCTGCAGTATGAGAACCGCCGTGGAAAATACAGATGTCTCTGAGACATTCTTCTTTTTACTAGCGGTGCTTTCTAAACAAGACAAGGTAGAACCATGCGATAAATCACAGATATCAGCCGTTCCCGTCTTTCTGAATGCCACCCCAGGAGCCGCGGGCTTAGGCAATGGACCATGACCAGGAAGCTTCGTGGGGGCACCTAAGAATCTTCCCTGAAAAGGTGGGAGCGGGGCGGTGCAGTGGATCAAGCTATAAAGAAAGATTAGTAAGTAATAATCTGCCAAGATATGGCGTTTCTGTTCTAAAAGTACAGGGAAAACTGTCATAAATAGATTATCTCACTGCTCAAATGGATACAGAGTTTATGAATAGCAGAAAGAAAGAGGTTTTCACTGGGAGAGAATGTGGCATTCAGAATGAAACGGACAGCGAGGTTGGTCCTGCATCTATTCCCAGGCACCCCACAGTTCCTTAAGCTCCTTGGAGATTGGGGTAAGTTCTGCTTCCTAAATGTGGTCACAGGCTGCATAGATTTAAAGGGCAAACCTTCTGCTGCTTAACTCCTGTGAGTGATTTGGGTAGCAGCCCTTGGCCTTCCAGAACCTACTGTCAGAGGGCGTGGCTGCATAGATCACCTGACCAGGGGCAGGGAGCAATAGGGAACTCTGTGTGCTGGTGTCTCCTGATTCCACGGCTGCCACTCCCAGCCCTGGAGATGGCCCAGACTTCAGGATGCTTCATCTTGCAAATGACTGCCTGGATTCCTCTGGCGTGAGAAGAGTGTGCTTTATCCATCAAAGCAAAGAGCCTGGGATGATGGATTCTGCAGGACTTCCTGGAGCCAGCAAGCCTCCTGCACGCTAGTGAACATTTTATTCCATTGCCTGGATCCCTGGATGAAGAGCTCCCTGAAAATTTAAACCAGCAGAACAAGCCCTATACTGGAGGCACCGGAGTACGGGAGGCACTGGGAGAGGGGCCGCCTGGGCTCGGACCCCGGTTCACATGCTTGTCGGCGGGGGCCCTCTCTGCAATTAATGAGAGGCAACACCGCCTTGCCTATGCCTGGGAAGGCCAAGGAAGGACATATGAGAACATCCTGTAAACACCACAGCACAGACAGCCCCGGGAGATCACTACCCTTCTCACCGGGAAAGCCATCGCAGTCCTGAAACTGTAACAAACCCCTATGCTTTTTCCTTCCACCGGTAACTCCAAGCATAGCCCCCTCACCACCATCACCTGGAAACTTGTTCATCATGCAAATTATCAAGACCCAGACCCAGTGCATCAGAAATGCTGGTGTAGGGAGAGGACGAAGGGGGAGAGACCGATGTTTTCCAGGCCTTGTAAGTGATTCTAGTGCACGTTCAACCACTGCTCCAAGGAAATGTAGGACTTGTCTGGCACTGGGTGTCTCCATCGCAAGTCAACTGGGACTGCCTGGCTCACCACCTGACCCTCTTCGGCTGAGACAGAAGAGGGGTGAGTGGATACAGAGAAGAGGGGCCCATCCCCTGCCCCAGCCCTGGGGGAAGTTCAAGCTGGAGGGAAGCAAGCAGGGCCTCCTTATCAATCTGCAAATGGGCAGAGAGCCCCAGCATGTGTGCTGGGTTTGATGCGCCGAGACTGGCGAAGCAGGGGTGGTAGGGGCTGGGGAGGAGACCAATGAGTCCCCCGGGGCATTTGTGGGATGTGAGCACCCAAACCTGGGGCAGGTGATTCCCTCAAGGGCCCCTCTCAGCCCAAAGCTGGTTTTCCTCATTCAGTACAGACACAGATGCTCTTAAATTAATACACTGCACGGACCCTTCCAAGTAACACACTGTGCTTAATCCTCAAGCCTCCCGAAACCTCCCCTTGCCCCCTGCCAATCACATCAGGCCTATAAATAGAGAAGCTTCGGGGAAAGGAGTGGCTGCAATTGCATGATTTATTAAGATGATTATATATTATTTATGTAATAATGACATACGTGATTATATAGCATTATAATCACGCCTATATTCTGGCTTTATTAGCCATAAAACATCATTTCTGCTTTTAAGGCTTTTATGGTTTTTTAAAAGACTTTAATTATTTGTAATTTTATTGGAATGCACCCTGAGGTTTTAGAGTGAAGAAGGCTGTTCTAAAAATCAAATATACGGTATAAATAAGTATTTGGTGTCTACTATCATTTCAAGAGATTTAGCCGAGCATTTAAAGGTTTGGTTGTCCCAATGTGTGTGGCTGGAAAGGACACCGTATGGTTCAAAGCCATCGTTCATTTATTCATTCATTCGATGAGCAGACACGTGCTGAGGGCCCAGCATAGGCCGGGCACTGCACAGGGAATACTTTGGGATGTGCTTTCTCTGTATAGAAGGGGAGGTATTCTGGGAGAAGTTTCCAGGGAAGCACCTCTGGGGTCCAGAGAAGACCCTGTCACCAGGTCTCTGCAGTCTGTATGATTTCCCCTCACTCTAAACAAGGGTGCTGGCCATGCGGGCTGTGAGGCCTTGCCCTCTTCGTAAGCATGGTGTGGCACAGGTATCCTAACCTAGGTCACTGAACACACATAGAAAGAGAAGTCAGAGCTAGGGATTGCCTCTCTGGACCTCTGGCTGTGCAGGGACTGAGCCCAGGAGCCCAGGAGTTCTAGACGGTGAGGCCAGGGATCCCATACCAGGGCCACCAGTGGAGCGCTCACTGCTGCCTCTGGGTGACTTTCCCCACATACCCTCTCCGATGTCAGGCCCACAGCCCTGGCAGGGCACCCATTCGCCCATCTGAGCCATCATCAAGGCACTGGCGAAACAGAAGCACCAACTGTGATGTCCTAGACTGGGACCCAGAACCATGCCTGGTGCCCATATTCGTATTCACCATGGTGTCTGCCAAGGTGCCTCTTCCGTGAGTCTCCATGGTGCAGAGGAGGCTCTGCACCCACAGGACCAGGCCACGGCCGATGCCAGCTCCCCTTCGCCCAGCGAGCCCTACCGCCCTTCTCCTGGAGAATCTGCGACCTGACTGCCCTTCTCAGTCCTGATGAAACAGTTAAATCCTTTTAAAATGTTCTGAGGGGATTCCTCATGTCTTCATGTGGATTAGAAAAGCCTATTTTCAAAATCAAAGAACAATCGTTAGGGGAAGCAGCTTCCTCACCAGGGACCTCTGTGTGCACTTGACCCATAAGGAGCACTGGCCGCTGGAGGAAAGCTGGTCAGGGCTCGGGAAGGAGCGTTAGACCCCTCTTGCAGCCAGCTAGCTGTCCACAGGTCAGGGGGGACCTGCCAGACAGCAAGGAAAAGTGGGAAATCGTGCTTGAGATGATCCTTTGAAAACTGAATCTAGGGAGTGAAGGAAGCTCAGAACCTTCTGGAAGCAGGAACTAGATAAGCAAGAAATCACTTAGTGGCCCCTCTGACTTTTCCTGGCGCTCAGCAATGTCCCGTTAGCATTTCTGCCTAAAACTTGAGATAGAAAGACCCAGTCATTGTCACCCCAGAGTGAAGAAAGAACCCAGGCACGGGTCCTGAAAGAGCCAAGTCCAGGCAAGAACACAGAATGGCAGACAGGGCGTGGTGGGCACCTGTGGCCGGGTGCCTTCTCAGTGCGGGCACAGTGCTCAGGGCTGGGCATGTGAGAGGAGGCTTCCTTCCATTCTTTGGGATCCTTCAGGCTCTCTCAGAGCAAGCTAAGAGCCAACACAAGCCTGGCTTCTCCAGCACCCACAGCAGAAGGCCAAGCTGGCAGTGGATGCTAAATGACAAAGCCCTGAGGGACAGGTGAGCAAATCCTAGGGTTATCAATCAGTCCGCTATTCATATGCTCAACAGAGGCACATTAACTCCAAGGGCCCAATTAGCTTCTCAAAAAGATCATCTACCCCACCCCCAAATTATCCCAAATAACTGGTATTGGGAATCTTGATCTCCCTTCCCCATTCTTTATCACCTGGGTTGCTGAGTCCTGTTGGATGAACAAAGTTCTGTGGGAGCACAGAGCACAAGGGAACTTCCATGGAGCTACTGGCCAAGACGGCAGAGCAATGACAGAGAAGCCGGGTCTTAAAGATTAGGTAGGAGTTTGCCATGCAAATGGGAGTGGAACAGCCCAGGCAAGAGATGCAACAGTTGAGAAGCAACAGAGCCAAGAGGAGGCGTAATAGTGGAATCCAACCTTAAAGACTTCCCATGCTGCCCCCTGCCAGCTCAGGGAAGGGACCTACAGCCAGGATCTCTGGGTCCCTGGCCCAGTGGGGATGTGAGTGGTCTCCTCTATAAGTTCACTCACAAGCATCTGATTTTACATTCTTTTTTTTTTTTTTCCTAAACAGGCACAAAAATAATCTCCAAAGTTGACACGCCCAGAGCTCCTTAACATCCCCACGTCTGTGAGTCTGTGAGCTAGCCTCCCACCCAGCGTGACTCCCGCCTCCCCACCAACGCTGCTGTGGCACTTTTAATGTTTACCATCCTGTGTCACCCTGGGTCTGAGCTACTCTTCCAATTAAAACCTGGTTACTCTTCTCTTGCCAAGTGCAAAAGAATCCAATTAAAGTTAATGAAAGCAATCAGTCTGCAAGTCTCGGGGTGTTCTGCCCCATTGGTGAGCACAGGTAATCACGGCGCTGACCTTGTGGAGGGAGCCAGGCCCGGCCGTGCTCGGTGAGGGAGCCAGGCTGGGCCGGCTGGGAAGCCCGTCATTTAGGAGGTCACGCTGCAGGGTTCCCCGAAAGCTCAGGGTGCCATTAAGCACTAACTGGGAGTCTGTCCTTTCGGGAGCCTTACACTCACTGGCTCCCAGATGGCTGGAGGGCAGTAGTGCCTCCCATTAGAGCTGAGATCCCGGGACACCCCTTGCAGTCAGGACAACCCCGACTTTCTATCTGGCTCCCGCGAGGCAGCTCTGGATCCCAGGATACAACCATGACGGCACCCAAAGGCCCTGAGAAGGAATCAGCTCCAGTCCACTGTCTGAGTTACTGCGGCATTCTCCAGCCCTTGGTGCTAACGAGATGGACATGCTGAGTGTCAGCTCAGAGGATCCGGGTAGGACCCCTCGTCAACGAGACCCCATGGCCATGCAGGGCAGCTATGAGGACACATAGCATAAGGCTTTCTGCTTAAAAAACACTTGCTGATTTAATATCAAAAATATGGACCTGCGGCCCAGCCGGTGTGGCTCAGTGATTGAGCATCGACTTATGAACCAGGAGGTCAGTCAGGGCACATGCCTGGGTTGCAGGCTCAGGCCCCAGTGTGGGGCTGATCAATGATTCTCTCTCATCATCGATGTTTCTCTCTCTTTCTCCCTCTCCCTTTTCTTTAAAATCAATAAAAATATGAGGTTTTTTAAAAATATATGAACCCATGAGGGTTGCTTGTCACCATTCATTCCCATGGGGGCATGACCTCCCAGGCCACTCCTGCCCTCACTCCCCCCCACCCCCAGTTCCATGGAAAAACCACACTCCCATCCAAGCCGCATGGCTTCCTCGGGCTCTGCATTTATTCGGAAGGCTGACTCACCCAACACTCATTTCTTGGCAGAATCGTGCCATTTTGACCACAAAGCAATTGTCGCATGGTTTCTGTTTCCTGGGAGCATTGCCCTTGGATGTGAGACTCTGACCCTGACCTCGCCTGACTCCGGTGCCTGAGCCGGCCCTGCTCTCGGGGAGCCGCAGCTCTGGCCGGGAAACAAAGCTGACACTTGTGAGCAGCTGGAAAACCGAACAAGGCAGTAAATAATTCAGCGCTACTCAATTACATAATTGATTAATTATAACTAATTGCTGCTTAAATGAACTGCTCTAGTCCACATTGATCTTCCTGGGCTCTGACCTCCTAGAGGGGCCAGGGTCTCAGCCGCTCACCCTGGCTCGTGCACACAGCCCAGAACATTGCCCCGTCCCATCACGGATGCGTCTCCCCCCTTACCATGGAGTGTCCCCCAGGGCAGAACCAGGTCTTTTTGAGCCCGGCCCTGGTTTCTTCCTCCTCCATTTCCCACAGCAGAACCAGCCCATTCCGAGCATAAGGCTTTTTGCTTGATAAACACTTGCTGATTAATATAAAAAATATGGACCGCTGTTTACACAGCCAGTGTGTCCCCAGCTCTACATGCTTATGGGTATAAAGAGGGTCACATAATCAGAATTGATTTTACTTTAATATTTAGCACCCCACCCCCGGCCACCAGCAAGCCTTTCAGAATGGCCCATCCTATGTTGCTCTACTCTGTCTTGTTAAGCCACCAAGATAGTGATTCCACAGTTGTGTGTCACCAGCCACACTGCCTGCTAGGATCTGTCCTGGGGCTACCACTCTGACTGTCCATACAAGACCTTCCTTTCCCTTAGGACAGTGGTTCTCAACCTTCCTAATGCCGTGACCCTTTAATACAGTTCCTCATGTTGTGGTGACCCCCCAATTTCATTGTTACAAATTGGACATAATTAAAGCATAGTGATTCATCACAAAAACAATATGTAATTATACATGTGTTTTCCGATGGTCTTAGGCGACCCCTGTGAAAGGGTCGTTCGACCCCCAAAGGGGTCGCGACCCACAGGTTGAGAACCGCTGCCTTAGGTGTTGTCTGATGGATAATGCGAAGGAAGGGCAACCAGGGGACTTGCCAACCTTTAGGGATCCAGGTCCCCCCTGGGCGTGAGCAATGGGAGGAGTCTTTACTCACCACTGGGTCCCCATAACCTGAACAAGACCCCTGTATGAGTCAGCTGGGGCTGCCGTAACAAAATACCACAGACTGGGTGTCTTAAAGAACAGAAACTAATTTTCTCACAGTTCTGGAAGCTGGAGGTCCACGGTCAAGGTGTCAGCAGGTTTGATTTCATCCCGAGGCCTCTCCCCTTGCCATGGAGAGGGCTGACATCTTGCTGTATGTTCACGTGGTCTTCCCTCCGTGTGCATCTCTGTCTTAGACTCCTTTTCCAACAAGGACGCTGGTCAGATTGAATAAGGGCCCACCCATATGACCTCCTTAAAGGCCCCATCTCCTAAAACAATCATATTCTGAGCTACGGGAGTGAGGACTTCAACATGCGAATGTTGCGGAAGACAATCCAGCCTTAAAAACTACACATAGTCTACATGCTTAATAAGTGTGATGGGCTTAGGGAAATGACAGAGGGACAGGGGGATGGATAGAAACATAGGATGACCGCTACAGACGTGGGGACAGAACAGAGTCTGAGAAATGGGTTGGACGCGTCTTTCTCAGTCCTGGCCCTTTCTGTCCTGCCTCATCCTTTTCTTTCTGCCTGGAAGGGACCACCTTTGCGGGTGATTTCCTTTGTTCGCTTACAGCCATGAAGAGAGACAGGACGTTGGTATTCGCGTGGAGAGTGATGATAAGGGATGTGACCCCGAAGTGGGCGTGGACGTGATCCGTGCTGCTGTCCCCACATGGGCCTCTGGGAGGATCAGGCTCCCTGGGGGAGACAGCAGAAGGCAGAGCCCAGGCCCTGGCCTCCCGCATGATGCTAGAAGTGCTAACTCACCGCTGAAGTGAAGGCTTTGTCAGTAACCAACCCCCAAAAGGGAGACAAAGCGGGAGCCGGGCCTGTGTCTTTTCCTGCTCGGCACAGTGTCACCGCGGTAGAACAGGAGCTGCGCGCCTGGCAGCGGGAGAGGAGAGGCCGGTAATCGCACTGGGCCCACAGTGCTCAGGGTCAGCAAAACAAAGAGGAGGAAATTGCCTCCACAGATTGGCTCCAATATCAGGTTCAACGAAGAAGAAAACACAATTTGTTCATTTGGAAAATGACTCCAGTGACGTGAATGCCATTCACATGGTTGGGATTCAGGGGTAGCAGGGCAACAGCCCCTGGGGGAGGCCCCTCTGGGGGAAAGAGACAGTTTGCTGCTTTCAGACCCAAAAACAATTCTGCAGGTCAAGCAAGCAGACAGCGCAAGACCCTCTGTGGCACTGATGCGTTTAAGCATTGATGCCCCATGAGTCAGCAGGGCTCTGAGGGGCTCCCAGCAGCTTTCCAGAGGCAGGTATCAAGGGTGCCTGGCCTGGCACCCAGAGCAGGCTACACTGCCCAGGCACCCCAGGACCTGGGGCCACTGAGGCAGAGCTGAGGGCAGGCACCCGTGGGCTCCTTTCGCCAGCAAAGAGGGATGTCAGCTCACGGGAGTGTCTGCATCCATCCACCACACAGGGCTTTACTCTCTAAGTCCCTTTCCCATCTTCGGACTGGGGCCCTGGACACCTGCCAAGCCTTGTACAGAGGATCCAGCACAAGGCCTGGGTGCTGGGGACCATTCCCATGCCAGGCAGGCTCTAGGCTGGAGGAGCGCCCACCACTTGGCCCAGGATGGTCCAGGTTTATGCCTGTGGCCCCAGCATCATCATCACCAGCCAAGTGTCCCCATTTGAATACTAATTAAACAGCCATCCCCTGGGATAGGAGAGGACCCGACCCCCACCCTGCTATGCCTTTCAGCTGCATCACTTCTCATGAGCCTGAGGCTGCCTGGTGAAGGCACATCAGGCCAGAGGCCTCTACACAGTGCAGGGGTCCTCCCGTCGGGCACTGCAAACAGGGGGCCACCTAGAAAACACTGTGGGCGTGAGACAGCGCTCAGCTCCCGGTTCCTGCTCAACCAGCGGCCCACACTGAGCACATTTCACCCTTGTATCCACAGTCTGTGAGCCTTGGAATTCCCCAGCACCGCCGTTCCTAACGATGAGCCCCAGCCCCTCTCTCCTCATGCTCCCAAGTACCTTTGCAATGAAGCCCCATCCTCAAATGAAGTCCAGACGTGTCCCTACCAGTATATCCTGCCTGGGCTGAGACCTCCCAGACACACCCTCAGATACAGAAACAAATCCCCAACGCATCACTGGGTTCTTGTCACCACTGGGCAATGAGCAGGCAGTAAGAATGCTTTTGTGTAGGAAGTGATCTAAGTTGGAACTCGAGGAATAGAGAGGCTTTAGATCTGTGACAGAGGTGCAGAGGAAGAGGGACGTGATGGTGCTGATGTGGAGAAGGGTGAGAACCGCCCAGAGACTGTGCAGGAGGGACACGAGGACAGGGATCTGAGACCAGCCTGACCGCATCCCTGAGAAGGCCGGGCCACTGCACACTCGCCCACCAGCTCCCACGGATCCCACTCCCTTAGCTCTCCCACTTAACCACACTGTCTGGCATCTAATGGACTCTTAAACATAATGCTGTTATTGTGGACAAAGTTTAGTTGTTACTAATTAAGTCAATGAAAATGGAAAAAAAGAGCAAACATTAAACTGCTCACAATCATTCAGTAAAGCAGGATGACTCGATCATCTATTAACACACACACACACACTCACTCACACACACACACTCACACACACACACACTCACACACACACACACACTCACACACACACACACACACACACTCACTCACTCACACACACACACACACACACACAACAAAGGATGGGACCCGCCTCCCCACTCCCCCAGTCTCCTCCTAGGAGTTTCCAGCCAGGCTGGTCCACTGATGGATGAGGGGGCTCAGCAGAGCCCAGGGAGGCCCAGCCTACCTGCTCCCAGCATCCTTTGCTCACTTACATGACCTCACAGTTTCCACTGCTTTCTATCTGCGCAGGAACCGTCTGTGTGTTTTGGCCTTTAAAATTTCCAATTTTTTTTCCTAATCCTAGCTGTGCTCAGGAGAGGCGCTCAGGTTGAAGCGAGCTAAAGACGGTTTTACCTTAGCCCACCTGGAGCGAGCACTAAAAAGTGGCTAATACCTACCACTTTGAAATAGAAAGAAAACATCAAGGATTTTTTTTTTTATGCCAGCAGCTATTTAAAGGATAAACAGTAAATACAAGTAGAATTATACCAACTAACCATATTACCAGCAGTCAATTGCTGTAGAATAAACATTCTTATTTCCAGGGCGTTCTAATATATTCAAAGACATGGAAAATGGCACCAGAAGAATTTATCACTGACATTTGCTAAATTAGCTATTCCCGAGGTTTGCCTATATGGATGACAACATTTTTAGCACTTCAAGGTCCTTGCAAGAGAAAGTCTCTATAAAAATTCAGGACGGGATTCTTATCATCACCACTTTACAAATGACTGTGATTGTTACGGCAGCTTTAAAATCAAAGAGACCTAAGAAGAAGGGGGAAATGATATGTGTATTTTATATTTCAATTTTCATACATGAGATTCAAAACATAATCCTGTGATGTTTATTTCAGATAAATTTGTTTTTACCAAAGACTTTTTTTTTGTTTTCTGTTGTTTTTCTGAGCCAAAGTCAATGCAAAGCTTAGCAAAGACCCACCAGCCAGGTAATGCCCATCAACAACTCCCCACTTAACCAGGGCAGCGAGCTTGACAGTTCAGTTCCCAGCCTGCTCAGCCATGCGTGCTATTTTGGCTGCTGCCCTAATTAATGGCTAATCTATAAAACGGGACTAAATACACACACCTCATACACGCCACACACATAATTATAAGGACTGAATCAGATCAAAGGTGGTACCTGGCAGGGTAGGTGCTTGGTAGAAGTTTAAACTTTATGTTTCTCTTTGTTTTTCCCTGACATCCTGTAAACACTTATGACTGACTCTTCTGTTTCCAAGACTATTTAAAAATAAATAAATAAAAACAAAAAGAAATCCTTTTGTATGATAAATGCTCCTAATGTGGACATTTTCCAAACGCCACTCAAAGGAATCGGAGGTCTCAGGGGTCAGTTTGGGGGTCTTTGGCTGGGGTGCCCCTCCCACAGTGGCCGCAGGTCATGCCCACTATCACCAGGATCCCTCTCTGTCGTAGAGGACAGTCAGATTAAAGTCTAGAAAGGGACTGGGTTGCAGATGTTTTTAAACTATTTTACTAGGAATGTACTGGTACACCTGCATCATTTCTGTTTCTGTAGATTCTCAACATTCCACGTGAGGAAAATTCTCAAAATTACAATGGACATCCGCCGTCTCCCCCAGCAGCAGATCTGGAATTCCTGGTCATCTGGCCCCTCCTCTGTCTCTCCCATCCCTCCCCAGGACCCATCAGCTGATATTATCCCTCTACTACGTCTGTTTATTAAAAACGACACGATACGTTCTTTTGAAATCACCGGGAACCTCCAGAATTCACAAACAATGAATGCCTTAGGGCAAGGGCTACAGCTCACATTTGTTCAAAATCCTCCGTCAGCACTGTCACAGCTATTTCTCAACTAATAACCTGTGAGCGGAACTTAATCTTGTTTTTTCTAATTTAGTGCTGCAATTTGGGGTCCAAACATTATGAGTCAAGCCTGCTCTCTGAAATATGAACCTTCCCCGGACCAGGCCCAACCACACCTGACCCTTCCTAAGTGCCATATGCAAACAGCCTGGGGCAGGGCCGTTTCAGCCGGTCACCCAACCTTCTCATGGTCAAGGATGGCTGTGAAGAGGGGTACACTGAACTTCATACACCTGCTATAAAGCTTAAATAAAAATTTTATCCCAGACGGTTTGGCTCAGTGGATAGAGCATCAGCCTGTGGAGCAAAGGGTCCCGAGTTTGATTCTGGTCGAGAGCACGTACCTTGGTTGCAGGGGGCTCATGCCGGAGGCAACCAATCCATGTTTCTCTCACATCAATATTTCTCTCTGTCTTTTCCTCTCTCTTCCACTCTCCCTAAAAATCAATGGAAAAATATCCTCAGGTGAGGATTAACAAAAAGAAAATTTGACCTTCTTCTTAAAGACTTTTTCCCCAAAATTTAATTATATTTATAGTTAGCATCTATGTTTGTATATACATCTATACACACCCGCTGATATGACCTAACACTTTATAGACACATGGGACCAGCTTACATGTAATTTTATTTTGCATAACTTTAAATATAAGGCACAGACAAGGCCTCAGAATGACATACAACGAAGCATGTCCATCTAAGCCCCGCCAGCTACCACAGCAGGACACAAGGGAATTGGAATCATTGGTTAATGTCTTGATCTGTGGGTAATTCCTAACCACAATTTAAGTTTAGCCAGCACCACAACTTCTTGTTTTTTTTTTCAGCAGAGGACCCACAATGCATGAAAACAGAGTACTTCCTCCGGGATTTACTCCTCTGGGGTATCTCTTTATGTGAGGAGACATGATACGCTCAGACCCATGAAAAGCACTAGAATTTATTTTCCATGCTGGACTTCTGGGCTGAGGCCACACTTCCTCCCTGCAGAAACCTGGGCCCTGGCTGTGTTTGCCACATCGGTTCTTGTCTTTGGCCTCTTCATCTTCGTGCTGTGATGTCGGTCCACCCACCACCAGGCAGGGAATGTGAAATTCTCAGGGGGCTGTGGGTACCAGCCTCAGAGTGTACCACCTTCCAATAAAAGAAACTACACATCTCAGAGCCCCTCCCCACACAACACTGCCCCTTGGTTTTCAACTCTATGTTGCGGCTATTATACAAAACCACCGTGACTCACTGTGATGAAAAATCAGACCAGGAGAACCAGATATCTCAATGAAGTTTGTGTGAGTCACAAACACTACATCTACTGAGCCTTTGGAGGTCTCCCCCAGTCAACTCCCTCACTTTACAAACCAGGACACTAAGGCGTGAGCAGTTAAAAGACTCATGAGATCCCCACTCAGTGAGCACCATCCACCTCAGCCCAGCCCTCCAACACTTGACCCTGAGGTCCACCCCCTCTAATGCCAGTCACCCACGTGATCAATGTGTGCTCAGGGCTCTAATGCGCCCAAAGGATTTTTCAACATTAAGTCTATTTTCTGCTTTGCCTAACTAACTTCCCACCTCCTTGATGAGCAGATATATGTTGGAAATCTATGGTGTTAACTGTTTTATGATTTATGTTAACTGCCTTTGCTAGATCCTTCAAAACAGGTGCTGGCAAAAATAACCATGAGTAACACCCTGCATTTCACTGAGCACTTTCACTGGCAGTATCTCACTTGATCAAGTAAATAAACAAACGGTGTCGTTATTTAGGGAGAGAGAAATAGAAAAGGCACAGAAAGCTGAATAACCGAAGGGTCCATCGGGAAAAAAAGAAAAAGAGATTCAAAAGTATGGGTGGGGCTCAATGGAAACATCTTTTTCCTTTTTGGGGCCAGGGAGCTAAAACGCCTCCCATCGCTCACCATCACCATCCCCCTTCTGAGGAGCTCAAGCCTGAAACTGTCTGAAAAAGACATACCCTGACCTCTCCTCCAGGCACTGAGCTCAGCCCCTTCAGCGTTCCCAGGACTGGAGTTCGCAACCCCTGTTCCCAAGGACCCTGTAACCGCTTCAGGGGGCCTGGGCGAGGCAGGGGTCTGGGTGCAGGCAGGAAGCGGAGATTCTGATCCCAGAGGCTGGACTGCAAGGAGAGGTCCGCTCTGATCAGGAGCCCAATCCAGCCTCTTCCAACCCAGATGGACGGTCACTCCCTCAGGGCTGGCTGGAGCCCTTGGATCTGAAGGTCAAGGTATTTTGGTTTTGTTTTTCATGATAAAAGCATACTTACAATGTCAAGGGAAATGATGACACACAAAATCCTACTACCTAATCATATCAGGTTTACATTTGCCGTCATCTCTGGTCCTCCTTACACACACACACACACACACACACACACACACACACACACACACACACACGTTTACAGCCATATAAGTCTACATAAATCTTTTTTAGTCATGGTGTTGTTATCTGTTTTGTAGTTTTTCCAAGTTCCTATCATTTCGTTGCATCTCATGACTTATCATCATAATTTAAGGGAGGAGGATTCAGATTATGCTGAAATTTGTTAATAAAGAGAACTTCTGGTTCTAACAGATGAGGCTGCCAAGGAAGCACCAAGCCACCCACAGAAGGAAGCCAGATTCTCTCTGTTAGATGGAGGCTGAGATGCAAGAAACCCCCAGCGTGTTTGCGCATGGCCTTGGGAGCCGGGGCTGTAAAGTGACATCCTGAAGTCAGGATGTGGCCAGCAGGGCCTGAGAGAGGCCCAGCATCTGAGGCCCGGAGGTTTGACCCCCAGGCGGTGCCTTCCTCTGTGAAGCTAGCATTGGTCCCTCAGACTTGAGAGCTTTGCCACTGCATGATCTGGTCCCCACCCACACACCGGGCTCCCGTGGGAATGTTTAGTGTCTTTATCCCTGAAGGGTGGACCTGGCCACCTCTGTGCATGAGGACACCACCGGGTTTCTGGGCACACAGACTGAACAGCAGTGACCACAACCAGCTGCACAGCATCAGCGGGGCCCTGGCCAAGGGCGAGTCAGCAGCCACCTCGGGTTTGGCCTTCTCTCCATACACAACATGTGGCACTCTGTGGAGTACCTTGCCCAGGACATGGTGACTGTTCCCTGGGGCTGGCGGTTCTCTTGTTTGTTCATAGCTTTATGCTCCTGGAACTGAGATGGGCATACATGCCCCTGTGCCTTTGGCCTTTGTATTGAAGGGCTCGTGAGGATGGCTGAAGATAAGAGTCCCACTTCTCAGGGACTTTTTGCCCTCAGGGCTGAAAAATCCCAGAATGGGGATTCCAGGGGGGACAGCAGAGTTTTTATTTTTACTTTAGGGACTCAAACTCTGACACATGAAGGCCAGTGAGCCCCAGGCAGAGCCCATGGACCCAAGGCACTGTGTCATATCCCCACCTAGGCATGCCACTCAGCTGAACCCCTGCGTCTTCTCCCTCCTCCTGCCCTCAGACAGGAGGAAGCTTGAGCTGCTCTGGACCATGCTATGGTCATGTCCCTATCGTCCTCAAATCTCCAGTCCCTATTACACTGAACTTGAATTATGTATTTTGCCTTGCCTCCAGATAACATTGCCGTCTGCAATATGAAATAGATGGAGGTGAGAGGAATAATTGCTGAGTTGTTTGAATTTTGATCATTACACTCAAAGAAGAAATGGTAACTGAACTAACTCTTCATTAAAAGTACTATATTTCATCCAAGATAGAATTATGTCAGAATAAAGGTTCTTAGGCACATTTTAATGGTGCATGTTCTGAAAATACTGTAAGATTCAAATTTTCCCTAGTATATTTTACCTCTAATAAGACTAAAATGAATATAGTTCATTGTCTCAAGGAAAAAGCCAGTCATTTGTATATCAGAGGACAGCAGCCCATGGCCAGCCTGTCACAGGTGCCCTGCGTGGGGATTGGAGGGATGCCAGGGAACTCACACTGCATCAGTTTTCCTGCCTTGACCCTCAGCATTACTAAAGACTCTGGCTTGGGCCCATTGCTCTGGCTCTTTCTTCTCCTGGCCAACTCACAGAAGCTGGAATCTCTGAGGAGCAACTCTGTTCGCAACTCTCTTGGCTGGAGCCCGAACCATGCCTGGACTGGTCCAAGGGAGGGTTTGGGCTGCATATGCCTCCCATGAAACACATCAAAAATGGAATATATTATCTCCACAATCCCCTCTACACATGCATACACGTGCAGAGCGTGCACAAGCTTATGCCACACACACACACACACACACACACACACACACAGAGTACGGTTGCACATGTATAAAATTACAGAAAATGTCATCTATAACCACTGAGAGCTGATCAATGATGTCTGGGACAAAGGTGAGACATGGAGGAGCAGGAGGAAAGAATTGCAAAGGGTAGAAGAAGACTTTGGGGGGTGGTGCATACATTCAATATTTTGACTGTTGTGATGGTTTCGTGAGTGTATATATATGGCATGTTCTCAAATTGTACACTTTAGTTTACACCTTGTGTATGGTATGCACAGTGTACTGTGTGCAGTTTTTCTGTGTCAATTACACCTCAATAAAGTTGTAAAAATAGACGTTTTTAGGAATTTGTACTAAAATAAATCACAACCAGGAATGTGCGAGTATGCCTTTTATCTTCTCCCAAGATCATATTGGGTATTTCTTTATTTTAAACATTCTTGCCAAAATAAAGGTATTTCATTGTCATCTTAAATTATGTTTCTGTGCTTACAAATGAAGTATAAAATAGCCCCTTATTTTCGTGTATTTGCATTTCTTTTTGTGAATTACATGTTTGTATGCTTTGCTCATTTTTGTTGCTGCATTTATCCATCTTCTTATTTATTTCTTATTGTGATTATGCAAGTATATATTTTCCAGGCTTTCCCCATGCAAATACATCTACTTTTTAAAGCAAAAATAGGAGCATACTTTATATCCTACTTCATAACCCATTTTTCACACTAACTAATGTGCATATCTCTCCATGTCAATAATGTGCAGCTACATCATGGTTTTAATGGCCGGAGCAGCAATTCTTAAGGCTGCTCCTTAAATCATATTTCAGTTTCGGAAGATGGAATGAGGCGCCCCCTCATTTCCAAGGGAGTTGAGAGCAACTTCACAAATCACTGTTTATTTGCTGCTGCAGCATAGTCACTGCAGCATATTCTCCAATGAAAGACAACCAAGAACCCTCCTCGTCCTGAAAGGGAACTTCATGAACCTGACTTCTGTGCTCACGTGTTGTACAGTTCCCCCAAAACGGTGCTGAATATGACATTCTCCGCTCGCTACACTTCACCTGACAAATTACGAAAAGATCAATTTGTTCCCATTCGTCTCCACTTCATTAATACCCAAGATGAGGTCCACTCTAGTAAACAGTGAGCAGTCTTGGGCTCAAGTACAAATGTCTCATTGCCAAGGTCTAAGGCAGAGTAAATCAGCAGCCCTGCCTTAAAGTTCAAAAGGAAATACTTGTATTAAAATTAAAAAGCTGTTCCACCGAAAGGTCAGACCAAAAAAAAAATTGGCAATGTCCTGTGAGAAATACAATTATTATTCAGCGCAATGCATTGCTATGACATTGGGTTGATCATTTATAAGCACCACAGCGGAGGACTGGAAAGCTGGGGTCTACCTCGCTGTAGTAATCTCTCTGCTTTGCAGGTTAGCTTTGACTGACACCTCATACCCACGATCCATCATGCAAGGGTCTGAAAGCCTGCCTCGCATTGGGATCAGTAGAATCTTACTTTAAAAACATCATTCCATTCCCTTTTGGACTGTGTTTCAAGCAAGTCAACCATATAAATGAGGAAATATTCAGTCTGAAGGTCAGATCGACTGACTGATTCCACTGCCTGAGATGTTTATGTTTTGAAACCACTGGTCAGAAACCAAGCATTCTTTTTGAAAGGAGAAAACCAGAAATTGGGTTGCAATAACCAGTCCGTGGCAGCCCAGGCAGTTCAAGAAGGCTTTTCCCCCCCTTGTGATTAGAAGGCTATTGAGCATTCAGCAAACACGGGGGCCTCCTCCTGGCCTAACATAATTCCGGGTACTGGTGAGGGCGTGAAATTGAGCGCTCACGTCCACCCATCATCAGCTGAGTGGATGAAGAGACTGGCGCATAAACCCTCCCTCCCTGATGAGGCCAGAGGGGTCAGGTGTAATCAGAAAGAAAGAAGGTCACTGTGAACACAAGAAACCCATGATTGGCGCTGGCAGGACCTGGGAGCAGGCTCTTTGCCAGAGATGGCCGTTCCACCTGATGGGGAAAGGAAGCCCGGCCATCCAGGCTCCCCTGCCTTACTACCTTCGGGTGCATAAAACCGAGGCTGGAAGTAACTATTAGAAGGGATATTTTTAAATCTCAATGATGCTTAAAATAAATTGAAGGGGAAAGTACGTTTCAAGTAGCTAGGCTGGCGGGCACTTCTTCCATAAAGGTGATAAAAGCAATTACACCTTCATAGAATAGCTCTCAGTCTGTCTACGGGTGTTTCCTCCCCCAACTTAACACTTTATCAAGCTCCGAAAAATATTGGATGTTTCTAACAAACAAAAACGCACAGCTCATTCGAGAGTGAAAGGAATCTTCCATAAGACAAGACCTACGTGAGAGGGAAATCCTGATGCGTGAGGAGCCGGTGCCCTTCAGAGGTGGTGCCAAGGTGAGCGGGCAGGTAGGAAACAGAAGGAGGACAGGAAGGAGCTCCCCAGGAATCAGGGCCACAGGGGTTGAGGCTGGAGATGTGAGACTCGGAGTCTGGGAGGAACATTGCAGCCAGTAGGTTTGACCACCCACCATGCGGGGGCGTCAGTGGGTCCAGAAAGCTCCTCAACTCCCCTCACCTTGGTCTGAGGTTTGCAAACATAGGGAAGGGCTTGGGCTTCAGGAATCAGAAGCCCAACTTGGGAGGGAAGGCTTGGTGATCAATTCCAGATCCTTTTCTGAGATCTGACCCGGCAGGAAGACAGTGCATCTAGGAAAAGGGAGCTGACATGAAGGACTTGGGGGCGAAGGAAAACCTGGCCAACCCCACAGTGAGGCGGCTGCTATTGGAAAGCGGGTCTTAGAGCTCAGCCGGCCCCTGGGGCAGGGGGAAGAGGTCACTCTGCAGACCTGGTGATGCCTGGCCAGATTCTATCCTTTCAGAGGCCCTAGAGCTCGCAACGCAGGAGAGCAGCACCGAGAACTGGCGCCTGTGTACTTAGGATAAACACACTACAATAATTGCACGATAATAAATAATCTTCCAGTGATGACAATAGAACACAGGATTACTGGTATCCCTGAAGTAGAGACACAAGTAGCACAAAATAAAGATGTAATAAGAAAAAAAAATGTTCCTTAAATGAAGGAAGAACTGAATCTGCATAATCGAAAGAACATTCCAAGTAGGAAATCTGAGACGGAATGAGCACTACCAAGACCAATCCTTGTAAATTACTAAACATTAAAAAAATTAATTCAGAGAACTTCTTAGGCATTTGAGAAGAAGAAACCAAAAAAATTTACTTAAAAGGCTAATAAGGCTAGCCTCGTGTTTCTTTATGGCAACATTGAAATATAGAAAAAAAGGGGAAAGTACAGTATATGTGAGCTTCTGAAGGGAAAAAGTGTGATCCAAAAATTGTAGGCCCAACAAGGTGCTGTTCATGTATAAAGGTGTCAGACACACATTCACAGACTTGCAAGAAGTCAGGAAGTTTGGCACCCCTTAGTCCCTTAGGAAAAAAAAAAACAAAAAACAAACAACTTTGATGACAAAATCTAGCCATTCAAGAATAAGTGAAAAAAGGTTTAGTTAAAGGATCTATACTGAGCTCTGGACCCATTTATGCCTTTCCAAATAAAGATTAGAATTCACTTATAAACACTTATTAACAAGCCAAACAATTTTATATACACGTATGTACATATGTTTTTACAAATTGGAGGAGCGCTGTCTTATATAATAAAAGGGTAATATACAAATAGCTGAATGGCAGAATGTCTGGAATGCCTGTGGCTCCTCACCCCAGCTGGCCCCACCTCCCAGCAGGCCCCCCCCCCAACCCTGATCGGGGGCGGGGCCAGCTGGCAAGATGCCCACTGCTCCTTTCTCCAGCCGGCCCCACCCCTGATCGGTCCCCCTACCCCTGCCTGCATTGGGGGTGGGCCAGCTGGACCCCACCAGTGCACGAATTCATGCACCCGGCCTCTAATAAAGGAAATAAATAAGACAGGCATAGCTTACGTTAATGGAGACCTCAGATTCATCCATGTTGCTGCACATGGTTGTTTACTCTTTACTGCTGAGTAAATAGTCCATGGACAAACCACAGTCTGTTTATACATCTCCTGCTGATAGGTATGTGAGCTGTTTCCAGCTTTTGCCTATTATAAGTAAAGCTACTCTACACATTCTGTATACTGTCATTTCTCTTGGATAAATTCCTCGTAATAGATTGGCTGAAATAAAATACAGCGGTATATTTACCTTTTTAATAAATAGCCTAAGGGTTCAAAGGGGTCATATCATTTTAGCCCAGAGTGCCAGATGTTTAGCAGCTTCTTCAACATTGTTAGGTTTTCCAATTTTTACCATCAACACGGGTGTAAGGTGTATCTCTCTGTAGTTTTATTTTTTATTCAATTTATTGGGGCAACATCAGTTCATAAAACCATACAAAACATCTCTTTGTAGTTTTAATGTATGTTTATCTAATAATGGATGATACTGAGCTTTTTTTCTTCATGTGTTTATTGACATTTTATATATTTCCCTTTGGAGAGGGTTTGTCCAAAATTGCTTTGCAAATATCTCCCCCAGCTTCTTACTTGCCTTTGAACTTTCCGAAGAGTGGCTTTTGAAGAATAGATGTTTTTCACTTTAATGAAGTCCAATTTATCAATCTTTTTCTCTCTCCTAGGTAGTGCCTTTTAATGTCCTTTCAACAAATTTTGCTTCCTATGATCAAGAAGATATTCTCCTAGGTTTTCTTTTAGGAGCCTTGTCGTTTGACATGATATGTTTAGGTGTGTACACATCTTGAATAATTTTTTTTAGATACAGTATGAATTAGGGTTTAAGGTTTATGGAATTTTTAAATATATGGATATCTAGTTATCCCAACGTTGTTTATCAAAAATATTGCCCTCCCCATTAGAACACACTGTCATCATTGTTGAAAATAAGTTGACTGTATTTGCGTGGATTTATTTTGAAATTTTCTCATCTGTACCATTGATCTGTCTACCTTTTAAAAAGGGGGCTTTGATTACCCTGCTTTTATAATGTCTTAAAATCAGCTAGGATGTCTTCCAACTTGGTTCTGTTTCAGAACATTTTGGCTATTCTAGATCCTTAACATTTCTGTGTAATATTTGGAATTATCTTGTTAATTCCTTTAAAAAAATTGGTGTGATTTTAATTTGGATTATGTTGAACGTATAGGCCAATTTAGAGAGAATAAACATTTTAATAACGTTAGATCTTCCAATATATTAACATGACATATCTCTCCATTTGTTTTTTTTTATATCAGTGATTTCTGCTTTTATCTTTTTTATATGTTCTCTTCTTGGTTTGATTTAAATTTGCTCTTCATATTCTGACTTCTTTAGATGGAAGCTTAAACAATTGATTTCAAACATCTTTTCATTCCTATGTTTATCTTTTCTCCTAAAAGTCTTGTAGTGTAACTCTTACATTTGTGATCCTTTTTGAGTTAATTTTTGAATATTGAGTACAGTAATGGTCAAGATCCATTTTTCTGCATATTGCAATTATTCCAGCACAATTGGCTGAAAACATCATTTCACCATTATATTGCATTGAGCCTTTGTAGATAGTCACTTGTACAAATTAATGTGCATCTAGTTCTTCACTTCCTACTCTGTTCCATTTATCTAAATGTATGTATGTATGTCTATATGAAATTCCCTTGATTACTGTAGTCTTATAATAAGTCTTGCAATCAATCTTTGATCCTCTTTTTCAAAGTTGTTTTGGCTATTCTAGATCATATGCTTTTCCACATAAATTTTAGAATTCACTTATAAATTTATAGAAAAGGAAGACTGCTAGCATTTTGTAAAGTACATTTTAATTGGAATCTATAATTATTTGAAGAGAATTGAGTTCTTAATACTATTATATCTTTTGATCCATGAACATAGTTTACATCTCCAGTTATTTGTGCCTCCTTTCATGCTTTCAGCAATGCTCTTTTGTTTTTGGAGTACAGCTTGCACAGTTTTGTTAAATTTATCCCTGGGTGTTTAATATTTATCATGCTATTTTAATAGGCTTGCTTTTTAAATTTCAATTCTGTGGCTGTTCATTGTTACATATAGTATTGTATAGACTACACACAATTAATTTTTGTATTGATCTCATATCCTGTAACTTTGCTAAGTTCACTTATTATTTCTTACAGTTTTTTGGAAATTTCTTAGAAATTTTTGTATGGATGATCACATCATCTGAAAATAAAGTACATTTCAATACTTTATTTCTAGTTTAGATGAGTTTACTTCTTTTTCTTGCACTGGCTAGCTCCTTTAGTACAATGTTGAATAGGAATGGGAAAAGCAAGCATTATTCCTTTCTTTGTGATCTCAAGTGAAAAGCATTAATTCTTTCAGGATCAAGGATAGCATTTTCTATAAGTTTATTATAGATGCATTTTATCAGATTGAGAAAGTCTACTATTTCTGGTTTGCTGGAAGTTTTTATCATGAATATCATAGGCTTTTGATGCATCAATTGAGGTGGTCAGAGGGTTTTTCTTTTTAGTCTATTAATATGGTGAATTCCATTGATTTTCAAATGTTGAATCAATTTGCATTTGGGGGTTTAAATCCACTTGGTCATGATGTATTACTTTTTATGCATTGTTGAAGCCAATTAGCTAAAACTCAGAATTTTTCATCTATTTTTATAAGGGATGTTAGTCTAACAATTTCTTTTCTTGTAATATCTATCTCTCATTTTTTAATGAGAGTAATTCTGTCCTCATAGAATAAGTTAGATTGTGCTTCCTCCCACAATTTTCTGAAAGAGTGTGCAAAATTGGTATCATTTTTTAAAAAAATAATGCTAGGATGTACCAGTGAAGTCATTTGGACATAGTTTATTTGTGGGAAGTTATTTTACCTATAAATTCCACTTTTGTATGGATATAGCTTTTCAAGTTATCTATTCCTTTTAGAATTAACTTTGGTAGTTTCAGTCCCTTGAGGAATCTATCCAATCTATCTAACTTGTCAAACTCATGGGTATAAAATTATTCATAATATTCATGTATTATATTTTGATGTTTGTAGGATGTTTAACAATGTTCTCTCTCTCATTTCTGATACTGACAATTTTTATTTTTTCTCTATTTTTCTGCTCTAAAAGGCTTGGGGTTTATCAATTTTTACTGATCTTCTCAAAGGATCATACTAGTATTTTAGTTTCACTACTTATCCTATTCTTTTCATTTTCTATTTAACTGAGTTCTGCTCTTATCTCTATTGTTTTCTTTCTTATGCTTACTTTGTGTTTCATTTGTCCTTTTCCTAGTTTTTAAGGTGAAAGCTTAAATTGAGGCTCAACAAAAAATTTTTATGAAGGGTCAGAGTGTATTTTGGGCTTGGATTCATATAATCTCTATTGCAACTAATCAACTCTATTGTGGTAACATGAAAACAGTCGTAGGTAATGCATAAATAAACAAATGGGCTGTGTTTCAATAAAACTTTATTTATAAAAGCAGGAAGAAATTTTTGTTTTGCCTATCTGCTATAGTTTGACAAGTCCTGGTTTACATCATCAATTTGTGATTGTTTGTCTTTTTTAATGTAAGCACTTTGTGCTATAAAATTTTCTCAAAGTACTGCTTTAGATGCATTCCACAAATTTTAACTTGTCATATTTTCAATGTCATTGGGAAATGGAGAATGTTTTGGTTATTGACTATGAATCTGGCCTTTACTATTCTCAATCATCACCACCTCCTTGTTACTATATGCTGTGATGCAGAGTTACTATATGCTGTGAAGCAGGCCACATGTGCAAACCCCACCACTGCTATCAAAGTGCCTGTACTTCCCTTCTCTGAGTCCTGCATGTGAAGAAGTGCTGGTTTCCAAAATTTTCAAAGACACTCAAACCCAGATGCCTTTCCCGTCTCCCTTCCCCAACTATGTCTCCTCCATTTCTTGAATAGACTGGCTTGATCTTAAAACAGCCTAAAACAGAAGCATTGCAAGTCATGGATACACTGGGGAAGGGACTACATTCATTCAGGTGCCTCAACAGGGGACATCAAAACAGGATTAGACATGCAAGAGGCTGGTTGAAGAAGGGAGCAAGAGAATGAAGGGCGCATCTTCAGATTATGATGCTGATCTGACATTGTTGAAAGGGGAGAGAGAAAAAAAGGAGGATTCAGGGAGGAAGACTCTTGGCCTGCAGCACAGTTTCAAGAAAGATTCAACCAGGCTGTCGGAAATATTCAAGCAAAACCCACATCCGCTGGAACAGGCCGGCCTTTAGCGCTCAAAGCATGCTTAGTCATTGCTTGGCGCAGTCCTCAGGAACTATGACTTTAGTGTGGCCAATCCCATAAATACCTTGGAAAGAACTTCCAAATTGTCTAAACCATCTGAATTTTATCTCCTGTTAATACAGGGAGTGGGGCGAGAGAAAGCCAACGCCTTTATTACTTACTGGTTTACAGCTGCTGCAATCACCAAGGAGCGGGACTCACATCTCTTGGCAGGTCACCAGAGCCAATTGAGCCACACACCATTGAAAGACCTTCCACACACTGACCGTGCTTGCCCTCTGCAGCAATAACGCCTGTCAAAAAATACTTGACATATATGTTTTGCCTTGTTCTGAACTGCATCAACCGCAGGAAAATATGCCTGCTCCAATAAAACAGGTCAAGGTTAACACAAAGGCCACCAGCTAGCTGTACTTCTCAGCACTTTATCAGCATAACGTATCTGCAGTAGTGTGTGCTGTTACGGGCATCATAGCTATGAATTTCTTGACAGTGGCCCATTCTTAAGAGCCACTGAAGCACTGGAGACTATAACCAATGCAGTGATGGGCGTGCATAAATTCTGTGCCGACTTCAATGGAAACCTAGAATGGATGATAGGTCTTTGAAGGCAAACCAGATTCAGCTCAATGGACCTTTTATTCTGCATGGAGGATTAGTGAACCCAGAGTGGCAGAAGCTAAAGCAGCCGCGACATAGGCAACCTTGCACAACTTCTTCAGAAGTCATTTCTCATGCACTACAGCAAACCTCCTAGAGGCCCCTAGACAAGATGGCTCATGGGTAAACTGAGGCAGGAGAGTAAAACCGAAACCAAACACCATTCTCTCATCATCCCCTCCCCTTCATGGGTAAACTATTGACCTGCAACATTGCCTCTCTCAACAGAGCTGTCATTATCTAGACATGGCCTGCAATAATCACCGAAGACCTAATTCTATGTTTCTGGTAATGAACTCTGCCCCGTGGTCACTCGAATGCCTTGGAAACAGCTTTCAGCATTTGAGGGCCCAGTGTTTCCCCAGTTGTGCAACCACTGCCTGCAGCTGTGATCTCCAAAGCTGAGTGTGAGGCAGTGCCTGTCCACACAGATCAGCCCAGGTTCTGTCCAGCGCCTGGCAGAGGTCAGTGTGCAAAATTGATTTAAAATTTTTCAGGGATATTTATCCATGGTATGCCTGGCAGCCACTTTAACAAAGCACTCTAACCTGCCGAACTGACAGTGAGCTATGTTTAAGACTATTTTCCACTCTAGCTGCTTTGGCTCAGTGGATAGAGTGTCAGCCTGCGTACCAAAGGGTCCCTGGTTTGATTCTGGTCGGGTGCACATGCTCTGGTTGCGGGTTCTATCCCCAGTGGGGGGTGTGCAGGAGGCAGCCCATCAATGATTCTTTCTCATCATTGATATTTCTAACTCTCTCCCCCTTTCCCTTCCTCTCTGAATCAATAAAAATATGTTTTTTTTAAAAAAAAAGACTATTTCCCATTTATATAATTCCTTCATGTATTCAACATGTATTTATTGAAGTCCTGCTCTGTGCAATCCCTCCCCTAGGTGCCTGGGATACAAGTACAAACCAGGAGCTATTGAAATAGTCCAAGAAGGCATCTTGGTCCTAGAGTAAGGTCACGGAAGCTGAAGGGGAGGCATGTGGAAGGATTAGGAAGATATTTAAGAAGACTAAGACGCAGCCATCTCTGAGCACCTGTCTGAGACTAGTCCAGACTACAGCGACTTCTCTCACCTGGACTATTTCTCCACCTGACATCACATACCCAACCCTATTCTGGAATAAGGAGTGAAAAGCAAGACTGGCCAGAGGTGAGGATAAACAAATCACAGTGGTCAGATGCCATGATTTAGGAGATGGGTCTTTGTGCTGAAGACCATGGAATGCCAAACACTTATGCATATGTCACTATGGAAGGTCATTTTGTCCTATGTGCAGAAGTTGGATTGGAATTGGGCAAAACAGAGGCGAGGAGCCCAGTTAGGAAACTGGTACAATAATCCAAGTCAAGCATCCTGGTAGCCTGAATTAGGAGTGGCAGTGGACTGAAAAGATATGAGGAGGGTGAAATTGTAGGATCCAGTGGACGATTGAATGTAATAGGTGAGAGAGAGGAAGGGATTGCGATGTCTACATTTCTGAAGACTGTGTGGATAGTGCTGCCATTCCCTGGGCTCAGGACCACAGGGCAGAAGCACACAGGAGGGGAGGAGAAGAAGAGCTCAGTATGTTTCCATGTTTTGCTACAGCTGTTTGCTAGACATCCAGGCATGATGTTTGGTAGACATGGGATGTAGGGATCTGACATCAGGTAAGGATTCTGAGGCTTGAGTATGGGGTTGCGTGTTTTCAGCATATCCTTGGTAATAAAACCATGATGGGGTGTGGGGCCCTCCCAACAATTTTAACCCCCAAGAGGTGCACGGCTGTTTCTCTAAACCAGAAGCATCAGCACTGGTGCCTTCAAGCAAGTTTGGAATTGTGTAGCTGAAGGGAGAGCTCAGATTGGACTGCAAGGCCTCAACAATCCATTGCATTGAGCTTCTGAGCCATCAGACTCTCCTACCACCCAACATTTATTTTACTTTTCATATCATAAGAAAGTTCAGTTTCACCTTTGTGTCAGACACTCTAATGCTAGGACATTAAAATTACATCTCCTAGAAGACTTGGTCTATCTCATGCTATCTCCTAGGCTTCTCCTCCTCTCCAGGTCTTCCACCTCCCCCTGGCACTTTTCTCATCTTTTTCATACCCCAAAACCTTGATCTTCCAGCCACTTCCTCCCTTTCCCTCTAGCCTGCCTGCTCTCTCTTCTGCCTGCCCTAGTAATTCCCATCATATATCTCTGTGACTGATGAATAGGAAGTTAATCAGAGTGCAGTCAGCTGTACCTTCGAATCATGAACTCATTTTGAGTTGTCTTAATTGAACCGTCTCCCTGGGAAAGATGAACTGTAGATAACAATCAGGAAGGCTTGTGCAAAGGGCAAAGGGATGAGTCTTCTTAAACGGATATATGTCAAAGTCAGATGACAAGAACCTTAGGTTCGCTGAAAACCATTCAGTCAGACAGTCATCACTCAACAAATCTTTACCATGTTCCCCACACCATGATGGGACCTCCAGGAGTTCAGGTTTGTGGCTGCCTTTGCCTTTGCCTGAAGAAACCTTGAAAACCACTCAGGGAAGGGTGAGCTTGGAAGTCAGCTTCCTTGTGATGCCAAAGAAAGAGATGATGAGCTGAGAAAGTGGTCCAGGTGTGAAAACCCTCTCAACGTGGTTTAGCTTCACCCGCTAGATCAAAGCAGAGGAGATGGCAGCTGACCCTGCCTAGGTTTTTTCCCCAAACGGTTTCTCATCCTTTGCCTGGCAGAGCTGCCAGGCTACATCCCCACCCCCCTTGCAGTTGGGTGTATGGGCGTGTCACTGGTGCCAGTATACCCAGGCCACCACCACCCTCCCTGAAAAGCAGTGTCTTCCTCTCATTGGAGGAAACTCTATTCAGGCAAAGCCAAGCTCTTATCCACAAGTTCCACCCCCCAACTCTTTCTAGGAGCGTACGTGCCCATTCCACCTTCTGGATAAACAAAAGTAGAAACAGCATAGTCTGTGGGCATTTCCTTTCTTGAAGTCCTGCTCAGAAGTCTCTGATTATTCAAAATCAAAAGGATGGAGACCACATTCAACTTAAACTAAGCTCCAGCCAGTGTCTGCATTCAGGAAGAATCACTGCAATGGCAATCAGGTTCTATTTTTATCACAAGGAAAAGTCATTGGTTACCTCTGGTAAGTCTATGTATCACCATACAAGATGTCGGTCCCAGGGAATACTAATTTAGCTCGGGCTCCTGCTATGAGATGCAATCCAGCTGATATTCAAACATGCACAAACATCATCATTTGCTAATAGTGGCTAATAGCTTTAATCACTGAATAAAACAAATCAATAATTAACCTTAGCAGTAGAAGTGCAACTTGGATTCAAAAATAATGAATTCACTAATGGTTCTTGCTGCCATCAGTACATATATATCAAGGTAAATATGCAAAAATGTGCCCATTTCCAAGTAGCTAATCTATTCATAAATTATCAGATTATGACTTCAATTTGGACATGAAGGATGGCAATAAATAATACATCCACTAAATTACCTCTAATTCATTAAGAAAACTATTAGCTTACATGTGAAATCATTTATTTACCGGAGTATCCCCATTACATTCTACGTCTGTACCAGAAGCAGGTGGCAGAGAGTGGTCAGAGTGAGCCTCTGGGTTCAGGATCCCACGTCCCAGCAGAGTCGGCAATGACAGCAATGTGAAAATGGCTCTAACAGAGGGCAGCCTTCATGCCGGGGCTGCACACAGACAGATACACACGAGCTGCCTGGCAAAGCCTAAGAGAGATAGTGACCATTGAGTTAGGCACTGAAGGATGAATAGAGGTTTCCAGATAGACAAAAGTGAAAGGCCAAAAATAAAAAGAATTTCAAAAAGGAACACAATGTCTACAAGACACTACAAGCATAGCCATGCTGCTACAAAATCAGAGACACATAAAGGCTCTATGGGCGTTAGTATTAAAGAGTTGGAGTGGGCCTGATCACAGAAGCCTGTGGGTGTCTTGCCAATGTTCTTAGTTTATTTCCATTAGGCAATAAAAGCCACAAAAAAACTGACCTATTGGTAATTAGAAATAAGACACGCAAGCATTGAGGATTTTGTGCATATGCCTTTTATAGCCAATAGAGATAGATTTTATTGGAGGAAATGTATATTTATCTTGTTTGCCTCAAATCTAAGTGATTACCCTGAAGACTCAAATGACTGAATAATTTTCAGGATTTGGGAAGTGCTGAGTTGGACAAGCCTTATAATAAATGAAGAGATTTCTGCCCAAAGGCTAGCCTGTACGTGGATCATATTCAGTTTTATTTACATGTAAATATGATTTGTTTTGTGATGTTTTCTTTTTAATGTATATTTGAATATGTTCTTTTAAGACATTCTGGCAGATTCTCTTTTTTATAAAGGGTAATATGGCAGATTCCTTTGGCTACCTATCCAGAGGCCAATCATTTCTTCTTCTTACATCCTGGAAGAGCCCTGATTTTATTACAGTGTTCACTCCTCCTCCTAACTTGGGTGAATTCTGATTGGTCAAAGCCAATCATGTAGGTGACATTCTCCTTGCCAGTGATTGGTTCAGGTCTAGGCCTGTGACCAAATTATGGCCAATGATATGTAAGATGAGATTTGCTGGGGCTTCTGGGTAAAGTTTTTCTTTCTGATTAAAAAAAAAAATATATATATATATATATATAATTATTCTAAGAATTATTAGGAGCCCCAGCTATTTTAAGGGAAAGCACCCTGAAGAAAATGCCAGTTCGTAAAGATTGCATAACAGAAAAACAAAAGAGCCTGTGTTTTTCATTATGCAGCTACATTACTAAAATAACCAAGTTGGAGACACCATATTTTCAGACTTCTTATCTGGGATAATAAATTTATTCCTGCTCATGCCAGTGGCTCAGAGCATCCTTGTTTGCACAGAAGGCCTACAGCAGGCCTGGTTCAGCTGGTACATACCAATGCCACCATCTTGGTCATAGCCAGCATTTATTCTGATAGGGCAGGGCCTGTGATATTTTTCAATAGAAACCTTGCAGGCCAGAGGAGATGGCAGATGATATATTACAATTTTTTTTAAAGGCTATCAACCAAGGCCTTGGCCAGCTGGGTCAGTTGGTTGGAGCATTATGCCATACACCAAAAGGTCACAGGTTTAATCCCTGGTCAGAGCATGTAAAAAATGCAACCCAATGATGTTTCTCTCTCATCTCTCTCTCTCTCTCTCATGCTCTCTCTCTCTCTCTCTCCTTCCACTTTCCTCTCTCAAATCAATAAACATATCAGGTGAGTATTTTTTAAAAAGCTATTAACCAAGAAAACTATGCCATACAGAGTTGACCTTCAGAAATGAAGGAGAAATAGAGTTTTCAAATAAACAAAATTTGAGCAATTTCACCACTAGGCCTGCCTTACAAGAAAAGTCATACATGACAAACCCACAGCCAACATTATACTCAACAGGCAAAAATTAAAAGTATTTCCTTTAAGATCAGGAACAATACAGGGATGTCTGCTTTCACTACTCTTGTGAAACAGCACTAGAAGTCCTAGCCACAGCAATTAGACAGGAAGAAGAAATAAAAGGCATACAAATTGAAAAGGGAGAAGTAAAACTATCACTATTTTCAGATGACATGATACTACTATATATAGAGGACCCTAAAGATTCCACCAAAAATTTACCAGAACTGATCAATAAATTCAGTAAAGTAGCAGGATACAAAAAAAAGCCAGAAATCAGTTGCATTTTTATACACCAATAATGAATTATCAGAAAGAGAAACAACTAAGAAAACAATCTCATTCATAATTGCTTCAAAAATAATAAAATACCTTAGAATAAATTTAACCAAGGATGTAGAAGACCTGTACTCAGAAAATTATAAGACACTATGCCGGGGTCCAGCCCCAGCGGGTCCAGGGGTCCCCAAAGGTGTGGACGGAGTCAGCGAAGAAGGAATGACATGGAGACAGCGTTCAGTTGATCAGCAACCTAGCCAGGATCTCTAGCCCGGATCTCCAGAGAGGTTCTGCTTCGGATCTCCAGCGAGGTTCTGTAGCCATGTTCCCTCGCTAGGTTCTCCAGCCAGGTTCTGTCCAGGCTCTCCAGTCAGGTTCAGTGTCCAGGTTCCAGTCAGGTTCTCCTGCCAATCTCTGTAGTCAGGTTCAGTCCAGGATCCCTTGCCATGTTCTCCCGCTAGGCTCTGTCTCTAGGCTCCGAGGCCAGTCCCTCTCCAGGATCCTCCGGCATGCTCTCTCCAGCGAAGTTCTTCTGTCTCTAGGCTCCGTGTAGGTTCTGTCTTCTTGATTCTGTTCTAAGTTCTGAGTGTTTCTGTCTTGTTACAATTGTATTTATACCAGTTGATTCAATCCTATCAATCTCTATTACAAAGGTTAGGGTGTTTCTTATCTCCATTCCAGGGAGAAAAGATTATGTAGTTTAAGCATGATTGTTCGTAGTTAAAGGGATTAATTACCCGCCTGGCACTTAGTTGAGGGGTTTTATTCCCTCCCTAACTTCAGGGGAAAATCCCTACCTGGGGATTCAACCTTTCTCGGAGAGGTGACTTTGGTTAAAACACAGTGCCAAGAAGGTGAGCAAACATATTAAGAACCGTATGCCATATATGCCAGGTCCCTTGAAACAGCAAGGATGGACCGGCTCCCGGCAACACTAAAGAAAAAAAAATTTAAAAAAGATACAAAGAAGTGGAAGCATATACCATGTTCATGGATAGGAAGAATTAACATCACTAAAATGTCCACACTACCCAAAGCAATCTATAGGTTCAATGCAATTTCTATTAAGGTACCAATGGCATATTTCACAGAACTAAAAAAAATATTCCAAAAATTTATATGGAACCACAAGAGACCCCAAATAGCAATCTTGAGAAATAAGAACAAAGTTGGAGAAATCACGCAACCCAATATTAAATTATACTACAAGGCCACAGTAATCAAAGCAGCATGGATACTAGCAGAAAAGCAGACATGTAAATCAATGGAACAGAATAGAGAGCACAGAAATAATAAACCCTTGCCTTCGTAGTCCATTAATATTTGACAAAGGATGCAAAACCATACAATGAGGTAAAGATAATTTATTCAATAAATGGTGCTGGGAAAATTGCAAGCATATGTGCAAAAAAAATAAAACTAGATCAAGCACAAGAATAAACTCAAACTTGATTAAAGACTTAAACTGGAAACCATAAAAATTCCAGAAGAAAACATAGGCAGTAAAATCTCAGAAATTTTATATATATATATATATATATACATACATATATATTCTTCTTGGGAAAGGAAAACTAAAGAAAAAATAAACAAATTGAACTAAAAAGTTTTTGTGCAGCAAAGGAAACCATCAACAAAATGAAAAAACAACCCACTGAATGGGAGAACAATTTCACCAACAATACTTCTGAAAAGGGGTTAATGTCCAAAATTTATAAAGAACTTATACAACTCAACAGCAGAAAAAAAAATCCAGTTTAAAAATGCAAAGGACCTGAATAGACACTTCTCTAAAGAGGACATACTGATGGCTAATAGACATATGAAAAGATGTTAATAATCATCAGAGAAATGCAAATTAAAACCACAGTGATATATCACCTCACACCTGTCAGAATGGCTATCATTGATAACTCAGCAAACTAGTATTGACAAGGTAGTAAAGAAAAGGGAACCTTCCTGAACTGTTGGTGGGAATGCATATTAGTGCAATCACTGTGGGAAACAGTATGGACTTGCCTCAAAAAATTAAAAATGGGACTGCCTTATGACCCAGTGACTTCAGTTCTGGGAATATATCCAAAGAAACCAGAAACACTAATTGGAAAGAATATATGCACTTATGTTCATTGCAACATTACTTATACTAGCCAAGATTTGAAAGCAGCCCAAGCATCCTTCAGTATATAATAAGTGCATAGTTAAGATGAAAGGAGCCTTAAATTTGTAGTGGAAGATATGAATAGAAAAATGTGTTCCAATTAATGGCAATGTGTTGCACTAGAAAGCACTGAGGCTATACAGAAACTTCAACAAGAGATCTCCTGAAACAGGTAACATCAAGCTACTCACTGCGAGTAAAGAATGTTTACACAGATTCAATAATAAGCTTGGACTGGAATATGTAAAACTTACTGAAGAGGCTGCATCTGCTGATGAAGAAGCTCCTGCCACATTTCCAGCAGAGTTCAAGAAGGTGATTAGGGTTCATTGCTATCCATAGTGCCAGGCATACGCCGGGGGTCTTGAAACATGTACCGTGTGGATAAAGGAAAATAACTCTATTTTATTAAACCTCATGGTAACCGCAAAGGAAAAAAAACCTGAAAAGGTTACACACAAAAATGCGATAAATGATTCAAAGCATATTGCCACAAAAAGTCATTAAAACACAAAGGCAGACAGCAAGAGACGATAAAAGACATAAAAACAACAAAACAGTGAGAAAACAATGAACCAAGTGGCATTAATAAGTACTTAGTTATCAATAACTACTTTAAATATAAATGAATTAAATTCTCAAATCAAAAAACATGGAATTTCAGCCCTAACCAGTTTGGCTCAATGGATAGAGCGTCGGCCTGCGGACTGAAAGGTCCCAGGTTCAATTCCGGTCAAGGGCATGTACCTTGGTTGCAGGCACATCCCCAGTAGGGGGTGTGCAGGAGGCAGCTGATTGATGTTTCTCTCTCATCGATGTTTCTAACTCTCTATCCCTCTCCCTTTCTCTCTGTAAAAAAATCAATAAAATATTTTTTTTAAAAAAAAAACATGGAATTTCAAATGAGTTTTTAAAAGATCCAATAGTATGCTGGCTATACCAGACTCAGTTTACCTTTGAGGACACACAAAGGCTGAAAGTGAAGGATGGAAAAAGATATTACAAGCAAATAGTAACCAATAAAAGCAGTGGTGGCTATACATGTCAGAAAAAAAAAGACTTTAATCTAAAAATGGTCACAAGAGACTGGGTAATTGTATAATGATAAAGAGATGAACTTATCAAGAAATTATGATAATTATAAATATTTATGCACCTAATGTCAGAACACAAATATTTAAAGCAAATACTAACAGATCTAAAAGGAGAAATAAACAGCAATACGAGAATAGTAGGGGACTTTAATATCCCCCACTCAACAATAGATAGATCATCCAGACAGGAAATCAATAAGGAAAGAGAGAATTTGAGCAACACGATATACCAAATGACCCTAACAGGCATACAGAACTTTCTACTCAACAGTAGCAAAATAAACATCTTCCCAAGTGCACACAAAACATTATACAGGATAGATCGTGTGTTTTAGGCCACAAAAAGACTCAACCAATTCAAGAAGATAGGAATTATGTCAAATATCTTTTCTAACCACAATGATATGAAACTAGAAATCAATAACAGGAGGAAAACTGGAAAATTCACAAATACATGAATAATAAACAACACACTGAACAATCAACAGATAAAAGATGAGCTCAAAAGGGAAATCAAAAATATTCTGAGACAAACAAAAATTGAAACACAACATACCAAAACATATGGGATGCAGCAATAGCAGTTCTAAGAGGAAAGTATATAGCTATAAGTACCTACATTAAGAAAAAAAATAATTATCTCAAATAAACAACCTAACATTACACCTCAGGGAACTAGAAAAAAAACAATTTAAAACCCAAAATTAGCAGAAAAATAAATATGAAAAATTAGAAAAGAAATAAATCACATAGAAAACAGAAAAACAATAGAAAAGAGCAACAAAATTAAGACTTGATTTTTTTTTGAAAAGGTAAACAAAACAGACAAACTTTAGCTAGACTATCCAAGAAAGAGAGAGGACTCAAGTAAATAAAATTATAAATGAAAGATGAGCCATTACAACTGATACCACAGAAATACAAAGAATCATAGAGACTATGAACAATTATACACCAACCAAGTGGACAACCTATAAAAAATGAATCATGGAGAAGTATAAAATCTGAACAGACTAATAATGAGTAAGGTGATTGAATAAGCAATCAAAAATCTCCCCCCCAAAAAATGTCTAAGACCAGATGGTTTTTCACTGGTGAATTCTACCAAATATTTAAGAAAAAAATGAATGCCGATTCTTCTGAAGCTCTTTCAAAAAATTGAAGAGGAAAGGAAACTCCCAAATTCATTTTATGAGGTCAGCATCACTCTGTTAACAAAACCAACATAGCCAAATAAGAATAGTACAAGAAAACTACAGGCCCATATCCCTGATGAATAATGAATATAGATGCAAATGTTCCCAGAGTACCTAAAATGAGAACATGAGGCTTTATTGAATTTGGAAAACATAAAGTACCATCGAGGATTTGCAGATCTTAGAAAGGTGGCTGACATCAATCTGTGTTAGAGTTGAGAATGGATTAGCTAGAAACAGCTCAGGAGGCAGGGAGGCCAGAGCTGTAGTTCTAACAGGTGCAATGGGGATGGAAAGGAGGCGATAGGTTGGCAGATATTTAAGAAGCGATGCCACAAGACTTGGGGACTCATTGGTTATACAGAGCAAGAAGGGAGACAGAATCAGATGAGCCTGTGTATATGACACATATACCAGGTCACCACAACAGACACTCCGTGTCATCATGATGGAAAAATACTTCAGTGACATCTTGAAGGACAGGTACTTCATGTCATAGTGACAGACAAGTACCATCTATCATGGTGACCATGACACGCAAGTATACTAATTATTATGTCAGGTACACCATGTCATAGACCGATATGACGCCTTTTGCATTGCCTTTACAGACAACTACCATGGCATGACCATGGCATATACTGTATTTATCATGTCTTCATGACACACAGAAACAATGGTTCAACATGAGATAGAGAAATAGGCTACTGTATGTCAGACAAACTTTATCTTAGCAACTAAACGACACAGGAAAGTGGTGTGGTAGATTGACCGTGAGATTGTTATAAGTGAGCTTGATAGCTTCCACTCTTAATGAAAGTGATATTACTTATGTACATAGACATAAAGCTAACTGATGGTTTCCAACAATGGAGAAGTTTTGCATTTTGCTTAAACAGTCCTTATAATAAGTGCTCAGAACTCTGTACTCGAACTAGCAGTCCCTGTGATGACTGGTGTTACCATTATCTTGTCTCACCTCTCCATGGAGACAGCAGCCAAAAGTGAAACTAACCTCCCAGCCAATGAGCACCAAGTGTTGTTCACTACTTTATTCACTCAGTTTGCTTTTTATATTATGTGGCATTTACTAAATTCCAAGCACCATTCTTAAGCACGTTCACATTCTAACTTAATCACTGTAACAACCCTATGATGCAGAAATATTATTCCCATTTAACTGATGAAGAAAATGAGGCACAAGAGGCCATACAGGCCAGTGGGTGGTGAACTTGAGATTCAGAAGCAAGCAGCCTGATCTAAGCTCTTTTTTATCCTGGCATCCAAGCTCTTAACCTCTCCATGAGTGATGCTTCTGCATCTGTGAGAACACTTTCAGTTGTAAGTAACAGAACTCATCTCAAACTGGCTTGAACATTAAAAAGAGTTTATTGGCCCCATAACTGAATTAGGTGTGGCCTTAGAAAAAGCTTGATTCAAAGACTCAAGGGATATGACCATGATCTGAGATCTAACTCTCAAATTCTCAGTCCTAGTTTCTTGGCATTGATTTCATTCTCTGAAGGCTCCCCATGATTGTTACCAGATGCTGTCCACGGGCCTTGGACATGTTTCTAGGTTCCAGAGGAAAAGACAAGTCCACATACCTGATATCTCAAACAAGTCTTTGGGTTGACTCCTGCTGGCCGTTGTTGACCTGGATTTAGTCATGGGACTTTCACCAAATTAATCCCTGTGGCTAGCTGCTGGGAGGATGGTGTGAGGTTAACAGGATTCACTGACCCAGTTAACCAGAGCCACACCTATAGCTGGAGATAAAGGTAATCCCTTCTAAACCACAGCATGGAAAATTTCCTTTTGGCAGAGGAAATAAGGGGAATAAATCCTGCAGAGGAAACCAACAAATTTTCATTATACCATCTTATCCACACTGCCTACATTAATACCTGGCACAGAGCAAATGCTCAGGGAACTCTCGCTATTTGGATGGACAAATGGATGGATGGATTAAAAACTCACGACTAGGACAGAAACACTGCCCTGGAACATTTTTTAACCTTCACAAGCTCCAAATTATTTACCAAGAGTCACATGGATCTAAGTGAGGATGGGCTGACTGAGACTTATTTCCTTCTGGAACTCAACTCTGCCCACAGAGTCTATTCAGTGATTATAATTAGGCTGTTTGTTTAGGTGACCATTCTTGACTCTTGAACTTGAGAGAGGAAGATTTATTTGCATCTCTTCAGGGTTATGAGTGAGTCCAACTCTTCTGGGAGTCATGGATTAAAGGGTAAGTCTCAACTGTGTGTACCCTTAAGCATCCCTGGTCCTTACCTATATCCTATGGAGAAAATATTGGTTCCCACCTCTACTTGAAAATATCCTGGAAAACACACCACTCATTAAAGGAAAATGTCCATTTTCCTCATTTCTAGCATGAAATATAAAAATGCAGAACTCACTCTTCCCTAGTTCCCTTATAAAATCAGCTCACCAATGCAAATTCGACCTAGAAATAATTAAAGCCCCCTGCAGCATGGGCATTCTAGTGGCTCTGGTTCCCTGATGTCCTCCCGCCTTGTGCCTCAGCCCCACAAGGTCCTGTACCCTGGCTCATATGGCTTCTTTGGAGCTAATTGATATACAATATATTTGGACTCAATTGTCAGCTGTGGTCTTAACACCCGATTAGACACCACTTGATATATTGGCACTTCAGTTCTCTAAGCCCGTTGGAACTAAGGTCTGGTCTGTGTCGACACCTAATCCCTGCCTCACATCAAGAGAAGCCAGCAAGTTAGAAAGGAAGATCCTTAGAATCATGGAAAGCTCTTTAAGATTGTATTGTCAAACATCTACGTAATAGTATAACTGAGAATTATGAGGTAAAGGGGAAATAGCGTGCCCAGAGCCACACTGGGATAAAAACCAACACCCAGGCGGGGACTCAATGAAAACACTGACTATCTTTACAAATCTGGTCCTGCAAAATGGCCATCACAGTCCTCATGCTGTGCACCCCTCAAGAATCCCACATGTGTCCGTGTGTGTATCTATGTGAGTAGACTTAAGGACTTTCAAAAGACATTTATAGGGACACTAATGACCTGGTACACGGATTCCTGCACATTGAAAAGGAAATTAATTAGAAGGTGGCTGGCGGGGCAGGACTGGGCAAGATGGGCCGGATACCCCCTGGAGCCAACCTCCCATGGTCCCTCCCCAGTGTCTGTGGAGTGAGCGGGGTCCCTCCGGCAGGTGGGGTCCCTTGGCAGGGCCTGCGGGGATCTGGCTGAAACCAGCTCTCCAAGATCCCCCAAAGGGTCCCGGAGTACGAGAGGGCACTCTGCAAAGTCACTGTCATACAGGGTGTGGAAAGCAAATGCAAGTATGTAGTAAACCAGATTCGGGGCCGACAGTGCCCCAGCAACAACATAACCCACGGCTGAAGGTGGAATCGTGCAGCCCCGTGAGGAATCGGGCTCCCTCTTCTCTGGTTTCAAGGTGTGTCACCCAAGAACTGCAGCTCAGCAGCTCCTGCATTGAGCGTCTGCCCCCTGGTGGTCAGTGTGTGTCATAGCGACCAGTCTGACGGGCAGAGGGACACTTAGCATACTGCCTTTTATAGATGATAGATAGATAGATAGATAGATAGATAGATAGATAGATAGATGATAGATAGAAGATAGATAGATAGATAGATAGATAGATAGATAGATGATAGATAGATAGATAGATAGATAGATAGATAGATAGATAGATAGATGATAGATAGATGATAGATAGCCCAAAATCCCTCCAGCCTGACAATTTCCCACCTACTGAGAGACATTATTCATGGGGAGAACTGAAAATATGGCAGCCCACGTCTGTGTACAGGGACACAAAGCCATCCCTACTTAAAAACCAGACTGCTCAAGTCCTTTTCCCTCCTGCAGACTGTCTCCCACTCCCCAGCAGGGCTCCCGTGGCAGGTAAGCATGGGCCACTGGTTAATGGCTAGAGAGATAAGGTGAAATCTGCCATGCCCTTTCCTCCAGTGTCTCTGTGCTTATTTAAAAGCCAATTCATTCCATTTAAAGGCCCAAGACACTTGTAACTGCACTAAAAATCAAAGTCACCTAAGAAATTAGAAATCGGAGTTGGCTAGAATGTGGTTTAGAGAAAGATACAAGGATGAAAAGTGGTCAGCAAAGCTAAGTGGTTGCTGGCTTTCCCTGGTCATCTGCACCATGTATGGCTGAAAAGAGAGATGCCAGGCTTTCTAGAACCAGCATACCTTCCAGGGGCCATCTGCTCACCATGCAGTGGGAGGGACAAATGACTGGGGCTGATTGACAGCAACAGCCACCACCACTCACACTCTCAGGAAAGTACCTCTCCCTGGACAGTTACCACAGAGGACTGCATGTGCCCCCTCTCTCCCAGTTGATGGTAAGTTCCTTAGGGCCGGGGATAGAAGAGATTCCGTTCTCAGCCCACCGCAAGCCCTGCAGAAGCTTTGCTGGGTACTCAGGACACACAGTTCCTGTGTTTGCTTCATTCCCCACCACGCCTCCTTCTTCCTGGGTACCCAGACTTTGCTTGTGATACCTTAGACCCTGAGATACCACTTTGCTGGGGGTGTATACATCTCACCTCATCTTAAGTCTAAACTTCTAAAAGGTGGACTGTACCTCCCTGCTACTCACTTACTGCCTACTGAGCACTAAGGCATGGAGCACTCAAGCAAATGACTGGACAAACAAAGCTTTTGTCTACCTTGAGGCTCCACTTTATATGCAGAGGTCTTAGCAGACCCCCTCGAGTATCTCTCATCAAGTACATATCCTATGAATGTCTGTGGAAATGTTTGGTCAACCCTTCCTTCCAGGAAGCCTCCAGATCGATCACTCAGGTCTCTTGCTCAGAGGCACAGAGCCTGCCTATGAAAATCCAGGAGAGGGTGAGCAAAGCCAGACAGAAGCCCCTTGTCTATAGGGGTCAGAGTTGGTCTTTCACATGCAAGGAAAGGGAAGAAGTGATGTCTGGCCAATTCTAGAGGAACATCAGGGCCTATCATAAGGTCAGAAGTCAGCAAAGCCAGATTTCCAAACACAGCTGGAATGCATTGGAAGAAGTGATGCTTCAAATCTCCCAAGAGGAAAAGAGCTAAGAATGATGTTTGAGGAACTCAGATTTAACTCGGCAAGCGACAGTTCGGCGAGATGAGCCGTGAGCTGGGCAGTGAGACAAGTGATGAGCTCATCCTTGAGCCACCCACAATCTGACCCAACCTGCGGCAGCAGGGGAGGTGGAGGCTCTGATTGGCTTTTTAAATGGTGGAGAGAAATGGATGTGACTCAGCTGACCCCGGGGTCCAGACCAAAGGTCCACTTGGACACCTGATGCGGCTGGTTCTGAATCGGATGCGGTTTTGAGATGGGGGTGGCCAACGCGGACGGGGAGAAATGGAATTTGTAAAATCTTTGAATTGTGATAAAAATCCAATACAGTTGGGCTGAGTGAGGGCTTGAAATTGCATCAGTTCTGTGAACCATCCTCCACGTGCAGGGGAAGGAGCTGGGTTTTATCATCTCAAAAAGTCAGCAGTGAAAGAACCGTCGTCCTAAGGTCGGGGCAGAGCCGAGCTGACATGTCAGCCTGAGATGCATTCCTTGCAAGGGCCAGGATTTTAAAGACTGTGCTTTTCAGCCTCTCCCCCAAGCTCAGAGGCCAAGCCGAGGCGGAAGAAGCTGTGTGTGCAGTCAGATGTGTTTTTCTCATTACCCTTAGCTGCCTTTCAAGGCTTGCTCACCCACTCCCCGCTCCTGGCACCTTTCCCAGATTGGGGGACTTTGGCTGGAAGGCTGGCGAGGGGAACCTATGTGGAAGGAAGGTGAAGGGAAGGTATTCAGGTCTAGCTCTCCCAAGGACTCACTGTATACCATCAGGTTCATGATGAGTGTGTCTACTAAGTCAAGGGGTGGAGGTGGGGGGGGGGGTGCTCTACCTCAGGAATCCACAGGTCTGCCCTCAGAGGTGTAAAAAGCTAGACTCTGAATATCGCTAAAGGTGTCCTGCCATGTATTCACTCATTCACTCCTCCATTCATTTGACAAATGCTTCCTGAAAACCTTCTCTTTGTCCAAATACACACAAAGGAAAGTATCAACCCTGAAACCACGTCTTTAAACAATCACAGAGCAACCCCTTGCGATGTTTTTCTGGCCAGGGCTGCAATGCTTTGCCTCGCTCTGCTGCAGTTCTACCTGGAGATAAAGAGGGAGCCTGACCATCTGGAAGACTGGAGATGACCATGTCCATATTTCAGTGCTCTCATCCAACCAAGCAAGAGTATAAATTGAATATTGCCTATGGGTCTATGAATCAGAATATATTTCTGCTTCAACTGGAAATATGGGTTTGGTATATGAGATTTTGCTTAGCGGACAGATTTGATGGGATGTTCCAATCCAGAATACTGGTGATCAAAAAGCCAAGGTCATTTCAAACCTTCTGGATATGAGAGAATCTTCAGAATATGTTTCTTGGTGAACATTTCTTTTTATGGCTCAGTTGAAGCTGAACTTTTTCATTATAACAATAGGGGTGCTTTTTTTGCTTTGAGCTTTAACAATATTCAGCCACTGAGATGGAGGGAAGAAAAACTCCAGGTAATTTGACAAGTGATTTCTGCATTCGTACCAAAATTACTTATAAAACTAAAGTCTAAGAAAGCATTGCAACTAGCCAGAATGCCTTAAAAGTTCTTGTTTTACTTAGTAGAAGGACTCACCCAGGACAGTGTCAAAGTATATGCATTTTTCCAGTCTCTAAATTACTTCATAAACATCATTAAACATTACACTGTAGTAATAGTTGATATTAATATAGTAGTCATTCCCACACAAAGTTATATGGCTTTTGAGACAGGCGTTACATGTGTTTTGGTCTTTGTGAAGAGAATTTTGGATACTGAAAGGTACAAACTGTGCTTATGACCACTCTATAATAAAAACCAATTCTTCATGAGAACTCTAAGACCAGAAATTCACAGTATTGGAAGGGATGTGCAATGCCTGTTGCCTTCAGATAAGTTCCTACCCAAAGCAGGCCTTGGTCATGTTTCCCAAACTATTATGTAAACATATTAAGAGGTCTGAGACAGTAACAGGTGTTCTACTACTGAAAGGTTCAGCAGTCAACTAAGTTGGGAAAAACAGCAGATTAAACCAAGCCAATTAAGTTGGCACTTTGTTTGTTGTTTGCTTATTCATTGTTTTGTTTTTATTGCAGATTTTGGAGTTGCTTTAATATGCTAACGTACACAATGAATTCAAAGATGGGAATGGAGTATGTTCCATTATCTAAACTTAATTGACCACAGAACCATTTTGTCAGGGAATACTAGTCTTCTATGCAAAATACTTCTATAGAGGACAATTAACTCTGTCTTGGTTGCAAATATTTGAAGAATAATCTTGCCCTTTCGAATTTTTATTGACCCATCCCTTCTTTGTGCACCCATAGCACTCTGAATATAACACACTGACTTCCAAATATTTGTCCATTTTGCATTTGCCTTACACATTTACATATCTAGTAACATGTGTGGATATGCACAGATCTGCAGTCCAAACTGGACTGGGATCCTCAAGCTACAAATGATGCATATTCACACGTCCTCAGCACCTGGTCCATGGTCATCATATTAATCTTGGTAGAATCTCCCAATGAATAAATGTTATTCTTAAAAAATAATCTGGCCCTGGCAAGAGTGGCTCCATTGGTTGAGTGTCATCCCATGCACTGAAGGGATGACCAGTTCGATTCCTGATCAGGGCACATGGCCAGGTTGTGGGTTCTGCCCCCAGTCAGGGTGTTTACAGGAGGCAACTGATCAATGTTTCTCTCACACATCAATGTTTCTCTCTCTCCCCCTCTCCCTTCCTCTCTCCAAAATCAATAAAAATATATGTTTTAAAAATAATAATAATAATCTGCTTTAATGGAGTTTCACATATATCAGGTTCTCTATTTGGATAACCTCATCTGATATATGGGTAATACTGACCAATTTCTCTTGCCACATTGTCATATGTGGCTCAACATATACGTTGGATTATACATGGGTGCTCTGAAATTGTCTTTGTCAGGTTCTGGGCAGCCAAGTGGTCCTCCTCCTGGTAGTGCTCAAGGTCTTCCGTGCACTGGCACCAGCCTCCCCCGCTGCTGTGACTCTAGTGCCTCCTTTCACACAACCTCCATGAAGCCAAAGAGCACAACTCTACCTTCTAACCTGGCTGACAGCCCTGAGCATTTCCTGCCCCATTCTCTCCATCCTCAGTCTTTCGACAAACATTCAACCAAAATCTACAAAGGCCTGGGCTTTGCATTACACACTGGGTTACAAAGATGAATGGATATGGCTGCTGCTCTCTAAGAGGCTATAACGGTCACTTTGAGACATGCCACACAGCATAGGACATGTGTGACAGAGCTCAGTACAAGGTACTATGTTAGCACAGCAAGGCCTTGGGTAAGACTTCCTGAAGCAGGAGCTATTTAAGCTGGATCATTCCTTGAACTACATATTACTAGTGGGTGCAGTTACTAGTCCTCAGTGGTAAGAATCTATGCTGCACCCTCTCTCTTCTACGTCCCATTTCCATACAATAAGCATACGGGCTTGGCCACTTAGGATATCAGGTGGTCTCAGTCATGCATTGCATTGGGTGACTTCTGCCTGAGGCTGTTCTACAAATAATGGCTATCTGAGATTGGGGACAAAAGAAGTAGGGAGTAGGAAGCAGCTCACCAGGGCAGCCCTCAGAGTGTTGGTGGCAGCATCTTACAATTGTTGGCAAGCAGGTGTCACTGCCCACACCTCAGCTTACTTGGGTGTAGTTTTGGTGGCAAGGTTACATCATTGCAAACCTTGGTCTTTCAGTCAACAAACCATTGAATGACCATTTGAAGGGAAAAAATACATAAATCCTGGGTTCTTACCTTCTGGGGAGATTAAGGCAGCATCTGCTTAGAACTTGTAAATGGGTGGCCAGGTCTGGGAAGACTACCCAGATCCACAGTGTAGGACACTGGGAAGAAATGCTCAGTCGCCACTCTGAATGTCCCACAGAGAACCACAGACACAGCAGCTCTAGGTCAAGGAGTCCTGCAGAAGAGCTCATCTTGTGAAGACCATTTAGGAATATTGCAACCAACGTATTTTGCTTATATTTTCATTTTAATGCATGCACGAGTGTCTACATAAGCCTTACACCCTCTTTCAATAAGTATAAAATTACAATCCTAAATTATAAAGCATTATGGCCATAGTTTAATTGGCAGTGCTTTTTCCTCAGAGGTAAATGGTGTATCTTAAAATCAATACCTTCTGAGATGTGATGCAACATGGCGGCTGTTTGTTTGCCCAGTGAACCCGCTGGACCCTAAGGGTAATGAACGTTTTTCTGTGTGTATCACCTCCACTGAGCTGAAAGCTTCCCCAGACCCTTAGCTATCCAGCTGAGCTCTGGAAAATGTGTCCGTGTTCCCTGGAAGAGAACAGCAAAGCCTGAACAACTTTCATATGTGCCATTGGCCTGTTGTCCTTGTATCTGTTTCCAGGCATGAGATGGGGATGACTTCATTGTTCTGCCGGTGAATGGGCCGCATTCTGTGCGGCAGATGTGCAGTTGGGGATGGACATGACCATTAAGGTTTTCTAAAATTCACTTGTGCTCCTGCAGAAAGACAGTTTGCTTAAGACATCATGTGCACACACACACACACACACATACACACACGCACACAACTTCACTTGAGAATCCTACAAACAAAGATCAGAAGACTAGTAAGAGCAAAGCCCAGGTCTGCATGCCAAGATTCCCAACCCTGGTGGCCAACACCCTACCCCACCACACACACACTTTTGAAGGATAATTATTTCTTTAGATTTAAAAACCCAGAAAAATTGAAAACTCTTTCCACATTACCTCTTCAACATGGGGCAACACAGTGTTACTAACAAGTATGTAATTCTGGATCTGCAAGCCTTTGCTATAGGCTGCGTGTCAGGACATGGGAGCGTGCGACCCAGACAGGCGGCCGCGAGGAGGGGATAGCGATTGATGGGATTTTCGAAACAAGAAAGCGGTCCAGGTCCAAGGAAATGGTGTTCAGTCACAGTAGCCTAAGAGCGTCCGCTGCAAGGACTTTTCTGCTCCTGCCATTCTGAAGATCTTAATGGGTTTGAATTGATTCACTGAGCCGTGCCGCTGAAAGGGAAGGGAAATGTCAAGCCGCCGTGTTCCCGGTCACGCATGTGGGGGCCAGATCCAACTGCACTTCAGAACTTCTAAGTTCAAATGTGTTTTCACAGCAGGAAAAATAAATCACTGAACAAGCCTTCCCAAGCATCTGTCATGTTCCCAGCCTTGCCCCGGCCCTCTCCAGGGAGCAGGAAGTGAGGCAGACCCGGTCCTCACCCTCGGACAGTTGAGCGCGGAGATGTGGGGTCAACAGAGGATACGGGAGAGCCACCTAAGCATCTTTACTTTTCCACGGGGCCCGGAGGCGATCGCTGCCGTGAGACCAGAGTGTCTGAAACCATCGCACCACAGTCTATAAACACCTTCACCACCCCGGGGAGATGGAGACAAATGGGCGGAGTAATATGCCCAGAGGTCAGGAGAGGCAACTGTGCATCCAGCACACCCTGCAGAAGCCAGCAGACCTTTGGCAGCGCAGACTGGCACCTGGGGTTGCAGGGAACACACCTGGGAGCTTTCCGCTTCCTGGCACATACCACCTGGGTGCTCTCACTTCACTGCACAAAATGCCAGCATTCCAGAGGCCTCTGATTGCCGCTGGGTCTCTGTTCAAACTAGACAAGATCCATAAGCAGAAAATCAGAGAACTGGGCATAGGACGAGGCGCCACATTGCTGAAGCCCGCAACAACCCGACGGAAAACCCGGGATGGTGCCATTACCTGTTCTGGAATAGAGGCCAGTGGGCCACCAGCTAAATTGTGTGCCGAGACCCAGTGCCGGAGGAGGGCGCTCCTCCCGTGCATCCCTACCTACAGCTCTGAGAGCATCCCTTCCTGCCTTCCCCGGAAGCAGGTGTTTGTCTGAATAGCAAGCATCTCCGTGCAGAGAGGAAAGCATGCCCTTAAGCAGAAGAGAAAGGATGGGGGTTTAATGGGGTAGGAACCACATGTCTGTGGGGAGGGTGTGGGGGCGTGAAAAGCAGGGAAGCTTTCATCCAAGGATTGGAGGCCATGAGCTTAAGTTCTCACCAATTAAAGAAGATGCCACATTCCCATCTGCCCTGGAGTAAGAGCCGAGCCCACGCAGCTAAGCAGGGTTGTTCTGACTTCACCTTCCCAACAAGAAAAGATGGGGGCAAGGAGAGGTGCAGAATGCTGGGCACAAAGGTAGCTGACCTCCCCCACCTTTCCGGACACAGCTTTGTGGGCTCCCGTAAGGCCAAGGCCACTTGCCTGACCTCTGATGAACCCCAGAGACGTACATTGTTTAAGCTCAAGTTTCAGCTCTGAACTCTCCCCCAAACCATACAGATCTCTAAGGCAGACATGGCCCATGTCAACACCGGCAGATGAGGAAGCGGGGATCATGTCCCACATATCTGATGTATAGGATCGTGTCCCACATGTCTGATGTATAGGTTGCCCAGGGAGTATCCCAAAGCTGGAAGGCTGAGTTCCACTCATTGGTTCCTTGTTCTGAGGTCAAACTATCAGGCAACACTTCCCGTAACATGTTGGATTTTCCAACACAGAATTACTTATTCACGAAGTTTTTTAGACCTAAATACTATTCAAACTTTTTTACTTTCTTCCCTCCCCTAATAATGCATGATTGGAATTATACATTTGATTCCCCATTATGAGCGGAGATGGACCTCTGGGGCCCTCATATTGTCTAGGGAAATGCAGAGTTGAACCCAAAACAAAGCCAGTCAAGGCGGCATCTAAAATTCCTTGGCACCACCGTGCAGCTGGAGTCTGATTTAAAACAACTATTCATTTTAATGACTGTTCACATTTATTTTCATAAAAATGTGTTTTACATAAGCCCCGGCGTTTCATATACAATTAATTCCCTTCACAAAGAAACTGTGTTTCAAACCCAGAGTGGTCATGCTGGTGCCCAGGACCGGGGAGCTTGTTTCTTTTGAGCCGTAGCAGCCTTTCTAACACTGTAATTAAACTTGGGGGGGAAATCATAATGCAAACCAAATAAATCCTGCCCTTCAGACAATTATGAATGGTATGTGGTAAGGGGGGAAAAATGATCTGGGCTTTGTTCATCTTAGAATACACTTGGCAGCCACTTCCCTTAATAAGCTCCTTTCTCTTTCTGAGAACAAGAGAAGCATGAGGTCCGGCCACATTGGAGGAACGCTGGCAGGTTGGGGGGTGGGGGAGTGATGACACCCCGCGGCAAAGACCCGAAGGCAGGGGCTCTGGACGCAGCCCTGCCCCAGCTCCTTCCTGATCATGAGTCTGTCTCTCTGGGTCTTGTTTTCCTCATTGTTTCTGCCTGTGGTAGACCCTTGTTTTCACAGATGAGACAAGGTCCAGCAGAGAAGACTCACCATTGCTCGTGCCCCCACAGAAGACCGTGGATTGCACCGAGCACTGCCCGCATGCCAGTGATCAAGGGTCTCTTCTTCTCTTACCGCTCCTTCCACCCCCTGATCACGTGGGACCTGCGTGAGACCCTGTCCTGCTGGACCCCCACAGAGCTCCCTCACTGGGCCTGCGCTCAAAGGCCACCAGCTTCCTCTGCATCTGCCTTGACGGGTCCCAGTCACAAGGAAGCAACTCCCTTGCTTCAACCCCGCATGCGTGCGTACATGGAATTCGGAGCACTGCTAAGGAAGCCGTAGGACGAGGCCAACCCTCAGGCCTCCCAGCTGCTCCACCCTCATTTCCACAGCTGACGATCGGAGGTTCGAACCTGGAATCCCAAAGCCATCCAACATTCGTGCTGTCTCCAACTCCGCACCCTCCCACCCAGGGAGCACAGCGATCGGAGCGAGGGCTCCAACACGCCCACCTCAGCACGTCCGCTTCCTGCCAGCCACCTCTGTGGGTCAAAGTGTGGACAGGCCCTTCCACTGACTTTCAAGAGTCTGGGTCCCATCTCTTTTTCAAAGTTGGTTTTTCCCACACTGCCCTCTGATAGAGGATAAAAGACACGCTGGATTACTCGCTGATCCCTGCCAAGAGCCACCCTTCGACTTCCTGCCCCCGTGCCTTTGATGATGCCCACTCTACTTGGAAGCCAAACCGCTCCCCCGTTTGTATCCTACTCACCACTCAAAGCTTGGCTCAGTCGCCACCTGCGCCCTTTAACAAGAAGTTTCTTCTTCCCCACATGAACCCATAAAACCACGTAGCTCACTTAGAGCTCTTTCTTCCCACAAGCAACACACACCCCGGGCCCACCTTGCACTCTGCCATCTATGAGGATGTCTTAACTCCGCACATACACCCCAAACACAGAAGCCCCGTGAGGTTAATCTTTCTCTCCCTCCTGCCTGGTAATGTGACTCGCATTTAATAGGCATTAAATATATATCTGCTGACAGAATAACTGAATAAAACACTTCCCTAGAGTTTTGTGTTACAAAGAAGAAGGTTAGAGAGGGAAGGAGAGAGTGAATTTGCGTAATTTGTTGTGGATTATGTTTGGCACTTTACCACGAGGTAGGTAGCAATCCTTTAACTCTCAGATTCAATGTCCCCCCTCCCACATTAACTGAGGTTAGGTTGCTCTTGTGTGCACTGTCCCACGTACACAAGCACACACACTCTCATACACTCACACACTCGTGCACTCACACAGACTCGCACACACCCTCCTGTGCTCGGTGTGCGGGCAGAGGGGTGGCGGAGGCATTTCTTCCCCGCTCCCGGGATTTCCCTCCACATCAGGTGAGCTTCCACTAGCATCATCCTCCTGGCCTCCCTCTCTGCCCCTCCCTCACTCATGCTGAGTTGATAGTAATTCATATAAAAGGAACGGAGAGGGGGAACCTAGGCCTAGTTATCCCATTACTGCCCTCCCCTTCCCCTCTCCCTCTTCTTCCCCTTCCCTCTTCCTCTTCTCCTCCTCCTCCTCCCTCCTGAAAGAATGTTCCTCACAGAAAACACACCAGGACGCAGGGTCTCTGGCTGCCAGTGGGAGCTGGCCTGGCCCAGGTTGCCTGCCACTGGTGGACCAGCTGGACAAACTCTGAGACTCAGTGCCAGGCAGTCCCCAGCCTGAAGGGATGAGCTGTGTTCCCCAATAGCAGGCTCCTGGTGAATTTGATTTCCCATTTGCCTTACCGGTTCCTCTTATTCAGCGGTTCTCAACCTGTGGGTCGCGACCCCTTTAGCAGTCAAACGACCCTTTCACAGGGGTCGCCTAAGACCATCCTGCATATCAGATATTTACATTACGATTCATAACAGTAGCAACATTACAGTTATGAAGCAGCAACGAAAATAATTTTATGGTTGGGTCACAACATGAGGAACTGTATTTAAAGGGCCAGAAGGTTGAGAACCACTGCTCTTATTTCTCAGTTGACTCATATCTTGGGTGAGAAAGAGGAGAGTTATTCATTAGACCTCCTAAAACCCAGCTTCGTCTGGTAATAATTGCTTATTTACTCATCAGCGTCCCCTCTGGACGCAGCTCTGTGAGGCCTGGCTCCTCTCTCTTCCTCAGTGTTTCACCGTGACTGTTCAATGCCTGCGGTGCGCTCACAGCTAAACCTCAATAAAGGTTAGTTTCAAGAAGGAGTGAATGATTCATGCGACTGAGAAAAAATAGGAGGAAAGAAAAAAAAAGGGAGAGAAGAAAGAGGAGAGGGGAGGAGTTCTACAAGAAAGAGGCTGGAGAGGAAGAGCAGGAAGGAGGAAACAAGAGCAACCAATTAAATTCAATTTTTAAACAATTTTAATGAAAATAAATAAATAAAATACCCAGGTGAATCTTTTGCTCCTGTGAATTAACCACATGATCAAGGGTGGGTTAAAGGTTGGAACCACTGCAAAAAATAAAAATAAAAAGTAGTGATGACAGAGAAAAAGAAGAAAGAAAGGAAAAGACAGGGAGTCAAAAAGGGAAAAGAGAGAGAAAATAATGTGCCGAAGCCGGACGCCCCCTGCACCCACAGCCAGTGTCCCTGGGAATCAGAGCAAGGCTGTGGCTGACTTCTCACCCTCGTCTGTCTTCCCCCACCCTGAGGGCTTCCATTCCCACTCCCCTGCCAACTTCCAGCTCCAGTGAATCATCTGGAAAATGGGCGTTCACTTTCCTGCCCCTCTGTCCCCGGAGCTGCTGGGAGGGACAAGGGTGCATTCAGGTGAGAGGCCTTGGGAGGAGAAAGCCTCACCGAAGACAGGGTCGGGGGTGTTTAAAGCATCTCCAGGACACCCCAGTACTGCGGGGGTCAGGCCCCACCAGGCCGCCTAGAGGTGGCCTCCAACCAAGCCAGAGCCGCCAGCCCCTCCCGCCGCTCCTCCCCAGGCCGGGGGGGGGCCCCCCTTCCTTCCCCAGCCCTCCGTGTGCTCTCAGTTCTCATTATCCTGCTGCTAATCGAGAAGAGCCGGGCTCTTGATCACAACTACTGGTTCTGTAACTCACAAGCCGAGGCATTTACGAGCATCCCGGGATATATATTCCCATGACACGCCTCCGTGAGCTCCCTGGCTGCCCTGGAGTCTGGACATCTCATTTCAGAGGAGATTTCAGAGAAGGAGCCTGAGGCTGGCGCAGGTCTTCCTTCGGGCCTCCACCTCCCTGCTGCCAACAGCTGAAGGCAGGGCACAGGCATTGCTCCGAGAGCCCGCGGCTTCATTATTTTGTGTTTACTGATCTATAGATGAGCTAGTGTCACCAGGCAGCGCTCACAATTAAAATCTCCGTGGGACTCCAGCACAATGAGATTTTTTAAAACTGCAGCTCTACTGCTAAGAAACATGTCGTCCAAGTTACATCCCCGACAAATGGCTTTTCCATGTTTGCACATGCAAGGTAGTTGGCAATGACGATAACAGTGTTGCTGTTGTTAAACTTTAAGTTCTCCTCTCTGAGCTGCAGATGACTTGAAATGACACCCTGCGTTAGTGCGCTAGGGCCGTCATACCCAAGTCCCACAGACCGCGTGGCTTAAACAGTAGAAATGTATTTTCTCACAGTTGTGGAATCAAAGGTCTGAGACCGGGGTCTCAGCAGGTTTGGTCTCCTCCGAGGCCTGCTCCTTAGCTGGTGGACAGCCCAGGCCTACTCCTTAGTGGTGGAACGCCCAGGCCTGCTCCTTAGTGGTGGACAGCCATCTTCACCCTGTGTCTTCACAGCGCCTTTCCCCTGTGCATGTCTGTGTCCTAACCTCTTCCGATAAGGACACCAGTGGCACTGGATTAGGGCCACCCTGATGACCTCATTTTCACAAAATCACCCCTTTACAGCCTCCATCTTTAAGTGAGGTCACATTCTGAAGTCCTGTGTCCCACCACACAAGCCCTCCCTTTTGTTCCCCCATCATATCACTTAAGGACCAGCTGCAACCCCACTTTCTCCCAGGCAGCTTTCCAGAATTCTCTAGCTCAGTTGCTCTGCCTCAGAGCTCAGGCAGCTCGGGCCACAGGGTTTCATTGGGCCCTGAGCACGGGCTGTGCTGTCACTGGCATGTGCTCTCCTTAGCTGCCAGGGACCCCTTCGGGGGTGAGGACGCCACAGCTGCACCTCTGTGGCTCCTCACGGTTGTCCCTCCAATATCCTCTGTGTCGTTGCTCACCCGATGCCCTCCCCAGACCCTCTCACTACAGTGCAACCCACCCTGCCTCCTGGCAAAGCCTCCCTGACTGCTGCACCCAAAGGAGGCACTTCGGCCTCTGTGCACCCACAGCAGCAAACACATCCCTTTGTACTTGTCGCTGACACTCACTGAACTACTCGCCAGGGCCGCGCCCCATCCGCTCCTGTCCTCACACATAAGCACAGGGCCCCATTCTGCAGGTGAGGAACCCAAGCTTCCAGTGAGGTGGCCCGCTCTGGGTCAGAGGAGACCAAGGAAAGAAGTTGTGGCCTTAGACTGTCTGGCTCCAGAGGTAGCTCGCTTTCTATCACACCAGTGGTTCCCAAATGAAGAGCATGGATGCATAAATCGTGTGTGGTCCTGTGACGAAATATAGCCAGCAGTGAAAAAGAACAAACTACTGCTTCACCAGCAACATGGATTATGAGCAAAGAAGCCAGACACATATCATCAATGTAAGATTCCTTTTAGTATATGAAGTTCAAGGCCAAGCCAAACCAATCTACACTGATAGGAATGAGGACCGTGATTACTTCTGGGTGAGTGGGGTGGGCGGCTGACTTGGAAGGGTCACAGGGGAGCCTCTTGGAATGCTGGGAATACTCCACGTGTATCTGGTGGTGTTCGTACCAGTGCATATGTGTGTAAAAATCCATACACTACACTCTAGATGCATGTGATACCTCAAGAAGAAATTTTTTAAAGAAATATCTCAGGGAGGACATGTGTAGTTTTTAAAATATATTCAATATTATAATTTCATATTTGGAAACCAAAAAAAAAAAAAATAACCCACTCTATTGCTTTCGAAACACAAACTTTAAAGGAATTTTCAAGATTCATGTTTCTCCACAGGAGACATATGCTTAAAAGACGGAGACACACTGCACTACACTGTTCACATTCTGCCTCAGTTCCCTGCGAATCTCCGGCTCCCCCATCAGACTGGGCATCCTCGAGGGATGGCACCGTCTCGGTACAAGCAAGCAAACAGCACAGAGCCTGCTGAGCACACAGGAACCGCTTAGTAAGAGATGATCGAATGGGTTCGCCAGAACGCAAACCTGCTGAAGCATCAGAGAAATCCAGGCCCGGCACTGCCCCTCCCATCCCATCCATCATTCAGCCACATTTTGCAATTCAAGAAAACAGAAGACAACACCTGCTGCGGATAGCCTTGCTCTGAACCAAGAGCTGGTTGCTCAGCAGGCCTGGCAGGGCGCTGAGCCACTGAGGGTCTGACTCCACCCCAATAATCATATGAAATTTCCCCAGCGGATGGCCTGCCCCCTGCGGGCAGTGTGCTCCGCACACAGATTCCAAGCACAGAGAACCTGCTGGAGGTTGCTCTCACAGGCAACGGCCTTTGCTGCGCTTAGAACAAAGCCTTTAATTTGTGTGGCAAGCAGCTTAGTGTACTTCACGCTGTCGTTCTCATCGTGAATGGCCAGGGGAGGACGGGGAACATGAACCTTCCTGTATCGAGCACCTGGCATGTCCAGCCCCTGCCATAGGTTCTTGGAACGAGGTGGACACACACAGGTAGTTTCAATTCCCCCCTTTCCTGGGAGTTCATGATGAGGACCGCATGCAGGAAGTTTGGTGTCATCAGCCAAACAAGGCACACATTTTTCTCGAGAAATTACCCAATGTCTGGGAATCTCAAGAGGATGGAGTGTCTTTGGTGGCTGATAATGCCATGCCCCTTGAACAGCTGGGCCATGCTGAGCACTAGAGAGAAAAGTGCAGAAGCTGCTTCGCTCTCTTAATGGGGCAAAATGTGGGTCGGTGACATCTGCCTGCAGCTCTTCCTCTGCATCAGGCCTCGCAAAAGCTCCTGCCCCACTGTCAGCTCTTAATCACAGGTAGATTGACAGGCAGCCTCAGCTTTAGTGAGGCTCCAGACAACGCAGGCTTTTCTGGCCTTCATCGCAAAGGTACCTCCTCATCTTCATCAGGTTCTGGGACAACCTCAGGCCACCACCCACTCCTGAGTGTCACTCCTCTATAGAAGTTTTAAAAAGCTCTAGGAACTGATTATCTGCTCATGGCTGTCCAGCCTCTTGGTTATTCATAATTAGAACCAGGTGGATGGATTAAATGGCTCATCCTCTTTGAATACCACAAGAGGTGAAAAATGCTTGAAAAGATCAAGAAATGAGAAGAGAGAGAGATGAGAGACAAGGAGGTCCTTTCTGGAGAAGCCCCAGAGACTATCAGAGTGGAATGTCCCTTAGAGATATTTTAGTCCCTCCCTTCCATCCCCGTGTTTATGGATTCCCAGAAAAAGACAGTGGTCAAATTCATCCTCCCAAAGATCTCAGAGTAGGAGTGGGCCTTAGGTTCTATCAAGTTTTCTTACTCCCAGGCCAGGTCATCTTAATAACCAACGTCAGGAGCTTCTCTCTCCAGCAATGAAGCTACAGGGATGTTCTCCCAACTAAGTCTCTCACTTTTTCTCTGTTACCTAACAATGAGTTCTGTGACCCCTCCATAGATAAGGGCTGCGTGGGGAACCCAATATGAGGCCCACTGACACTCTCCAGTTCACAGCAACCTATAGATATTGCCCCATCCACCATGTGACCCGCAAGTCACCTAGCTAGCGGAGATATTTTCATTATTATTGGCAACAATTTTCATTCTGACGTAAACAATAATTCCTATTTCATTCACAAATGACCATTTGGCGGCATCTCTAATGTCAGAGGTACACTGAAGGTCACAGAGGTTAGGCATGTTTTCTGCTCTCAGAAGGTTTAGTCTACTAGTAGAAGAACTTTGTATTCAATAACAAAATACAAGTAGGCTGTGAGAACCATGCCCAGGAAGGGACCAGGGCTCCATGGGGGCACAGAAGAAGGAGAGTCCTCCTAGCTGGAGGAACCAAAAGAGGAACCATGGAAGAAGAGATTTATCCAGATATGTGAGAAAATGGGAAGGAACTAGCCTTCCAGGTGAGAGGACTCAGAGCTAAAAATCGAGATGAGAAAATGTAGGGAATGTTCAGAAACAGGACAGTAAATAGATTTATTTCACCAGCCAGGAGAAATGGGACAGTTGACCACTTAAGAAATGGTCTAATTTAAGCAAACTCTAAATCTCAGAATACCTCAAATACCATTTTGGAAACCTAGACTTTTTTCATTAAGCAATAAGAAGTTATTGGTGCAGCCACTATGGAAGACAGTATGGAGTTTCCTCAAAAAGTGAAAAATGGAACTCCCATTTGACCCATTGATCCCACTGCTAGGAATATATCCCAAGAAACCAGAAACACCAATCAGAAAGGATATATGCACCCCTATGTTCATAGCAGCACAATTTACCATAGCTAGGATTTGGAAACAGCCTAAGTGCCCATCAACGGATGAATGGATTAGAAAACTGTGGTACATCTACGCAATGGAATACTATGCTGCTGTAAAAAAGAAGGAATTCTTACCATTTGCAACAGCATGGATGGAACTGGAGAGCATTATGCTAAGTGAAATAAGCCAGTCAGAGAAAGATAATTACTACATGATCTCACTCATTTATGGATAATAAAGAGCATTATAAACTGACGAACAAAAATAGATACAGAGGCAGAGCAGCATTAAACAGACTGTCAAACTACAGCAGGAAGGTTGGGGAGGGTTGGGGGGGGGGGGTAAGAGATCAACCAAAGGACTTGTATGCATGCATATAAGCATAACCAATGGACATAGGACACTGGGGGTAGGGGAGGCTGGGGGAAGGTCAAGAGGGAAAAAAAAGGAGACAAATGTACTACTCATTGTAATATGTTAAGCAAAAAAAAAAATTAAAAACAAGTACAAATTAAAAAAAAAAAAAGACGTTATTGGAGAACATGGTCAGGGCCAGGGTCAGAGTGGAGGGATTAGGAGTGGCTTCAATGAACTTTACCTTCAGAAGAAAGATCTGGAAGCTTAAGAATCAAAGACAAAAAATACAGAATCCCCATCTTAGAGAAAGAAAAATTTTGCTTTCTTTTCGGATGCTCTGTGCACCAGTTTTCCCTTCTCTCTTTAAATGTTCAGATTTCTGCCCTCGTCTAGTGCTTTCTTCATAGATGACAAATTGTCAAGTCTATCTCTTATCTAAAGAAAATCAAATCTATGTAAACTTGCTCTCAAGCTTTTTCTTTACAGGCAAGCTTCTTAAAATGATAGCCAGCCTCCTAAAATGAATGGTTTTGTGCACATCCCACTTTTAAAACCACATAGTATTCACAAGATGATTCATTAGAGAATGAAAATGAAGTATTAGAACCTTATCTTTTATTTATTTTATCTAAAAATATAAAGTGAAATTGTGTTTTACTAACCCACTAGAACTCTGTCATAATTCAATAAGTAGAATCCAAAAACTTCAATCATATAAAATTCAGGGTGGTGTCCTTGGAATGCTAACAAAAAAATAGCATTTAGGGACCATTTTGTACTGTCCCCAGGTAGTACCAGATGTAAAAGGCACATTACATGCAAAACATATTAGCCAATGTCTTCGCAACCCTAATAGAAGACCAAAAACAATAGAATATTTTTTCAAAGGGCTGAGAAAAAAGTAACTCCTCACTTAGAATTTTATACCCTGATAAGTTATCACTGAAGAATAAGAGTAAAGACTAAAAGAATTTACCACTAACAGACTTTTGCCAAAAGGAGAGCATTATGCTAAGTGAAATAAGCCAGTCAGAGAAGGATAAATACCACACGATCTCACTCATTTGTGGAATATAATGAGCAACATAAACTGATGAACAAGGTCAGATCCAGAGACAGAGAGGCATTGATTGGACTGTCGGGCCTTGGAGGGAAGGTAGGGAAGGGTGGGGGTAAAGGGGAGAGATCAACCAAAGGACTTATATGCAAGCATATAGGCCTAACCACTGGACACGGACAGCAGGGGGGTGAGGGCATGAGCGGGGGGATAGGGGGTAACGTGGGGATGAGGACACATATGTAATATTTTAATCAATAAAAAATATATATTTAAAATAATAATAATAATAATAATAATAATAATAATGAAAAGAATAATTTTCTTCCTCCAAATACAAAGGATGAAATTAGGAATAAGGAAACTGAAGCCAAAGGAGTGAAATGAAAAAGAAATGGTGAACATGTACATAAACTTAAACACTTAAACAATAATGAATATCATGATTAATTTGGATTCATAAAAATCAAGATGAAACTAAAATTACTGGACAAAGGAAATCTGTAGGATGGAGGTTTCTGATAAGTGCTGAAACTTTCTAAATTATTTGTATCATTCATGAGAAAGACAGAGCGATGGATTAACTTTAATTTGTAAGTAAAGTGTACATAAAATTATTTTTAAAGTAACCATTAAAAAATGGGAAAAGAACATATAACTTTCAAATAACTAGAAGGGATAATAAAAAATATAGAAAATTCTGTCTGTTCAAAGGCAAGAAAGAAGAGGAAAAATGAAAGCTAAGGAAAAAATAGAATAAATTCAAATATAACAGTAGTCATAAGAAATGAACTAAATTAACTCAGCCATTAAAACTCGGGTTGTCAGATTGAATAGAAAAACTAAATCTGGTTATATGGCATTTACAAGAAACATGCTCAAAATCAAAAGGCAGCTATTTTATTTTAAAAGATGGGGAAAAAAAGATAAAGACCAACCAAGCCTGGGGAAAAAAATGGAGTTTGAGAGGAAAAGCATATTTCAAGACAAAGGTGTTCACTACCCACTAAGAAAAACAACTATTTCCCAGGAAGATATCACAATTCTAATGCTGTTCACACCTAAGAATACAATTGCAAAATATATAAAGTCAAGATTGATGGACTCACCATGTGAAACTGACAAATCAGCAATCACAATGGGAAATTTTAGCACCTCTATCAATAATTAATACATTAAAGAAAACAAATTAGTGCAGACCTAGAAGATTTGCATAACAGAAGTAAAAGCTTGATCTAATGAACATCTATAGAGAAAACTCTCCAGTCACATTCTCTGTCTACACTTCTTCACCTCCCATTCACTGTTCAACCAACTGCCTCCACTCCGTCCTCTGAAAGAAGGGCCCAGGAGTTACCTATGACCCTCAGTTACCAAAATCTTCTCCTGCTTCTTTTAAAACTATTGGTTACTCTCTCTGATAACTAGACTTCCGTGACCTTAGCCTCCTGTTTATTCTATGTCTCTTTCGGCACATTCCCCATTCCCTTCACCTGCTGGTCTCCCCAAGGTTCTGTCCTCCTCTCTCCTCACCCTATGCCGTGTAACCTCCCCAATAACCTTATTTTGTACCATGGATTTATGTCCAAAATTCAACTGTAGGAGTCTAGGGTTTAATTCAAGAGCCAGCATAGATGCAGGTATAACCCCTGGGTTCCTTTAGTGAGCACCCTGGTGAATGCCAGGGCTGGGGGGTGGATGAAGGCCTGGAAGGGACAGTGAGTTTCTTATTCACTTTTACACCTAACTCAGTGCCCAGCCTATAATAGTTATTTGATGAAAGTTTGTTACTTGACTGAGCACACACTGAGTTTTGCACGTTCTCTACAGAGCTCCACGTAGAGAGGCTACTGAGGGGCGGAAAGTTATCATCAATCTCTAACGACCTCAGAGGGCTCTGACTCAGGCCAGGAGCTGGAGCCCAAACCAGAGCCAACATAATGGTCAAGAGCTCAATGTAAGCCAACCGCCCAGAGGGGCCGCTTCTTGGACAGTGTTCCCACCGCTTTATAAAGCCAGAGCACTGTCCTAAATCCACGGTATTTCTGCTTAGTCCTTCCTGGCCTTCTGTTTCCCCTTCTCTGACACAGCAATCTCCTTCCTCCATCGCCCACACAGCTGTGAATATGCCCGCAGTCCCTGAAAGAGCCAGGGCCTGGGCACCCTTTGCATCAGTGGCTGGGGCCACGGAAAGCAGTCCTCTGTCCGGCAAAGCGAAGGGGCCATTTTCACAGACATTTTCACAAGCGCATCAGCCAAACCCCAGCTGCTGGAAAATCGGTCTCCTGTCTTTCCCATTTCTAAAGGAACAGAAGTTCATTTTCTCATCATATACTGTAAATTACAGGCGGAAAAGTGGGTCACGGCTGGCTTCAGCCAACATACAGCATAGCTGATCTTCCTCTGCTTCCTCAAGGGGCCCATTCTTGAGAGCGGGCTTAGCTCCGTGCAGGCCCGGCAGAGACGCCGAAACACAGGCACAGAAAGCTAATCTCTCTCCAGTGAGCTCGGGGGCAGAACCGGGCGCTCTTCCTGCCTTGGAATCCGAGCAGACCCTGCTCGGTGCACGCAAAGTTGTCTATGAGGCAGCTTCTAGATAAATCCACTCCTGGTCTCTCTTCATCTCTCTTACGCACCCCTTCTGCAAACGGCTCCCAGCACTGCCCCGGACTCTTGTAAAATAAAAATCAAAGCTGAGCAAATAATTTAAGACTCGTGTTTAAACCTTTCCCAGGTCCCTGAATTCATTGCCTCTTAAAGTGGAAATGCCTTTGCCACGGGCTCCTGAAGCCATTCGGAGATGACAGCCCCCTCCCCCCTAAACCACTAAAGAAGCAGTTTGTTTAGTGTGTAAGGCACTCCTCACAGGGCACATGGAGGGCACTTTTTAATCAATCAACAACATGATTTATCACCGGCTGCATGCCTGATGTGAAATAGGTGCAACCATCAATGAAAAACATGAGTCTTGTCCTCAAGGAACACACAGGCACGTGGACTAGACACAACACGCTCTGCAGAATAACAGAGGGCTGCACAGAGGCCTGAAGAAAACTGGGGTTCAGTGTTCAGTGAGCGGCATGGATGGAGAGCATGATAGGGGTGTAAGGAGAGTGGTCCGTGGGGAGAGGAGGATTCCTGGGGGAGGTGGGGACTGAGCTGCATGGCTTTGGAGACACAGAGAAGATCAGGGGGAGAACCTGAAGCCAGGAGGACAGCGTGAGAAAGGCAAGAGAGCACAATAGAAATCACTTTTGGGGAGCTGTGCCGCCTGGATGTGTCAGATGCAGAGAGAAATGCATGGTTATCAGCTGACTCTGTCCCCTCCCTTCCTCCGCCCCCCTACCCCCCACCCCCACCCCCCGCTAAAATTCATGGGTTGGATTCCTAACCACTAGTAGCTGAGAATGTGACTGTGTTTGGAGATAAGTTCTTTAAAGAGTTGATTAAGGTACATGAAGTTCCATGAGCGGGCCCTGATCTGATGTGTCTGGTGCCTTTATAAGAAAAACAGGACACAGACGGACAGAGAGGTGAGACCACGTGAGGACACAGAAAGAAGGCAGCCTCAGCAAGAGGCCTCTGAAGGAACCTGCCGACACCTTGATCTTGGATAGCCAGGCTCCAGAACTGTGAGAAAATAAACTTCGGTTGTTTAATCTACCCGGTCTGTGGTGCTTCGTTATGGCAAATGGACAGAGTCAGGTTCTCTTGGAAAGAGCTCTCAGCTCCCAGGGGTGACCTCTCCCTGCCCTTCCCAACCCCCAGTCTCTGAGCAGCAGGAGACACCTTTGGGGCACAGGGTGCTGATGAACTAAACCTCAACTCCCAGAGCTTCCTGCTGACTCAAGCTGGGAGCATCCTGGTAAAAAGAAAAAATCATAAATCATAACTTATCACCTACTCCAGCATTTCGCTGCCCAGCTCTTAGTCGGAGCCAAGTGGGTAGCCAGGGAAGAAATCCCTCCTGGGGGAATCAGTCATTAAGAGACTCTGGAAAGCAAAGTGTCTGTCTTGTCATTCAGCCACCAGGGATCCTGCACTCTGCAATCGCTCAAGCCCAAGACTCTCAGCCGCAATCACTGACGCCCTCAAAGCCCAGACAGCCGAGTTCGTGCTGGAAGAGGGGAGTCAGGAAAGTGTGCTGTGACTTCTGGAGGAGAGGTGGCACCCGGGGACATCCCTCCCCTCTCAAGACACCTAACGAGCTTGGGCTAATGATGGCATGAGCTTACCCTGTGCAGGCACTGTATGCCTTTCACACATCAATGTATTTCACACTCCAAACAGCCCTGTGGTGTGCAAAGGGTCCCCCCAGGACACTTACTAACGCTGGGCATGCATGTACCGGATGACCCGGCCATTCCATCCCTAGGCTCCTGCCCAGCAGCAATGAGCACATATGTGCCTCCCCCCTCCCCCAAAGGCGCATCATAGCAGCACTGTGGTCCCGGGACCCTTTCTCATTAAACAGGAATGAGAGAGTACAACTGCACACAGCAATATGGAGGAAGGGCACAAACCTGAGGCTGGGAAAGAAACTAAACACAGAAGACCCCCTGTTGTATGACTCACAAACTGGCACAACTAAATAGCCTGTGGAGTTAGGCGTGAGGTTAGCGGTTATCCATGGAGTGGGGAGTAGTGGTTCCTGGAGGCATGAGGGAGGCTTCTGAGGTGCTAGTGACACTCTGGGTGCTGGTTTTGTGGTGGGTTCACTCTAAAAACTCAATCTGCTATATACTTATTTTTGTGTACTTTTCAATGTGCATTTCAGTTAAAGCTTTAAAACATTAAAACCCCATATGGTAGGTAAACGACTCTGCATTGAGGAAAAGGAGACAGAGAGGACCTAATAACTTTCCCCAGGTCATGGCCAGCACAAGTCAGGGCCGGCACTTGAATCCAAGCAGCCTTGCTCTCAAGTCTAAGCCCTAACACACGATTCCATGGCACCTCTTAGGAACAGGGTGTGTGTTAGCTCATGTCCTGCTTTGACTTTCTCATGCAAACCCTTTAGAAGCCCAGGCTGTGTGACTCAGTGGTTGAGCATGGACCCAAGAACCAGGAGGTCACTGGTTTGATTCCCTGTCCAGGCACATGTCGAAGTTATGGGCTCGATCCCCAGTATGGGGTATGCAAGAGGAAGCTGATCAATGATTCTCTCTCATCATTGATGTTTCTATCTCTCTCTCCCTCTCCCTTCCTCTCTTTCTAAAAATTAATAAAAACATATTTTTTTAAAAAGAAGAAGAAAAAACAGTGAACCTACAGCCATAAGCCTGGGAAAGTTCCAACCTATACAATGGCTGTGAGAGTTACATGAGATAATGCAGAAGAGGCTGGCATATGATGAGCACTCTCTCGTTGTTAGCCATTATTATTTGCAATAGCACACTGCAGAGTACTAGTATCTGTGGGGAGGAAGGGATGTTCACTGCTATGCTGGCAGCTAATCAAATAGACCGAAAGTGCAAGTATAAAATCAACAAACATCTAAAGATGGGTAAAAGTAACCCAATGCAGTCCTAGTCAGTTTGGCTCAGTGGATAGCACGTCGGCCTGCAGATTGAAGGACCCCAGGTTAAATTCTGGTCAAGGGCACATGCCCAGGTTTGGGGCTTGATCCCCAGTAGGGGGCATGCAGGAAGCAGCCGATCAATGATTCTCTCTCATCATTGATGTTTCTATCTCTCTCCTTCCTCTCTGAAATCAATAAAAAATATTATAAATAAAGAAATAAAGTAGCCCAATGCATAAATAACTGAACTCATACATACTTAGAATCAAGCCACACCACACACTGTCCACATTGCCATGACTTTCCTTCTCCAGGAAGGAGACTTTTGCTCAGGAAGGGAAAACTTGCTCAAACCAGAAACTTTCTGAAAGACTCACTGACTCTTCAATAGAAAGCATCCTATGCATTTACACCCCAAGACACTGTGTGTCCTCTCCTCAAATTCCCAAGCTAGGAAGCCATGATTCTTACCTAGCTTCCTCATGGAAGGATCTGTGTGATATCAGACTTGGAAGACTCGGTATATATTCCCGCTCTGCTCCTCCCCCGAGAGCGGGGGCCAGATTCTGCCCAGCTGGTACTCGCATCACAGTGAGCTACCAACTCGCTCTGCTTATCCACAGGTCAGGCGGGAGGTGCTACTTTGGGCGACAGCATTTGGCAGCCCATACATGTGTACATTCAGATCCTGTTTCTATACCTAAATCATGGGGTATCTCAGAGCAGATGTCCCAGCCTCTCTGTTCCCTCACAATAAAGCTGGAGATGCTGGATAAACACATTCCCCTCGTAACTTCAGACATGGCTAAAATGATCTACTGTGGCCTGAGGCAGAAATAATAATAATAACCCGTCAGCAACACAGGCATTTGCAGCATTGAGATCAATGACTAAGTCCTCTGAGGATTCTTGTAAACATCATTACAAAACAGACGCCTGCATTTACTCCGGGCAATTAGGACACAAAAGGCATCTAAACAGAGAAAGAGCCAAAATTGGGAAGAGGTTTGGGGAAAAGGAAATAAAAAAACCCAGAGTTATATTAGGATGAGAAACCTAGAATATTAGAGCCAGAGAGAAAGTTTTTACAACGCGGTTTTATAAACTGAGCGATCATTTTCTTTTTCTTCCCCATGGCCAACACACTGACGCTAATGGCGAAAGCATTAATTTATCATGAGATTTTAAAGATCTCTCTCGTCAGTAATGAAATAAACACGTGACAGGCTAGCCAGGCAGTTATTGTTCAGAGGAAGGTTATTACTATAATTAAGATTAATAGCAATTACTTGTTGTGTTTGTGGATTTTTTTTTCCTTGGGAAATAACTGTAGCCATATTAAATAACTAATTAACACATCTCCATGTCAGGCGCCCTCTTATCTCCGGGGCTCCATAACCAAATAAATAAATAAATGAACAAGCAAGTACTGTGCAAAACTAGCTCACATTTTGAAAGGAAACTTCAAAATTAAACCAGTCACAGCCCTGGCCGGGTGGCTCAGTTGGTTGGAACATCCCCACACACACCAAAAGATGGAGGGTCCATACCCAGTCAGGGTACACCCCTAGGTTGTGGGTTCCATCCCTGATTGGGGTGCCTTTGGGAAGCAACCGATTATGTTTCTCTCTCTCTCTCTCTCTCTCTCTCTCTCTCTCTCTCTCTCAAAGTCAATTAAAAAAAAACACATATCCTTTGGTGCAGATTTTTTTAAGTTAAATGAGTCACTGGATTGGTGAAAAGGCCTAAAACGAAAACCCAGGCTTTATCCTAGTCAGGACTTGCTGAACCCCTGGCAGCTGCTGAAGTGACGACTCTGGAACGCTCTGCCCTTCTGTGAGTTTCCGTGCAGGGACAGACGTAAATATGCATCTGGCGTGTTACATATTTTATATAATAACTTGAATAATGTTATCGTCATGCATAATGGGATCCTTTCCTCTCAGTCACAGCACTAGAAGGGAAACCTTAAAGGCTTAAGTCGTAAAGCCTTAAAGCTATTTTTAGTGAACATTTTCCAGAGCAGCATGAAGATACATTGGAATGTTTCTTCATATTAGAATGCCTTTGTAAGAGGGGGAGGTTGCCCCTGACAGAGCTCAATCCTGGGGGAGGGGGGGTCTAGGAGTCACCTCTCCCCCCACCCCACCTCCCCCACCCCACCAGACCTGCGGCCAGCCCCTGCCAGGAAGCAGGTGAGGTCGCGCACGGTGTCCCTATGAAGAGGGCAGGCCCTGCAGGAGACGGTCACCTGCCTAGAGCCTGTCACTGAGCAGAAGCACAACGTGTTTGTAAACAAAGGAAGACTTGCAGAAGCAGGGAGAGGCAGCGCCTGCTCCCTCCCAAATGAACCCTCACAGCTACAGCCCCGCAGCTGCGCAGACCCCAGGCCGGAGCGGCACCTGGCCAGGGCTGGACCGAATCTGAAGGATGGAGACAAACGGGAGGGGGAGACTGCCATTGTCCAGCCAGGCTCTGCCCTCCCCACCCGGCCACTAAACCCTCCTTAAGGCACCACTTTCCTGTCCCCTTTCACACACCAACACACGCCCAAACACACACATACACACACCACACACACCAACACCCCTGCACAAACACACACACCAACTCACAGCCACCCTGCAAAGTTGCATAGATTCCCATTTCTCCCTGCACCCTCGTTTTCAAGCTGGTGGGTGATATTTGTTCCACAATAACTGTGTGCTTACGTAGATGGGAGGAGAGAGGGAGAAAAGATGGAAGAAAATAAAAGGCATTTACTGAGCCTGCGCTGAGGGCAGCCCTGGCGCGGGCGCTGAGCTCAGAGAAGACAGTGAAGACCCAGCCCCTGGCCTTCAAGAAGCCGCATCGCTTCTGCTGTAAGGAAATGGCCTTCTGCTGTAAGGGAAACACCTAGCTCTTTGCATGTCTGCTCCAAGAAAGCATCTTGGGAAGGGGCTGGTGTGAGAGGCCTGGGCCCTCCTGCTCACCTAATGCACAGGCCCCCTCGGTTCCTCCTGCCCGGCTCCCGGCCTGCCCTCTCCTGGCGAGGACCATCTTGCTTCTCACCCTCTCAGCCCTCTTGCTCCATTCAGCCCCAAGGCCATGGCAACCCTCATGTGAGCCACCAGGGGTCCCACTCACTTTGAGGGCCTTGCCTCATAGAACCGTGTTGGGCAGGAGGCCTGGTCTCCACTTAGAAAGAAGTCCACCCCTTAGATTCCAAGTGTGGCCTGGTGCCCCGAAGGCCACGCTGTCACGGAGCCTTAACCAACAGCCACCTGGAGAAATGAGACGGGCAGGGGTTCTACAGGCAGAGACAAAGGGAAGTACGGCCTCTAAGGGAGAGAAGAAGAGCGTGAACAGAGGGTGGTGATAGACATGCAAGAGATTTAACAAGTGTCAGGACCCAAAAGAGGGGGGAGCTTCCAGCATGCAGGGTAAATATAGGAGGACGAAGATGAGGAATCTTCTCACACCGGAGTAAGTTTGCCATACAACTAAGTACTGAGCCCTCCAGGGCGGTTCAGCTGGAGGTCTGGACACTGCATCCTGACAGCAAGGATGCAGGGGGAGGGGTGGGGGGCGGGCGGAGGAAGGAGGTGGTATCAGTGCTCAGAGTGAAGCCTGGGCAGGAGATGGGACGCTGCATGTCAACAGCACTCAGATGGTCTTGGTGACTGTGAGCGTGGGTGGGGGTGCCGGGAACAGTGTACACAGTGGGAACACTATTGGCTAGAGGACAGGACCCTGGAGAACATGAATTTATACGGGGCAGGCTGAGCAGGGGAAGGACAAAGGGTCAGAGGGATAGAGGTAGGAGGAAAGCAGCAGGGGGAGGCGCTCAGAGCCTAAGGAAGGAGAGAGCTCAAGGCCCGACTCTCACCTGGACATAGCTGGTTCCAGGGTTACCTTGCATCCCGTCTTCCAACCTCGCATCACATTCATCTTCAGAACGGGCAGTAGTGACCACGGGTTCTGCTGACTCAGAACGCCTCAGAGGACCGCACCCCCTCACACAGGCGCTGAGGTTCTCCCGAAACTCTCCACCATCACCCCATAATTGCTCTCCCAGAGATACCCTGCGCTAGTTAAATCCCCATTCCCCCTACTTTCTTCTCAACATTCTTTTATTCCTGCTGTTCCGCCTTCTAGAATGCCTTTGCCGCCTTGCCCACAAGAGAAGGGAGAGACCACGCTTCCTAAGTCTGCCTCATACTCCATCAGTTCTGAGTCACCCAGAAGCCAACGTGCATGCACATTAACCCCAGCTGTGGACAGGCATCCCCACATGGCCAGTCCTTCCTCTTGTCTCTGTCGATGGGAGTTGGCCACCTGATGGTCAACAGTAAGATGCGCAACAGCACACACCCCTGGACACACAGCAATGTGAGGCCATCTGTGTGTTCCCTGCAGCCCTGAGCAGTGGTCCCCCAGCAGCTGGTAACAACCCCTGTTGGCTTCTCTCTGGGTCTTCATTGTCACTCTGGGTAGAAAAAGCCAATTTGGGCATTTTCTGTAGCTGGCTCCCAGCTCCTGGCTCCTCCACCATCGCCCAGAGAAATCAGAGCGCTCCCACTGGGCGCTTGGAGATCTCCCAGGGCAAGGCCCAGTACCAATAAAAAGCAAGTATGTGGGGGGTGGGAACGGCCGGTGAGAGATCAATGGAGGAAAGGGGATACATATGTAATACTTTAAACAATAAAGAATTAGAAAAGAAAAGAAAAAAAGCAAGTATGACTGTTGCTCGGCTCTGACATGGCCTGGGAATCCTTATCAAACCAACACAAGCGTGGGAGGAGAGGTCACTGTGGCTATCCCAGCGCTAACAGTCAAACGTTAATAACTGTGCCACGTAGATTAATTTTAAATGTCAGACCACGTTGCTGTGTAGAGGTGAGGGGCTTGGGAACCATGTATTTTTCAGGCTTTCTGACAACACCAGTGCATTCCGCGTGTGATCCCCTGTGGGGGTGGGCAGGATCAGAGGAGAAGAGGGGTTTCTTTAACAGCCGCTGCCCCTGCCATGCAAACATGACGAATGAACAGCACCTGCATGTGTCGACTGCCGAGCTTCTGCACCAGGAACATGACCACACTGGCAGTAATGGGATTTCACGTGGAACCACAAGGCTGTGCGAGGCCGAGACCTGGCCCAGGATGCCGGCTTCCAAACCCAAACAAAAACCTGTAACTTGGTGAAGGGCCCCAGGAAAATAGCATTTGCAATGGGAACAGTGGTAATGTTCGCTGCTGAGCCAGCCCTGGGGCAGCTGGAAGGGCAAGGAGGCTGCTGGGAGGCTCTGCACAGCCCAGGGGAGGGGGGCGAAATCAGGGGGCAGCCCCAGCCCAGGGAAAGGCTTGAAAGGAGAGGGATTCGAGGCAGAGACTGCAGAAGGAGCATGGAGAAAGAAGCAGATGCTGCTCACCAAACCCACCCAGGGCTGCCAGGATTGCAATTAAAAATTCACATATTTTGGATTGAAATTCTCATATTTTAAGAGAACTTGAGCAGAATCCTCCTCCCACCAATATTAGCAATGCAAAACCAGTAGTCAAGACAGACCCAAATTATCATTCATTTTGCAAAAATGATGGAAATTGTACAGCGCAGAGTCCAAAATTCCTTCAGCGAAAACAATCATTAGTGTGCACCTGGCAGCCTTGGTCCTGCCCCCCCCCCCCAGGATTTGGGGACTCAGGACAAAGCTACTGTCCCCGACTCCCCCCCCCCACCTCCCCCCCCCCCAGCAGAGCCTGGGTTGCCACAGTGGTTCCCAGTCATCACAGGCTCCCTGGGTTCTCCTTCAGTTTGAGAGGCCTCCCTTATTGGATAAATGCTCAGACTGAATTCAGGGGGCACTAATAATCTAGAGCAGCGGTTCTCAACCTGTGGGTCGCAACCCCTTTGGGGGTCGAACGACCCTTTCACAGGGGTCGCTTAAGACCATCGGAAAACACATATATAATTACATATTGTTTTTGTGATTAATCACTATGCTTTAATTATGTTCCATTTGTAACAATGAAATTGGGGGTCACCACAACATGAGGAACTGTATTAAAGGGTCGAGGCATTAGGAAGGTTGAGAACCACTGCTATAGAGGGACAGAGTGAAAGGGCCAACAACTTGCCAAAATTCCCGACACTAACTTGGCTCAGGCCTCACGCACCTGGATTGGACTTCTGGTGTTTAAGCCAACATATGGGGTGAGAAACGGGGAAAGAGAAGGCCACGATGGAAAATGGTAGGCTCCCCGAATCCGAAGCAAAGTGAAATCCTCAGTGAGCACGATTTGACATGGCGCTGACCACATGACAGGCAAGGAGTCTCCGGCTAAAATCTTTGAGGTTCTACCTGCAAGAAGAATCTCAAATATACCTCCTGCCTTCTTCCCCACTCCCATGCTCTCCACACCAGCCATCTCTCACACTCCCACACTCTCCACACCAACCTTCTCTCACACTCCCACACTCTCCACACCAACCTTCTCTCACACTCCCATGCTCTCTATGCCAACCTTCTTCCCTACTGCCCCCAGAGTGATCTTCCATAAACACCCATCTCAGTGTCAACTGGCCACCTCCAATTTTCAGCTCCAGCAAGGTCTCTAGCTGGAGTCTTTTAATTACAGGTGGAATGGGATGGACCTTCAAATGTTCATGCAGATGCGGAGAGCAGGAACTATTGGGGCAGCATCAAGATTGGCAGCAAGCACTTTCCCTCTTGCCTGGTCAGCCAGGCTCCCCAAAAGTGGCTGAAGAGGCAGGAGAGGGGAGGCCTCAGAGAGTGGGCTCTAAACTCCTCCATTCTGGGTTCAAATCAGCCTATGTTTTCCCAGGAGGAAGAACCAAGCTAATTGGTTTAATCTCTCTGAGTTTCCTCACCTTAGTGGCTTAATCTCTCTGAGCCTCAGTTTCCTCACCTTAGTATAATAACAGTACCTCCTTCACAGGGTCCTTGGAGAGATTTCAATGAGATAATTAACATAATGCCATTATTCCACCACCTTATGATTCAATACATGTTCTTTATTAATTTTAGAATGAGGAGACCCAGACCAAAATGGAGGAAAAGCTCTGGCGAGGTCACACGGTGAGCTGGTGGCAGAGCTAGAGTCACAGCCCTGGTCTCCAGGTCTCCACCTGGCTCCTTCCCCTCACCAGGCTCCGTTGCTGCAAAGTCTGCAGCAGAAACATTACATCAGGAGCCAGAAGATAATAAACCTAATTGGGCCATTAGGACCAGTCACTTCCCTCTACATCGAGCCTTTGGGGGATGTTGTGGGTGATCAATATAATAAATAATGTTGCATAGTCTGGAGCATCTCTCCAAGGAGCATCTTGGAAACCAGAAGGAGAAAGGGACTGAGATCATAATGAGAGAGAAAGTAAGATCTTCGAGCATGACTAAGTTCCAACCTTACTTCCCTCACTCTGCTCTGTGCCAGGCGGACTTGGTGCTTCAGGTTGTGTAGTTCCAGGTTTTTGCTACCCCAGGTATACCTCCCAGTCATGCCCCAGGGTACAGGCCTGGGGCACAGGGAATAGTAGTACGGCTGTGATCCTAACTGTGAAAAAGGCTTCCTTCTCTCCACACAGAACCTGAAATGCCTGGGGAAACCTCACAGAGCCCCAGCACACCTTCAGATGCAGCCCCAAGCCCAATTGCACTCACTAACTCACTGACCTTCGGAATCCTGCAAAAACATCTGTCTGAGATGCATGCTTCTCCAGTTCCCTAGAATAATTCTGAGTTCAAAGGGCAGAACCAGTGTGGAGGGAGAAAAGTGTCCTCCAGGATTCCCTAGCAAATGAAGGAGCTAACGGATGTACCAGAAAATCAGAAGCCTCCACATATCTCCCGGATTTCGCTGAAAGTCATGGCCATGACCTAAGGGACATAATGGAGACACACAGGTAACCCCAGGGGCATGCAATCCAGGTAATATTGGAAGTGAAATGGTTGAACTGGAAATACTGGAACATTTCATGCTAATGAAGATATTTAGTAGTGAAGAATTACTACAGTGACCAGGTCGGCCAGTGGAGGGCTATATTGTAAACTTGAATCTCAATCAATAGCTTATTCAAGCAGAGGTATCCATCCAGTGAATGCCGAGCCTTTGGCTGTGATGTGTTGCAATCCCAAGCCAGCAAGCAGGCAGAGAAGCTGTTGTCGGGGACACAGAAGGCGATTGTAGCCATGCACGGAGGGGACTCGAAGATGTACAGCACCTCAGCAACACAACAATAAAGATTTAGTCCCTAATGGACCTCCAAGCATGTGCAGAAGGAGGAACAGAACATTTTCTCCAAGTTCAAACTCTCCAATTCAGAATTGATTGGAAGAAACAGCACAGGACGCCCAGGAGGAATAGAGAATCTTAACTGAACCAGAGCAGAGATTAAGAGAAATTAGTAACTGAACCAAATATGTTATCATTCGTTGTATTAATGTGATCATATTCTTTGTCTGGTAACCATTTCTAGATCTTTCTCTTTATATTCTCCTCAACCAATCTCCACTAAGGTCTCCACCACGAGGACTACTCCACACACTGTTGTTGACAAACATGTGGCGTGGGTGAGCCTTGACGTCACTTCAGAACATTGTTCCCAAACCAGGCCAAGCCAGGGACGGGACCTCCTGAGAGAAAGCCACTTGAGCACGGTGGCTTTCTGCCTGAGAGCTCTCAGCTGCCACTCCCCAGGAGCCTGTGCACACATGCGTGAGTGCGCCCAACAGCAATGGTAGCCACAGATGGAAATCCTGCCCACGTCTCATCTTGGGTCCCCGCCCCCACATAGAGTGCCTACCACCCATGACCACGGTCCCTGAAGTCTCCATGCCATACCTGTGGCAGTAAACATGACGGCCTCCCAGGGGACAGGTGAAGCAAGGGAGCCAGGAGCAAGTGATAGACCTTCAATCACGTTTTACTTTTTCCCACATTATTCCCCAGATTATAAAGAGGCCCATCCCTCTAAAAGCGGGCAGGGAAGGTCTAGGGTGGTTTGGTTTCTGCATCTGATGACCCAGGCTGGGCAGTATTAGTTTCCCAGCCATAAACAGGTTCAAGCATGGACATGTGCCTCCAGCTGGACCAGACAGAGGTCTTCTCTGGGAGGTTTCTCGAAGTGGATCTGGTGGAGAAAATCCATCTCTTCTCTGTGCCCATGAGGATCTAAGCCTGGAGCTACCCATGTCCTTGGTTCCACATTGCGGAAACAGCTAGCTCGAGAGAATGAAGCTCTCACACAGGAAGAGGCAGGAAAGGGTGAAGGGGATGCAGAGGAGGAAGTTCTGAGCTGGCTCAACACCTGCCCACTCTGTGATGTCATTCATGATATCCTCTATGTTACTTAAGCAATTGATTTGAGGTTCAGTCATGTACAACCAAGAATCCTGATAAATTCTCACCTTCCTAATCTAATCTTATCTCATGCTTCCCTCTACCTACACTCTATACCTCTTAAGCCAATCTCAAATTAGTTCAACTGAGCAAGCATTTACAAGCATCAGTTTCACATAGGACTCTAAGTACAGGGAGGAAGGAAACAGAATGTCCTTGCAAAGGGCATGTGACGTGAGCTTTAAAAAATGGATGAGAGACCCAGCCAGTGTGGTTCAGTGGCTGAGCGTTGACCTGTGAACCAGGAGGTCACAGTTTGATTCCTCATCAGGGCACATGCTCAGATTGCGGGCTTCATCCTGGGGGCGGGGCGCATGCAGGAGGCAGCGATCGATGATTCTCTCTCATCATTGATGTTTCTATCTCTCTCTTCCTCTTCCTTCCTCTTTGAAATCAATAAAAATATATTTTTTAAAAAAATAATAGATGAGATCTTCTGGAAGACAGAGGTGAGGAAGAAGGCTCTCCAAGCAGATGAAACAGCATCAGCAATGGCACAAGAAGAGTTTTCACTGGAGAGGCCAGCCTGGTTGGTGACAGGCAGGAGGCAGGAGGGGACAGAGCAGCTGTACAGAACTCTAGATCTGCCTGTGCTTGCACTCAATTCTGGAGATTATGGGGAGTCATTAAAAGGTTAAGCAAATATTCCCTCTGAACAGATGCATCAAGACAGGCTTGGAGGCTGATAGAGGCAAGGCTGCTGAGGAAAGGCTGCTGGTCTGAACCAGAGCAGTGGCAGGAAGTGTGAGGGAGAAATGAGAAGCCGGATCCCGACACAGGGCTACAACCCCTATTCTGGGTCGGTGTTTCCCTCTTGGAGACTAATCTCTTTCCCGTCCGCCTCTGCACATCCCTCACCTGGAATGTGCTCTCTTCCTTTCTGCCTTTACTTAAGCCCCCCAACCCCCCATCATTCAAGGCTGACTTCAGGGGCAGCCTTTCCTAATTCCTGTCGGGCCACCCTTCTCTGAAATCAGACCTTAAACTATAAAATTTAAACACAAAACGTGTCCTTGCTTCCCATCTCACCCTAGGGATCCATGACTGGTCTGTGTGCGGATGTGTGGATGCATATAGATGTGTATGTATGTACAGAGGCACATGTGTATTGGGTGTCCTTCCCATAAGTTCTGGGTGAGCAGGGGTCCTGTCAGTGTCACTTTGGCCCCAGGCATGACGGTGCTCTCTCAATACTTGTGTATGTGGGATCCCAAATGTCTCTGTATGAGCCCTGATGAGTTCTGGCCTTTTAGCAGGGACAGTTCACATAAATGGACACAGGAAGGGACAGCAATAGCCTGTAGGTCACACAGGGCATCGGTGAGCAGGCCAGGGTGGGTAAAAGGCAGCCTGTGACCTCCAATGGAGGAGGTGCTCCTGCCCCACTTATCTCTCCTGTCTCTAACTGCCTGGATCAAAGGCAAAGCTTTAGAAAAATCAGCTCAATAAGCAGATTACCTCTGTTTTTTTCACTGCTCTCTCTTTTTTTTTAAGAACAGGTAATATGGCCCTTCTCTTTCTTTAGTTTACAAAGATTTTATTCCTAAATGAGTTATGAATAATTAAAACTCCACTCCATTTGTTCTATATTGTTGTTAATTGAAAAAATTAAAGATGCATGTGCTGCAACTGCCAGGGTGGCCCCGGGAGAAGCCAGAAGCCAGCGGAAGGCTTGGGGGAGATTGCCGGGTGCCTCCCAGGCCCACTGCCAGCGCTACCTCTGAGCAGGGCATCTGGTCGACCGCTGTAAGCACTCCTCTTGCCTGTCCTCTCCACTTCCCACCAAGCACACTGAGGGGATAATGTCATTTCATTCTTTAATGCACATTTTTCTTTGCCCATGTAAGAGGCAGGAGGCAAAAGGAAGATATTTATCATTCAAAAGATGGGGAAACGAGGCACTTATTTCTCTTGAGGGGTTTCTCAGGACGACTGGGGGGGGCCAGGTGCCAGGGTGACCTGCTGGGCATGAGATGTGACATTTTCCAAGGACACCATGTAAAATCTGACATGTGGTGGCCAGACTGACCACACTTGCCCATCCCTTACCACCCAGAACTGACAGGTACAGACCTGGAGCTGAGCCAAGCAAGGTCAGTGTCCTCTCCCTGGAGCCTGGGCCCAGTGCACGTTTGCCCAACTTGCTGGGACTTCCCTCCTGTCCCTGTGACCTTTGCACTTTACTCTGACGTTCTTCTTGTCTGTCTGCTGAGGGCATCAGGCCACCCCCGCTGCCTGCTTAGCACGCAACTGGTGCTCAAAAACTCTTGTCTGAATGAATGAGTCATGTCCACAGGCAGGACTACCACACTTGAAGTCGGAAGCAGACTTAGGCATTGCATTAAGCAGGACACACTAACAAACAACCTCAGATCCCAGTGGCTTAACACAGTAGTGAACACCCATTTCTCACCGGCCCCTCAGGCCACAGTCCATTGCTCTCCCGGCCCTTCCTCCTGCAGCCTATCCTGCTCCCTGAAATCTCCTTGACATGGTCTCCACTCAGCTGCGGCTGAGGAAAAAGAACCCCTGGACCCTCTACTCCCCTCTGCCACCGCCCCCCCCCCCCATGCCTTGTCATTACTGCTTTCCTCTCCTCCCTGTAAGAAGCTCTGCATCTGGACTCCAGAACTGGCTGGGGTTCCAGTCCTCCGGGCTCTGCCCTGTACTGGGTGGGCAGAAAGACTTCTGGCCTCCCACCCCCAAGACCAGGTGAGTGGCCCCTTCCCAGGGGAGGCTGATGAGCACGGCTGGTTCCCTGAGTGTGTTTCCCATTTCCCTCGAGGCGGTCCCGTGAGAAGAGCGTCAGCTTCACGCCCAGGAAGCCAGGGAGAGCGCGTTCTAATGAGCTGCTTTCTCCTTGGTTTGTGAGCAGTGGTTGCACAAAGCCGTGCCTTGCTGCGAGTTCTGCTGCCCGCATCCCGCTCCCCCACCTTCCATGTTCCCCTCATCCAATTCCCTTCGCATTAAATAAATAAATAAATAAAATTAAATGTTTGGTAGAATACAGACCCGCTCTCTGCAAGAGACCCGGGTGGCACCGAAACTGGGAAAGACCCGTTCTCTTCGTGAGAGCAGTGAGTCCTTAAATCTCCACGCGTTCTTCCTCCCCGCTGTCTACCTTGATCACACGGAAGTAACACCACAGAGGTCCAGATACTAATAAACCCCGCATCAGAGAATCACACTGGCATCACAAACACTACAGCCAGCCCAGGGCCTGGAGGAACCCTAACCGACAAGGAGCGAGCGGTGGTCCAGGCCGCCTCCCTCCGGAGTTTGGGTTTCCGCGTGTCTCTGTTGGCAGTTCAGAAAGGCACCTTCAAGAGGCTCCACAGTGAGCCTGGAGCCAGCAACAGGCACCTTCTCACCACTGGAATGGACCAGACCATGGGGGTGGAGGGGGGCAGGCGCTCCCTGCACGTGCTTCCGGCAAGAGTCATGTGACCTGGTGATGCTGCCATGAGCAATGCTCCTCACCACCCGCCCCAGCATCACCACCACGTGTCTCCCAGGCCTCCTGTCCCCATTCTGGAGAGGGGCTGGCCGCATCCCAGAGTCCTCCCGGCCCTCAGACTGCAGTGCCATCACCCACAGCCAGGCTGGCTCAAGGATGGAGGCCACAGCTCTTCAGAAGAGCACTGGACGTGTCCATGTCTCCTGGCCCAGATGGAGCCCTAACTTTGTGCCTGTTCAAGGCCCAGAAAGAGTAGGTGGTGTGGGGAACCGTCACTGTCCTGTTCATTACACACCCACCAGGATTAGTTAATTTGCCTAGAATATAAACTATATCCAAGTTTTCTTTATTTCAGAACTGCATGGAGTACGTTTTTTTTTAATTGGTTTGAATCAATCAATCACCACTGAGGAGTACACATGGGTGAGGAGTGCACCTCCTAAGAGCAGCGGGAAAGGAGGGGGGGAGGTGAGATAAAGCTTCTACCCTACTCTCCAAGAGTTCAGTCTAGTTGAGAGGAACAGACACACAACTGAAAAATGAGACAAAAAAGAACAATTTAAGGCCAAATGAGATGTTTAAGGGAGGCAGAAAGTAAAATTATCACAAGAGCTACTACTCCCAGAACTCATGCCCACTCTAGGCCTCAAAGATCTCTAATCTTCACAACAACCTACTGAAATCAGTATGATTATGATCGGCCCTCTTTCCCAGGGAGGAGACTCATGCATAGAGAGGTTAAGTGATTTTCCCGAGGTCACACAGCCTGTAAATGAGACGGCGGGAATTTAAGCTCCACTCTATGATGACAAGGCCTGCGCTTCTACCCACCGTGCAGTCTCAGAGGGCATGTGCCTGTGGAGAGAAGACGCAGAGACCGCAGCTCAACATACAGGATGTATTGCTAAATGCCCCCGTTGCCAGGGACAGAATAGGCTGTGTCCAGTACAGGAGCCCCCTGCCTAGACAGAGGTTCAAAGGCCCCCCTGGCAATTGAAGAAGAACCCAGGCCTGAAAGGAGGCTGGACAAATACATCTCCACATGGGAAATGCCAGGGAAGTAGATTTGGAAAGGCTAGAATCTGATAAAGTAGAAAGGTCAGGAAGGTGGCAAATACATTGGCCACGATGCAGAGCTGGGGATCATGGGTGTGTCTGGGGTAGTAAGTCAAGCTAATTGGCTGAAGCAAAGCCGTGGTGTTGGCCAAATCTCCCCCTGCAATGGGCAAGGCCTAGTAAGGTGCTGGGTTGGGTTAAGGAGACTGATTATTAGGTGTGGCCAGGGAGAGCTGAAGAGGGGATGGGGCTGCAGGGGGATGTGGAATGAGTGCTGCATTCTAGGGAGAGTCTTGGTGCAAATATAAAAAACTCAGTTTCTGCCTTCAGAGCAGGGAGTCAGCCATCTGCATCCAGAAACAGGAGGTCAGGCCACCACAGGGTCTGAAGCTCGGGGAGCAAGACCCAGTGGGGGTCCTTGGATTTCGGTGCTTCTGGCTTCAGTGTCAATGTCGCAGCCACATGGGTTAAAGGCACAGGGGATTGGAGGCAAACAGGGTTGAGAATGGTGGGCTCAGACACCCCAGAGGTGCCCCCCAGCCATGGCACAGCACAGCCCTTGGAGGATGAGTAGAGAATCGCACCCTGAGACCAGGATGCCGGGCTAGTCCAGAGCATGGTGACATGGCGCCTGGCCCAGAACATCCATCTGCCAGAGGAGAGGAAATTGCAGGCCTAAATCTGCTCTTTGCCATTTTCTAGAAATGGCTGCACTGGTTCACTTGTTAAAGAGAAGGAGAGGGAGGAATCGGGGCCAATTCTGAGGCCTAATTGCCTTTGCTCTCTGCTAGAGCCCATGCTTTTCCCGGCGAACACACTCTCCTGTCACTGTGCACAGACCCACATCCACTTCCAATCAGCCCCGAAAACAGCCCCTGATGGAGAAAATAGGAAGAACACAGAGACGCTGAGAGGAGCAGGGAGAGGGGAGGGAAGCCGTGTGAGAACCACAGCGGAGTTGTTTGCTGAAGGAACACCTGGCCTCCACCGGCACGGTGTTAACAAACCCCGAGGAGCAGCCTGGGCCAGGCCCAGGAAGGGCTCTTTGACCTCTTAGGTCATGGGCTCCTTCGAGAATCTGCAAAAGCACAGACCCTCACTCTCACCAGGAAAATGCACATAAACACGGATTTCACATATGAATGCAGGGGCTCAGAGACTCCCCAAAAGCCCACACCACAGGCCCTGGTTAAGAACCCATGATACAGGCAATGTCTTTTTTTGTTTAAACCTCACCCAAGAATATGTTTACTGAATTTTTTTTAAGAAAGGAAGAGAAAGAGAGAAAAACATCGATGTGAGAGAAAAACTTAAATTGCTTGTCTCTCATACACACCCCAATGGTGGACCAAATTCATAACCTAGGTGTGTGTTCTGACCGGAAATTGAACCTGCGTTTTGGTGTACAGGACGATGCTCCAACCAACCCAGCCACCCAGCCAGGGCCAAGCAATCTCTTTTTTAAAGGCCTTACTACTTGTTTCTCTCTCTGTCTCTCTCCCCCCACCCACCCACCCCCTGCCAAGTGTGTGTGTGTGTGTGTGTGTGTGTGTGCGCACGCGCGCGCGCGTGTGTGCACATGTGTGTTTACAAGGAAAAGCCTTGAACTGCATTTATTTAAACATAGTCTAAGGATTTTTTAATTTGCTCAACTTGAAATCTTGGAAGCCTTTCTACAAATAAGTGAGCGAGAGGGTTCAAAGAGGGGGGTGGTTCCACATGAGCCGTTCTCGCAGGCCTCTGCCAGAAGTGTCCCACCTAAAAGGCCAGGAATGGCTACAGCTCTGGAGGGACTGCGGGAGCCCTGAGCCTCACGCCGGGGAGGGTGGTGTCTGCCAGGGCTTGCCCAACCTCCCTGCGGATCCCAGTCACTTGGTCTTGTTAAAATGCAGATCTGGCTCAGGGGCCTGGGATGGCGGCACGCTCCTGCATTTCTAACAGCACCAGGTGATGCTGGTGCCACTTGGAGCAACAAGAGACCATGTGAGTACCTGTTCCTGGCCGCTCCCTAGCCAAGACCGTGACTGTGTGCTCTTCGTGGAGCATCGTCAGCCGGAAGCCCAGGGTATAAACGTGTCCTGAACTGAGTGTGATGCTGCCAAAGTCTCCATGACAAGAGTGCCCATGTAACCAAGGCTGGGCCTCTCTCCCAGGCCGCCCCGGGCTGCAAGTCAGGGGGATGGGGCCTCTTTCATCTCTGCATCCTTACCCCAGCCAGCCCAGAGCCACATACACAGCAGGCATCCTTTAAGAGAGTGAGTGTCTTCCCAGCCAGCGTGGCTCAGTGGTTGAGCCTGGACCTATGAACCAGGAGGTCACAGTTAAATTCCCAGTCATGGCACATGCCCAGGTTGCAGGCTCGATCCCCAGTGTGGGGCATGCAGGAGGTAGCTGATCAATGATTCTCTCCCATCATTGATGTTTCTGTCTCTCCCTCCCTCTCCCTTCCTCTCTGAAATCAATAAAAACATATATATATATATATATATATATATATATTTTATTTTTATTTTTTTTTAAGGGAGAGTGAGTGGCTGAGGGCTCCATAAACTGCAGGTCGGTTCTCTAGCAGGTAGGAGGTGTGTCATATGTACGGTCCTGGAAATCTGGGAGGCAGAAGAGGAGGCTGAGGGGTCATCTGTGCTCAGAGGGCTAGGTGGCGTGCCTGGTGCTGGCCAGCTGTGTCCTCAATCCCATGCTGGGTGTGGGAGGAGGGGCAGGCAGGGGACTGAGAGATGAGAAGGAACTAGACTCTCAGAGAGAGAAGGACTCTTCGAAGTCTTATTGTCCAATCCTCTCGTTTTACCGATGGGGACACTGAGGCCCAGAAAGACTTGTCAAGACCAAACAGCTGGTTGCAGCAGGACCAGAAATGGATGCAGGCCCTCTGACCCTGCCTCCACCTTGCCCGGGGGTCTGGTGAGAGCACACACAGTGGTCATTCATGAAGGCCCACGGGCAGCTTGAGCAGAGTGAGCCTGAGGTCCTGGGACCTGGTTCTGATGCCCACGGCCACACACTCACCAGTCCAGCCCGGGGCAGGCAGAGCCGAGGCTGAGGTCTGCTCGGCAGCCCCGTGATACAGGGGGAGGACCTCCGTCAGAGAGTCCTGCTCGGAGCTGGCCAGCTGAGGCCAGGCGGGCTTCCTCCCTGGGTCCGGGCTCATCCAGGGCAGCCCTCTGCCTCCTCCGGACCTCCCGGCAGCCCCGCTCAGCAGGGCTCAGCTCCAGCACGTGCAGGCGGCAGGGAGCACCTGGGACACGCCAGGGCCCCACGAGGGCGAGAGGCTCCTGGGAGCAGTGCTAGCTAGGCCTCTCCCAGCGCCCCGCAGACTGTCAACCTAACAGGCCCGCCGAGCGCCTGGGGGGAAGTCAGTTCCAATCAGGCCGCGCTGCGTGGCCGCCGACAAACGCAGGGCGAAGGCGACCTGGCCTCTGTGCGAAGCCAGCCTGAGCCTCCTGTCCTTCAGACAAGCTCACTCCCCGAGAAGGGAGGAATGAGGACGGGCTTTCCCCACGGCCAGCCAAGGAGCCCGTCTTTCATGTGTTTTGCTCAAAAGACACCCGTAAGAAGATACTGCAGGTCGGGCTCCCTGGAGACGCAGAGCTGAGGAGGGATGCTCAGAACAACAGAGGGCCGTTAGCCTCAAACTCCTGGCCCGGCCCATGCCCAGGGCTCCCAGGGCTCCCAGGGCTCCCAGGGCTCCCAGGGCTCCCAGGGCTCCCAGGGCTCCCAGGGCTCCCAGGGCTCCCAGGGCTCCGGTCACAGCCCCTGCGTAAATCACACAGGTCCCTTCTGAAGGCAGAATCCACTCCCTGCCCCTGCTGAGGCCAGATCACAAACCCCCGTTTAAAAGGATATTCTGAGAGACTGTGAGGGCCACCCCAGGACTGAGGCCATCGAGAGCTGCCGCCATGCTGGGGAACGGATGCATGGGGCGCGTATGCACCCTGAGGAGTGATTCAAATCAAGCCCCCGCAGAACTAAGCACCTACTGTATGCTGCTCCGTGCTCTTTGCAGTCACGGGGCTGAGGCAGCTTGCCTGCGCTGGTCTTCTCTCACAGTCGCGGAAACCGATGCTCCTCTGTCCCACTTTCTACATCCAAAACACACTGCAGGGACTTGGGGATGAAGTGGCTAAATTTAAAAGCAATTGCCTTCCTCGGCCTTTCAGAAGCTCCGCAAGAGCCATTTGGAAGAATTCACTGTGCCTCTGTCCCCCGGGAAACCATCCTGACCACCGCCTCTTGCTCCGACTTTGAGACCATGCAAGGAGTCAGCATCCAGCCCGCGGCTCCCAGAACCGGGCTTTTCTGCCCACTCCCCTGACGGTCACACAAGGCAGCTCTCTCCCCTCTGAGTCCTCATGAAGCCTCAGTGTGCTCTGAGGCCGGCGGTGCCTACTGCGCAGGCTGGTGTTAAAGCCACAGGAGATCATTGGTGTAAAGTACCACGTGCAGGCCCAGCCGGCGAGATTCAGTGGTTGAGAAGAGAGAGAGAGAGACAGACAGACAGACAGCACTCATTGAAAGCTGCTGCCCAGGTTGTCATTGAGCATGACCTGATCCTACTGGACACAGGCCTGCCCTGGCCCTGGACAGTCACTAGTCTTTTGCGAGGAGTTCACCATCAACATCTGGAGGGCCCCAGATGTACCCTACTTGCAAGCTCACGGGTTGACAGATGCGGGTAGAAGACACGAGACTCCTGGGTCAGAAACCAAGCTCTTCTTTCTCACAGCCCAGCAGGCAGCATGAGCACGGCATTGGCACTGGGTCCCCTTGCCCACCCAAGTCCCCCGGGAACAGCTGCAGGGGCCCAGGCGAATGCTGCTCACACAGTGGCTTTGCTTCACAGCTGAGGGACTCCAAGCTGAGGAACTCCAAGCTGAGGAAACCCCGTCCTGTGCAGAGGGAGGTGAGGGTGCCTGACTTTCGTCCTGCAGGGAGACGTTATCCTGGCTGGACTGCACCGTATAAACACCTGCTCTCTGCTCTTCACCCCGGAGGGGGCCGCTGCGTCTTCCAAGGCTATTTGCTAAACAATATCCCAGAAGACAGAGTCTACAACAAAGGCCGTCAGGGCCGCTGCTCACCAGGCGAGCAGAAATGCAAGAGACCCCTGGAGAATTGTCTGGAAACATTCAGAGCCCACAGACAGAGAGTCCTACCTGATCCCTGGGGGAGCACAGCGTGGAGCAGGCAGGGATGCTTCCTACAGGGAAAGTCCTTGAGCCTGATCTTGAAGGATGGAGACAACCTCCCACTCTGGTGTGGCCCATTCTGAGGAATGTTTTCTCTAAATCACACTCGAAAGCATGGGCCAGCCCTAGTCGGTTTGACTCACTGGATAGAGCGCTGGCCTGTGGACTGAAGGGTCCCAGGTTCGATTCTGGTCAAGGGCACATGCCTGGATTGTGGGCTCGATCCCCAGTGGGGCGGGGGGGATCGAGCCCACAACCCAGGAGGCAGCTGATCAATGAATCTCTCTCATCCTTGGTGTTTCTATCTCTCCCTCTCCCTTTCCCTCTGAAATCAATAAAAATATATATTTTTAAAATAAAATAAATAAAACACAGGCCAACCAGGGCACAGTGCAGCAAGGGGAACCCCCCTGCCCTCCCCAGGGAAAAGATGCTCTCGGGTTTTCAGGGTTGCCTAGAATCTGAATCACATTCGAGGCCATTCTCTGGCCACTAAAGGAGGGCTCCTTACAGACCCCGCCTCTTTACTCTGTCTGTGGCACCCCCACCCCCACCCCCTAGCAATGGCATTTCCCAAAGTTATGCAAATAAGGCCTGGAGGATGCTGCCTTCCAGGTCCTGCTCTAAAGCAGCCTGAGGGAGAAGGGTGCCCACAAAGGTGCCCCCCTCTTCCCGGCAGGCAAGTGGTGAGAAATTAAGGTTTGGGGCGTCTGGCTTCTACGCTCATTGAGATTTCTGATTCACAAACCTGCACTTAGAAGGCAGGTAAGACGACCATCAGACAGGTCAGTGACTCCTGCCATGTTGACTTTTCATATGAGAAAGCAGGGTCACTCTTCTGACTTATAGACTTCCACTCACAGTCGCAGCCCAACACTGAACCTGTTTCCACGCGGAATTTATAGCAGGGGGCGCACAGGCCGTGACACGGGCTCCCCCCCCCCCATCTGAAAGGCCCCTCCTGGGATCTCTCCAGTGGTTCCCACAAGCCCCTAATCTCCTCCCCCACTCCCCGGGATCTCTTAAATAAATGTTATGTGATCGATGACTGCAGGGCCCTACTTAATTGATTTACATGCACTTTAAAAAGTTTTCACTGCACTGGAAACACATCTATCATAATACTTGGTTGAAGTGGAGAAAGGAGGAGGAAGAGAGGGAATTAAAATTTATTGAGCACTTACTGTGTGCCAGGTAATGCACAAGGTACTGTACATATGTTACTGGGTTTCATCCTCACAGCCACCCTGTGAGGTGGCCGTTTTTCCCTATTTAGCAGATGAGGAAACTGAGACCGATGAAGGCTAAGGGACTTGCCTGAGGTTACAAAGCCATTAGCTGGAAGAAGCAGGTGTCAACTGCAGTTCTGATTCTAAGCCAACATATATTTCAAGATTTAAAGGTTGTGTTTCTAGGAACAGCTATGAATAAGGAATGCCCCTCATTGTAGCTGTTTCACTGCAGAAATAAGACTCAATTTGCATTGCTTCCCCGTATCGCATCTTTTGCTATAAGTGGATGTGACATGTACACCATTTCACACTTAAGGGCAACAGGGTATGGGGGATAAAAAAGGGGGTGTTGAGGGACAAGGGTGTTTACCAAGCATGAGAGTTTTCTCTCTAACATTAACACTTTATAGAAAATTTAGCCGTTAAACTATTTCTATTCAGTCCCATTGTGAAATGTTATAGAGGACGTGTATTCATTCAACAAGTGTTTATAGGAGATAACTCCCTGTGTGTGGGCACAGGCAGGCAGCAGAGAACAGGTCGCTCACGGGTCCTCGGAGCTTGCATTCTACAAGCTGAAGTGATGCTCAGACTCTGCGACAGCTGCTTAGAAAGGGCCCTGAGCGGGCAGAGAGACACGGCAGGGCCTCGTGCTGGGCAGAGACCAGGGGAGGGGTCAGCCGACCTGAGAACCTGAGTGACGAGGAGGAGAAGCCCTGCACCTCCCCTTCATGACACAAGGTGAGCATTGTCAATTCAATTACACGGAGCCTCAAGTTCAAATGAAGGCTTGGTGTATCATTCTGGGCTCCCCAGAGAAACAGAGCCAATAGGATGATTATAGGTAGGTAGATGACAGATGATAGATAGATAACTAGATAGATAGATAGATAGATAGATAGATAGATAGATAGATAGATAGATATTATGGAGGCTAAGAAGTCCCAAGATCTGCAGGTCAGAAAGCTGGAGACCCAGGAAAGCTGACGCTGTAGTTCCACTCCAAGCCCAACCGCCTAAGAACCAGAAGCGCCAATGGTGTAAGTTCCATCTGTGTCCAAGTCCAAAGGCAGAAGAAGAGCGCTGTCCCAGTACAAAGACAGTAAAAAAGGAAAGAGTTCCTACTCATTCATTGCAGGGTCAGCCTTTTTGTTCTATTCAGGCCTTCAGCTGATTGGATGAGGCCCACCCACATCGGAGAGGACAATCTGTTTTATTCAGTCCACCAAAGACACCTCCACTCGCCCAGCATGCCCCCGGAATAAGGTTTGACCAAACACCTGGGCATCCTGCGGCCCATCACGATGACAGAAAATTAACCATCACCGTTGGAAAGTAGTTACCCGTTTCCTAAACCAAACCAAACTGCTGAATTCCGTGCGTTTGTCTGCTGTAGGTTTTCTCTCTCACTAGCGGACTGTCTGCCATCACTTGTGTGATCACTGCCTCTGCCGATAGAAGGACCTCTCTTCACTTCTAATTCACTCTGGGTTTTTAAACACTTGTTGGAATTTAAGAATCTTGAATGAGCCCATAGATGTGTAGATAAAATGCCTGAGATGTAGAGCAAAGACTCGGTGACACCCCTTTTATCTTCTCAGGGGAACTTTTTGCTTCTATTCTGATTCTTAGAGCTGTGATCTAGATAAGGGAAGTTCCCAGGTAGTATGAAGACTTTCTGTATCAGATGAATCAAACCAAATGGAAATACTCATGTGAGGGCAAGTCAGGGGTAGGGATGTTTTCACAACTTCCAGGGGCGGGGGGGGGGGGGGGGGCGGGGGGAGGGCGTTGGGTATACAGGAATGACAAAACACAACAAATGTGAAAATAGGTAGCTAAACAGAACTGATTCTCCCATTTTTATCAATACAAACTGTCCTGGGAAAGAATCAACAGAACCAGTCTCCACTGGGTCTTCACATGCAATAAACCACTCAGATCCCACCCAAGTGTTTCCGAAAACAATAAGCCTTTTTACTTTTAAAAATGATCAGAACATTCGCTACTTAACACAAAGAGTAGCAACCATTCTGCTTGGCATCCCTTTATCAAATGTGAGTGTCAACGTTTTTTATAGCTTCAAATTAACAACAAGGAGCTGTAATTTTTGTGTTTGTGTGTTTAAAAGACCAGAGATTTTTCTTTTTGCTTGTTTAAGCTCCATTGAATTCAGGCTCCAATCGGCCCCTCTTTGATTGCATTTCCAAATCATAAGTAAAAGTGATAACTCTATCTGCCAATTGTAACAAACTGCTGGTACCAGTTATTGCTTTTTGCAAAAAAAAAATAAAATAAAATCATTTTAAAAGCAAGCAAAAGCAACAAGAAAATTTTAATATTTAGCTGACAGCTTTATCCAAAAGAGGGGAGAAATTCCCAGCTTTGCAAAACCACCCGATATATTTGTAACAACCTCTTTACTGAGTTCATGTATCTTCTTTATTGTTCTTCATAAACAGGCTATTGGATCTCTCTGGCTTGCAATGTGAAAAATGAACGAATTTCCTCCCATCCCTGCCCCTCTTATCTCATAATTGTTTTGTTCTGAGAGGTAGGGGAGACCCGTATAAATGCCTCTGCTATTTTATTTGCCCTCACCAAGCCCATTCATGCTTTTCTCCAGGGCTTTTGACTCCGTCTGCTGTTTCTGCCTGAACCTCTAGCTGTTTTGGATCAAAACGCCACTAAAGTGTTTGAGATTTCATTTCAGAGGGTGGTATAAGAGAGATAAGAGTGAAAGGCATTTTAAAAGCCACCTTTCAGCACATCTCTGCTGGGGAGGTTGAGGTAGAGGTGCTTGCAAGGCTGCTCAGCCGACATCACAGGGAACACGCTGGCTTGGGTCTGCGACCTCTCTGGGCTGTGCGAGCATGCAGCCACTTCCCTGCGTGCTGCGTGCTTTCCAGAGCTTCCTCCCCTGCTGCTGCTCACTTCAGCGGCCCCTCCCTCTCTCTGATATCCAACCCCTAGTCCTCCCTGGAAGCCTGAGGTCCTCCCACCTCAGGAATAGCCCTTGTCAGGGACAGACAAGTCTGAGAGCCTGTGGAAGTGGCTTGTCCAGGATGCGAAGGAACTTTGTAAATGTGGTGACTTGTCCTGTAAATGTAGGCCTTACAAACTCCAGGAGGAGGTCACGGAAAGGAGTCTGGAGGGGAAAACAAAACAACAACAAAACAACTGCGTCCACAAAAGTTCGCTGCCACCTGTCCACTGTCCACAGCATTCCCCAGGCTGGGGTTGCGGAAAAAGCAGACACTTGATTCAGATGAACAGTTTGCTAACTGGAGAACCTCAGCCTCTGGTGGAAACGGGAAGTGGGTGCCAGGAAGATAAGAAAAAGTTCCTGCCCTGTTTGGGGATTGGTCCATTTTTATGCAAATGAGGAATCCAAACATACAGTTTGGTTCAAGTGGCACTGCTGTGACTGACTTCACCACACCTTCTGATTCGTCATTATGGAGCTGCTCTGATTGGTCAGGATAGATGCAAATGAGGCTACACAGCTCCCTTGAGATGGGGCAGGTCTTAGCTCAGGGGTGGAAAGATGAGACCAGGAGCTCCTTGATAAGGGCCAGCTCAGCCAACAGGACCCAGCGCAGGAGGCCCGCAGCTCAGTCTGGGGCCTTGCCCTGAAATGCAATGTACCTAAGAGGCCTCTGTGAACAATGGTTGCTACCCTCTCTGCTTATGATTTGGTGCCCAATTAACCATGAGAAGTCCTTCTTGGCAGACATATTCCTTCTCAGGGTTCGCAGCTGTTAACTAAGCCCTGATTCCTCACTATCTGCAGTAGAGTGAGCGTCTCCATGGAGAAAAAGGACAGATAATAAGATGCCCAGCTGGCGAGGCTCAATAGTTAAGCATTGACCTATGAACCAGGAGGGCAGGGTTTGATTCCCAGTCAGAGCACATGCCCGGGTTGAGGACTCATTTCCCAGTGTGGGACACGAGCAGAAGGCAGCCGATCAATGATTCTCTCTCATCATTGATGTTTCTCTCTGTCCCTGTCCTTTCCTCTCTGAAATCAATAAAAATATATATTTTTTTAAAAAGAACAGAGAATAAGAGGAAGAAAAAGGGAAAGCTACTGCAAGTAAGGTGGCCAAGAATGGCCTCTCCAAGGAGGTGGAGTCCTGAGCCGTGTGGGCAGAAGCGCTGAGGAAGCTGGCTGGCGGGAGTCGGCCCTGTGGCTCAAAGGGCCTCAGATGTGAGGGCAGCAGCGAGCCAGGGTGGCGTGAGCATGGTGAGCAGGGAAGGGGGGTGTGAGGAGAGGACAGAGGGGTTGGCCATGACAGGAGCACCAAGTTTATTCTGGGTGCAGCAGGAAGCCAGGAAAGGGTGTGATGTAACTTGGGTCTTGAGCAGAGTCTCGATCATTCCGTGTGCACTTATCCATGTGGCCCTTGTGGGGGAAGGCCTAACGGGAGAACTTTATGTTTGTCCCAACTGAGTTTCTCTTCGTTCCTTCAGGCCCCTGGATCTAGCCTCTCAGGCAATAAGCCAGCTTCCCTTCCCAGCCCCATGCCACCGGCAGGGAGGCAGCCTGTGCTCCGTGGCTGTATCCAGGCCAGAAGGAAATGTGACTAAATGGGGTGAACAGCAGAGCCCTGAGGCACATCACCTGAGAGAGAAAAAGTATGAAAACCTGACAAAAGGATTTTAAAAGCAGAGCCTTTAGGAGCCATGATTTGCAGGAACAAACAGTTCATCCTCCTAAATAGCAAAGAGGATTTTTAGGGCAGTGAAACCACTCTGTATGGTACCATAATGATGAATACTTGTCATTACACATTTGTCCAAACCCATAGAATGTACAATGCCAAGCGCGGACTGTAATGCAAATGGACTTTGGGTGATAAGGATGTATTAATGGGCTATCCGTTGTAACAAATGCACCGCTCTGGTGGGCGATGCTGATCATGGGGGAGGGACCTGGGGCATATGGGAAAATCTTCATACCTTCCTCTCAATTTTGCCGGGAAACTAAAGCTTCTCTAAAAACACGAGATCTTCAGTTTTTAAAAATGTCTGGAAGCTACTTATCAGACAGTTGGCAGTCTTCTGAATTTATTCATTCCCTTAGATACTTATGGGGAACTTCTACGATAGATACCTGACCATAACCAAGTATCGGAATTTAATTAATTTTATGTATGTGATTTAATTTCCTTTCTTCATTCCCTCTTCTTCATATCTGTATTTCCTCGTTTTTAAATGATTATGAACCAAAGAAAAAGCTTCGAAGTAGGCCTCCTCCCCACCCGCGTGGCTTCCTGTCCCCGGCTCTCACCGCCCAGGCCAGGTCCCTTGCTCTTGTCTGAGAACCTGTAGGCTTCTGCCCTAGCATTTGGACCTGAAGTCCCTGTTCTGCTTTTGGTCCTGTGTCCCCTCTGAGCTCAGATGAAGCCCACGTGGCCTCCAGAGGCCCCCAGGAAGCCCCCGAGCGAGGATGCCGGTGGCTGTGCAGAGCCCCCTCATCCCGCCAGGTAACGTGGCCGTCGGTTCACGCCGCGCTGGAGAGGCAGCAAGGGAGTAAATGGAACTCTGCTCAATGAGTTGACAATAATAAATAGGCTTCTCTCCAAAGACTTGAAACTGGTTGGCTCATTCCAACGCACAAGATCATTCATTTACAAAACCCTCTCCAAGACCTGACGTAGGTGGGGGATCAGTAACCGTTGACCTATTTGCAGATGAGGAACCAGGACCCAGCAGGACCTGGAGCTCCCAACCGCGGGCAACTCAGGTGCCCCGACTCCCGGCCGGCGCCCTCTTTGGAGGGAGTACAGTGACAGCCCGAGGCAGGGGCGATTGCACACGCCCAGAAAGCCATCCCTGATCCTCAAGAGCAGCGGTTCTCAACCTGTGGGTCTCGACCCCTTTGGAGGTCGAACGACCCTTCCACAGGGGTCGCCTAAGACCATCCTGCATATCAGATATTTACATGACGATTCATAACAGTAGCAACATTACAGTTATGAAGTAGCAACAAAAATAATTTTATGGTTGGGTCACAACATGAGGAACTGTATTTAAAGGGCCAGAAGGTTGAGAACCACTGCTCAAGAGTCTGTGCTGAGTCCTCCACTACCTGCTTCCCTCCTCCCCCTGAGCTCCCTGAGGACCCGTCCGCTGTCTCTTCCTACGCTGTCCTCCCAGACCGGGCAGACGGAGGGCAGAGCCCAGCACCCCTCTGCCGCCTCCACCCTGACCGAGCTCAGGAGGGCCCCGGACACTGGCCCCGGATGCTGTGCGGACCCGCTGAACCTGGCAGATTAACTTCTCTGGTCCAGGCTCTTGCGTTTCCCAGAAGCGACCTGCCCGGGGAGGCAGGGGACATCCTTCTCCCGTGCTGCCTCCGCCTGTCAGAGCGGCCAGCCTCGGGTAACCATGGCAATCACCACATTAACCACGGCAGTGACGGAGCCCCGGCGGGCGGCTCGGACCTGCTGCAGCTGCAGATGGTGCACGGCTCCCGGCAGCACACAGGCGCCCGTCCCTACCCCTGAGCCGGTGCCTGTGCCCGGGACTGCGACCGATAGTCCACCAGGCCCAGCCGTCAAGGCTTGAGGGAGAGAGTGGGCCCGAGCCTCCTGCACCCGTAGCAGGGCCTGTGCCAGAGAGGATGTAGATGTGGCCTAAAACCCTAGTGGCCATGCCAGTGGTCACCATGGACCAGGGCTTATTCTCTGGACACCCCGTCCCACTCCGGCCCTGCCTCTGAAGCCGGCAGGCATCAGCCAGTCACCACAGGAGGCCAACCAACCTGAACCTGCGGGAGCCTCGCGTGCCAGGACTTAGGGGCATCCACCAGGAGCCTGGCACTGCCCTTAACCCAAGGGCCAGGCACAGCAGAGCCAGGCTGGCCATGTTAGAGCGTGTCCGCTCGGACCCATCCCACCCTACCCAGGAGATGTCGGGAGCCAGCTCTGCTGTCTCCTGGTCTCCAACACCAGCCTGGCCTCCCTTCACTCCTGAGTGCTGCTCCCACCTCCCCTCCCTCTAAGCACTGAACCTAGGGGCCCGCCCTTGGCAGCCTGAGGGGCGGACCACACTCCCCACGGGGAACAAACTGAGGCCTGCTTTTCTCGGGTGGGTCCTCGGGTGCTGGGAGGAGGGGCGGCTTCCCTGGGCTTGCAGAATCCCTGCCAGCCGGCGCCCCAGGGTTTGCAACAGGCTGAGACTGCATCCTGAGGTCAAGGGCTCTGCAGATTCCTCACAAGCACTGCCGCGGAGGCTGGCGTCCAGCTGCTTCTGAGGAAGCTTTGCGTGGGAAAGAGCAAAGGCCTGAGTTTCCCAGGAGCCCCCAAACCCTTGCCACCCCACCCAGCTTGCAGCCTTGGGAGCCCCGCGCTGGTGAAGAACGACGAACGACGTGGCACTCCCTCTAGCGGCAGACATCCCGCACAGCCCGGCATCCCGCAGTGCCGACTCCCGCCAGGACCAGCAGCCCGCGCAGTGGTTCTCAACCTTCCTAATGCCGCGGCCCTTTAATATGGTTCCTCATGTTGTGGTGACCCCCAACCATAAAATTATTTTCGTTGCTACTTCATAGCTGTCATTTTGCTGCTGTTATGAATCGTCATGTAAATATCTGATATGCAGGATGTATTTTAAGGGGTCGCGACCCACAGGTTGAGAACCGCTGCAAGGAGTGGAAGCAGTGACTGCTGGGCTTTGGGAAGTGGGGGGCATGTCACGGGTCCCAGAGAAAAGACCAACTGTGCGGGAGAAAGGGAGCCCCTTGCACCTCAAAGCCACTCCTGCCTGCCCAGGTCATGGCACTGCCCTCTGCCTGGCTTGGCCTGTACTGGGCAGGCCCACAGCTTTCTGCACACCCCGCGTCTGAGCGGCTTTGCCCGGGGGAGCGTCCCATCTTTCCAGCACTGACTGTGCAGAAGCTCTGCGGCTCCCTCTGAGCAGCCCCTCTGGGCCTCCCTGGGTCTCTGCCCCTACCCTGCTGGGCTGGGTGACCAGAGTCGGTTCATGTGCCCACCCACCCCTTGGCAACACATGTCTATCCCCAACTCCTGGCACCGGCACTGTCTGTTGAATTCATATAAGAATGAAGAAATGAAGTAGTGCCCGGTCCGGTCGGCGTGGCTCAGTGGTTGAGCATCAACCTATGAACCGGAAGGTGATCACGGTTCGATTCCCAGTCAGGGCACATACCTGGATTCAGACTTGATCCCCAGTAGAGGGTATGCAGGAGGCAGCCAATCAATGATTCCTTCTCATCGTTGATGCTTCTATCTCTCTCCCCTCTCCCTTCCTCTCTGAAGTCAATAAAAATATATTTAATTTAAAAAAAAATGAAGTAGCATTTGCTGTGACAAGAGATGCTCCTCCACACAGATACCATCTCTTTGGCCAGAACCCCCACAATGCTCATCTGTGCCCAGCGGGTGCCTGCCTGTCTTCCCGGCTCATCCTCTGTACCTCTCCTTCCTACCCTGCTCTGCCCCCATGAATATCAGCTCCCGGAAGATAAGGCCCGGATCTAACTCATGTCTGGGTCAGGGTCTCCTGAAGAATGCTGAAAAAAATAGTTAAGCAAAGGAGGGAGGGATGCAGGAAAGAGGGAGGGAGAGGGGGCGGATCTATCATCCAGGACCAACCAAAGCTGGCATTTGGAACAGACCCACTCTGATTGGCCTGTTCATCAAGCGTTCAACAGCGAGCCAGGGGTGCTCTTACTTTAATTTAATTAATCAGCTTCCACAGCTTTATGGGGATATAATTCATATACCATACAATTCACCCACATAAAGTGCAATTCAATGGTTTTTACTGTATTCAAACAGTTGTACATCCATCACCCCCATCCGCTTTGCAACATTTTCATTACCCCAAATAGAAACTCCACACCTATTAGCAATCACTCCCCATTCTCTCCACACCCCCAGCCATCGGCAACCACTAATCTTCTTTCTGTTTCCATGGGTTTGCCCATTCTGGACATTTCAGATAAATGGAATCATACAATATGTGGTCTTCAGTGACTGGCTTCTTTCACTTCTACTGTGTTCAAGGTTCCTCTCTGTTGTGGTATACATCAGCATTTCATTTCTTTTTATTGCCTGATAATATTCCACTATGAATATATACATTTTATTGACCCACTTATCAGTTGATGGATGTTTGGGTTGTTTCCACTTTGGGCTATTTTGAATAATTTTCTTTCTATAGTAATAAAAAACAAAACTGATGCTTTCCTTGCTTCCAAAGAGGAAGTGAGGTAGTTTACCATAAAAATGTCAAAGATATAATGAAATCTAAGAGTCTTCACAGGGATATTATTTGAATTTTGAGCTTCCTCTGTGTATCAGGCATCGTGCTAGATACTTTCACGAAATATTATCTGTTTCCAGCATAAAATCTTGCGCAAATTTTTGCCAAAAAATTGAGCCCCAGTTTAGCCTTACTGGTAAGCTTCGTAGCAGGCGAGGCAAAAGTGGAAGCACAAGGAAACATACCTGGCAGAGTTGTCCCACTACTGACACTGTTGAGTTAGAAACAGCTCTCTCTCTCTCTCTCTCTCGCTCTCTCGCGCTCTCTCTCTCTCTCTCTCTCTCTCTCTCTCTCTCTCTCTCTCTCTCTCTCTCTTTCACTCTCTTCCCACCATTAGGAGAGCGGAGCTGCTGTTGGCTATCAATCAGGCATGAAGCCTTTTGGTTGCCACACTTGTTTCTCCCCCACCCGCCTCGGGTACTCGGTTAACCACTGACATTGCTGATACTCTCTCTGGTTTTTACAGCATTTCCTTGATCTCTTTTAACCCAATGGGGAAAGAAACTAAGTGGATATTACTGGCCCCTTTTGTAGGGCTTTGGTGTTTCTTCCACGAGTGTTTGTTACAAGTTGAATGCCATGGGTCCAGCACTATACTAGGCCTGGGGATACGAGGCGCACAAGGCCGATATGACATCACCCTCCCAGAATTCATGGCCCAGGGAAGGCACCAGACAGAAAGTGGGTAACTAATTTCAAAATGTGAAGTGAGGGAATTGGGATGGAAAACATCCCGGTGGGCGGAGAATGTACTCACCTAGGGCAGGTGGCTTTTCAGCTGGGACCTAAGAAGGAGCCAGCCATGTGGTCAGAGAGAGGATGGTATTCACTGCAGAGGGGATGGCACCAGCAAGAGGTTGGGGGCGGGGGGAGCCTCACGCGATCCAGGATCGGGGAAAGCTGTTGTGGCTAGAATGTGGGGTCAGGGAAGACATTCCACACAGGGTGACAGAGATAACAAGGACCAGATCTGAACGGGCCTTACAAACCAAGAGAAGGAGCTCAGACTTTGTTCTCAGTGCAGCAGGACTCAGGACTCGGTGAAAGGTTTTGGAACGAAGAGTGATGGGAGCTAATTTAAGTTCTGAAAAGACTGCTGAGTGGAAAATGAACTGGAGAGCGAGAGAAAAAGTTGGAAACTGGTGGGGGGGGGGGGACTCTGTGGGTCCAGAAAGGGATGCTTGTCGGGGAGAAAAGGGAGGGGATCCGGCGAATGTCCTACAGTAGAATCAAGTGGACTAGCTGATGAGTTGGCTCTGGGGCAGGAGAAAGGCATAAAGGAGACAGAAGGATCACACGTGGCTCCTGGATTGTGGTCTATGGAGCTCGGTCAACGCTAGGGTCATCTACTGAGGCGGAAGAGGGTGGAGAAGGAATGGGTTTGAGGAGACATCCAGAGCTCTGTTAGAGACACAGTTGGTGTAAGATGCTTGGGTAACACCCACCTGGAGATGCCAAGCAGGCAATAGAATGTGGGAGATGAGCCTTCCCAGGATGCAAGTCAGGGGCTGTGAGAACAGAGGTGGCCTTTAAAGGCACGGGTTGGGTGAGCCCTCCTGGGAGACCTTCGGAGCCTTTGGAGCACTTCTCTGAACCTGTGCCTCCCAGGTCCCAACACGACAGCCACGTCTGTCAGGTCGGGGGTGGGGATTCACAGATGATTCTGACCATGGGGCACCATGTAAATGAAACAGTCTGATTGAGCAACTGCCCCTCCTGTCAGTCATGGCTGTGTTTCCATGCGTGTACTCAAGAGACACAAACCACTCAATTTCCCCAACCAGGTGAGAGCAAAGGAGAGCCAGGGCACCAAAGGGCTAGCTCCCAACACGGAAAATCATGTTCCTTTCCAGCAGTTAGATTGATGTCAATAGACACACACACACACACACACACACACACACACACACACTGCAGCATAAATGTTGTTACAACACAACCGTGACCGATCAGGATGCAGACTGGGCCGGCACTCGCAGAACCTTAGGAAGCCAAGAGATCGATGTGTGTCTGCACTCAGTTACAAAAGGGAAGAAAGAAACAAAGCCAGTTTGGGCATCCAAATATACACACACATCATCATCATCATCATCATCATCATCAATTCTAACATAAGAAACCTGTTTTGCCCAATAAAAATCTACAAAACAACCCCCAACTTTTATTTTTCTGGAAAAAAAAAAGACACTAAAAAATGTGGTTCTGAGTCCAATGAGGAAAGATAATGTGTTTCTATATTTCTGACACAATCTCTTTCTCCCCCATGACTTCACCAGAAAACCTGCGTGAACGTATAGATTTCTCAAAAATCGCAATCCCAGGGGCAAAGGCAACTCCGGCTTCCCCTGCTTGTGAGCGGGTGACGCGGCCTCTTCTCTCAGCCACGGGGCCCCAGCCTCGAGGGAGAGTGTGGGTAGCAGACACAGGCTCAGCGAGGCAGGAGGACTTAGCAAGGTGCGGCTTCGATGCCACCGGGAGCCCCTAAACAAGCCTCCTGGACTGTGTCCTGACTCCACATTTACTCGCAGACCCCTGGGCCAGCTGGCTTAGAACCGTAACGCAGCTGACTAGAACTCTTGCCTTGCCCTGCTGGGTCACCTCGGAGCCACACAGATATTTGGGGGGAAAGAGAGATCAGCCTAGCAAATTGGGTAGCTCTACCCCCCCATAAAGCACCAGCCCCCCTCTGTCCTCCAGGTCCCCAGGATTACTGATTCTCACAAGCCCTGGCATTTCCAGCCCACTGCTCCTCTGTATTTTAAAAGACCACAACGGTGCACAAATTGCAGGGCACACACTGCCTCTGGCTCTATCTGTTCAGTGAAAGGTTGGCCCCCAAATTAGCAAAACATGTGTTATTTTATTTAAAAACGCAACTGAAGGGCACGTTTCTGGACTCCTGGTTTGTAAAGAGAGATTCGGAAATTAAGATAGTGACTGTGAAAGCTTAGGCACTTGCCAAGATTCTATTCAGAGTACTCACCAGCCCATTTTTTGGCAAATACTTCTGTTTTAAGTGGGCTTAAGGCTAAAAAAGCTTAAAGCTTAGCTTGAGGGAAGTGGAGGCTGGGAAAGTGTCCTGAGCCTGTGGTCACGGCCGGCTGGCTGGGCAGCAGGGCCTGCTGTGTCCCTGTGGAGAGAGAGAGCTGGGCGGGGCGGGGCGGGGGCGGTAGGGACCTGACCCATAGAGGTGAATTACCACATCCACAAACTCAGTGTGAATTTCCACCTCTCTGATGGTTGAAACCCTGGGGGTGGGAGAGAAATGGGTGGGACTAGCCAGACTGGCTTGCAAGGAAATGTCCACCCAGCAGCTTACCCTGACTTCCCAGGGTGGAGCTCAGGAAAATCAGTGTCCTCAGGATACCCATCTCTTAGGCCAGGTGCCCACCACGGGACAGGGTGGGCAATTGGAAATGCGTAGGGAGCTGATCAGGTGGCCCCAGATGGCACTCCCCTCTCATTTGCTGCTATCCCAGGAGTGGGAGTGTCGAATAAGGAACAGAGAAGCTCCGCACCCCACCACAAACCCCAGGGTCGTGCCATGCTCTGCCTATGCCAGGCAGACAGACTCCAGTCCCCCCAACAGCAGGCACTTGGGCAAAGGAGCAGGCGAGGCCAGAGGCTGCCCGGGCACAAGTGGGCAAGCAGTCAGCGGGGGGACAGTCTGTGGACCCAGCTAGCCCCTCAAAGCCAGGAGGCATGAAGGTGCCCTGAACACAGGCATCCTCCCAGGAAGGCAGGCAGGAGGAGGAAGGGGCCAAGAGCCCGCAGGAGGGAGAGCCACAGACCGGAAGGGGGGTATCCTTTTGATTGATTTACTGGGGCATGCGGAGGGGCACCCTTTAAAGACTGTTCAGGTGGTAGTGGTGCTGGTGCTGGTGTTGTTGTTTTCCTTGCTTTCCAGCCATCAGCAAGAAAGCAAGATGAGACGAGTTCTGGGAAAATCTTTTGAAGCTATAGTTTCCTGCGGATACTAATACTTGCCATTTGCCTGTCGGCCCCTCCACCAGCTACAACGTCAAAGGGCCTGCTGTGAATGGGCATGCACGCCTGCAGGAATCTCGGGATCGTGCCACTCGGCCCAGTCCAGTCAGTGACAGCAACTTCGTCCCACTCCCGCAGTGGCCAAGGGCACAAGGACAGGGCCAGCCCTTCGCTGAGTGGCCAGCACCAGCCAAGCAGCCAGCTCCAGGAGAAAGAAAGCTCCAGGCAGGAAACTGGACAGACAAGCAGCTTATGGGCTGGAGAGACCTGCTCCGGCTCCAGGAGAAAAGAGCTACTGGGAGGGGTGGTCCTCGTCTGGACATTCAGCACCCACCCACCTTCCCAGGCTGCACTCCAGTGGAAACAAAGGCTGCCGATTCCCCAAAGATGCCAGCCCTCCCTGCTCCCCCACCTCCGCAAGCTCCCACAGACACGCTGAGATGAGCTAATGGATGGAAAAGCACGCCGTAAACTGCAAAGTGCTACACAAAAGCTGCATAATTATTCATATGAGCGGCGGGTCTCTTTCTCTTTTCAAGGGAGAGATACCAGCGTTTGCGCGTTGATAAATCATAAAAAGGCTTCCCGCCTGAGCCTTCTTCTCTCCTCACCCTCTTTGAGCTTCTCCGTCCTACCCAACAGGGCCTTTTGGTGAAGATGCTGGTCATGACAGCGCGTGACCAGCTCGTGCCTGTCTCAGTGCCGGGGCCGCGGAGGCCTTTGTCGGCACCTGCCTGTGGCACTGAGCAGAACTGGGAGAGACCACCCTGAGCTGGTGTGGAAAAGCCTGCCTGAGCCGTGTAACCACAAACAAGCACTTAAAGAGACTGCGGTCAACATCACGTGTGCACCTCACCCCTGCAGGCTTGTCCGTCTTTGGAGGCCCAGGCCCGATTCTTCGGTCTCTCAGACCTGCGCTTATCCATCCGGAGGCTCCAGACCTGGTGAAGGAGAGCCCGGCTGACCTGAGGATTGCTCAGTGGCGGAGACGCTCCTTAAAGTCCACACATCGAAGCCTGAGCCCAAAGCCCACATCACCCAGGGGAGATGCTAGGATCAGGGACAGGTTCGTAATGGCCCCAAGTTACACGTGTGACTTTGGAGCTGTCCCCTCCTTTTTTGGACATCAGCTTTTCCATCTTATCAAGTCAGGAAAGTGGATAAAGATTTTGAATGGATCACCCCAGTTCTCCCGGGCAATGCCAACGAAACAAAACCAGACACAATCATCTTCAACAGTTTAGCAAAAAGAACAGCCCTGTTTGTGATGAGATTCCAATGAGGTTAAGACTGGTTTTGCAATTATTTAATGCTGCTAACCACTAAAACAGTAAAAATACTAATGTTGTGTGAGATTTCAAATACATAGAGAGGTGAAATACATGACCAATAGCATAAAAGGAAGAACAGATTGGGATAAATGGAAATAAATTGCTGTAAGGTCCATGTATTGTCCAGGACATAGCAAAACTATTAATTGAGGGCAGGTTCTGTTAACGCACACGGTAAATCTCCAGCAGGGTCTGGCAAGTCTCCCCCAAGCCCATATCAATCCCACAGCCTATTGCGTACAGTCCGGGAGCTAAGAAGTTCAGCATTTTTAAAGGACATCTGAAGAAGAAGGGAAAGAAGGAAGGACTCGGAGACTCTACGTGGCCCTCAACACCTAAACTATTTACTATCTGTCCCTTTGCAGAAAAAGCATAAAACCCCTGCCCCGGGGTAACAATAAACAAATAATTAAAACATTATAACTAAGACACTAACACATGGAGGAATTAGAATAATGAAAAGCACTTTATTAAACAAGACAGCAGAAGAGAAAAAGAGAACAAAAGCCAAATAGAGCAAATGTAAAACAAATAATATGATAGAATTACCAACAAAAAAACATGGGAATTTGTTAAAATGTCAGTGGATTCAATAATCCAATTAAAATTAAAAGAGTGCTATACTGGAAAAACACCACAGCAAGACCCAACAATATGTTGCTCATAACAGACCCATCAAGGTTGGGAAGGAAAGAGTATAAAACAATATGTCATGAAAGCACCAAGCAAAAGAAAGCTGGCTTCGCTACACGGGTATCAGACAAACCAAGACTTTAAGGCAAGAGGTATTTTCAGAGATAAAGAGGAGTATTTCATAATGGCAAAAGGTCAATTCAACGGGAAGATTTAATAATGTGAAGTTTGTATGCACCTTAATATAAAACCCAAAACATGCAAGGCAAAAACTAAACAGACCGAAAAGGAAAAACAGTGGATTTATCATAGCAGAAGATTTCAAATACATCTTCCAGCTTCTGATAGGATAATCAGGCAATAAATCAGTAAAGACAAAGGCTTGAACATCATGACAAACAAACTTGACCTTGTTGGCATACATGGAACACTGAACCCAATAACAGCGGGATTACATGCTTTGCAAGTGTGCATAGGACATTAAGTAAAACAAACCATATTCTGAGTCATGAGGCAGATTTCAGTCAATTGTAAAGGGTTGAAGTTACCATAAAGAGTATGACCCCTACTAGAATGGAAAAATCCTAGAAGTCAATATGAAACACTTTTTAAGTCTTCAAATGTCCACCAGATACTAAATAATGCTTCTAAATAACCCATGATTCAAAAAACAAATCAGAAATTAAAAATATCCATGGAAATTATAAAATATTCTAACCTGAAAAATAATGAGGAACCATCCTGTTAAAAACTTGAATAGCATAGAGCTTAAACTAGATTTAAGAAAAAAAAATTATACCCGTAAATGTATATTTAGAAGGGGAAAAAAGGCAGAAAATCTGTGATTTAATTAGTATCTCAAAAATTTAGAGAAGAGTAGCAAATTTAAGGCAAATAAATTTAATGGAAATAAGGATTCAAGCAAGAAAAGATGCAATAGAGAAAATATAAAATTAAGAAATCAACTAAGTCCTAAAATTGGTTTTTTAGAAAGGTAATAAAATTTAGAAATCCCTAGAAAGACTGATAAAAAAAACAAAAAGAAGAAGATACAAATTACTAATACCAGTAACTTTTAAAACAGGTATCATCGCTAGAAATTCATATAAACATCAAAGGAGCAATGAGAAGATTTAATGAATAACTTTGTGCCCATAAATCTGACAACTTAAGATGAAATGGACAAATTCTTTTTTTAAAAAATCACAACCTGGAAATACTGACACAGAAGGAATTAGAAGACTTAATTATCCTACCAACTAAAGCTGAACATTGCATTTGCATGATCCAGCAATTCTACTCCAACAGAAATGCCTACCAAGGTGTATGGAAAGATGTATGGAAAGATGTGTAAGGAATGTTCACAATAGATCAAATCTGGAAACTGCCCAAATATCCATCCATAGTAGATATGCTAACTATATCATGGAATACAATGGAATACTACGCACAACAATGTAAAAAAAAAAAAACTGAATGATTGCTATAGGCAACAACATGGATGAATTTCACACACTAATGCTGAGTGGAAAAAGTCAGACACAAAAAAATACACACTGTGTGACTCCATTTACATGGTGACACTAATCTACTTTGATAGAAGACTGGGAGGGGCTTCCGGGAGGCCTTGGGAATGTGGCCTCCTCCTTGACCAGGGTACGTTCACGATGTAAAAATTTATCAGGAGTATCGTATCCTTGAGCTCCTGCACGGCTCCGAGTGTATAGGAACCTTTTTATTTAACTTATGAATAAATACTTAATACATCTCTGGTGCTAGTTTGTTTCAGAGCATCTGTCTCTTTCTTCTAAACAGTAGACAACAGTACATACAAGATTTAAGCCCTTTACACTTAAAAATAGAACATCAGTGCATTTTAAGAGCTACCAACCTAGGATCATACATTTCTTTTCTTTTTTTCAATTAAGATGTTTTTATTGATTTTTAGAGAGGGAAATAGAAACACCAATGAGAGAGAAAAATCGACCAGTTGCCTCCTGCACGCCCCCTACTGGAGATCCAGCCCACAACCTGGGCATGTACCCTGCCTGGGAATTGAACCAGCGACCTCTTGGTTCATGGGTTGACGCTCAAGCACTGAGCCGCACTGGCTGGGCAGGATCATGCTTTTCTTATACCTTTATTAGAAGAATGGTTCTCTTTCCACTTAGAAATAAACAATTCTCTACATCTGGTGGGTCTACAGCAGAAGGAGGGAAGAATAGGAGATTAGAAGGAAGGGGGTTTGATCCCATCCAATAGAGACCACCCTTGCAAGCAACGGCATACCTAACGCAGGAGCCAGCAACTGATTCTGAACTTTCTGACTCCTGGGTTTTCGAAAAGGGGACTTTACAATGGAAACGTCGGAGCATCCAGTATTCAATGTTCTCTTCAACCTCGAATGGGTTGGATGGATGAATGGTGCCTTTCCTGACAGCAGGGTAACCACTTTTGCAAAGGGCTGGGACTCCCCAGACAAGGCCTTTCACAAAACAGTGAGTCCTGGGGAGGAAAGAAAATCTGATGGGAAACAAATTAAAGGGGCAAAAAGGTAATGCGGTTCTCGCCGTGGTAACCCAGGTTTGCCCAAACCTAGATTTATTTTGTTGACTGAAGTGGTTTGATGGGTGTAAGTGATTTTTAAAGAGCAAATTAAAAAGATTTTTTTTATCAGTCTCAGTAGACAACAACATAGTGTTAACTAATGGCACTTGTCCTCTCTAAAATAATTACTTTTGTAATAATCTGTTTATTAATGAATCGATCTGCAAAGCAGATAATGGTTTCTTAAGATTTCGGGCTCTGGGCTCTTCCTTCTATTTCATTTTGCTTTTTTTTTTTTTTTTGCTTTTTTTTTTTTGCAAAAGTACACTGTGAAGTAACTGGAATTTTGCTGACAGATTTTAAGTAGAATCATTTCAGAAATGCATGTTCAAGTAGGTTGAATAAACCCATATTTCTTGTATTGTGCCCTTAAATTATTCCCTCTGGTGATGGAAATGTTCTAAAATTGCTTGTGTCGATGGTTGCACATCTCTGTAAAATTACTTAAATTGATTGAGTTGCACACTTAAAACGGGTAAATTTTATGGTCTGTAAAGTATAATTCAATGATGTTGTGTTGGGAAAAAAAAAGAGGGGGGGAATCAATTGTACATTTTAAAAATGATTTTCTGTTTCCCCCCATCTTGTCACAGGAATGCTGAGTGTTAAGAAGGGAGCATTCCTGGGAAAGATGGCAATTACACAAAAGCTAGATGCAAGCACAGGAAAAGAAGATCCAAGAGTCCTAGTGGACCACAAGTTGAACAATGAACACATCAGCAGCAGAGTGTACTTTTTAAGAAATAAAGCTCTGTATTGGAAAATTCCTAAAAGCAGCATCTCTCGTGCCCTAGTACCTGAGTTCTGGCAGAAAAACAGACACTGGTTATTTCTGAACTCAGCAGTTCCTCACTTGCTACTCCTGCTACTTCTTTTTATCTTCATTAATTACCACCTTGTGTAGTCCTTATGTTATCCAGTAAAGGTTAGTTTCCATAGACATATGGAGTGTGACCTCTCCGAAGGCAGGAATTGTGTTGTATTCCTCCTTGTGCTCAGGCTCAGTGAAAACCCCTTGCCAGTTCCGGGCACAAAACAGGTGCTTCGTAAGGGCAGTTTCTGTCTTTTTCACCCAGTACCTAAACCAGGTGTCCAAATGGTTCATTTCCTTCCCTTTTAGACTCTCGGGAGCTCAATCAAGACCACCCTTACTACTTAGGCTTGATGAAGCCACCATGGCACAGCTGTGTGAACCACTTGGCAACCACCTACAGGAGAGCCCGCTGTGTCCCCGTGGGTTCGAGTCCCTGCCCCTCCTCTCTGGCTATCCAGCCACTGCTCAGCACAGTCAGCTCACAGCCTCCACCTCCAGCCAAGCCCTTCCTGTGTCCTGTGCTCTCTCTTGCTGCCAAATACTTCCCGGTGCCATCAGGGACCCCCTTCACGTGTTCCCGAGGCCCCTCTCCAGACAGGCTGTGCTCAGCCCACATACAGCGCAGCTCAGCCAGGGCCCAGGCCAGCCCAGCTGAGCACAGGCAGAGAAGTGGGCTACCAGTGGACGGCAGACAATGCTGACATACAATGGAGCTCAAGGTGGAGCTCACGGGAAGCATGACCGGAGAAGAGACCTGATATGCTCATTGTCATGCTCACTGTCGAAGAGCTGCAGCTAGTGACAGAGCAGGACTAGAACCCAGTGCCTTTGCCTCAGCGTTGGGCCTAGTCACTGCCACAAGTAGGTCATGTGACCTTGAGCACAGCTCTGAGCCTCAGTCTCCATCTGTAAAATGGGACACTGGCTTGTCTCTCCCTCAGGTTGGCAGTAGGGGAGACAAGACGGTGGATGTTCAGGTGCTGGAAGCAATGTCCCAGCACAGAGGGCGGAGCAGGAGACCTCGCCCCTGCCCCCCTCAGCGGGCCCGAGCTATAGTTTCACGGGAAAGGAGTTTCAGCCGGACTCTGCCACTTCTGTGTCCGCCCTGGGGCCCAGCGGCCAGGTCTCCTTGCTGCTCCTGCTGCCTTGCTTGGACCACCAGGTTTTTCACCTGCATTTCTGGAATTCTTTTTACACTCTCCCTGACAGCTCTGTTACTTTGGGTTCAAAACAAACTTTTGCAGCTGTGTAACCTTTACTCTACAAAGATTTTCAGATCTGAATTCAGAAAATAACACTGTTCCAACTCCTGTAGCTGAGAAGGCCCAAGGTGACAAAAGTCTAGGAGGGAGGAGAGCTGTGAGCTGAGGACGCTGAGGAGAAGGCATGGGAGGCCAGTCACATCGCATAGCAGCCAGAAGGGTCTGCCCCATGTGATGTTTTAGAAAAACAAGCTGCAATAATGACGCCACCAAGGGAACACTGTTAAAGAAAAGCGATTACTAGCGCTTAGAATTACGGGCGCTAAGAACAGTCTTAGCGTGTGCGGCAAGGGTCGGAGGAGTTCAAGTCCCAGCTTTTAAAGTCAGAACCCGGTTCGAATCCCTGCCCCACTGTTCCGTGGAGATGCGGAGTGTTCCTTAATCCTTCCACGGCTCTGATTGGCCAGATAGTGAGGGACTGAATGAAATGAGAATATATATATATAGTTTGTGGTGGAAAAATAACCCTCCTCCAAAGATACCGTTGTCTTGTTCCTCAAAACCTATAAGTACAACGCCTTTCACAGTAAAAGGAACTTCACTTATCTCAGGACCTTGAGATAAGATGAGTCCAGGTGATCTGGGCAAACCTGATACAATCATGAGGGTCCTTCTGAGCAGCAGGTCAGAGGACCAGGGTCAGGGGAGATACGATAACAGAAGCAGAGAGACTTGCACACGGAGATTTTAAGACACTACACTACTGGCCTTGAAGATGGAGGAAGGGGCAAAAAGCCAGAGCATGCAGGCAGCCTCTTGAAGCTGGAAAAGGCCAGGGAAAGAGCCTGCAACCGGAACGTGGCCCTCAGACACCTTGACTTTGGACTGCCACTTCCAGAAGATAATAAATCTGTATTGTCTTAAGCCGCCAATATTGTAGACATTTGTTACGGCAGCAAAAGGAAATTAATCCAGGGCCTCTGTGCGCACTTTAGCACTGTGCCTGGTAGCCAGTAACAGTAGCTTGTTCTCTCTCCACCTGGTCATGTCCAACGACAGGTGCTTCTATTTCCCTCACAGCCCGTTCGTTTTGCACAGCTGTGAGATGGTGGTAGCCAGTCCATTCCCACGTGAACCTGAAATCGGCCCATCGGCCCTTTAAATTTGGCCTGGGCCCCACTGCTCCTCACACCCTCCCCCCCCCCCCCCCCCCCCAGATAACCACACAGAGGCCTCAGCTAACCTCCCAGACTGTCCTGGGCTCGTGCAGGGGACTGTTTGGACCCAAGTGCTCGTCCTATTTTTTTTTTTTTTGAGGGAGGAGCACTTCAATAGTTTTTAATTTAAAAATTGAGATTTATTATAAAGATACATTGGTTTTTCACAGGGAGCAAAACCTGAGGCTATCTTTTTTTTAAATCCTATCCTGAGGATATGTTCATTGATTTTAGAGAGGGAGGAAGAGAGGAGAGAGAAAAAAACATCAATGTGAGAGAGAAACATTGATCGGCTACCTCCCATTTGTGCCCTGATGGGGACTGAACCCACAACCCAGGTATGTGCCCTGACCAGGAATCAAACCCACAACCTTTTGATGTATGGGAGGACGATCCAACCAACTGAGCCACCTGTCTGTTTCATCACACACCATTACATTTCCCTTAGTCCTGGGGCCTCGCCTGTGAGCCTCGTTATGCAAAGCAACGTATTCTCTACAAGTCATCTCAAAATTTAAGTATTAACTAAGTCGTCTGTATCTGCCTCACTAATAAAAATATCAACTGGAACCTCACTGTGGCCCTTCCCTAGAAATTAACTTCACACTGACGTTGATCAGCATCTCTGGGTGTGACCATAAAACAATTCCGAAATCGCCTACTATGCATACTAGTCTGCAGGTGGAACTACTTCATCCTGTGCACAAATTTATCGTGAGATTCCTTGGCAAATTCCAAGCTGAGGGATGCTCTGCCTCAGCCATAGCTATCACAAGGCCCCGACATGATCGAGCAAACCTACCACAAAACTGGGAACACGGTTACCTCAGGGAGGCTTGCTGGTGAAGAACCCACACAGGCATCTAGAGACTCCTCCATTTCTCATGTGCTCACAAACCAGCCTTAAATAATCAGCCATTGACCCGAAGAAGGAACATACCTGGCAAGAAGGATTCCTTGTGGTTAATTGGGCTCAAATTCACAATCAGAGCAGCCCACTGAATTGCCAGCCTCCTGCCCTGTGCTCCTGCCGCTAAGCTGACGCTTATAAGGGAGTTCCTGGAATCATCTTTTTCAACCAATAAGCTGAGACCCTGCCCGTGGAATTTGAGTTACACAGCAACAGACTCATTTGCATCTCTACTAACCAATCAGAGGGGCTTGTAACAACCAATCAGGATGTGAGATTCCCAGCAATCAGGGTAGTTGGACCAATCACACTATGCAAATTTGGACTTCTTATTTGCATAGAAATGGCCCAATCAGGGACCATGGCAGGAACGTTCACGATGAACACTGGCTTTCCTTTGGTCTGAGGAAAGCACCTTGGGTTTCCTCTTGATGCTATATCTCCCAGTTTGCAACTGGCTTGGTGGCAGCACACTTTTGTCACAACTTAATGAAGGTGACAAACTACTTTAATAGTTTGCCACGTCTTTCCCCCTCTTTATTAATAAAAATGCTGGTTTCCCCTCTCTGTTGTGCCACCGTCTTTCCCAGGCTCCCGGTTCCTTAAAGATTGTCAGCATAGTCTCTGCAGCCTCGCTGGTGAGTTCTCTCCACTCCCTGGAGGACCATGCGTCCTGGCTAAAAGACCCGAGCTCATTTACTGGTTCGTGCTTGTTATAATTTCTTTCCTCATCTTGAACTTCCATTTCCTCTTGCCACCGTTTTCTTGTTTCATTGTTGTTGTGGTTGTTTTCGCCTTGACAAGAAGGAGGTAAAATCCTTTCTCACCGCCATTCTACAGTGCAAATAGCACCACGTGACTTGGTCTGCCTTTACCCTTGAGTGGCTGGCTCCCTTCTCCGCCAGCAGTGGTTCTCAGACTCCTCTGGGGTACTTGTTAAAAACACAAATTCTCCAGAGAATTCCACTCTCACAGGCCGTCAATTGCTGTATTAGTTAGGGTAACACTAGCTGTGAAGATAAACAAACCCCAAAGCGTAGGACAGCTCAAACACAATAGAATTTAATTTAAGCCCCAAAATGGGTGTTCCAGATCAGTGGGTGGTTCTCTCCAAACAATAATTCAGGGACCCAGGGCTTCCTCAATTTTGTCTCTCTGCCATCTTTAACATGCAGCTCCCAGGATCCCTGCGCTTGCCTGCATCAGCCTGGAGAAAGGAAAAGAGCACGGAGAACAGCGGGGCGGCCTTAATGGGTCAGGTCTGGAAATGGCACATGTTACTTCCATTCCTATTCCATTGACGGGAGTGTTCCTCATTGGAAAGGAGGCTGGGAAATAGAGTTTAACTGCAAAGGAGGCTGGGAAATGTAGTCCATCCCAGAAAGAAGAGGACATGGTTATGGTGAAACATCTGTGGTTGTGGACAAAGGGTTGGGCTTAGGCATCTGTATTTTCACAAGCCTCCCATGCGATCCTCAGTGGGGACCCCACTTTGAGCAATACTACCCCACGCACCCCCAGTGCAGAGCCTACAGGCCTTTGTGAAGGGGCTCCTCTTGCCTCGCTAGCCCTGTCGGCACTCTCCACTCTCCTCTAAGCACATGAATCAGTCGCAGCTTCCCCAGTCTGCCCCGCTCCCACACCTCTGTGCTTGGAGATTCTTGTTTCTGTTGTTCATTTGGTGAATTCCTGCTCCTCCTTCAGGACTCAGGTGTAATCTCTTCTGTGCGGCCTTCCCTGACCCACCTGCCCCCAAGGAGCACTGGCAGCACCTTCCCTAACGCCTCTGTTCTACCTGTACTGAATCTCATTATCGTATTGATCGCGCTGCATGGCGTTTGTTTACATGTGTGTCTTCCCCTTCGACCAGGCGATCCCGGAGGGCAGCGACCTTTTCCTAATTATCTTTGTGTCCTCGGCACCTGGCATTTTGCCTGGTACCAAGTGGCATTCAGTTAAGAGTTTGCTCCTTCGTATGAGACAGCTTACCACATCACCCATCAGGTCCTGTCTTGATTTTCTGCTCATGTCAAATAAGAAAAACATTTCTGGTTATCCTTACCATGGTGCTGCCTTAATTCATTAAACCAAATCATCAAATGAGGTTTGTGTCACTCTGCCAGGTTTATGCCCCTTCTCTCCTTTTGCCAGCTGCATTCAAAGGCGAACTTTCCAATCGCCCCACTCCAGCCTCATCAACATCCGTCCCCATCTTACGCTTTTTCTTCAAGAGCCTTTTAGCAATTGCACTTTAAGAATTCTTTCAAGCAGAGTTGTTAAGCCATCTTCCCTTTTGGAGTCTTAAGTCATATCCCTGGATTTTCTGGGACCATCAGAAGCCTACATCCCAGAAATACAGTAAGTACATCATCCCCTCTCTAGAGATCATGGAATCCAACATGGTGGTGGTGGTAGCAGTAGGACTCCAAGACGGTTTCCAATGAGCTCACTTCCTGGTGTTCACAACCTTGTGTCCCTTCTCACATTAAACTTCTCTTTATCTGTGTTGTTCGTCTGAGATGAAGTTATAAAAATCTTTGCAGGTCCAGGCAGTGTGGCTCAGTGGTTGAGCATCAACCTAGGAACCAGGAGGTCAAGGTTCAATTCCAGTCAAGGGCACGTGCTTGGGTTGCAAGCTCAGTCCCCAGTGTGGGGCATGTAGGAAGCAGCCAATTAATGATTCGCTCTCATCATTGATGTTTCTATCTCTCCCTCTCTCTTCCGCTCTGAAATCAATAATATATATATATATATATATATATATATATATATATATATATATATTAATTACAGCTCTTGTCTTGGTGTTCTCTCTCTCTCTCTCTCTCTCTCTCTCTCTCTCTCTCTCTCATAATTTGCTGCTCAGCGAGAAAACAGCTGCCATGTCTTGAGGCAGCCCTGGAAAGAGACCTGTATGGCAAGCAACTGAGGCCTCCATCCAACAGCCATGTGAGTGAGTCTGGAAGCAACTCCTCCAGCCCCATTGGAGCCTTGCGATGGCTGTAGCCCCAGCTGATGTCTGGCTGCAACCTCATGCGACATCCTGAGCCAGAACCACTCAGCTCTATCGACCCTCAGACACTGGGTGAGATCATAAATGTTGTTTAAGCTGCTAAGTTTGGGGCGGGGGGGGGGGGGGGAATTTGTTACGCAGCTATAGATAACTAATACAACCAGGCTTCCCTCTCTCATTCTAATCTTACCTTCCAGTCTCCTTTAGATGAGACCTCAGTGGTGTGAGAGGTACGACCATCAGCTGGGGATGCCCAGAGCTTCCCAGTGTGAGGACCTGATATATGCTGAGGCAGTGCAAAGGCCCAGCACGACATCCCGCTTCTATTCTTGTTTTGAGACGTGTGTCTATGAGCCAGCCGCATCCCCCTTCTGGCCAGTGGGTCTTATCAGACTTCGGTTTCATCAGTTGTTGTAAGGAATAGAAGAAACCATTTTTAAAAGAAAGTTAAAGGGATAGAATAGTAACTGGCACATAGTAAGTGCTAAAGGGCTATTGTTGATATTCTCATCAGCAGGACACCAATAGTTTATGTGCTGTCGCCCCAACGAACAACTCTGTTGCTTTAGAACAACACATGCACAGCTACTGCTACACATTGATCTTGGTTCCAGGAAAAACCGCCTTGATTGTAATGATGAGGCCGTATCGGCAACCCTTTTGAAATCGTAATTCGGTTTAATAGGATTTCTCTGCAGATTGACATATCAATAGCTCAGATTCCAAATAGTGTTCTCTTTCCAAGCCCTCCTCGGTTTGGCTAACCATGCCTATTGTAATGTGTATGTTCTGGTTGTTTCTAGTAAAAATTCACATTAACCAGAGCTCTCCGGCTAATTTTGAAATTGACCTGGAGCTACATTGACATTATCTTTAAGGGTTTAGACTTCAGCTAGATGCTTTCTAAGAAAATCCACAGCCACCTTAGGAAAATGTATCTGATTTGCAACCCTTTCCCTGAATCAGTAATAAGTAAATCTATAAAGGATAGAAATGTTGTTTAATGAAATCGTCTGGTAAATATTTTTCAAAGGTTTAGAAGTAGTGAAAAATGTTAACATAACAGGCCTGTAGTGTTACACTTATCCACGTTTAGCATTTGTCTCCAAAAGTCTAGAAGAGAAGCCTTTTATCTCAACAATACTACATTCTTCCATTTATAACAGGCTCTGATTTTTAAAGCAATTTCTATTCAAAACATCTTTTATTACCTGATTCAAATGCGCCTTCCTTTGTGTAATCAGGTAACCTGGCTCCTGTGCCCTTTTTTCTCCCCTTAGAACCTTTTCATCCCGCGTGCTTGATGCCGCCTACCCTATCCCTCACCCCTTGGGGGGAGGGGGTTCCATTTCATTCCTAAAGGGCTCCTTTCGCCCCAGGTTTTAACCTGTAAGTTGCTCAAGACTCTTGAAAGAAGCTAGGTGACAGGTCTTAAATAAACAACGATAAATGTATGTGTTTCTGACTAGTTGCCTATGAACAGAATTGCCAATAAATCAGCCCCAGATTAAATATCAAAGGGGGAGGCTTCACGGAGGGGAAACCCGTGCATTCTTTTGTAATGCAAACTAGCACATCCTGCTTTATCATTTTAGATGTTCATATCTGCTGCTTTCTTACAGCAAGATGCACCTGGTCCAGATGGTGACTTTTATCATAGACTTTGGCTTTCCTTTTAAGACCCTTCGTAAATATTCAGTAGGCACCTTAAGTGTGGGCCCTATTGCCTCTCCCTTCCTTGTTGCCTCTGGTTCCCTGGGGACTGGTGCCTCTGGGCCAATGTGTCCATCACACTTCCCCTGGGCGGGACCTCACAGGTTCTTCCACCCAGACCCACTGCACAGAAAGGATAAGCAGTTTCACAAATTCTAGTAGGAACACATGCGAAGATGAAATACAGGGGCATGTATTCCAGAGGACCACCCCCCCATCGCCGAAACCATTAGATACTTCGTGCTGAAAACAGATTTATCTCAACCCCCGGGAGTGCCTGATGCTTGATTCCCAGCAACTCCTTCTTCGGGGAGAACAGGGAATGTGTTCCCTGGTGGGGTGCAGCCTTGTGCTTGCGAACAGGGCCGGCAGCCTCAGCTTTGGAGATAGGACGTCAACAACAACTCCCGAGACAGAGCCGGGACCTGGCTGTGTTCTTTAAATGGCTGATGGAAATGGGATTTGCTGCCTGGGGCTCTGCACTGAGTCCCCCTGCCTCCTGCTGTGCTCCTCCCAGCCCCAGCCCCTGGGGAGGTCACGCTCTCAGGGCAGCCCGAGTTCTGGCAGAGGGCCAGTCACCTGCCCTGATGGATGGTCATCGTCCTGCCTCTGGCCCAATTCAGGCCTTCAAATTGACCACGCTGATGGTATGGTCCTGTCCCAAGTTCTGCTGAAAGACCGCAGCACCGATGGGTTCTGGAGTCAAACAGGGAACAGGCAGGCCCCTTACCTCTCTATCTCAAAATCAGCTCAAAAATACGTTTATGCAAAGGACTGTAAGCATTCAATCTTTCAAAAGCCTCCTGAAGCCCGGCCATGTGGCTCAGTGGTTGAGCCTTGACCTAGGAACTAGGAAGTCATGGTTCAATTCCTGGTCAGGGCACGTGTCCCGGTTGTTGGCTTGATCCCCAATGGGGGGCATGAAGAAGGCAGCCAATCAATGGCTTGCTCTCATCATTGATGTTTCTCTCTCTCCCTCTCCCTTCCTCTCTGAAATCAATTTTATACATATACTAGAGGCCTGGTCCACGAAATTCGTGCACTCAGGGGTGAGGTCCCCCAGCCTGGATTGCAAGAGGGCACAGGCCAGGCCGAGGGACCCCACCGGTGCATGATTGGGGCTGGGGAGGGATGCAGGAGGTTGGCCAGCTGGGGAGGAACTGAAGGAGGTCTCTAGGGCATGTCTGTCCCTTTTCACTCAGTCCCGATTGGCCGGACCCCAGCAGCAAGCTAACCTACCAATCGTAGTGTCTGCCCCCTGGTGGTCAGTGCCTGTCAGCAGCCTTAGCATATCATTATGAGCATATTACGCTTTGATTGGTTGAACGGGCGACTGGACGACAGGACACTTGGCATATTAGGCTTTTATTATATAGGAGATATATATGTATATATTTTAAATGTCTCCTAAATTTCCACGTAGCAGACCTGCTTCAGTGAGTGAAAGAATGCTCTCTCACTCATACTTTTCCTTAAAACCTACCACTCCCATCATTTGGTCTTTTGCACTTTCTCACAGAAAACCACTGGCTTCTTCCTAAACATCCAAAAGGAAAGTGAACAATTCAACATCCAATACGTATGTGTTGACCAACCCATTAAACCCATTCCTCCGACCCCCATGGGTGAAGAATCCCGTTATCAATGGGCAGAGTAGATGCTGCTCAGGGAAAGCACCCCCCTCCCCCGCCACGGTGTTTCCTGTTGGTTTGGGGGTCCGAACCACCCAGGAAAATTGTTCCTGGCTCCGTCTCATCAACACTCCCGCCACCTGCCAACAAGCGGTAGGGAAAAGGATGCTGAGCGCCTGCCATTGGGAATGCCAAGGAAAAGACTCCCCCAGTTTCCCTCTGTGTCTTAGGGCCTAACAGCTCACTGGTTTGGGCAAAGCAGGTGAATACACTTTCATTTTCACCCTAATGAGTGGCTTTTCGGAAAATATGACACCCAGGTGAGTCCCCCCCACCCAGGGATCTACAGCCTAGGGCCGGCCCTCCTACGAGGCGCCTACCTTCTCCTCTGGCTCCTGTGGGATCCTCAGGTCCAATCTTGGACCTGCCTCCTCAGGAAGACATCCCGACCCGCCCGGCTCTCACAGAGCATCCCTTGATCTCCACAGGTGAGCACACTGTTGTTTCTTTTTTGTTGTTGTTAATCCTCACCTGAGGATAATTTTCCATTGATTTTTAGGGGGAGGGAAAGATAGAGAGAAAGACATCCATTGGTTGCCTCCTGCACGAGTGGACCAGGTCCCAGGCCGGGGAGGAGCCTGCACCCAAGATACGTGCCCTCGACTGAAATGGAACCTGGGACCCTTTGGTCCGCAGTGACGCTCTATCCACTGAGCCATACGGCTAGGGCCACACTGTTGTTTCTTGACAACAATCTCTGTTACCTTAAACCAGTGGTTCTCAATCTTCCTCATACCGCGACCCTTTCATACAGTTCCTCATGTGGTGGTGACCCCCCAACCATAAAATTATTTTCGTGGCTACTTCATTAACTGTCATTTTGCTACTGTCATGAATCGTCATGTAAATATCTGATATGCAGGATGTGTTTTCATTGTTACAAATTGAACATAATGAAAGCATAGTGATTAATCACAAAAACAACATGTAATTATATATGTGTTTTCCAATGGTCTTAGGCGACCCCTGTGAAAGGGTCGTTCGACCCCCAAAAGGGTCGCGACCCACAGGTTGAGAACCCCTGCCTTAAACTCTGTCAAGAGCGAGAACCAGGTACTGCGTTCGGCTGCCTCGGCCCCTTTTAAGAAACAGGCAGGTGGAACTGAGCCGAGTGCAAACCCCCTTACATCTTCCCTGTGCTCCTGAGAGCACCCACCCAGCACAGAGCTGAGGACACAGCGGTTCTCCACACACGGCTGATTGACCAGCATGTGCCTTAGTGACACATCACAGAGCGGGGTGGCTGCCGTGCCCAGTCAGCGGCTGGGACCTCTTCCTTCCTGCTTTCATCAACGCCATGGGGCTGAAAAGCTGGGCCCACAGTAGGTGCTAAATAGATTTTTATGGATTGATTAGCCACTGGAGGGACCATGACTTATGTAGGATTTATTCATGCTTTCGATGCCAAAGGGGGGGGTGGATTTAGTGAAGCGTAACGTTAGAAAGACAAAACCCCAACCGGCAGAGAGGCCGGCTCCTGCTCTGTTTATGCTCCTGAAACAGATGTCCTCTTAGACCTGGGGGCTCCTGATGAGCTGTCCACCCTTCGAGTGACCTGTGCGGTCAGTAATCAAAGGGAGGCTCTTCCCTCCTCGACACCAGTCCTCCGGATCCTAAGGCTGATTTCCACTTCTGGTCCAGCCCCAGCTGCTGATAAAAGGCAAAATCAGCACCCACTGTGCCCACTCAAGGGGCAAGGCCTGGAGCTGGTAACAAAAGAAGCGGCATCCCTGCGTTGAGTGTGGTGACCAGTCCAGAGGCTTCGGAAGCAACAGGCTCAAATTCCAGCTCTGCCACTTGCTGGCTGTGTGATTGGAGGAGACCACCGGCCCTCTCGGTGACTCAGCTTGTGGGACCGATAATGCTGATTCCACAGGTTGCCATGATGATTCAGAAGATATCACGGGCAGAATGCTTGGCGGGGAGTAGCTACTGGATAAATGAACGTTTTGTTGTGGTTGTTATTGCAAATGCAAATAAGGAGCGAAGTCCATCCCAGCCCCAGGGGGCCTGGGGCGCCCTCCCAGGCAGGCCGGATGTGGCTTCCCCCGGGGCCTCTCTAGGTGACCGTAGGAGTCTTTCCAGCACAAAGCCCGTGTCTGATGGGCTGCACCCAGAATGGTCTATGATCTGAGCAGGGACTGGATGTTCCGGAGCGTTTCAGTCTACTTCCCTGTGCATTGCAAGTGCACTCCTCCACAGCCCATCTGCTCGGAGCATATACATCAGTCCTGAGCCAGAGCCCCGCCTGGGGCGTCTGTCTGGACCGGGAAGCACACTCCACAATGCTGATCCTGTGCTTTGTGGTGACATCTTTGACCAGGGCCCAAGATGTTCCCAGGGGCAACCCCCAACGAATCCCATGTACTGTGTAGCCACTATAGTCACGGTAGTGAGATGGTGCCAAGCACGGACCATATCCCATCTGCCACAGAGCAGGGCGGCGACTAACCCAGAACACATCCCAGACCCCAGCAAGAGAGGAGAGCCATAGCACATGTAGATCAGTGTGTGTTGGGGAGACCCCGGGGGGTTGGGGGGCACGATGACTTGAACAGCGGCACTCACGTCAAGAGCAACCCTTCCGAAGCAGCTGGGTCCACACCCAGCACTCCAGCCCTGCAGAGCCCACTGCAGGGGAAGAGCTGGCTTCAAACTCGGGAAATTCTTATTTGCATTCAGGCTCTGGGATGAAAGATGGGGGCGGGGGGGGGGGGGGAGGAGAGGGCAGACAAGCCCACTGCACACAGCTTTTCTCGATTCTAATTCACACAGCTTTTCTCGTTCTTCCCATGAGCTGCCCCCTCCCCCTGTTAGCTGTGATCAGGCTCCAACCCCAGAGGCATTGCCACACTCCAGGAGGGCACCCCTGGCACCCCCGAGGCCAGCGGAGGGCCTCCTCTGTGTGGAAGCGTGGTGAGCACAGCCTGGCTACCCTACCATCGCCAGCCGCGGAGCCGGGAGGACCCTTACACCTGCACCGAGATGGAGCCGAGGAAAGACTCTTGGGTGCACAGTTTCTTCTTTCACTTGAGCATCATTCAAAACGATCTGTAAGACACAGTGATTGATTCAGACTGCCTGCTCGTAACCCATCCCAGACCCGCCAACCGTAGACACGTTTTCATATTGCCTGCAGCTGCCTTTTGTGCTGCTCCAGACCGTGACCCGTGGGTTCCCGAGTGCCCACAGCTGGTGGATCCGTGCGGCTCATTTCGGGGGACATTGAATGGACACTGACTCACCTGTGCCTTTGTTCTTCTCTCTGCCTTGCGTTGCTTGAGGCCCTACCTGTGTGTCTTCTCAAAATCCCAGGTGATCCCTCTTTTTCCCTTGTCTTGCCTACATTACTTTTCCTGCACCATTTCCAGAACTTAGCATTCAAACCACATCTACTGTTCCCCTTCAGGTTCCAGGATCCTTGGCGAGCTTTGTGCCCACCCTGCCCCCCACCCCCCTGCTCCTCCTCCAAGGCAACTGCTGTCACCCCCTCCTCAGGACACACCACTTTCCTGGCTGACCTCGTGGTCAGGGATGGATTCCTCTCTGCAGGGCTCTGCTGGGTCCCCTCCCCTCCCCCAGGCTTCACACTCCGAAACTTCATTAGACTTTTTTCTTATTGTCAGGAAACGCAGCTACTCTGACACCGATGGGCCATTTCCCTGGCGTCTCCTCCCTTCCCTGACAGTCCTCCCGCTACCCTCAGTAGATTATTATTATTTATTATTTATCAGCCGCCACACTGCACTCTGCTTCCTACAAGATATTAAAGAAGACACCATCCGAGCACTGAGTGTACAGCCAAGGAGCTCAGAGGCCTGCATTCAGACATCACAGCCCTGAGCTGAGAGAAAGGGATTTACGTCCCCCCCCCCCCCCCCGCCTCCCAGTGGTTCTCAACCTTCTGGCCCTTTAAATACAGTTCCTCATGTTGTGACCCAACCATAAAATTATTTTCGTTGCTACTTCATAACTGTAATGTTGCTACTGTTATGAATCGTAATGTAAATATCTGATATGCAGGGTGGTCTTAGGCGATCCCTATGAAAGGGTCCTTCGACCCCCAAAAGGGTCGCGACCCACAGGCTGAGAACCGCTGCCTCCCCTCCCAACAAGTCCTCAGGCTGCCCTGGCGGGTGGGGGCGGAGCCTGGTAGATGTGGGCGGGGCCTGACGAGTCGGGGCGGGGCCTGCACAGCACGCCCCAGGCCGGCTTCTCTGAGAGCTGCGGAGCTAGGGACTCCCTGCCTGACCACACCCCGCCCCCCTACACATACCACTCACACCCCTCAGGCCTCAGCGGCATTGCCAAAGGCAGTGGAGGGGGTGCTGAAGCCCATAAGCCTTTACATTTAGATGCGGGCGCGGGGAAGGGAGGGAAGGGAAATGGAGATAACAGATATTTCTAATGAAATGCAAAACCAAATGAGGTGGAGGGGGGCGGGAATAAAACCCAAGATCTAGAGAGTTACCAGGGCAGGGAAGACTGAAATGAAAAGTTCTGGCGGAAAGGAAAAGCCTGCATTGGGGCCCCTCACGGGCCTGCAGTCCTCCTATCAGGGTTGCAGGTGGGAGTCTGTGTAGACAGCAAGTATAGACACAGAGTTGGTAGGACTAAGAAAGTAAGTGTAGATAGACCACGTGAGAGGCCGGGGAGGGGGTTAGTCAGCGTGGACCGGCAAGGCTGGTGTGGGCAGAGTAGGCGCTGTCTCAGGAGAGGCCGTGGGGACTCGGGAGGGTCAGTGTCAACAGGGAGGACAGCGCGGAGAGCGGTGTGGGGACAGGCTGAAGAGGGCCAGTGGTCGGGGTCTGCATGGCCGGCCGCGGTTCTTCCGAGGTTCGGACCATCCCTGCTCCTTTCCGTGGCTGGAGTGCCAGAGGGAGGGCGGAAGCCGAAAGACCATTGGACTTCTCCTTCTCAAACTTTTCTGCCAGCTTCCTCAGGTGTCGGGAGCAGGCAGGGAGCCCGCCTCGGTCCAGTCCCACACCCGGGTCCGGGGCGGGAGGCCGGGCCCGAGCTGCCCAGCCACGCGCCGCGCATCTGCGGGCGCGGCCGCGGAGCCGGGAGCCACAGCAGGGGGAGGCGGACGGACGGATGGACACACCCGCCGGCACTCAGCCTCAGCCCGGCGCGCGGCAGCGGGGGATCCCAGGGGCCCGGGGAGCAGCGCCGGGTGCCCGGCCGGGGGCGCTCCGCCTCCCTCACCCGCCACCCCCGCCCACTCGGGCGCCCGCGATTGGCTCCGCCCGCCCCTGGCTGCGCGCCGAAGCCCGCCTCCCTCGCAGCTAAAGCAGACGGTACCCGGAGCGGAGCGAGCCAGAAGGGAGCATGGTCCCCGCGCCGCGGCCGCGCCAGCCCCCGCGCCGCCGCCTTCCCCGCCGCGGACCTCGCTGCAGCTCCAGCCCCGGCCCCGGCCCCGGCCCCGCAGCGCCCGCCTGCAGCCCCGGCGGTCCCCGCGCCTGAGCGCAGCCCCCGCCCGGAGCCCGAGCCCGAGCCCGGAGCCAGCCCAGCCCGCGGCCGCCGCGGCTGCGGGGAGAGGGCGGGGGCGATGCTGCCGGAGCCGCCGCCGCCGCCGCCGCCGCCTCGGTGAGAGCTGCGCCGCGCCGCGTCGCCGCACCGCTGACAGCTAAGGACTGACTTCCCTCTCCGGGCATCCTCCCTGGGCTGCCGGGAGGCGGCGGCGGAGGAGGAGGAGAAGGAGAAGGAAAGGGGGAGAAGGCGGAGAGCAGGAACGCGAGGAGGTGGACCTGGATCCGTTCCTCCCGGCCAGGACCCGAGCGGCCCCCGCTCCCGCTCCCCGCCGGCGCCGTGCGCTCTCCATCAGCCCGCCTGCGCCCACCCGCGATCCCCGGCTCGCCACGCACCGGGCCGGGGCCGGAGCCGCGCGGCAGGAGGTAAGAGCCCTGCTCGAGCTCCACGGAGGCGGCGCCGTGCCACCGGGGTCCTGGCCGTGCGCGGGGCCGGGCCGGGCTTGGGAACGGGGCCCGAGAGCCCGGAACGCCAGGCTCGGCTCCCGCGGCGGCGGCGGCGCAGGAGCCTCCGGAGTCTGGACTCGCCAGGCTGCGGGAGCCGGTGCGCCTGCGCCGCTCCAGAGGGGGAAGGGGGGAAAAACTTCCTACCCCCGGGGTGCATGCCCGGGGGCTGCCCCGAGCCAGGGTCGCGGCGGTCGGGGATGCTGGAAGCGTGTGTGACCCCCGGCTCTGGGCAGCCCCCTGGCTGGGCCCGGCAGAGTGCGCCCCTCTCCAGGACACCTCCCCGGAGAGGCCCAGGGCAGGGGCGGCTGGGGGCCAGGAGGAGGCACCGAGGGCTGGACCCGGGGGCGGCCGCGCGCCCTGCCCTTTGGGAAGGTGCGAGCCTCCATGCCGTGAGCAGCCAGGCTGGGTTTCCTGCCCCCTCCCGTCCTCACCCCGCAGTTGGGGACCCGGTCTCTTTACTCATCCCAAGTAACTTTCGAGGTAGAAGAGCTCGAAACCCATGGGGAGGGGACCCGCGCAGCCCTTGTTGTGACACCCCCTCTTCCCTTAGCACCTATGGGCGCCGCCGTGTTCGGGGACGCGGAAAGGAGAGCTTACGCGGACGGTGAGGCCGTGGTGTCAGGGAGGGAGGGGTTGTTTGTGTGCGGGATAGACAGTGTGGACGCGCACCCCGACTTCTTGGGGGTGCGGGGTGGCCGAGGGCTCGCGTCCGGGTTTCCGGGGCCTGGAGCCGGCCGAGGGTTGTCTGCGGTCGATCACAGCGCGGGTGAGGGCTCCGGGCAGCCTCTACCCTGGCCGGCCCCGAGGGAGGGGTGCGCTCCCCTGGCGCCCACAGAGCAGAACCGAGAGCCCGGCTAGATCCGGGGTAGATCCGCGGCAGCTCCCGGGGCAGGTCGGGTCTGCGCTGGCTGGGAAGGCGGGGACGCGCTGCCGCCTGCCGCCGCGGTCACAGAGGAGGGGATGGGGCAAAGCCGAGTCTCTCGGATGCCTGGATCCTCTAGCTGAGAAGCCAGGGGTCGTTCCCGGGCTCCGGGACCCAACGGTAGACACGGTCCAGCTGCGGGTCCTCCAGCGGGTCCCCAAGGATGCTGATGGGTGAGGAACCCCAGCTTCTGCCATCGCCGCTGCTCTGCTCCCCCTCCCCCCCCCCTGCTTGCGCCACGCGCGCCCCGGGCGAATCGGGGACGCAGGTATTTATGTAGCATTAGGCGAGACCTCGGCGGGCGCGGGGGAACCGCACCGCGGAGGACGCGGAGCTGCCGCGGCCGGAAACTTCCACTCCGCCAGCTCAGGGACAGTGGGCTCCGCTGCTGCGTGCTCCAGCTCCTGTCGGCGCCCTTACGCTGGGATTGGGATTGTGGCTCTGTGTGCAGTGAAGTCTGTCCTGTTCACGGCTGTGCTGACCCTAATTCCAGTCTCTTTAGAGTCATCTAGTCAAGAGTTCTTCCCCTGCGCTCTGCTCTGGTCCCTCACTCAGCCCCGGGAGGGCAGAGTTCAGGAGTTATTTCGGTTTAGGACCCATGACAGTAGACTTAACTAGCACACTTCATTCTGGTGTTCTTAAAAAACATATTGGGGTATGGAGAGCTAACTTTCTCACTCTTTAGGGAGGGAGGTAGGGAACAGTTACATAAATAGTTCATCCTGATGCAGGTCAAACACATCTGGTAACACAGAGGTGAATACTTGACAGACTGGTGGGTACGGATGGATTTGAGTAAGTCACATAATCCGGGTGTTTATGCAGGAATGGAGCTGTGTGCCGCTGAGGAATATAGACTCTGACCCGCACGATGTTCCAAGCCCACTGGATGTATCAATCCGGCTCTAAGATCAGGGAATTGCTAGCATCTGTGCCCTTAAACTCTATATGGATTTCATGGCATTTAAATTGGTTTATGGGCTGATGCATTTAACCACTTTTAATAACTTTTCTGCACAAGCATCTAATAAACCATACTTGCCCATGATTAGGGAAGCGTTTTCCCCTGTGCCGCCTCTCCATTTCTAGCACAGTGAACGGACATGTACGTTCTCCCAACTTTCACCTGCAAGCAACAATCCAAACGAAATACCTCGAGTTGTACAGAAAGAAAATATCCTATGGTAGCCATGGTAACCAAATAGATTAAGGGTTATTGGTTTTCATCTGTCTGTGATGGGGGGGGGATCTAGTATTGTGTCTTTTTAATTATGTTTCTAATGAGTGGTGGTCATACTTCAAGTCCTCGGTGTGGGAGATGAGCAAGACCGAGAATTCAGTTGTGTGAGAGGCTTGTGGCCACAAAGCGGAGGGGAGCCCGAGAGAATGACTTCTGCTAACTGCAGCTCCTGGTACCCAGCGAGCAAATGGACGGAGCCTTTCTTGTATTTCAAGTGGATAAGAATTGAGTCCCTTCCTTTAAGATGAAAAAAAAAATGTATTTTGCTTTTAAGCGCTTACTAAATGAACCTTTTAAGTCCAGCTCTTGTTTTCTAGGAATAAACATGTTAGAAGTGTGGCTGTTGGTGCGGATTGCGTGTTACAGTTGTTCTCCACACCTGTCAGTCTAAGTGAGGCATATCGTTAGTCTATTCAAATCTCGCCTATTTCAATATTCATGCATTTCCATGGTGATTCATTCCATCTTTGTTTATTTAGTCAACCTTATAAATCTTTGGCATCAATTTCACTTGTGCCGTCTTTTTTTTTTTCTTTTCGTTCATTTATCAATTGATTTGGCTGCAAATCATTCCCATTGAAAGCATTTCCTTTTTTCCCCCTTCTAGTTCCCAAAAGTTCACAGTATTCTTCATTCCACACTGTTTTAAAGGGGTTAAATTTTGTAATAGACCCAAATAACACCACTGATGCTAATGTAGGTTTTTAGCATCTCAGTTGACATGTATGTGTGCATGAGGTTTTTTTTTGTTTTGCTTTCTTCGGCTTACAATAAGGCTGTCTTGCTTTATGACCCAAAGATATCAATCCAATCTGGCAGAATTGACTAAAAGTCTGTCTTCCTTCTTCCCTTCTCCCCTTCCTTTTTTTCCTACCCCGTATGACTCAAGGAGTTCTGTATGTTTCCCGTTATATCTGGCTCAAGCAGACTTGAGGACTTTATTTATTGGACAGGGCCTGTCCTTCTAAGATCTTTTCTCTTCCAGTAGTAGCCAAAGACAGAAGGCTGGGGAGCGTCAGAGGATTTTCAGGTGCAGCACACATTTATCCACCACATAGAGTGTCCCTGGGATCATAGTAACCTTGCAAGCTCACTGAACAGGCAGTTTTGCTTAGAGTGAGTGATAATTTTTCACCTGCTTTCAACTTTGCTTCCTAAGGATGCAGGCCCATGCTAATCGCACCCTGTCTGCTTCAGAAATATCACCGCAAGCACGAGTACTCTACAGACTATTAGGATCAGGGGAAGTAATTGGAATACTTAACGTTCAAAGTCAGATGGAGAAGTGGAATTCTTGCCAGCCTTGTGATTCTATAATCAGTCAACTAAGTGCCTCCTTGGGGGTGGAGGGAGGAAGAAAAACCGTGGGTAAGAAAATCCAGCTGATGGTTGCGGTGGCTGAGGAGAAACCGAGGCAGAAACCATGTAGGATGACTAGAGAACACAACCTCTCTTTACGGACAGAAAACTTACCTGTAGGACCAAGTGTTCAGAAACTGGAAGAGTATTTGTAGCTTGTGCAGAAGATGTCATTTGTACTTCCTTGGGAAATCAGGGGTCATTTTCTAATATGCAATATATATATATATATATGTATATATATATTATATATTCGGTAACAATCTTTGGAAAGTACTTCCATCTGAAGAAAGTTTACCTAGAAGTGGTCCTCACAATTTTGGTGAAGAAGGAAGCGTGGGTCAGAATTCTTTGCCCTCCCGTTGGATCGGAATTACTGAGATCAGGACCGTTCTGAAAGCAAGCTCTGGGCTCTGCCTCCGACAGCCACACGCGTACTTCCCCAGAGTCCCAGGTCAGAAAGGAAATCTGCACTTCCTCCCAGGAAAGCACTTGAGAACAGGGAACTTGAAGCTGTAAATTAAGATGAGGCAAGTTGGTCCCTGGAAGTAGCAACACTGTTATTCGTGTAGGGAACGTGATTATCTTGGGGCATTTCCACCCTTACGGCGAGAAGGGGGAGATTTCTCATTTCCCGTGAGAGGATACCTGCGTGAAATGCAGGTGGTCCAGAGACGCCTAGCTGGCAGCAGCCGATGCTGAATCAAGCTAGAGCAGAAACGGTCCGGGATGGTCATGATAGGGGGTCAGATTTGGGCCAAGATGTAAACTCTCCAACATTTAAAGGCTGTCATTGGCCCCACACGTGTCAGTTTTTATCATTATTGTATAGAGTTTTGAAATGTTTAAATTGTTGATCTTTTAAAGGATATATGCACACATATATACAAATATACACTGAGCGGCCAGAATATTATGACCGGCCAGATTATTATGACCACCCCATCAGTACAATGAAGTGAATTAGTTATGCAAATAACAATAATAATAAAACCTTGAGAGTATTTGCTTAGGAAGTTTTCAATATTCAGTATTTTTGGAAGTGTCAATGAAGTACTGATGGGGTGGTCATAATAATCTGGCTGGTCATAATAATCTGGCTACTCGGTGTATATATTCTGCCAACTTTATTTCTCCAAAATGACCACTTGAACATAAAATTCGCCATCTTCGCCATGTTTGAGCATATAGCTCAGTGGTGTTAATGTTCACATGGTTGTGCAGTGGCTGGCCAGAACTTTTCATCATGGGAACTGAAACGCCCTACCCATTAACCATCCGCTGCCCATCTCCCCTCCCAGCCCCCTGCCAAGATCCAGTCCTCTTCCCTTTTTTTATGTGTGAATTCGACTACTGTAGCTGCCTCACATAAGTGGAATCTTACAGGACATGTCTATGAACATGGACATGCAATATCTCTTCCAGGTCCTGCTTTCACTTCTTTTGGATATATACCCAGAAGTGGGATTGCTGCGTTCTAACAGTTTTTAACCCTGATATATCACATTGATCTTCTGTTTAACACTAGATTGCCCAAGGAAGTCATTTTGACTGCTTTTTAATTTCAATTAGAAAAACAATTATGTATATAAGGACACAGTGTCTTAGAATTTTGTGACTTTTTGTACAACATATAAATGCGTTTATTAATAATTGTAGTTACCTCCCCCGTCCTTCATTTCTGGTATATATATATATATTATACCTATATTGCCCAAAAGCAGTCATTTTGACTGCTTGGGAAATTTTAAATAATCAAATGACTCTTATTATTGAATTGAGTAAATTTCTTATATGACCAGTTCGGCTCTGTATTGAAATAACAGTTTTCATTTTTTTCGATTACCGTCACATGATAACATACAAGTACATGATAAATTGTCGATACTTGATAAGTTGCAGTTGCTCAATAAGCTAAACTAGTCCTTGTTATTCGAATCTTTATGCAGTGATACTTGTTCTAATAAGTTGTTTATTTTATTTCTTTTGCGCCCTAAATTCATGAAAGAAATGTCGAATAGAAGTGAGTTATTGGAAAAGCTAAGGAACATAAGTGAAGAGTGCTCCGATATTATTCTTTCACAATGCAGTCATTTTGACTGCTTTTGGGCAATATAGCTATATACTAAGTTTCAGTCTTTCTAGTGTTAAGAGATTGGGTGACAATGCGGTTAACAGAACACAGATAACGAATGCAGTAGAGGTGACTGACACCCGCTCTTCCTTTCCTGCATGCACATCTCCTGGTGAGCCCCTCCAGTCTCTTACACTTTGCTTCTAGGGCTCCCCGGGTCGCTGTGGAATGGCCGGGCGGGTAAAGGCATGGGCTTAGTGTCAGAGTTGAAGTCCAGTCTCTGGTGCCTACTAGCCGTGTGGCCTTGGGAAAATCCTTGAACTTTGGTGTTCTCTTTTTATAAAAAAAAATTTAAAAATATATTTCTATTGATTTCAGAGAGGAAGGGACAGGGAGAGAGAGATAGAAACATCAATGATGAGAGAGAATCATTGATTGGCTGCCTCCTGCACACCCCACACTGGGGATCGAGCCGCAACCCAGGCATGTGCCCTTGACTGGAATCGAGCCCAGGACCCTTCAGCCTGCAGACCAACACTCTATCCACTGAGCCAAACCAGCTAGGGGTGGTTCTCTCTCTCTCTCTCTCTCTCTCTCTCTCTCTCTCTCTCTCTCTCTCTCTCTCTCTCTAAATGGAGGGTATAATCATAGGCGAGATAACCCTGAAAAAGCCTGCATCACAGTGTCTGGCCTGGAGAAGTGCTCTAGAAAGGAGAGCTTAGGTCAAGGGGTAGTAATACAAGAGGCAGCAGCAACCCTTACGATCTGAGAAGCGTAGACGCCCATCCTGTTAAATGTGCTCATATACACGTTTTCATGGTGTGCCAGAGTGTGTACGTATTGGATTCTGTGAGTCTTGTTATCAGTACTTAACTCTGAAATGCATAAGAGATTTGCATCACAATTGCAATAGCTAAAAATATCCTTGAGTGGATTTGATATGTGAACTCTTAATCCCATTTTCCATATCATAATTTTAGAGTTGATGTGGATTTTAGAGGTCAGCTAATCCACCTATTATTCAATCACCAAACCTGTATCAAGCCTCAATAATATCATAATAACAATAATAATAGCTTCCAGTTATTGCTGCCCACTGTATTTTAGTACTTTACATATATTATCTCTAATCCTCATATCGACACTGCGAGGTAGGGATAATCCCGCATTTTACAAATGAAGACGACACTCAGAAAGGGAATCAACTGGCCCAAGCCCACAAATCTCGTCACGTTGGCCAGCTGGGTGTGAACCCAGATCTGTCAGCTACCAGTCTGTCTGTCTTGTCTTTTCTGTGTGTGTGTGTGTGTTTCTGATGCTCCAGACTGGGTCTCAGTGCACTGGCATTCACATTGCCTGTTATGTGCCAGGTACTGCCTTGTCTGTGCCAATTAACATTTTAAATAATTCTCTTAGAGGGAAGGTGAGCTAAAATAAGAATATTTACCAGGTCTGACCGACATTCATCATCATTCTGGATTTGCCCACCTGCTTCCATTTACTCTGGTTCCTAGAAGGCTAATGAGAAAAAGTTGTAGATGCTTGAGTAGCATCTGTTTCCTTATTGAGCCAGTGTAATAAGTAGCAAATTAAAGACGAGAAACAAAGTAGAAAGGATTAAAGACATATCCAGGGACGACTGGAGACCAATCTGGGCTTGTTCACTCTTGACTCCCCGGAGCCTAGCACAGTGCCTGGCACAAACCTCATTAGTGAAAATGTTTGCCGAGAGCCTCTGTTTTAGATTCTTCCTTCACTCCATGGCTACGTACGTATCTGCTCCTGATTTTCATTGTGTGGAATGTTAGATGCTCTACTTGGCCATCTATCTGCTAAATATGCGTATTGGTGAGTTTAACTAACCTAAATGGAACCTTCTAGGGTTTATGACTTGAGACTTTGAAAACTAGCTTCCTTGGAGCTTCTTCATCCCAGTGATGACTTGAATCTATTTGACACTGTTGAGAATTGACACAGAGTTCGTCCTTCACAGCATGCTTGCTTGCAAAGGGATGTCCCCACTCAGATTTTTAAGTTTTGGGGATTTCACAAAAGCATTGTTTTAAATAAAATGAAGCACCTGGAAATGACATGGACTGCCGTGAAAGGGCGGGAACACTGTGTTTTCCAACAACTTCAGTCTTGTCTTTATTTTTTTAAAATATATTTTTATTGATTTCACAGAGGAAGGGAGAGGGAGAAAGAGATAGAAACATCAATGATGGGAGAGAATCATTGATCTGCCTCCTGCATGCCCCACACTGGGGATCGAGCCAGCAACCCAGGCATGTGCCCTGACCGGGAATCGAACTGTGACCTCCAGGCTCATAGGTCAGTGCTCAGCCACTAAGCCACACCGGCTGGGCAAGGGGTTTGTTATTTTGCCATTGAATTCGCTGATTTGCTTGAAGTGAAAAAAATATAAGATGACCATGCTCTAATTCTGGCTTTCTGAACTAAAAGCAAGGGCCACGGGATTTGGGAAGTGTAAGCCCGCCTTTGGAAGCTGGGTTTGTGACCTGGAGGCAGGAGAGAGGGAGAAAGAGAAAGAGAGAGAGAGAGAGAGAGAGAGAGAGAGAGAGAGAGAGAGGGAGTCTATGTGCGCGTGTGTATGTGTCTGTGTGCATGTGTGTGTCTGTGTGTGTGTCAGTGTCTGTCTCTGTGTGTGTGTGTGTGTGTGTCTGTCTGTGTGTGTCAGTGTCTGTCTCTGTGTGCGTGTGTGTGTCTGTGTGTGTGTCAGTGTCTGTCTCTGTGTGCGTGTGTGTGTGTGTGTGTGTGTGTGTCAGTGTCTGTGTGTGTGTGTGTGTGTGTGTGTGTGGCCGATCCGGCTCCTGAAGAGCCTGCTGTAAGAGGAGTGCTGTAATCTATTCGGTTCATGCTGTTCCAACCAGCTTTAATCATCACAAGTTGAATAATATTCAAACTGTGAAAGGAACATATTTCTTGCTGAAGACAACGTGTGCCAAGTGGAAGTGCCAAAGCCTCTCAGTGTAGGATCTATGGCAACACCTTGCAGAAAAAACAGAACACCTGGATTGCTCCATGTGACGTGGGAAAACAGCTTTTCTCCACAATCAAATGGCACTAAGATTTAAAATTTCCTTCTTTCACCCTGGCCAGGTAGCCCAGTTGGTTGGAGCATTGTCCCATACACCAAATGGTTACGGGTTCGATTCCCAGTCAGGGCTCATGCCTAGGTGGTAGGTTTGATCCCGGGTCCAGGCATGTATGGGAAATAACTGATGCATTTTCTTCCTCACATCAATGTCTCTCTTTCTCTCTCTCCCTCTTCCTCTCCCCATTCCCTCTCTCTCTCCTCACCTCTCTCTCTAAAAAAATAAAAATAAAAAAAATCAATGAACATGTCCTCAGGTAGGGTTTTTTTTGTTTTGTTTTGTTTTTTAAATTTCCTCCTTTTCATGCCAGAGCAGAAAAATGATTTTCATGGAAGCCATGCTTCGTGGAAGCCACCACCTCTCATGTGAGCTAAAGGGACATCTATCTCCCCAGGCCCAGGTACCTGACAGGGTCTGCAGGAGAAGTCTGGCGGTCCAGGGCCCCCCTGGAGAGAGCGGATGTGGGTTGTGTGACCTGGGAAGCACCGGTGACAGGACATAAGGGGAAGGTCGTGGGCAGCCACTAGGAGGAAAGCAGCTTGAGCCACTGCCTTCCTGGGATAAAGACACACAGACCGTCAGGCTGTGGGCTCCGCCCTGGGTTTCTCCATGGCAACACCTGCCTGCGCCCAGGCCTCCCCCTCACATCCCGGTGAGGAGGGCATCCCAGGGCCACCGCCCGGTTCGGGCTCCCCGCAGGAATAGACAGCTCGTCTCCGGATTCTGCAGAAACTGCAGAGCCATCCATGTTGGGGAGGATTCCTGGGGGAGGCTGCGAGGTGGGGTGGGCACTCACTGAGCTGTGAAGTCGCCATTCGAGAGCTGTCACTTCAGCTCTTTTCATTCCAGGTGTGTCTCCCAGGATGTCTGGTCTTCAGGAACAGTTTTTGATTCTGGACTAGACACTCGGGCCAGAGATAGTCTCCGTGGCCGTAGGAAAAGGGTGAGGCAGTGGCCTCTCTGACTCTCTGCTCCTGTGTGACCAGGGGGCCTCTGGGTGTGGGGACCGGTGTAGGGGACATGAGATTGACAGCTAGGGACTGAGCATGGAACAGCATGGAGGGCAAGACTCGGTCCCTGTCCTGCCCAAAGGTACAATTAAAACATATTTACTTTCAACTCAACAACAAACAGCCTGATTGAAAAATGGGCGAACGACTTGGTTGGACATTTCTCCAAAGAAAATATACCCATAACCAATAAGCACGTGAAGAGATGCTCAACTCCATCCTGATCATTAGGAAAATGCAGATGGAAACCACGGTGAGCTACCACTTACTTCACAGCATCAGGAGACTGTTCTGAAAACAAGCAGGAAATAACGGGTGTCGGTGCCGATGTGGAGAAATTGGAGTCCTCATGTGCTGCTCGTGGGAATGTAAAATGGTGTAACTGCTGTAGAAGACGGTATGGCCGTCCCTTAAAACAAAACAAAGCATGTAGTTACCATGTGATCCAGCAATTCTGCTTCTGGGTATGTACCCAAAAGAAGTGATAGCAAGGACTTGAATAGATATTTACACACCCATCTACATTCATAGCAACAGCCAAAATGTGGGAGCAGCCCAAGTGTTCATCCATGGATGAGTGGATAAGTAAAATTTGCCATATACACACAATGGAATACTATTCTGCCTTAAAAATAAAGGAAATTCTGGCTCTGGCCAGTGTAGCTAAGTTAGTTTGGAGTGTTGTCCCGTACACCAAAAGGTTTTGGGTTCAATTCCCCGTCAGGGCACATGCCCAGGGTTGCACGTTGGATCCCCAGCATATGGGAGGCAGCTGATTGATGTTTCTCTCTGGAGTCGATGTTTCTCTATCTCCTTCTCTGTTCCTCTCTTTCTAAAATCAATAAGGGCATGTCCTCGGGTGAGGATTTTAAAAAAATAATAATAAAAAAATAAAAAGGAAGGAAATTCTAAATCATGCTACAACATGGATGTACGTTGAGGACATTACGCTAAGTGGAATAAGCCAGTCACAAAAGAGAGATATTGTAGGAGTCCACATATATGAGGCACCTGGAGTCATCAAATTCATAAAGACAGAGTAGAATGGTGGCTGCCAGGGGCTGGGGCAGGGGCAATGGGGAGTAGTTGTTCAGTGGGTACGCAGTTTCAGTTGGGGAAGGTGGGAAGGTTCTGGAGATGGATGGACTGTGGTGGTAATGGCTGTGCAGCATTGCGAATGCACCCAGTGCTGCTGAACTGTGCACTTCAGTGGTTAAAATGATGCTTTGTTATATATTTTTGCCACAGTAAAAAAAAAAAAAGACTTCTAAATATATTCCAAACCAGTTCTCCTCCAGTTCTCCTCATTCTTTAAGCAATCTTCTTGCCGTGGCCAGGGGGGGGGGGGGGTGCAGAGAAGGCATTACTTGGACAGTTCAATACTTACTGAGCACTTGCCGTGGATCTAGCCCTTTGCTGGACATTTATTTTGTTTGAGGTATAATCATCATGGCAATACAATCAAATCTCAAGTGTTCACCGAGTTGTGCTCATTGTATATACCTGTGTAGCACCACCATCCAAACCAAAATATAAAACATTTGCATCACCCCAAAAAGTTTCCTGTGACCGCGCCAATCAAGCCCTTCCTCCCCACCTGCTTGCTGATGCCCGTCGCCACAGGTTAGCTCTGCCTGGTGTTGACTTCCGTGTATCCAGACAGGGGCAGTGTGTGATCTTCGGCGCCGGCTGGCTTCGCTCGGCACACGGTGTCTGCCCTGCATCCATGCCGACATGCGTCCCTGTTGTCCCTTCTCTACGGCGAGGTAGCATTCCGTGGCAGGTTCCACACTCTGTCCATCCTCCCGTGGATGGACGCTGCGTGGCGCTGTGTTTGGAGGCAGCGAGCAGGGAGAGAGGATGGTAGCTGGCCACTGGGAGTGTCCCCGCAGGGTGGGGTCATGGTGCGAGTGCTCCGTGCTGGGGGTTGTCCTGCTGACCGGCAGCACACCCAGAGGTGAGCGGTCTCCAGGTCGTGGCGGTTTGGTGATTGTCGCTAAAAGTATGACATCCAGTGGGCCGGATGCACATGCTGCTGCTGAACAGATTTCTCCCCTGAGGGCACGTCACCCGGGAAGCCAGGTCTCTATCAGGAGGCTGCTGGGTGACTCTGCACGGAGGACAGGAAGTTGCTGATGGTCGAAAGGTCAGTGTCTTTGAGCTGTGTCTGCACTGTCTCCTGCTCAGGTGCTCAGCTGCAGCCTGGCCATGCCTGTGGGGGAGGGAGTGGGCTGGGAGGGGGCCAGTCCCCAGCTCGTCCCTTCCTCTCTGGTGTGGAGCCTCAGGGCTGGTTCACATGCTCTGTCTGTAGCCTTTAGTCCAGCGGTTCTCAACCTGTGGGTCGTGACCCCTTTGGCGGTTGAACGACCCTTTCACAGGGGTCGCCTAAGACCATCCTGCATATCAGGTATTTACATGACGATTCATCACAGTAGCAACATGACAGTGATGAAGTAGCAACGAAAATAATTTCATGGTGGGGTCACAACAGGAGGAACTGTATTTAAAGGGCCAGAAGGTGGAGAACCACTGCTTTAGTCCGAGACAGGAGCGTGAGCACTCGTCGGTCTCTCTCTGCGGTTGCTTCGCACTCTGTTGTGGCCAGTGCTCTGGTGAGTCTGTCATCTGGCTCTGGGACCCGTGTCCGCATTTCCACATTCCTGGAGACGGTACAGGTGGAGAGAGTGTGTGAGACCACAGCTCGGACTGTTGCTGCGCCCCAGAGCACAGGGGAGACACAGGGGAGCTGGTCAGGGTGGGCTGTGGTCACTGCGAAGCCCCACGGAGTGGGGAGAATTAGGAGGACCCCAAGGGCCAGTGGATTGACAGTCTCCCTCCTTCCATTCGGTAGCGTCACTCTGTACCCCCATTGCCCATCCCAAGTCCACCAGCTCACACGTTCAGTCCAGCTGACAGCCTGCTCGCCCCTGTGAGAGGCCGTTGGACGACCCAGCTTGGGGTTGCACAGTGATTTCTCGTGGAGGCATTGCTCTGAAGTCACCTCGGAGAGAGGGCAGTGGCACAGCGGGGGTGGGGTCGGTGGGGTGGGGGGAGCCCCACGACCATGCTTGGCGCCCTCAACAGAGCCCACAGTGCTGATGCTCATGGGACGGGAAACAAAATGGAGTGTGGACTCCCTCTCAGCAGCCAGGGCCCCATGAGACGCGCTGCCCACGGGGCACAGGGAACTATGTTTCCGACGGGACTGGAGAGTAGGAGAGGAACTGTTGGCGGAGGGACTGTCTGCTGGCTCCAGGGGCCACTCTCCGACCCCCTCTCCCTCTTCCTTCTCTAGAAGCCTCACCCGTCTCTCTGCCCAGCTCAGACCCTGCTCGTCCTCCAGGGAGATCCCACCTGTGGGCATCACCTGGCCTAGGTTCTCCACATACCCGCTCCATAGGGTCCCCAGCCGACCGTGTGCCCCTGGGGGCACCGACCTCCTCACCTTTTGTTGATATTCCTTTGGTGACCTTCCTCTGAGGGCCCAATGCTGGGCACGGGTCACAGTTTGGACGAGCGAGGCTCTGAGAAGGGGAAATGCCACCTGAGACTCGCCAGGCAGAGGCAGGGCTGGACCAGAATCTCAGGCGTGGGAAGAGCATCGGAACCGGGAGAGGAGGGGCCTGGGTGAGGATCCACTCCTGGGGCCTTGGGCTGTTTCAAGCTGTTCTGGGTGGAAAAGTGAAAACCCTTGGAATTCTCTCCGTGTGTTGTTACTGTCAAGTGGGAGCGGGGACGATTCCCTAATATGTGCAACTAGAAAAGAGATCCCTGCACCAGGGTGTGAAATGACGGTGCGTCCAAATCGGAGCCACAGAAAGGTGGTCTGTGCTCCATTTTTATTGGCATCGGACACAAGCCTTTCCAGGGCACTAACCCACATGCTCATCGGAAGTCCTTGCGCAGAGGGGTCTTCGGTGAGAGCCCAGCCTGTATTCTGTATTTGGCTCCCAGGTTTTGCCTGCGCCCTTCCACCAATCCTCTTTCTGTCCCTCGTCCCCCTCCACCACCCCCCCCCCCCATCCTCTGGGTTCTTGTCTCCCCTCTGCCCAGCTATGAACCGCAGAGCCTGGTTGTCTTGGGAAAGCCCGTCATGGAGCACGCGTTTGGGCGCTGGGGTGGGGTTGGCGGAAGAGCGGACATGGAAACCCTCCCTGGAAACCATCAGGAAAGAGGCCAACCACTTCTGTGGAGGCTGAGAACTAAATTCCTAAAGTGACAGTTTATCATGAATTTGGTTATTTGAGAGGATCGTTTTTCAGAAGGAAACTTGGTTAATTAAAAGACATCAGGGATATATTTACTATGGTGTCAAGAATGTAAAAACAGAAAAGAACATAGAAAAAGCGAAAATAGTGCCACAGTGTTAGCCGTAGTCATCTTGCTACTTGCAAATTCTCCAGATTTTTAAAAACAATCAGCATATTTTTCATACTGGGAAAAATGAGAACTTGTTTAACAGGGGAAATGGAACTGCAATAATAAGGTTAATTTTTGCCACCCGCAATAAGGGTTTGTGTGTATGCCCACACAAATGCGGGGGAAACATGACAGGGACTGACCGTAATGTGGAAGAAATGTTCACACCACCAGTTCTTAAAAGGGAGGAAAGAACAAGATCGTTTCAGACAACTCCGTAGCCAGTGCCCCTCACGGAGCATCTCAGACTCTCTTTCCTCCTGGACTCCTTCCTGCAGGGGCGGGGTGGGGGGGAGGGAGGAGGGTGGGGGCTTTGTGCTTAAAGGTAGCGAAGCTAAAGCAGGCATCTGTCCCTAAAGCCCGTCTCCTTGAATGCGGTGGCAGCTTTTTAAATATCTGTGCCCCCAAGTGGTCGCTTGTACCTGTAAATTACAGCCAGCAGGAAGGTTGCCGTTGAGCAGGTCCTGGGAAACAGGACACATACACACACCCAGAATTTACTGATGGCCGAGATGATGACAATACAGGACACAGAGGAGTGGAAAGGGCGGAAGAAACTCAAATTTCTTTGTGTGCGTGTGTGTGTCTGTGTCTGTCTGTGTGTCTGTGTGTCTATGTGTCTGTGTGTCTATCTGTGTGTGTGTGTGTGTGTCTGTGTGTGTCTGTGTCTGTGTGTGTCTGTGTCTGTGTGTGTGTCTGTGTGTGTAGCAAAAGATGGGAGAATTTTCTCAGTTTACCTTCCCCATGCTCCCCCAGAATGAAGTGTGTGTGCTTCCATTTGCAAAAGGGCCTGGCCAGAAGGGGTGTGGATGGCTGTGAGCAGAGCCCCCCCAAGATTCTGGGGACCCGGCCTCTGTGTCTCTGGAGTGCTCCCCATGCCTTTGACACTGGCTTCCCTGCAGAAGCAGGTCTCTGAGAGGCTCCTCGGTGGCCTGGTAGAGGCTGTCCCTGGAGAGGGGATTGTGTCTCCATAGAAGGCTTTACCTCTGATAGAGACGTAAAAGGAGGAGGCAACTTTCTGCCCCTCGGCCACCGGAAAATGCATCTTGCCTCTTGTGAAACTCTGGTGGCTACAAGCTCGTCTCACACAATTTTATTGTTTTGCATCGCTGCCTGCCAATCTCAGGTGAGGGTTTCCTGGGAGCAGGAAGGAGGCCGATACTGGGGACAATTAAAAAAAAAGTTACCCCCTGTCATCAGCACGTCGCACGGCAGTTGGGCCAGGAGAATAATTGCCTTTGCGATGAGGCTGCTGAAGACAAGCAGAACTTGCTAAGCGAGACACACCGCGGCGAATGGAGTCCTGTTGCATGGCCTTCGAGAAAAATGTACTTTCACTTTAACAAAGGGTGGATGTTTGCATTTCCCCCCCCTTCAAACCTTTAAATCTGATGAATTCTCTTGAATAACCGCATTTTCAGAAGTCTCTGGCTCTACAGAGGTGGTCCACTGTCACGCCCACAAGAGGGCATTTTCTCATCAACTTCTGTAAAAGCGATTTGTTTTCTAAAGAGAGGCTGGGAGGCCTGCGGGACGGAGCGTGAGCACAGAAGCAGGGGCTGGAGCGCTGCTTGCAATCGAAGGCTTCCACTTAGTGAGTCCTGCCGGCGTGAGCCAGTGTGGCGGCCCCTCGCTCACTGCGTTTCCTCTGCTTTTAATGTCTTCCTTCCAGAATGACTGGGCACCAAAGGAAACCTTTGCAAGAGTTTATTTTTCCAGATACAAGATGCCATGTGCTCGCATGTAGCTGGTATGTAGTGTACGTGGCTGCGGTTCATTCCTACAACCGGTGTCACCCGTCATGATGTCTGTACTAAATGTGATTTGCTAACATTTTAAGACTCTGGTCCAAGTGCTCCGGTACAAAGAGCCCCCACCTTCTCCAGAGACTTAATGTGGAAAAGAAAATAGCTAAATACTGGAGTGTAATCTAGATAATTGGACCAAGGAAAGAGGTGGCTATTTTGGATTGGGTAGTTAGGAGTACTTCTCTGAAGGGTAACAAAGAGTCTACTGTGCTTTTTTAAAAAAATGTTTATTGATTTTAGAGAGAGAGGAAGAGAGAGGGATAGAGAGATAGAAACATCAGTGATGAAAGGGGATCATTGATTGGCTGCCTCCTGCACACCCCCTACTGGGGATCGAACTCACAACCCCGGCATGTGCCCCGACCGGAAATTGAACCAGTGACCTTAGTTCATGGGTTGACACTCAACCACTGAGCCACAGCAGCCGGGCCAAATAGTCTACATTTATTTCAGGGGTGGGGAACTTTTTCTCTGCCAAGGGCCATTTGGATACTTATAACATCATTCGAGAGGCATACACAATTATCAACTTAAAAATTAGCCGGCTCTATTTGGTCAAACATGTGATTAACTCACCCCTAATGTCTTGGCAGGGCCAGACCAAATGATTTTGTGGGCCTTATACGGCCCTCAGGCCAGATGTTCCCCACCCCTGTTTTATTTCATTGGCACTGATACTATTTGGATTACAAATGTAGTAAAACCTTTAGACTTCCTTCTTCAAAAAAAAAATAGTTGCAATGTTTATTACCATGAAACATGATGAAAATGGGGGCAGCAACATGGCGTTGCCCATTATTCATTTGTTAAATTTCATTTAACAATTACCACCTACTTTTGACCCCGTCATTTTAAAAAAATGAATATGTTAACACCAAAGAGTACAAAGGATGTAAGTGCAGAATATAAGACAGTTGAATAAATAATAGTGTTTTTGAAAAATTCCTACATACTCCTGCATTTTCTCATTTCCATGAACTTTGAGAACTTCAGCCCGGGCTTGTCCTGCTCGTGATAATTGTCCACCTTCCCCATCCATGAGGACCGAGCTACAGAAGGCACAGTAATGGGGCTCTGCTGGTGCCAGTTCCCCAAGCCTGCCCAGCTCACAGCCTGACATACAAGACACAGAGCAGAAGGCAGCAGACCCCTAGCCCTGGGGGTCCAGGATACTTGCAGGATACTTGAGTCCAGCCCAAAAGCTACGATGGCCTTGGAGATCCACGTGACATTTTCTGAAGCCAGGAGTCACAGCTCTGCTTTGAAGACATGTTTCAGAAGATCAAAGCAGGATGGGTCAGGCAAATCAAGGAGGGCTTCATGGAGGAGGTGTGCCTTCCACTTGGCCTTCAAGGATACATAGGTATAAAGAAGAGGATCATGGATTATAAGGGGCAACATATTCATTTCTTTCTTAAGTTAATGTGGAACATTTTTTTTTATAACAAAACCCATCCATTGTGTAATATTTTTAGGCATAACAATGTAATAATCTCCAAAAACCTGTTCTGCAGGTGTGGCTATTAATATGTTATCATCCTTTCTTCTCGATTTTTGTTTTGCATTTTTACAATAGCAGGGCCATGTTGCATATGAAATTTTGAGACTTGGTTTTTTAACTTTGGAACACTTTCCCATGTCATTAAAAATGATTCTTAAACATCACTTCTTCATGCCCACAGTCCATCATGCCTGCCGTCTGGCTTATCAGCCATTCCCATCAGGTGGCCTTTTTTCCTACTAGAACATTCTGGCAGGTATTCTCGCATATTATTTTGGTTCATAATTTTGGTGTCAGACAGATCTGACAAGTCTCAGCTCTGAGGGTAACATCAGGCTCGGCATTATCCATCCAGCCTATCATGTCACGTGGACATAATAGCGCCAGCCAACGGGGGCTTGTGAGTTACAAGAGAGAATGTTTTGGATAGAGTTCTAGAAATAGAGTTACCAAGGTTTGATATTTTAAAAATTATATATCTTTCCAGCTATAAGAGGAATGTTTTTTTTATAGAAAATGTTAACAAAAAGGAAAATCCTGCCTGATCTCATCACTAGAGGATAAAAACAATTAACCTTCTAGAATCTATTATTTGTCACTTTCAGCAGAATTTGGATCATACTATTTCTCTTTCTCTCTCTCTCTCTCTCTCTCTCTCTCTCTCTCTCTCTCTACATACATATAGTATATATAATCTTATCTCCTGCTTTTTTCTCCGTCTTAACCTTGTGTTGATTTTCCATTGTCATTTTGCATTTAGATATGTGATCTTAAAAGGCTGTATTTCATTATATTCTGTTATATTAATGTGCCATTTAATTTAACTACCTTCCTATTGTTGGCCATATAGATAATTCAGTGATTTGCTATCAGAACTGACATCACAGTCAGATATTGTTGAGCATCGATATCTGCAGACATTTTGGATTATTTCCGCAGGATTCATTCCTAGAGCTGGGACTCCCGAGTCAGGCAGGAGCATCCTCAAAGCATCGATCTCTATCGACGCATTCCCCCAGACTGCCTGTGCTGTTTACTCTCCCATAAATAGCACGTGCACACTCACATCACAGCACCCTTACCTGCTATAATCTTTATAAATACCTTAGTCGTGGCACAGATGAGTGATGGCATCTCGTGGTCTCCATTGGCCCTCCCTTGATTACCGGTGGGCCGGAGCATTTGTGTCTGTGTTTATTGACATCCCTGTCCTTTGCCTGTTCTTCTATTTATATTCATCTTTTTCTTATTGATTGGTGAGAGCTCTTTATGCATAGGAAGATAGTAACCTTTTGGTGTCATGTTTAGAAATATTTTTCCCAGTTTGTCATTTGTCTTTTAAATTCGTTTATGGTTTCTTGGTTATACAGAGGCCTTTAATTTGCTCTTTATCAGCCGTTTTCACTTTGATGTTTCCTCTTGTTTTTAGTCTGAGAAAATCCTCTCCTCTCCTGGCTTTCGATATCTATTTGTTTACCTCTCTGCTACTTGTTTGAAGATTTCATTTTAAAAATTCAACTTTTTATCCAGTTCTAAGTTATCTCGTTTTGCTATAAGATGGAAGACAGGAATTTAATTATTTCTTAATAGTGAAATGATTCTTCCAGTTCTGTTTACTGAGTGAGCTTGCTTTCCTCCTGATTCAAAAGATTACTTCTCGCTCACACTGAATTCTCCTATCAGCGAGGGCATGTTTCTCTCTGACCCGGGGCTAACCCACATGAATACAATGTTATTATGTTTTAAAATCTGGTACCATAGATCATCTTCATTATTATTATTTTCCAAAATATTTTTAGCAACTATCTCTGACATACCTAATAGGCCAGATGAACTTTAGAATCTTTGGCCAAGGTAAAAAAAAATCTTTTGTTGACTTTTTTTACATGGTATCCATATGAATTAGATGGTATTTATAAATTGATGTATAAAGAATTGACATATCCTCATCATAATATGGAGTCTTCTCATTTAGGAACATGCTATTCTATTCTCTCTCTCTCTCTCTCTCTCTCTCTCTCTCTCTGTTTATTTAAGTTTACTTTCATATCCCTCTGTAAACATTTGTGTGGGGTTTTTTCATGTGAGCTTTGCACTGCTCTTAGAAACTTCATTCCTAGCTGCTGCATATAGAGGTCTTTCTGTCCAATTGTATTTTCTAATGATTTCTTGCTAACAAATAAGAAAGCTCTTAATTTTCTATGTATTCATTTTGTACCTTGCCAGGTTATTGCACTTTCTTATGAACAGAATTATTTCAAGGCTTTTAAAACCTGCGGATCATTTTGCCAAGAGGGTATAAGCACAACCAGTAGCGTCTGGGGAGAGCCGATATTACCACTTTTAAGAGTCTTCATTAACTTGGAAGAAAGTAGCGTCTCACTGTATCTCGTACACCATTTCAGTGCCGTTTCTGATGCTGTGCCTGAGCCCTGGTAAGCAGGATGTGTTTGGGGCATGTAGTCCCAGGGTGCAGTGCTCATGAGCAGGCCTCTCCGGAAGCAGCGGTGGTGGCTGTCGTGGCTCTGGTGTCCCGGAGGGTGCAATTCTGAAACAGGAGTTTGAGGTCCACAGCCCTGCCTTTGGCGGGTGGGAGGGGCTCGTCCTAAAGAAAAGTGTAGGAGCTGACTCTGGACACACGTCCCAGACGGTGGGGGCGAGCCTGCTGTGATTGACGAAAGGTTCAGTTTCACCCAGACGTGCACTCACAGCCAGACAAACCTGAGTGTGAAGAAACAACCAGCAGAAACACTGGCCCCATCCCCCATCGTCGAGCCCTGAGGGACCCTCAGGGTCTCCATTCAGCGCACAAAGACGCCGCCTGCAAGTGAGCAAGGAGAAGAGAAGGCCCCGCAGGAGCAGAGCTGTAACATCCGGGCACGTTGTCCTCTGCAGCTCCACCGAGCTCGCCTCACGCCGCCAGCTTCCCGAAGCAAGGCCTTTGCCTCCTTCCGGGGAAGGGAAGGGTTTCTCCCACCCCGATGCTCCCCAGCACGTGGCTGGGGGCGGGCGCGGGAGCTCCCCTCTCGCCTCCCTGCACAGAAGGCTCGCGAACGTGCGAGGATGTGCGTTTCCTCCGTTAGACAACTCCCCTTCTACTCGCTGCTTCTCCTGCCAGCTGGGGAAGGCTGCTTCTCTCTCGCTCCAGACGCTTCCTCCGAAAGAATCTGTTGCCATCGGCAAGTCCTCTGTGTTGCAACTGTCTCCCCCGAAGCCAGACCGTAGGGCGAGGCATCCTCCCTCAATGAAACCCTCACCCGGTATTCAGGGTTTAACAAACACCAGCGCCTTCCGCGTGCCCGGCAGTGCGCTCGGCACCGGAACTCATGGTGAGCGAAGACTCGCCTGGTCCTTTCCCGCGGTGAGCTGCCAATCCAGGGCAGGAGACGGGTGCTCATCAAAGGCCAGGCAGAAGGCACAGGGCGCTGTTACGGGAGCCTGGCCTCTGCCTGGGCCGCGGAGGGATGAGTGACCGGAGATGTAAAGGAAGGGTTGGCCTCAGGACTTTGTAAAGAGAGGGGATCGTGCGCTGCAGGCAGAGGGGACGGGTGCACTGTGGCCCTCATAGGAGAGAGCATGGCGCGTTCAAGGAGAGGTCGCCGGGAGGCTGCAGCTGGGGAAGCAAGGGCGTGTGGGCAGGAGGAGACCGGAGAATTAGGCAGGGAGACGCCGCGCAGGGTCTTGCTGGCCACAGAGAGAACCTCTGCCTGCATTGCAAGAGCACTGGCTGGCGTTGATGGTTTTAAGCAAGGAGGCGGTGTTTTGGAAGAGATGCCCTAACCGGTTTGGCTCAGCGGATAGAGTCTTGGCCTGCGGACTGCAGGGTCCCAGGTTCGATTCCGGTCAAGGGCATGTACCTTGGTTGCGGGCACATCCCCAATAGGGGGTGTGCAGGAAGCAGCTGATCGATGTTTCTCTCTCATCGATGTTTCTAACTCTCTATCCCTCTCCCTTCCTCTCTGTAAAAAATCAATAAAATATATTTTTTAATAAAGAGATGTGCCGTGGTCCAGCCCCAGCGGGTCCAGGGGTTCCCCAAAGGTGTGGACGGAGTCGGCGAAGAAGGAAGGGCACGGAGACAGCGCTCAGTTGATCAGCAGCCCAGCCAGGATCTCCAGCCCGGATCTCCAGCCAAGTTCTGGTCTCGATCTCCAGAGAGGTTCTGCTTAGGCTCTCCAGAGAGGTTCTGTCCAGGTACTCCAGTCAGGTTCAGTGTCCAGGTTCCAGTCAGGTTCTCCTGCCAATCTCTGTAGTCAGGTTCAGTCCAGGATCCCTTGCCATGTTCTCCCGCTAGGCTCTGTCTCTAGGCTCCGAGGCCAGTCCCTCTCCAGGATCCTCCGGCATGCTCTCTCCAGCGAAGTTCTGTCTCTAGGCTCCGTGTAGGTTCTGTCTTCTTGATTCTGTTCTAAGTTCTGAGTGTTTCTGTCTTGTTACAACTGTATTTATACCAGTTGATTCAATCCTATCAATCTCTATTACAAAGGTTAGGGCGTTTCTTATCTCCATTCCAGGGAGAAAAGATTATGTAGTTTAAGCATGATTGTTCATAGTTAAAGGGATTAATTACCCGCCTGGCACTGAGTTGAGGGGTTTTATTCCCTCCCTAACTTCAGGGGAAAATCCCTACCTGGGGATTCAACCTTTCTAGGAGAGGTGACCTTGGTTAAAACACAACGCCAAGAAGGTGAGCAAACATATAAAGAAAAGTATGCCATATATGCCAGGTCCCTTGAAACAGCAAGGATGGACCGGCTCCCGGCAAATTCCCCCTTTTTTATTTTTTAAAAGCAGGCATTAAAAAGAAAAACCTCAAATGCTCTCTTATATCCATTTTAAGAGTAGGATTGGCGCTTTCCGCTATTACCTGAGTCCTGATCTATCATCCCAGGGAAAGCTTGGCAATCCTGCACTTTCCCAGGGTAGAAAGGCTGCAGTGGGGTTAAGGATAAGGCTCCTTGGGCCTACCTTCTCCCATGCCATTACATTTACCTTTCCTTCCTCAGAAAAGCATGGACATACTTCTTGTATAAAATGTTCTGTCTGACTGGGAGTAACCTTAATTCCTCTGCTAACAAGCATATATGTTAAAAGATCAATACGGAGTCTTTTTTCTTTAGACTCAGTATGGCACATCTTCTTAATCTAAAGATCAATACAGAGTCTTCTTTCTTTGGACTCAGTATGGCACATCTTCTCAATCTAAGAATCAATACAGAGTCTTCTTTCTTTGGACTCAGTAAGGCACATCTTCTCAGTCTAAGTTCTGTACTATCCACCTTCTTACCCTACTTATCCTCTATAGGGGGGTCTGTAGCACCCTGGTGGAGTCCTATCCGTCCCGAGTGTGGGGGTTCTCAATGGGGGGGGGGCTTACCTAGGGGAATCCTTTTCCAGGGGTTCCCAAAGGTGAGGACGGAGTCGGCGAAGACTATCCACCCTTTTCCTATGGTGGAGTCTGATCCGTCCCGAGTGTGGGGTTCTCAATGAGGGGGGGCTTACCTAAGGGAATCCTTTTCCAGGCATTCCCAAAGGTGTGGACGGAGTCGGCGAAGACTATCCACCCTCTTCCTACGGTGGAGTCCGATCCGTCCCGAGTGCGGGGCGCTTACCTAGGGGTCCCTGTTCGGGCGCCATATGCCGTGGTCCAGCCCCAGCGGGTCCAGGGGTTCCCCAAAGGTGTGGACGGAGTCGGCGAAGAAGGAAGGGCACGGAGACAGCGCTCAGTTGATCAGCAGCCCAGCCAGGATCTCCAGCCCGGATCTCCAGCCAAGTTCTGGTCTCGATCTCCAGAGAGGTTCTGCTTAGGCTCTCCAGAGAGGTTCTGTCCAGGTACTCCAGTCAGGTTCAGTGTCCAGGTTCCAGTCAGGTTCTCCTGCCAATCTCTGTAGTCAGGTTCAGTCCAGGATCCCTTGCCATGTTCTCCCGCTAGGCTCTGTCTCTAGGCTCCGAGGCCAGTCCCTCTCCAGGATCCTCTGGCATGCTCTCGCCAGCGAAGTTCTTCTGTCTCTAGGCTCCGTGTAGGTTCTGTCTTCTTGATTCTGTTCTAAGTTCTGAGTGTTTCTGTCTTGTTACAACTGTATTTATACCAGTTGATTCAATCCTATCAATCTCTATTACAAAGGTTAGGGCGTTTCTTATCTCCATTCCAGGGAGAAAAGATTATGTAGTTTAAGCATGATTGTTCATAGTTAAAGGGATTAATTACCCGCCTGGCACTGAGTTGAGGGGTTTTATTCCCTCCCTAACTTCAGGGGAAAATCCCTACCTGGGGATTCAACCTTTCTAGGAGAGGTGACCTTGGTTAAAACACAACGCCAAGAAGGTGAGCAAACATATAAAGAAAAGTATGCCATATATGCCAGGTCCCTTGAAACAGCAAGGATGGACCGGCTCCCGGCAGAGATGGTGCTGGTTGCCAGGTGGGACCCCACTGAAGAATACTAAGGAGGGAGGTGGGGTTCGGGTAGGGAGGACGGGTGGAATCCAGGCGAGAGCTGATGGCTGCAGATGGACAGGTGATGGTGCAGATGAGAGAAGTAGGAGCTGGAGGCACATGGAAGGTGGAGGTGGAGGCCTCGGGGTGGGTCGGACGGGGAGAGGTCAAGAAGGGGGATTCTCCAGGGCAGTACCTAGATCTCTGGTCTGAGGAACTAGAGGACAAGGTGCTGTTACTCATCGTGCCGGCAGCACGGGGCGGTGGCAGGTGTGGTGGGGAAGGTTGAGTTTTGTTCAGGACCAGGCGTGGGGCTCTTGAGACTTGGCAGTGGTTGGTGGCAGGTAGGCAGGTAGGTGTGCGGGTCTGGCTCTCACTTGGAGGAGAGACCAGGGCCAGACATGGACGTTTTGGAGGGTTCATCCCAGGGAGACTGAGGGAGAGCCTTAGAGCAGTGGTTCTTAACCTTCTGGCCCTTTAAATACAGTTCCTCATGTTATGACCCAACCACAAAATTGTTTTCGTTTCTACTTCATAACTGTAATGTTGCTACTGTTATGAATCGTAATGTAAATATCTGATATGTAGTATGGTCTTAGGCGACCTCTGTGAAAGGGTCCTTCGACTGCCAAAGGGGTCGCGACCCACAGGTTGAGAACCACTGCCTTAGAGGTAAGGGACAGGCTGGGAAGCCAGCTGGTGGCCACTGTCCCTCAGGGCCCTGCTGCTGCTCTGGCTGCCACTGTGCCCTGGCTCCCAGGGGCTGCTCTGCTGGGGATGGCGATTTCCTACGGATCCTCCCCGCCCTGGCTGAGTCCACACTGGAGGTAATAAAAGGGGCGTAAACACAGAGAAACCACGCGTCTCCACGGTCCGCTCCATATGTGCTTGCTTGTTTCCAAGCTCCTCGGTCCCGCCCTCCAGGGTGAGTCTCTGAGTAACGAGATGGAACCGGGTCTCTCCCGCCTCCTCCCTCCTCTGTCCCGAGCACCCCTTCCTCCAGCCCCTCGTTTCTGAATGATGAGCCAAGAAGACCTTCAATTTCCTTCAAGTCGAGATCATTTACAGAATCACATTTAATCCGTGTTTATTAACATCTGCTGTGCCCAGGCACCGCTGCGTGGATAAAAATGGGGAGGGAGGCATGGTCAGACCTTCCTCCCTCGGGCACTCCTAGTCGAGGGGAGGAGACAGGAGATGAGAGAGCGGGGATTATGATGTGGATGTGACAGACGCTAAAATAGAAGGCAGTCCAAAATCTCAGATGAGGCCAGGCGAGGGAGGGGTAGGCGGAGGAGAGGCAGGGGAGGACTAGGGCGAGTGGAATACATGATATGGAGCAAGGAGCAAGGCTATGGGCAGGTGCAGGGCACTGAGGGCATTTGGGGAAGAGGAAACCGATAGGGAAGAGGAGTTCTTTGGGGAATGTGAAATGGTTTCCATGACTGGGGGATATTGCATATGTGTTGGGCAGGTGTGTGTGTGTGTGTGTGCGTGTGTGTGTGTGTGTGTGTGTGTGTGTGTGTATGAGAGAGAGACCAGGGTGGACAGGCATGGGGATGGGTGATATAGAAGGTGGGTGTGACGGCTAAGCTGCCAGGGTGGAGGTCCCGGGAAGAGTGTGAGGTCGGCGATCCGCCTTCGTCGTGTGTGCCGGAGAACTTTCTCAGCCTCTTCCACTCCTGCTGTCAGGAGATGAGCTGAGACAAAAATATCCTTATTCTTCTTGCGTTGGAAAATGAAAGCCGGGGCTGAAATCTCACCAGACTCTGCCGGTTCTGCTCCCCGCTGCCCGGATGTGAGAGTGGCAGCTCCCGGCACCAGGGGCTTGAGGAGTGTGTGCCAAGGGTCCCCCTGGGTTCTTGGGGCAGAACTGAGAAAGTCAAAATTCTCTCTGAGTCACTCGGGCCGTGTGCATGGGCCCGATCCAATAACTACCTCCTGGAAGTAACAAAATTTACGATGTTTTCCGACACATGTTCTCGTTGCCATGACCTTTAGTTCCCTTTAGGCGTGTCTTCCTCAGGAAATGTCATGGGGCTCTGACCTAAGACAGCTGGGCTGGGCCTCCTCCAGCCCCTGTGGACACGTCCCAGGGCTGGGTGCTGCAGGGTTGGATGACCAGCTTGCACCTGGATCTGCTCAGAGCTTGGTCATCGTTGAGGAATTTCAGAGAAGGGATATAAACAAACCCATGCCCTGGCCCTGAATTCAGGTCCCGGGCAGTGCTTGCGATTCCTGGCCCAGGCTCTCCTCAACCAGCTCTTTATTGAATGCTCCACCCAGTTAGCTGGAGGCATGGGTGGATGGGTTGGGGGGAGGCAGAGAAAAGGGATGGGGGAGACAAAGCATGCTGGAGATGAGGCAGATGGGGCGGCATCGCCAGCCTGGGGAGTGCAGTGCCCCCACGTGACCGGTCATTGTAAACAGTGCCGCCCTAGACAGTCTCCCTTCAAGGCTGGGAAGAGGTCATAGGACCTGGCCGTCGCTGTTTGCAGGGAAAGGGGGACTGTGACCCCCTGGATCTTGGGGGGGGGGTACTGTAACAATCAGAGAGAGGGGCCCGGAAGCACCTTGGAAGGCCTTCTGAGCTCCTGGCCAAAGAGTTTCAGAGGTTCTTTCAGGAGATAACCATCCTGCAGTGGGTAGAGGGAGAAGGTGGTACGTGCCGAGCTGGGACCACTGCGTGAGCACCTGCCCAGGTCTCCTGCTGGGTCAAAGGCAGTGCTGTAGGTCTCCTCTGCCAGGTCTGACGAGCCCAGGGGGTCCAGGTGATGCTGCCAAGATGACTTACCTGCTTCTCAAGAAGCTCAGAGCTCCGGTGCCCTTTCACAGATGGGAAGTGGCAGGTGTGGGGCTGTCGAGGGAGATGGCTGTTCGGGCCGGTTCAGGCCTCCTCCCCGGCTCTGACTGTTTGTTTCCAAGTCGCCGTGAATGCTGTAAACCACTGCTTGTCACTTGGCCAAATTCCCGTGCTCTTACTTAAGCGTGATTCACGCGCTGGATGGTTTTGACATTTGAAGATTACTTGATTCTTTGGGCAATTTTCTTCTTTGCTGTCAAGAAAACGCCTGCAGTTCTCTCTTTCGTTTGGGGAAAGGTGAGGCCCAGGAACTAGATAATGAACTCGCTGGACCAGGGGACGCTGGCTGGTGATCTTGTGGGGCGTGGAAGACCTATAAGGCTTTTGCTCCTAAAGGATGGCGGCAACTCCTCAACTTGATAATTCGCCTTCAGAATCCCACAGGCTCTGAGTTGGTCCTATGGGGCCGTCTCTGTGTAGAAGTCAACCATGAGACCGGCCCCAGGGTCGGGGAGGCCCTTGGGTGGTCGCTGCCCTAACGATGCCCACATGCTTTGCGACCCTTCTTCTCTGTGGCAAAGGGCCAGTCACTCCAGACCCAGGGACCTGGTTTGTCACAGTCTTGCTCTTTCCACTCCACTGAGCCCTTTGGTCTCCATCCCTAGGGGGAGGTTAGTTAAGATTTCATGTCATTATCCCCTCACTTATTAAGCTCCACCTCCTTTTCCCTCTCCCCCAACCACCCAGCACCCCTCCCCCAATGCCTATGGACCCAGTGGTGAGAAACCACCAACTCACTTACGGCTCCTTCCAAAGTCTTTGTTCGTTGTTCCTGTTAGCTCCCCATCTAAACTGCCCCTCACTCTCCACCCACACCCACTGCTCCAAACTTGGCGTTCAAAGCCCACAGCCTGTCCCTCGCCACCCTCCCTCCCTGCCTCTGTGGGGTCTCCCTTCCTCCCCCAGAGGTTTGGGGTAAGGTGGCATCCGGCGGAAACATACTGAACGGAGGCAGTCTAAGGTGCATGGCCAGGGGGTTGCACTTGGCCCGTGACCTGAGGAGGGGCTGCTGCCCTCACGGACGTCGGCAAACCCACGCCCGAGCCCCTCGGCCCTCCCAGGTGTGGGTCCCCGGATGGAGTCCACACCACCAAAGCCCTGGACGACAGGACTCTTCGAGGCAGGATACAGGATTAGGGGTAATTTCATTTCGAAAGAAAGAGGCTGAGGAGCGACTTGATTGTCTTTGAAGGATGCTCCTGTGGAACTGAGATGAGCTGTTCTTCTCACCGACGGAGAGGACTGAGAGGGTCTCAGAGGAACGAGGGACGCTCCCACTTAGCCACCCCCCCCCGCCCCTCCCGCGTGGAGGCGCATGCAGGCTGGCCTGGCGGGATGGGCGGCTCTGCGGGCAGACATGCTGGTGGGGCGGGGTGGGGGTGGGGGGTGCTTGGAGAAAGCCAGAGCTCAGCCCTCTCTTGGAAGGAAAACTTTAAAAAGCCAGGAATTCACAGAGACTGTAAGATCTCCGAGGATCTCCGAGGGCTGGGGGAGACAGAGCTGTGTGTGGGCGGGGGAGGGGGGGTTAGAGGGGAGGGAGGGCCTGGAAAGATGCGCAGAGCTTTTCAAGGCAGAAACAAGGGGCAGGCATGGGTGGCAGCAAGGATGGAGATGAGAAGTGGGGACATGCTGGCGTGTCCTGCAGACTAAGGCAGGAGTTCCCGGAGGGAGGGAAGGAGGGAGGGAGGGAGGGAGGGAGGGAGGGGACTGGGGCTGAGAGGTTGGTTCTGACCTTCACCCACAGGCTGTGGGGACCCACTGGGGATGCTTCCGCGGGGGGTGGCCCATGATGGGGCTCCTGGTTCTTGAGGGGGGGGGGAGGCAGAGTAGCCATCCCAACGCCAGTCGGCAGGTCCCTCCCTGCCCGTCACAGACAGGCCTACAAGGAGAGGAGAAAATTACACTCCCTGAGGGGGAGTTTCTCAGAGAACTAAATGCATTTCATTCCACGTGCCATCCTGTCAGTCCAGATCCTAGGGAGCAAGCAACAGAAACCAGTTCTGGCCAATGCAAGCAGAACAGACATTCATTAAAAGGCTATTAGGCAGCCCTGGCCAGGGGAGCTCTGTTGGTTGGAGCATCACCCCATACACCAAAAAAATAATAAAATTTTTTTTTTAACAAAAGGTGGCAGGTTCCATTCCAGCAGTCAGGGCACACACCTGGGATGCAGGTTCAATTCCTGGTCAGGGAGCATAAGGGAGGCAACCTATGGATGTTTCTCTCCTCCCCCCTCCCTCCCTCTCTTCCTCCCTTGGTCTTCCTTCTTCTCTCTCTAAAAACAAAAATTAACAAACATATCCTCTGGTGAGGACTTTTACAAAGGATATTAGCAGCCCAGAGTTTCCAGGAGAAGCAGACTCAGAGGCCACACAGCCAGGACTGACAGCTACTCCTGCCGGGTTCCGACCCAGGAGGACCCCTGCTGCCTGCCGGGCCTGGCCTCCTGCTGCACCAGCCCCACTTCCCTGCACCACTGGCTTCTGATCAGGAGTGTGGGCGGCTGAGTGTGAGCCGTGGAGCAGGGGAGGGAAGTCAGTGTGTTTGCAGTTTCTACGGTGGAAGGTGGGGTCCAACTCCCCAGGAAGGGCATTCCCAGGCACAGACGGGCGCGGTGCTGAGAGCCAAACAGGATGCCGGGAGTGCCCGCGTGCCTCTCCTCCTCTGGCGTGAGTGCGTGTCTGTGCCTGTGCGTGTTTAAAATGTCCTTTCTTTGGCGAAGTGCAGGCAATGGCTTTGTTTGGTGTTTAAAGCACGGCTGTTCATTGGAAAGATATGACATTGGCCACCCGTGATTTGTCCCCAGCGTATGGAAGTTTAGTAGCCCATGCCACACAAAAGACGGGGAGCCATGGGTGTAGACTCTGCACTTGGGTGCCACACAGCCTGGGTCCGAGACCAGGCTGCCTCCCACCTGCAAGCTGAGCGGTGAGGCCAGATGTCTAAGTCCCTGTTTTCTTACATGTACAGTGAAGATACTGATCCTCACGTCTCAGGGCTGCAGTGAGACGTGAGTCAGAAAAGGCGGATGAAGGGAAACGCGGTCACCAATAGGGAATCGAAGATTCTGGTGCAGTGAGGGAGGAAAACTGACCAGAAGAGCGGCGGATCCGAATAACCCAGGACACTGAGAATCTGCTCTGGCGCCCGCAGGAGGTGCACATCACAGCCATGGATGCTGGGACATCCTGAACCCCTGGTGGCCTCCTGTGTGCCTCCCTGCTGACCCCTGCTGGCTGGGAGGAAGCTTCTGTGCTCCAAACACCGAGGAGCGCAGGTTCAGGAACCCTGCGCCCCAGCTCCCACGACTGGAAACGCACCCAGAGAACCCCACCTGCGGGGGCATTTGGTGTCGTGGGGCTGTGCTTTGCTGGGCATTTCCCTATTGTTGCTCTCTCTCCTCCTTGAGCTCTTGTCGTGGGGGTGGGGGGGCGGGGGCGGCGGGTAGGACAGGTGGTGGTGTCCTTTCTAACTGTGTGCCTCCCTTTCCTCATTGGGCAAAAGGCAAGTGACCAATCAAGATCACCTGGCGAAGTCAGCGGAAGACAAGTATCACACGATCTCACTCGTATGTGGAATCTAATGAACAAAATAGACCCAGAGACACAGACGCATGGAACAGACTGTGGGATCTCAGAGGGAAGGTGGGTGGGTGGGAAGTGATCAACCAAAGAACTTTGCATGCATAACCCGTGGACACAGACAATAGGGTGGTGAGGACCTGGGGTCGGGGGCAGGGGTGGGCTAGAGGTGATCAGTGGGGGTAGGGGGTAAGGGGACATATGTAATACTTTCAACAATAATTTTTTTTTAAAAGAATTAACATGAAAACAATAATAAAATAAAGTAAAAGATCACCTGGCGAGTGAGTCAGTGGCAGAAGCCAGACTCAAGTCCAGGTTCTGTTCATGCAAGTGTAAGAGATGCTACAGAGAGTTCCCATCCTGGGCTAGGAAGCCACAGTTCTCTTCCGCCTGCAGGGCTCATGTCACCCTGACCTTCGGTTGTCCCCAGCTCCTCATCAGCACCGCCTCCATGCATTTCCTGAAACCCTTCCTGGAGGAGCTGCTTTTGGGCAGCTATGGCCTGTCAGGAGCCACGAGTGTCTCAGTACATGGCCAGCCATAGTCACAGTGACCCTCGTGGCCAGGTCCACTTTCTTCCCCTCCTGGGACTCCATCTTTGTTCTTCTCACTCTACATTTTCTCCCAGAGTAATGTTTCATAATCCCCAAAACGCCGGTTCCTAAATCCATATCTTCAGCACAGACCCCACTGCTGACCACAAAATCGATAAAATCAGAGGCCCCTCCCCGGGGACATCCCACAGATGCTTCCATCTCAGCCCTCAGACACTGACCAGGTCTCTCTCCAGCGCCACCCTCAGATCCCTTCCTCCTTGGTCTCAGTGGCCATCCATCCCCGGTGAGAGGGAGCCGGCGGGCTGTGTGGGCCACCCCTTGGGAAGCCGGCTCTCCCCAGTTGGGTCTGGAGGCAGATCCCTCCTCCTCCTGCCCCTGTGGCCGGTGGGGGATGGCGCGGGGAGCTCGGAGGGGCCGCAGCAAGGAGGGCTTTGGTTTAGAAATGCTAGACTTCAGCGTGATTTAGTGCCCTGGCATTTCTGGGCTAGTTTACAGTAATCAGGCATTTGTGAATGTTCGCTTTCTCCTCCGCGGACTGTTGCTGACACAGGAACTCTGTTGATTAGATCTCAGCCTGTGCTAAACAGTAGCCAGTGTGGGGCTGTGGGGAAGGTGGGCCCCGGCGGCTGCGTCACGTGTGGAGAATGTGCGCGCTTGCGTCACTCACTAATGTCGATAGCAGCTCACCCCTCTGAGTCCCAGATATTGCAGCTGAGAAACAGGGATACCATCCCGTCCCCTTTAAGGTTATTGTGAGGATTGAAAGAGAAAGAATATAAAGCATTCTGCTCCACTCAGTCTGCTCTTAATACATACTTATCCCCTTTTCATGGTCCCCTAGCCCCCAGGCGAAGTCTGGCTTTGTTGGAATATGTGTTCGCGAAGGTGACCAATGACGCTTTTGCGTGTAAAAGAACAGATATGTAATGAACGGGCTTTCTTTTCTTCTAATAAGATTCAAAGGCACCTCTGCGTTTGCCCCTGCCCTGTCACATTCCCCACCAGACTAGACTTTTTTTGACTACAAATACTAGTAAATTGTCCTACTGACTAAATTAAAAAGGGATGGAGTCAGCAAGTAGGCTTCCAGAGTCCCAGGCCAGTAGGATTCACCCAAAAAGAAGAGAGTCCATGGTGTCAAATTTGTTACTTGAAATTTTTTTAAATGTATTTTTATTGATTTTAGAGAGGATGGGAGAGGGAGCGAGAGATAGAAACATTGATGAGAGAGAAAAATGTCAACATCCATTGGCTGCCTCCTGCATGCCCCACACTGGGGATCAAGCCTGCTGACCGACCGGGAATCGAACTGATGACCTCTTGGTGCATGGGTCGATGCTCAACCACTGAGCCACACCAGCTGGGCATGACTTGAAATTTTGAACCTTGCAGACACCGGTCCAAACCACCTCAACCCGGCCTCCCTCTTCTCTTCCTCCTTACTGTCCTTGGCTCCCCTCTGTGTTTGCCGTGTCTAGAGTGAATGAGGGGGAGGCCAGGTGATGGCCCCCTCTCCTCCCAGGTGCCCCCTTGCTAGAGGGGTCCTGGATGGCCTCAGGATGGCCAAACCAGGACCTGCTGAGTGGTCTGCTCACCCACACTTTCTGGGGAGCCCAGAGGGGCCCGTGGCTGGGTATTTGTGTGACTGCGAGGCCGTGTGACCCCTCCCTGTGCTCTGCGCTTGGCGGGGGCCAAGAAGCCAGTGCTGGGTATGCGAGTGGGAGGCTGGCCGTGTCCCCAGCCCTCGGAGGCCATTCTTCCTGTGACTGCAGGGAAGGGCCCGTTGCCGGGACTCAGAGCAGGACGCTGATTTATCTCCTTTTAATCACGCGGGCTCAGACCGTTTCTGTTATTTTCAGGACGTCTTCTCAATTTCATTCTAAAAATATGTCCTCATTCTATTCAGAATAGATTTTTAATTGCCCTTGCCCTGAACGATGTTGAGCAGAATTAGTCTTCAGGGTACCCACCGCCTTGTTGAGGAGCCCGGTGTTCCGTCCAGTGCTGGGGGTGCACCCTCGAGCCGAGCAGAGGGGCCATGGCCTGAGCGGGCTGCACTTGGGGGCAGCCAGGTCTGCGCGTTGGCCGCTTCTCTGACTGCAGGGTGCCCCGTTGCTGGTTCACAGGTGTCTGTGGAGAGGAAGGGACGAGGGGCCGTCTGTTATTCTGGCCCAGGGTTCTGTCCCTGCTGACTCTGCCCTGGCTGGGTGACTCCTCACAACTCCCTGTGTGCCTGTGTGCCTTGTGTATGAGTGTTGTCTCTGTGTGTTTGTGTGTCTATGTGTGCCTGTGTGTCTTTGTGTGTGTCTGTGCATATGAGTGTGTGTGTGCATCTGTGTGCCTCTGTGTCTATCTGTGTGTATAAGTGTGTGTGTTTGTCTGTCTGTGTGTGCCTGTGTGAGTCTGTGTGTATGAATATGTGTCACTGTGTGCCTGTGTGAGTCTGTGCGCCTGTGTGTGTCTGTGCGCCTGTGTGTCTACCTTTGTGTATGAGTGTGTGTGTATCTGTGAGTGTGCGCGTGCTTATGTGTGTCTGTGTGCCTGTGTGTATGAGTGTTGTCTCTGTGTGTTTGTGTGTCTCTGTGTGCCTGTATGTGTGTCTGTGCACCTGTGTGTCTATCTGTGTGCATGAGTGTGTGTCTGTGTGTGTGTGTCCCTGTGATCTTTCTGTGTGTGTCAGCCAGTGTGTGTGTCTGTATGTCTCTGTGTGCCTATGTGAGTCTGTGTGTCTGTGTGAGTGTGTCTGTATGTCTCTGTGTCCCTGGGTGACTGTGTGTCTGCCTGTGAGTCTGTGTGTCTGTGAATGTGTGTCTGCCAGTGTGTATGAGTGTGTGAGTGTGTCTGTGCATCTCTGTGTGCCTGTGTGAGTCTGTGTGTCTGTCTTTGTGAGTGTGTCTATGTGTCTCTGGGTGCCTGTGTGAGTCTGTGTGTCTGTCTTTGTGAGTGTGTCTATGTGTCTCTGGGTGCCTGTGTGAGTCTGTGTGTCTGTCTTTGTGAATGTGTCTATGTGTTTCTGTGTGCCTGTGTGAGTCTGTGTGTCTGTCTTTGTGAGTGTGTCTGTGTGTCTCTGTGTGCCTGTGTGAATCTGTGTGTCTGTCTGTGTATCTCTGTGTGCCTGTGTGAGTCTGTGTGTCTGTGGATGTGTGTCTGCCGGTGTGTATGAGTGTGTGAGTGTGTCTGTGCATCTCTGTGTGCCTGTGAGTCTATGTGTCTGTCCGTGCGCACACAGGCAGGCAGGCAGGCAGCAGGCAGGGGCGCTGCCTCGCGTTCCTGACAGATGACTGTGCCCCCCAGGAGGCCTCTAATTCCTGCTCAGTGCCAGGCCTGGGCGGGCTGGTGTCACTCGCCCACACCTCTGTCAGTAAAATGCCAGCAAGCCATTTATGTCCCTGTTTCGTAGAGAATGAGAACCTCGAGTCATTCAACAAAAGCAGCCTGTGAACGGTCCTGCAGGTCTGCCTCTCGGGACCGCGGGTGGCCTCTGAGGACTGGAGGCCCCGCCAGATGCAGGCTGCGCCCAGGGCGAGGGGACTAGGGAGGGCGCACCTGCCGGCTCACCTGGACGTGCCTCGGACCTGGAGATGCACGCCGCTGTCCCCCGGGCCTGGCTGTGCCGAGAGGTGGGCTCCTCCCTGGGATGGGTTAGTTCTGCCGAATCAGATGTGGGGGTGCAGGCCCGGGGCCTGTGAGCACAGCCCTCTGTGCAAGGCCTGAGGCTGATGCCTTCGGAGGAGGTGCCTGTGGAGTGTGGGGGTGGGTCATGGTGAGGGGCTCTTCTGGGGGTGATCCTGAACTCCTAGCATCGTCCACACGAGGCAGGGACCTCCCGGGTGTGGGTGGAGCGTGCACAGGGCTGGTCCCGTCACCACTGCCACCTGCAGCCACAGGCCCAGGGAGGCAGCGGATCTGGATCCCACTGGTGGTCCTCAGAGAAGCTGCCTGTGCTGGGGGGGCAGTGATTCCCGCCCACCTGCTTGTTGTTCCTCTTCCCTCTGGGAATGTAGACGGCTGTGGGAACCTCCTGAACTGCCAGGTGGGGCTGGGCGGGGGAGTGAGCCTGCTCAGGGGGCGGCTTCCACAGTGGTGTTGGCTGGGCAAGGAGACCCCCTGCTTGGTCACCTCACTGATGGGCCTCTGTGGGCCAGCTCTGGATGGGGGCTCCGGATGGGGGCTGCGGGAGGGGGCAGGGGGAGAGGGCTGGGGGAGGTCCCTTCTCTTCACAGCAGGGCCTCCTCTGCCCTGCTCGGCACTCTTGCCTTCAAATCCTCTTTGTCAACTTCTTTAGCAGCTTCAGACTTGATGTTATTTGTTTTTTTTTGTTTTTTCTCTCAAATTCTCAAATGACGGAAAGAGATCCAGGAGCGTGTTTGCCTGCAGGGGAAATGGCCTGCGTGGCTTCTGGGGTGTTCGATCTCCCTATGGCTTGGCGGGTGTGCTCTGGTGATGGTGATGGGGTCAGGGAGGAGGGGCTGGCCTCGGTGAGGAAGGAGGCTGGAGGGAGCTCAGTCCACCTCTTCACAAGCAGCTTGTGCAGACCTCTCACTCTCCTGGGTCGAGGCTTGTGCTCAGGGACTCCCTTGAGCTCCTCCATCCTGGAGTGTGCCAGCCGGGCAGCTTGGCACGGCCACGCCCCCTGCCCAGTGTCTAGCGGTGAGCCACGGCTTCCCCCTGCAGAAAAGTGCGGAGCTTTCTACAGGTTTCCTCCCAGGGTTGTATCACCTCCCCAAGGGCATCCCCAGGCTTCCTTGGTGCCTCTGACCCCCTGGGAGTCTGCCTGTCCAGACCTCTCCCCACCCCATTCACCACACACCCCGCCTTTACTTTCCTCACTCACCTGGAAAGCCCTCCACCCCTCACCCCTATAGGCCTGCTTGCTACCCCCCCCCCCCGCCACACACACACACGCACGCACACACAGCTCCCTGCAAGATAGCCTGTCACTCCCCCTGCTTTTCTTGTAATAAAAGCACCACCTACCCTCCTTCTCTAACCAAGAACGATACTTCAAGTGCTTGGGGCCCACGGGTCATTAAAAAGGATATGCATCTGTTTCAAATTACATATTTTTAAAGTGACTATTTACATAGTTTTTCCTCAAACGGAACTGCGGGAACCTCTGAGCGTGCACATGCATGTGCATGTGTATACACACGTGTGAGCATGTATCATGTGAGCATACATGGCCGGTGGAGATCAGATGGCCATGCTCATTAGTCCCAATTGGTTTATCCCTTTGGTTCACTTGGACCTCTGTCTACTTTTAAATTGTTTCTATTGTTTGTCATATGGTTTCATTTATAGCTACAGAGTGGGTTGCTTTGGCCATAAACAAGTGACAAAGACCGGAAACATAAAGAACGTTTATGTTGAACCACCCCGAGCTAATGAGGAGCTGAGGAACGATAGTTCTGGAGATTTGCCTCAAAGTCATTTTTTCCAGATCCATATGTTGTGATCCTCTGATCCAAGTTCTTATGTAGGTCAGCTAAATGTCTTTCGTACGTTGAATGAGAGGAGGGTGGGGCGGAAAATACAGAAATAATATCACCAGCTTGTCCTTTTATTGATTGGGGAAAAATATTATTACCAGCAGTGTGTTATTTTGAAGAACTTATAAATCTCTCTGAACCCCGCTTCATCTTATCACTCTGATAGCGTGTGAGCGTTCCCAAAATAGCGCAGTTGACTTTTCTTAAGCTCGGAATACAAGAATTCTAAGGATCGAGTCACGAAAACAGTTCTATCTATTTTTGCAGCTGATACACATAATTAGGTTTTAATTACATTTTAAACATAGATTGGTCCCAAGACCAGAATGCCGTTTTTTATTTGTCAACAAATCAGCAATTCCTTGCACCATTAATTTCAAGGAGAGGAAATGGTGTGTGTCACTTGTTAAGTGGAAAAATGTGGCCACGTGTCCTTATATAGAAAATGAACGTTATTAAAAATCGCCTTTTAATGCTCATTTAATATAGTCTTTGAATAATATACTCATATAAAATATTTAACTAAAATACTTTCTTACCGTAAGCCATGCAAAAATGATAAAATGATTTTTTATAATTGTCACGGGTTTGTGAAATTACAGATTACTGTGAATGGAGAGCATTCGTCACACACGGGCCTGGAAATGCTGATCTAGAGACACAAACCCAGTAGGGAACTAACTCACAGAAGAGAGCAGGGACGAGGGAGAGAGGTGAGCTGCCGGGGACGATGGGGGGGACCGGGGGCAGCCCCTGCCGAACAGAGTGTGCAGTCTGTTCTTGGGGCCTGGTACTCCCCCTCTTACCCACCAGAGCCAATCCCCAAGGCAAATCCTGAAAGCTCGCCAGAGGTGCGGGTGCTGATTGGTGTTGTTTTCCTTAAACTACATCACAGTGGACGTGCATCCTTCAGAGATCGGAACCCGGGGGGAAGGGGTGGGGGACAGCTGAACTAAGACCTGTTCCTATAGCCACCGTAAAGCTTGTGTCTCCCCAAGACTTCAGCCCCGAAACGTACATCCAGAGGCTAATCCCCAGCTAAGCGGCTTTGCTTAGACGGGGTAGACGGGGTGGATGGGGTGCAGGTGACGTCACTTCCGAGCACCGGCTGTCACCGGCTGGGAGGAGGCTAGCAGCCGGGCAGGACTTTCTTCCCGCCCCGCTGGCAGGGCACTGGTCACCCAGCCGGGTCCCTTTCTGCACAGGGGACAGATCGAGGCCCGGAGGTGGGGAGAAGCTTGCGTGCAGCCTCGTGGGAGCCCAAGAGGGTCCCACAGGTGCCTTCCTCCCGCAAATCTTCCAGAGTGGTCAAGTTCAGGAGCGTGTGCCATTCCGAAGGGACTCATGGCAGGGGCCGCTTGCACCCTTCCCATGCCCTGGGAGATGGCCTCGGGGTCCTGGGGAAAGGCTGGGGGGAGGCGGGGGAGGCTGTGCTGAGGGCAGAGGCTCAGCTCAGCAGCAGCAGAAGCCGCTCTGCTTTGGTCTCTCTCCGTAGGGCCTGTGACCTTCCTGCGGGAACATGTATTTGTATCTATTCCACTTGGTTGACCTGCCACAGCCCATCCTCAAATGTATCAGTCCCAGCTACGATTATTTACACAATCATTGACTCACACGCTCCCCTGGGTCCCCTGCCGAATGACCGCCCAGCGGCTGCTGGCCACCTCCAGGGGCCTGTGCACTGCCCGCGAGACTGTGCTTCCCTTCAGGTGCAGCCTGGCCAAGGGGAAGCCCCTCCGCTAGCTTTCCCCCTCCAGTTCCAGGTCTTTCTGTCCCTTGGGGTCACTCAGAGCACCCCTGCCTGCCTGCCTGCCTGCCAGCCACAGGACGGCCTCCCAGATGTGTGCAGGCGGTGACGAGACCCTTTCTGCTGCTGCAAATAAACGCCAAGGAAGTGATGGCGCCTCCTTCCCGGGCTCTTTACACAGACTTTGTGCATCCCCTGAGCGTATGGTCATATCTCGAAATGAGCATCAGTGTGTCCACATCCACTGACAGGGTGGCCCGAGGACCAAGCACAGCACTCTGAGCGATGGCCCACACAGCCAGTCCAGGGTGCCAGCTCCAGGGCCAGATCACAAGGAGCAGCGGGACCTAGTCACAGCGGACAGCTCTGCTCGGGGTGTGTCCTAGTGGGGGCCATTGTGTTTGGTATGGGGTGAGCTGGACATGAGGGGCAATCGGCTCTGACCTCTAAAAGAATTATTTCCAAGGCAGTGATGTGGACTTGAGACTAAGTTACAGGATTTACTTAACTAGACTCCTGGTGCACAAAATTTGTGCACAGGGGTGGGGAGGTGTTCCTCAGCCCAGCCTGTACCCTCTCACAATTCGGGACATCCCTCTCACAATCCAGGACTGCTGGCTCCTAACCGCTCGCCTGCCTGCCTGCCTGATCACCCAACCACTCACCTGCCTGCCTGATTGCCCCTAGCTGCCTCTGCCTCAGCCCCTGCCACCGTGGCTTTGTCCAGAAGGACGTCCAGAATGGCATCCGAAGGTCGTTCAGCTGTCTGGTCTAATTAGCATATTATACTTTTATTATTATAGACTAGAGGCCCGGTGCACAAAAAGTTGTGCACTCGGGGAGGAGGGGGGTTCCTCAGCCCGGCCTGTGCCCTCTCACAGTCTGGGACCCCTCAGGAGATAACAACCTGCTGGCTTAGGCCTGCTCCCGGGTGGCAGAGGGCAGGCCCAATCCCTAGGTGCAGCCCCTGGTCAGGCTCAGAGCAGGGCTGATTGGGGAGTTGGGGTGCCGCCCCCTGTCATGCACAGAGCAGGGCGATTGGGAGGTTGCGATGCCACCCTCAGTCACGCTCAGGGTAGGGTCGATTTGGGGGTTGGGGCACCTTCCCCTGTCACACTCAAGGCAGGGTCGATGGGGAGGTTGCGGCGCCACCCCCTGTCACACACAGAGCAGGGCCAATTGGGGTTGGGGCACTGCCCCCTGTCACGCACAGAGCAGGGCCAATCAGGGGGTTGGGGTGCTGCCCCCTGTCACACACAGAGCAGGGCCCATCAGGGGGTTGGGGCGCTGCCCCCTGTCACACACAGAGCAGGGCCCATCAGGGGGTTGGGGCGCCGCCCTCTATTATCCACAGAGCAGGGCCGATCAGGGGGTTGGGGCGCCACCACTCTCACACTCAGGGCAGGGCCAATGGGGAGGTTATGGCTCTACCCCGTCACACACAGAGCAGGGCCCATGGGGGGTGGGGGGGTTGGGGTGCCGTACCCTGTCACACACAGAGCAGGGCCGATCAGGGGGTTTGGGCGCTGCCCCCTGTCACGCTGATCCCGGTGCCAGGAGGCCTCGTGGCTCCGCTGATCCCGGTGCTGGGAGGCATATTACCCTTTTACTATATAGGGTAGAGGCCTGGTGCATGGGTGGGTGCCAGCTGGTTTGCCCTGAAGGGTGTCCTGGATCAGGGTGGGGGTCCCCACTGGGGTGCCTGGCCAGCCTGGGTGAGGGGATGATGGCTGTTTGCAGCTGGTCACACACCCTTCAGGGTGGGGGTCCCCACTGGGGTGCCTGGCCAGTCTGGGTGAGGGACTGAGGGCTGTTTTCAGGCTGGGGGTGACTGAAGCTCCCAACCGCTCCTTTTTTTCTTTTTTCTTTTTTTTTATTCTGGGCCAGCTTTAGCTTTGAGGCTTGGCTCCAGCTCTTAGGCCTCCACTGCTGAAAGTAGGTTTCTGGCCTTTGCTTACAATGTTGCAATCCTGCTGGCTGAAGCCCAGTGGACTAAAGCAGGTTTCTGTGGTTTTGTTTAGCTTCTATATTTGTTACATAGTTGCTTAGAGTTGCAGCTCAGAGGCCTGCAGCGGCAGGTGGGGAACGTTGGAGTCCTCTGTCACTGAAGCAAGCAAGCCTCATGTTAGTTTCAAGCTGCCTGGCTGCCGGCCGCCATCTTGGCTGGCAGTTAATTTGCATATTGCCCTGATTAGCCAATGGGAAGGGTAGTGGTCGTACGCCAATTACCATGTTTCTCTTTTATTAGATAGGATACCCAGGCCTCATGAGCAGGTGTTTCAAAGGCCAGGTGATGGCCAGAGGCACCTCTGAATGTCCCTACTCTCATTCCCAAACCCGAGGACCTATGTGGCGCTCAGGGTTCCCTGAACTTTCACAGGGAGGCACCTGAAGATTACTCGGCAGGTTTACCGTGCAGGAGCCCCTCCCAGGAAGGGCCGCGTGCGTCCTTCCGACCCTCCAAGGCTGAATATGTGTACCGTCGTCTGTATTTACACCCGAACGGAGGTGAACTTCACAATATGGCGTTATCGCAGGAAATGAATGAACCTGTCAAAAATCGCCCTTTACCCAATGGCTTCTTCATCCACGTTGCCAGGGAAGTCTGTCCCCATAGGCATCATGCTCGGAATGATGATGCGTCCTGATGAGAAAGTGATATTGGCGAAAATAACATTTTTTAAGGATCCTAAGGATTAGCAGTAACGTCCATAAATGTGTTTGTTAGTTTGTAACATTCCGCGCCGGCACATCTCAGCATCACAGCAACATTGCCACCTCTCGGCACCCCGGACAGGGCTGCTTGCTCCAGGGGCTTTGAGGGAGAGACGGCTCATGCGGTCAGGCGTTTCCATGTCACACGCGATTGGCTAAACATAGTCCTTCGTCCTCCATTATTGACTAATTTGAGTAATTCACCTACTGAGAAATGTTTCCAGATGAAAATGGAACATCCCGTCGGTTCCCAAGCGAGGTCCTGCGTGTCAGTTTTGTGACATATTTTTAAACACGGGAGGCCGTTCTGAAGGAACATTCTGGCACGCTGTCGGTAAGTAAAGCCGTGTTGAGCGCCCGTCAGCTGTCTGCCCGCCCGTCCCCCGTGCTCTCGGAGATCCCTATCGGGGTAGCTATTTTATACCTGGGTGGCTCCGTTTTAATAGAGTGCCATTAAGCAGCATGCCAGAGTGTGTCCCGTCTGGAGCCTTGATTAGCCATCAGCATGCTCACAAGCTCGTTTCGTGATTGGTGTTGAAATGTGTCACACCCCGCTGGAGCGTTGCAGGCTGTCGCCGCTGATGGATTAATGACAGCACCTGCCGCTCGGCCTCACCCCTGACAGCAGCATCCGCGGGAGCCGAGATTCAGGCTGCGTCTGGGAGTCCTTGGGCAGAAGTGGGGGGGGGACGCAGTCACACTGGGGCAGGTTGCCGTGTCTTCCTCTGTTCCCCGCATGTCAGGTTGGGGAGCTTGAGGCCCACGTTCCCCTAGAAATGTTTTAGAGACGTTTAGGGTCAGACGTGGGCATAGGTTTTACTAGTTCCAGCCAACTTTCCTCTCTCCTTCCTGGCATTCTGGACTCACTTGTCACCTTCTGCGTTCTGAGGGCTGTGTCCCCTTCTCTCCCCACGCCAGCAGTGGCCGTGCACCCCGCTATGTGCAGCCACCACAGCCAGAGGGCATGTGGGTCAGAATCTTCTTGGGGTCCCTCCCCCGGCCCCGGATGGATCCTCAGTGCAAGTGGCTGAAACCAAACAGGATTGTATGGCCGAGTCAGTGGGGATTCTCTGGCGTGTCACTGGAGCTCAGCACACCCTGAAGATTTCATGAGATGAGAGGACTGTTCTGAGAGGAATCGTTTGGCTCCCCCAGCAGAACCGGCAGGGCCTGCGAACGCGTCTTCGGTGTTTGCTTTCCGAATGCCCCCGTCTCTCCCTTTAAGGCACCTCCCCGACCATCCAGGGACAGTTCTGTGCTCATTCCTCAGCCAGGTTTTAGCTAGCTGGGCTCCAGGCTCTCCCTGGCTCTGCTGCTACCTCACAGTATTACCTCTCTGGGCCTCGGTTTCCCCATGTGCACAACACAGGGCCTGGAACCACTGACCAACCCTTTGGGTTACGACTGTGAACATTCGCCTCTCACCTACACAAGCCTGCACCTGGGTGCATACATGCGCGCGCACACACACACACACATACACATGTGTACACACTTGCTCAGCTGGGTTCTGATCCCTCACTGATGAACTCAAGGTCTGCCCCTTCTATGTGAGTCCCTTCTGTGCAGCCCAGAAAGCTTGGGTTTCTGGGCACCCACATGTTCTGCAGCCTGCAGCCTCGCCAGGTAACCCTACATCTGGCCCTGGAGGACAGAGCAGGAAAATGACCCAGAGTTAAATCCCTCTCCAGAAGGGCTCTCTGACCCTCCAGCGGACCCAAAAGTGATAGTACCTTGGATCATGACATCAATGCCAAGTGCCATTTCCAGGTACCTAAATCTGACCCATTCTTCAAGACACCAGCCAGCTCTCACCTCCACCAGGAAGCCCACCCTGGCTCACCAGTTCCTAGGGATTTCTTCCTTTCTGAACACAGCAACATGGGTGTCCTTGTGGTTGATGGCTGAGTTTAGAACCTGGGAATGATTTTTTTTTCTCTCCTAGAGAGTGGTCCTCAGATCCCAGAGCCCCAGGCCATTGTCCTGCAAGGCCTGTGGAGAACATTCAGTTACAGATGATGAAATGGAGCCCAGGGGTGAAGATAACTTCCCCACATCCCCCAGAGCACTGTCCCCACAAACTCCATTTTGAATGACCTCATGGCACCTGTGGGTTAGCGTTTTCACCTGACAGTTGATTGGCACTTGCTGCTTAGGTGGCTGGCAGGTAGCCCTCACTGCAAGCACATAGACTTAGAGACCTGGTAGGGCAGCTCTCCCTCTCTCCCCACCATGCGCCTAGGCACTGCCCAGGAGCCACTGCCAGTTTTGCCTGAAGGCACTCTAGCCCCTGTGTGGGTCCTCTTCCCACATTTACTAGGAATCCTCCTGAGCCAGGCACCCTGGCTCTTCAGACACTCCAGGGCCTAGAGCTGAGGCTGCCGGTGCCTGGGGTTTGCAGACGGCCCTTTATCTAAAAGTGTGGCCTGTGTGCGGAGCTCGAGGAGCAGAGCAGCTCAGGGTGCAGAGCAGCTCGGGGTGCAGAGCAGCTCGGGGAGCAGAGCAGCTCAGGGAGCAGAGCAGCTCGGGGTGCAGAGCAGCTCGGGGAGCAGAGCAGCTCAGGGAGCAGAGCAGCTCGGGGAGCAGAGCAGCTCGGGGTGCAGAGCAGCTCGGGAAGCAGAGCAGCTCGGGGTGCAGAGCAGCTCGGGGAGCAGAGCAGCTCAGGGTGCAGAGCAGCTCGGGGTGCAGAGCAGCTCGGGGAGCAGAGCAGCTCAGGGTGCAGAGCAGCTTGGGGTGCAGAGCACACGGCAGAGTGCTGGGAAGGAGCCGCAGCTGGTCCTCCTCTGCGGAGGGGAATTCGCCTGGAGGCTTCTGTTTGTTATCTAACAGTGTTTCCTCTGAAGCAGACTCAGAAGGGGAGAGAATAATTATTCCCCGAGGCCCCGCCTGTGCCTCTCCCTCTCAGGGGGCCCAGAGGACAGGCTCTGGCTGCCCTGCTCCCTTCACTTGTGGTTACTCCTGTGCAGCCTGTAGTCCCCCTGTGTTACTCCCTGGTGGCTGCCGTGAATAGGGATGGCGGAAGATCATTCTTCACTGCAAACTTCCCTTTCTTTCTTTCTTTCTTTCTTTCTTTCTTTCTTTCTTTCTTTCTTTCTTTCTTTCTTTTCTTTTACAAAAGCCATATTTAAAATTAGAAAATGCCCCCGGCCAGTGTGGCTCAGTGGTTGAACACAGACCCTGCACCAAGAGGTCGCAGGTTCCATTCCCGGTCAGGGCACATGCCTGGGTTGCAGACTCGATCCCCAGGAGGGGGCGTGCAGGAGGCGGCTGATCAGTGTTCCTCTGTCATTGATGTTTCTGTCTCTTTAACTCTCCCTTCCTCTCTCTCTAAAATATCAATTAAAGAAATTTTTAGAAATCAGAAAATATGAACAAAGAAGAAATGAGTGAAAATACCTGTAATAGCACCCACCCTGAAGACAAGCACAGCCTAAAACTGTGGCTACCCCTTCCAGACCATCCTTCCTCTTTTCCTCACTCTCTCTTTCATTCAGGTTGTGGTGTGCATGTACACATGCTAGTTAGTGTTTTCGGGCTGTTGTTGTTGTTTTGCCATAAATGAAGTCATGCTCGTGCATACGGTAACCTGTTTTCACACTGAGTGTTTCCCGGGCACCTTTCCATGTCAGTGCTCGAAGCTCTAACTCATCTTCGTTAAATAGCATCGCCCATTAGCAATGCCGCGGCACTGATTTACACAGCCCTCTCGTGGTGGCTGTTTCTGTTCTCCTCTCACTTTACCCTGTGAGCACGGCACCCACCTTCCCGCCCTGCCCAGTTTCCTCCAGTTGGTTCACTGGGCGTTTATTTAAATGGTGAATTTATTCATCCCTTCAAGCAGATGTTTATGGAGCTCCTGCTCCGGGCCCCACCCTGAGGCTGCCGTCACGCACACCACCACGCGGTCCTTGTGTTTGCACTTCCCGGGAAGGGACGTGGTTCATCCAGAAGAACAAGGACCTTTTTTAAGCCGCTGCAGGTTGTGAGATGTGCGGTACAAAACTCACAGGGTGATGTGCTAAGAGATGAGGAAGGCGGGGGAATGGGAGGGCCGGGGAAGCCTCCAGGCTGAGCAGCCGGGCTGAGCAAGAGCAGGGCCAGGTGGGAGGGTGTGGCTGAGGGGTGGCAGGAGGCAGAGAAGGGGGAGTGGGGACAACTGGTCTGAGAAGAGGCTGCAGAGGTTGGTGGGATCAGAGCACGTGGGACCCCACAGGCTGCAGTCGGTATGTAGCTTGCACTCTGGGGACGATGTGACATGGCAGGGGCTGGGGGCATAGACCGGAAGGGAGGCGAGATTTATTTTGGAGTTGGAACCCAGAGGACATGGTGATGGGGCTTGGGGGGAGGAGCCGGGAAAGAGGGAATCAAAGGAGACTTCTAGAATCTTCCATGAGGAGCCTGGTGCTGCCTCCTCGTTGATTTCCAGAGTGAGAGCCCTGAGTGGCTGAGACGATGGCGGGGGAGCCTCCTGCCCTCTCGGCAGGGCACAGGGCACCCTGGGGCCTGCCAGCGGTCGCCTCTCCTGCCAGGTCCTTCGGGCCCCGGGAGGCTGGACGTCCTGGGTGTCCACCAGCAGAAGGGTTGGCCTGTGACCAGAAAACCCTGCGAAGCATGCACTTTCCAGGCACCTGCATCATGGGGCTAGAGACCTATTCAGACTCCGCCCGGACCCTGTTGTTTTAAGATTTTACTGCATCATTGTCCCTGGGAGGGAGTGGGGGGGGGGGGGGACGGGGCCGTGGCCACAGAGGCCGCAGACCCCCCTCACCTTGCAGGGCAGCCCGGGTGCCCGGGCCCCTGTGGTTCCTGGGCATACGCTGCAGCCCTGCAATAGCTGAGGAGAGAAGGTGCTGGTAGGCACAGAGGCGAGCACATGCCCAGCCAGGTTTGACAAAGCAGTGGTAGTGTCTTCTGAAAAGATGAAAAATGCAACTGCTCAGCGAAGGCCGTCTCCTCCCTCTCTGGTTGGTGGAGGGTGGGTGCTAGAGTTCTTTATAAAAGCCAGCATAATGTTGTATGTCAGCTGCGATTGAAAAATAAAAAATTATTTAAAGAAAAATAACGATAAAGAAGCCAGGCCCGTGGGTCATGGTCCGCGGCCAGGAACTCTGGGCTCTGCCAAGCGCAGAGCCCGGGTTTGTTCTCTCGGTGGGAGGGGAAGGCCTGCCAACCCCTCCCCTCAGATGAGGGCACCAGGCAGGAATGCAGCCTAATTAAAACTCGGCGCAGCCGCGAAATGGCGGTTCCAGAGCGGGCCGCCGTCCACCCGATTTCATGCTCAGGCCTTGTAGCCAGGAAGGGAGAGAGAGAGATGGAGGTCCCTGCCCCAGGCTATTTCTGGTGAACCAGTTACTGGGGTTTTATACACATCCTTACAAAAGGACAAATATTTGGGTCAGGTGAAGTGGCTTCGCAGGGGGCCGTGTTTTGACATGCTGCAAATAGTTGTCCATCACGGGGCGAGGCGGCTGCCCCGAGCCGTTGCCGTGACTAAGTCCTCATCCTCCTCGGTCCGTTGGCTGTCGGTCCAGCTGTGAGCTGAGCACATGCGGCCTGTCCTCACGTGGTCTGGGCAGGCTGCGCCCGTCAGGGCCTGGGGTGGCAAGTGGCCGTGGGAATGAGCTGTCTTACCACCTGCCACCTGCCCGAGGAAGGATCCGGAAAGCGGGGTGTAGGTCTGGGCTGGGGCTGGCTGCAGAGACTGATGGGTGGCCGTAAACAAGACCCGCCCCAGCCTTCACACAGCTCATGGGAACATCAGCTCATACTCCATGTACTGGGCTGGGGTGAGGCAGAAATTGGGGGTGATGGAGGGGTGAGGAGGGTATGATTAATGCATTGGTGAAAGCACCCTAAAAGGGGTGGCCTTGGAATGTGGCCCTTGGAACCGGTCAGCCACTGCGGCAGAAAAGTGAGGTGCCTCCTGGGTCGTGGGAACCACGTGACCAATGGCACGAGGACGTGAAAATACACAGTGAGCATCCAAGGCACGAAGTGGGGTGTTGGGGGATGAGAGGTATTGGGGATGACACTGGAGAGGTAGACAGGTTCGGATTCTGAATGATCTTGACGGCCACCCTGAAGTACACGTGGCTCCTTGCGGCCACAGGAGTCATTGGAGTGATGGATCGCAAGAGAAATATGGCTGTCACCTGGGGTCTGTAGTAGAGGGACTGGGGAGAAGCTGGAGGTCATTGGGGGTCATAGCATGCAGGCGGATAGGTCAGTGCTGAACGGGACAATCCTAGTGGCATGACAAGGAATCAGTGGGGCTTGGGAATCAGGGTGGGTGGCAAGGGGAAAAGGAGAAGTGAAAACAACGCCTAAGTTTAGGGAATGAGCTGCTGCTGCAAGTACAACAGTTTCCTCTTCCACTAAGTTTGCCTAAGTGCCCAAACTTCAGTGAACTCTTTGGGGATAGAAAGCGTTCTAAATAGTGGCCACTGACCAGCGCCCTATGCCGCTGTAAGCACAGGAAGTAGAACATAATGTACCCGCGGTTTGGTGGACTGTGGCTATGAATAGTTCTAACTGTCCTCATTGTCACCTGCCTCAAGGCCCGTTGAGGTGTTTGGGACCCTTGGCCCCAGCACCGAGTAGCCCCAGGCTATTGTACTTTGCTATTTCTGGGTCTTCTCTTACAAAGAAAAAAACTTTTCAAAAAGCTATCGCTTCTCCGCGTTTCTCCCTTATTTGCTTCCGGCTGTCATTTCTCAGTTGTGGAGCTTCTAGGACCCTCATTCTGTTGCTATTTCTAATCTCCTGCCCTGAGCTTTTTGTATGTACAGTTCTTCTTAAAATAAAGTATATGGGCATCGTGATGGCTGTTTCCCTCATTAACTACCGGTCCCTTTCTGTCCCTTCCACTGCCATGGCTTGACTGCAGATGACTGAGCTCTGAGAACATGGGGGAGGCTTTCCCATTTCTCTGGTATTACCCATAGTGCCTCGCACTGCACTGAGCTCGCTGTCCATACTCAGTAAACACCTATGGGTGTGCGAGATGTAAATAGCCTCCTGTTTCATTTTCCCATCATTAAAGGAGTGTGCCGTGAGAGCCTTAAAAGCTGGTGGTGCGAAGCCATCTGCAGAGCCTGTGTTCCCCCCGCCCCCCCCAAATGCGGTTTAATTGTCTGGCCATTGCCTGCGGCTCTGTGGAAGCCTGCACTTCAGGAGCAGAATAGCTCTGCCTTTCCTCATCGTGGATGTCGGCACCCGGTGCAGCACTGAGAAAGCAGATGAGTCACAGGCGTGGGTCTGCCGGGCAGCTCTTGTCGCCAGCAGGACAAAGCCACAGGTGTGCATTCAGCAGTGCGGAGCGGGGACAGGAGCCTTGACAATCTGGAAGGTCTCTCGGGGTCAAGTTAGTTGCGTGTAGGCTCGAAAAGGCTTTGGAGAGGCAGCCAGGCATCAGCAGCCGTGGAGAAAATGAGAATGATTTTTGCGGTCTGCCCTGGGAGCACTGTTTAAGCCCATGTCTTCCTAGGTCAACGTTTTCATGCCCGGAGCTATAAATTAAAAATATGCCTTAGGATTGGGTGTCTTTTCTCCGACTAGAAGCTGGTCTGTTTATTCCTTTGCAGTTGCTCGGGGCATTGCAGACCAGAAGGAAGGGAAGGGAGGATGAATGATTTTTAAGCATGTTTTCCAAGAGAAATGAAACTGCAAACACAAATTCCCACAGACCAGAGAGTTAACTGGTTTCCACCCGGTGTAGCAAAAGCTCATCGCCAAGATCAAGACGGTCTGAAAATCAATCCCCCGCGCTGGGGTGTCGTGGGGCCGCTGGCTTGATTGAAAGCCCTAGTTAAGCGGAATGTGAGGTAAAGGGGGTAGTAAGTAGGCCAAGTCTATATGCAAATTAGCATCTGAATCGGTTTCTTAAGACAACAGGCATGGGTGAAATCAACCGTCACCCTATTCTGGTTCATCTGGGAGCAGCAGTTTATCTCAGAGCCTCATTTAATGCCATGAGATTGAGGTTGGGTTCTGGGTACATTAGGTTGAAGTCGCCAAAGTCCTGCAGGACCCTGAGCCTTTTTTAGGACGGAGCTTAAAAACATGATCTAGGCATGAAGAAGATGGCCCTAGGCCACTTAGCAGATACAACTAGGAAAGGTATTCACTGAATAACTTATGTGTCCAAATTCATACTTCCAATTCAAATTTAATACTCGAAGTTTTTTTTCTTAACTTCTCGCTTTTTAAAAAATATATTTTTATTGATTTCAGAGAGGGAGGGAGAGAGGATGATGACAGAGAGTCATTGATTGGCTGCCTCCTACACGCCCCCTACTGGAGATCAAGCCCCGAGCCGTGACCTCCTGGTTCATAGATGGATGCCCAACCACTGAGCCACACCGTCCAGGCCATTTTGTTAACTTTTGATTTATCTTTCCAGTGCTTCTTTTTGTAAAAACAGCAGATTTTGTACTTATTCTATTTCTCCTTCTTTCTTTCAGAGTGAATACACTCCTCATGTTTTTTGTCCACTTTTCAATAAAGCCTTGAGGTCCCTCCGTATCAGCCCATCAAGGCTGCCTTCCTTCCGCCTCACACACATGACTCCTCTCCACCCCGCGGCTACACCAGAGTGGGTTCAGCCCGTCCTCATCCACGGGCTGTTGCGCCGTCTCCAATCTTTTCTTTTACCAACAATGCCACAACCTATCATCGCTAGCACATGTTTTCTCATACCTACAAATGTACTAGTAGACCTTCAAATGGGACTCAGGGGTCGAATGATAAAGACATATGTTACTTTGTCAGCTTATTGCTAATTTTTCCTCTCTGAGTGTTGTACTATTCTGTGTTCTCCCAGTGATAGGAGGGTGCCCGGGTCTCCACAGCCTAAGCCACAAAATGCCTATCAAACTTTTGGATTTTGCAAATATGATGAGTAAGAGTTGGCGTTTCAGTTTAGTTTCCATTTGTCCTTATTGTGATGAAAGTTGATTGGTGTTTCATAGATGTGAGGGCCATGTCCCTTTCTCTTTCGGTCAACTGTATAGATTTTTTTGGTTCATTTTTCTGTCATTTTGGCCTTTTTCTTTTCAATTTTTCCGAGATTTTCTATATTAAGAGAGAGCAGACTTTTACCTCTGATCTAAGCTGCACGTGTTTTCCTTCCTTAGTTTGGCCATCTGTCTCTTGACTTTACTTGTATGTATGTTACCGTGCATTTGTCTTATTTTATTTTTGTGTAGACAACTTGATCAATCTCGTGTTGCCTCTGGATTTTGAGTCCTAATTAGGAAGACTTTCCTCTCCCAGGATGTCCAGGAATTCGTCATGTTTTCTTGTAGCGCGTGAATAATTTCGCTGCCCATTGGTTAGCTAGTCCATTTGGAGTTTTTTCTAGTGAATAGCAAATGATATGGACTCAGTGTTATGTTTTCTCAAGAGCCCATGCTTCTGTCCCCCAAAGTTTTGGGTGACCCCTTTGTCACATATCAAATGTCCACACGTACTGGGGTCTCCTTGCCCATTTTTCTGTGCTGTTTACTGACCTGTCGTACCTGAGATTTGTGAAGATCGCCGTGACCCACCTCTGGGTGAGGGACAGTGCGTCTCTGTCATGTCCTTCCACAGTCCAGAGTCAGCCCAACCCGGAGGGGAAAGCCCAGACTGAGCGCTTCGCCTCCACGTGGCGTGGCCGTGGTCCATGTCATCGGACTGCAGTGGACATCACAGCAGACTCTGCAGCCCAAATCATACGGCAGCTTCACGGAGCGCAGCGGTGTTTACAGAGCGGCCCGGGGCAGCCAGTGCGTCTGGTCCTTGGGAAGACGCTCCCCACGCTCTCCCTGGGGCCTGCCGGGCGGTTGGGCGTGTACCAGCCTGTACTACGTGGATCCCCGTGGAATTAATGTCAGTGAACAGCACTTTAGGGACAGGCCCGGGTCCTGTGCTGAGGGCTGTGCTCAGAGAAAGCCCTGTGGCTCTCAGGTGTGGTTGCGCAATCCCATTCTCTCGCTCCTGGTTGGGTCTGACTCTTCCTATCTCTGTCCCGATTTCCTGACATTATTTACCTGTATCTTTTTTTTAATTTTAATGTGTCTTTGCAAACTGTTTTAGAGGAAGGGTGTACATTTTCAACAGAGGGAGGGAGGGAGGGAGGGAGGGAGGAAGGAAGGAAGGAAGGAAGGAAGGAAGGAAGGAAGGAAGGAAGGAAGGAAGGAAGGAAGAGGGAGGAAGGAAGGGAGGGAGGGATGGAGGGAGGAAGGGCTGGTGGCTTTGCACTGCTGAAGCGTGTCACCAACGTGTAGTGCTGATTTCAGGCTACCTTTCCTGCACTTTTCGGAGGCACTTCTCCTGGGCAGGTTTACCTCCTGCAGAAAACACCTGTGCTCCCAGGTCAAGCAGCTTCCATCCTTTACACCTTACCATCTTAGATCAGAGAGGAGTAGATGCAGAGGCGTTTTTAAACCCCGTGCAGTTGCAGACCATGTTCCAGGGACCACCGTCAGCGGGAGGCAGTGATGTTTGAAGACTTGATTGAACAGGCCTGCACCCCGACTCACCTTTGCCTCCATGGCCTAGGCTGGAGGGACACTGCATTGCCCTGAGGTCCAAAGGCAGACCTTCATGCCGGCATTCATCACCGGCTGGTCATTGTCTTCTCACCTCCTGGTCCTTCTCCTTTGGTCCAGTAGCCCTCTAACCTGTGCCTTGGCCACACTACCTCTAGGAAGCCTGGTTGCCTCCAGTCTCCCCAGCCCTGGGCCTGGCTCGGACCTGAGATGACTAAACTGACCTTGCTTTCCTGCCTCATCGTCGCATTTGCATCCTTACCACAGGTGTGTGCACAGATTCCCAAGGGTAGGGTGGCACTCCCCGGGTGTCCTGTGAGGTCAGTCCGTGGGTAGGACATGGACCCTGCCCTGCGGGGATGCTGAGAAAGATGGAACAGCTCTGCAGGGGACAGCGTGAGTGAGGAAAGGTGCCGCGGAGACTGCTCCATGGGGAGGCCCAGAGCTGTAAGTGAAATAAACCTCGGAATTGAACTCCTGCCACCATATGGCTCTGGACACTGGAGACTGCTGGTCACAGCCACCACTTCCTCCCGGGCTCTGCTACTCTCATTTTCTCCCCACGGCGATGAAACTGCCCTCCTCACTTCTGGACACATCTACCTTTGGTTTCTTGTCCTGTTCTTTTCAAGGTTGAAAGGGAGAAAATAGCTTTGCAGCAGTCATTGCTTGGGAGGTGCGTGCCTTTGTGGCATTTGGTCGAGCAGCCTTAAAGCTACAAAATTCCGAGTCAGCCTGCCGTGTCTTCCAAACTCTGGTGATTGCCTTGACGGGACCCAGCTGACCATGGTCCCTCAGTCTCAGCATGCAGCCCTTGTCGTGCGGCTATTCCTCATGCAGAGGCTCCTGTCCCTTATCCGAAAAACTGAAATAAAAAAAGCCCTGGAATCAGGAAGTCATTTGACAGCAAAACCAGATCTAAACTGACACAAGGCCATTTATAGTCCTACTAGAGGCCCAGTGCATGAAATTCGTGCACGGGGGGGGGGGGGCCCGCGGTGCTGTGTCCCTCAGCCTGGCCTGCGCCCTCTTGCAATCTGTGACCACTCCGGGGATGTTGGACTGCTGGTTTAGGCCCGATCCCCCCAGAGATCGAGCTTAAACCAGCAGTCAGACATTCCTCTTGGGGATTGGGCCTAAACCGGCAGTTGGACATCCCTCTCGGAGCTTGGGACTTAACCAGCAGTCGGACACCCCCCGAGGGATGTAGCAGTGCGACAAGTGGCAGGCAGTCAGGAAGGAGCCAGAACCAGAGCTGGGTACTGCACCACTCATGCTCATCCTTGCCTGCTGCTCCTGCTGCCACCACTCGTAGTACGGCGGAGTCCGGAGAGGCTCCCACTGCTGCAGCTGCGCTCACCAGCTGTGATCCCGACTTCTGTCTGAGCAGCGCTCCCCCTGTGGGAGCGCACTGACTGCCAGGGGGCAGCTCCTGCCTTGATCGTCTGCCCCCTTGTGGTTAGTGCACATCATAGCGACTGGTCGGCCAGTTTTTCTGATTGTTTGGTTGTAACGGTTGCTTAGGCTTTTAAATATATAGATTGATCACTAAGTGTGAATATTCATACCTCTTTGCTATAGAAATATTAATATGTCTGGGTCTGGGGTGGCATTCCTGGGAGTATCACGATGGACAGCATATGTGCTCTGAATTCCCAGGGACTCGGATAAGCGGTTCTGGACCTGGATAAAACCAGAGGCTAGAAAAGCTTGTGATTTCACTCCATGTGACTGACAAGGTAACCCGTGCATTGAATTGACCCAAGCCACAAAGAGTGAATGTATTTGATGCCAGAATTTGAAAATATCCAAACCCCATTGGTAGACTAAGGGCTTCCTCCTCCCTGGGAAATCCACAGGCATGCATGCAGCCTAGAAAAAGATCCCCAAAGTAGACTGCAGAATGGAACTGGATGTCTCGAAGCCCTCAGAATCTGTCCACTCTGGGTACCTTGACACTAGCAGGTGTCTAGAAATCGAATGATGATAAGATTTTAAATGCTTTCCATATGCCAGGCGCTGTTCTAATCACCTAATATGGACTATCTAATCAAATCCTGTGGCAACACGTTGAGGCATCCAATATCAATATTCCTTTACAGATGAGGAAACTGAGGCCCAGAGAGAGTACGTGTATTCATTGGGGTTCAGACGCCAAAAAGCAGAAATCAATAGAGGGAATGGGAGTTTGCAAACTCATTCTAAGGTCAGGATCTAGGCTCCACTTCCAGGAGTGATTCCCAGCACAAGAGGCAGAACCGGAACCCGGCTGCCAGGGTTACTGCTCCCACCGTTGGGAAGGTTGGGAATCAGGACCCCACCATGGGAACTAGAGACCTCAGGAACACCCACCCCCTGCCGTACAGGACCCAGGAGGGGTCGCCGCGGCTGTCGGCTTCAGTTGCATCGGCCACATAGGTGCTCTGCTTTCAACGCACCCTCAGAGCCTGGCCGGGCCGCCCCGCCTCCGCCCGGCAGGAGGAGAGCAGAACCCACTCACTCCCTTGGCCTCTCAGATCTCATGCAAGCACGTCTGCTTGGCAGAACCTACACAGCATCCAGATCCCCGGCGGTGCCGGGGAGGGAGTGCCATTCGGCTTCTTCAACCTTGAAACGCAGGAAGGCGCATGAGTTGATTGGATGTTGGCTGAGCCCATCCACACTTCCACGCAACTTCCCCAAGACGACACGGGAAGTGGCAGGACCAAGGCTGAGGCCAGGCTGTCTGGCTCCAGAGTCTCGGCTGTGTACGTTCCGCTGCCTCTCCTCCCCACGAGCTCACCCGGGGGCTGCTGGCCCCCATGGCCTGTCTTCTCCACGCTCGTCCTTCGGGGGTCTGCAGCTGGCCCTGTGTCTGTGTGGGACAAGGGGCCTCTAGAGCCAGACTCTGAATCCTTCTGGGGCTGGGATGGATGGTCTCTAGCTACCATGTATCAGTTAGCTATTGACCCAGCCGGGCTGCATGACAAGCCACCCCAAAACTCAGCCATGTAAGGAAAGAAACATCTGGTATTGCTTAGGCGGCCTGCAGGTGGCTGGGTTTGCTGGTCTTGGCTGGTTCATGTGTGCCTGGGTGGCCAACTGCAGTCACGTCAGTGGCTCTGTTATCTTGGCTGGACGCTCAGACTTGGGCTCAGCTGACGGATCTCTGGCTGGGTAGGCTGGTCTCTCATCCTCCAGCAAGCCCCACCGGCATGTCCATTTCCAAGTCAAGTCATATGGTCATGCTCAAGGTCACGGCGTAGAGGACACTCTCAAGTTACAAGGCAAAGGGCATGGATACAAGGAGACCACTCGCTGGGGCCATCACTATAAGCATGCTACCTCACGGAGGGACCTTGGGCACGATACTTAACCTCCCAAACCAGCCCAGGCGCCTGTGTGCCTTGGACAGCACTGCTCAGAGAGGAGACGTGCAGGGCCAGGCTTTCGGAGCCCGCAGGGTCAAGTGGGGTGCGGAATCAGCCTCGGGGGCTGCCAGGAAGCCTGTGCAGGAGCTCCATCTTTCCCTCCGGCCGGTTCGGCTCCATGCTCCAGCCCGGCCCGCCAGCTGACTCAGGGACGCAGCCGCGGACTGGCAGGGCCTCTGCTTCAACGGAGCCACCACGTCTTAACAAAGACCGGCTTTTAACATCTCAAGCGGCACGTCTGCTCGCGCGCCAATTAAAACGTTCCTGTCCCCGCCGTGGCAAATGCCGGGGAAAACAACTCTGCGATTCAGAGCGCAAGTAGGAAGGACACGCAGCGAGTTAATCATGAATCGGCGCCGGCCTTGTCCCCAGCTTTCCTCTGCTTCTCAGTGAGAGGAGCACGACTCTCCCCAGACATCCCGGGTGGCGGCCGCTCTGCCCCGGCCAGACGTGCCGCTGGCAGAGACGGCTCCCCAGCTCCTCGGGGTCACGTGAGGGGTCAGGCTTGCTTTTCCGTAGCTTAGATTTCGGCAGGCACAGCTTACGTTTTCTTAATTCATATTTCATCACCTGACAGAGCTGTCCGGTGGCTGTGCCTCGGGGACAGAGCGAAGGCCCAGGGCCCTGATGGAGCCCAGGTCCCTGGGTCCCCCTGCTCTGCAGAGCCGGAGGCGCTGCCCCCGGGCCAGGGTTCAATTAGCAGCTCTGGTTTTGGAAGATGCTAAAGAAAAGGACATTCCTGCCTTTTTTTTTTTTTTAACCCCCATTTGGATCCATTTCCCCAGACCCCCAGTGAGAGCAGAGTTGTGTCTATTCTCTGGTTTCCTTCTTAAGAGATTAGTTTTAACCAAGTAAAGGAAAAAAAAGGACAGCTTTAGCGAGATATGATTCACATGCCATATAGTTCACCCATTTCAGAGGAACAATTCAGTGGTTTTTAAGAGATTCACAGACATAGGCAACCCTCACCAGGGTCAACATGAGAACATTTCCATCATCTCAGAAAGCAACCCACACCCATTAGCAGTCCCTCACCATCCCCGGAGCCCTGGCAACCACAAATCTACGTTCTCTGTAGACACCCTGATTCTGGACAGATCAAGTGAATGGAATCATATAATATGTGGCCTTTTGTGAATGGGTTCTTTCGGTTAGGCTAAACTGCGGAGGTTTTTACAGTTTAGTCTTTGAAGGCAGATGCCTGGGTTAGAATCCTGGCTCCATAGCCCACTACCAGCTGTGTAGTTTTAGGCAAATGACTTAACCTCCTTGTGCCTAAGTTTCCTCATCTTACTGTGAGGCACGTTGCATTGCTCACTCCCATAGGGTTCACTGGTTACACGTGCTAAAGCTTTGAGCTGTGCCTGGGACATGGGGCTCGGTAACTGAGTTCTCAGCATCTTTCTTGCCCAGGCCTTCCCTAAAGCCCTATCTTGCTTTGTTTGGGGGGGCCCTGCCTCTCTGTTTTTATCCCCTCAGCAAACTTGTACTGCAGTTTGTACCCCTCTTCTCATAGGGGCTGCACCCTGTGTGTGTGCCTTGCAAACTCTCACCCAAGTTTGGAGCCTCCGGTACCCGCCCTGCTTCTCCCCAGGCAGTCTTTTGTCCCCTCCTTGGGATTTCAGGTTCAAAATCGTTCAGAGAATGCCACCTGGAGGGCAGCTCCCCGAGAGTGATGACCTGGAGGAGGTCTACCCGGTGCACTCGCTGTCGCCCGCCCTGTGTGTCCTCAACATTTTTATTCTCAACTGGGGAGAGGGGAAGTGTTGTCCCAGGCCTCGTTCAAAGAGCCACTCTTCCTTCATTCTAATTAGCTGATGTGTGGTGATATATTAATATTGTTAACAATAAAAATGAGGCAAGCACATTAGAAAAGGTCACAAGATAAAATCAAGGGAAACGGTGCTCCCAGCCCCGAGCGCTGGCGCTGCCCTTCTGTGTAACGGCTCCATTTATGCCGGGACTGTGGTTTCTTTGTGCGTTTTTATGTCTTTTCCGTGTCTGGGTTTGTCTCCTCTGAGAGATCGTAAACTTCTGAAGAACAAGAATCACGTTGTCTCCTTTTATAAGAGTGTTCGTGTTGTAAAAACCAAGTAAAAGTACAATTGTTAAGTGTTTCTTATCTATGCCTGCAATGCTCTCTTATTGACAAGAGGGTCCGGTGTCTGGAAAGTGTCTGGCGGACACCCCACCCCTCTGAACCTAAGCGTGGTATAGTCCTCATGCCCGTCCGGCTGTGTCTTCTGCCCCCAGAACTACCTGTGCTGTGTAAGGGGACAGGAAAACTCAGCTGTGGCCAGCACAGGGCGGGTGGCAGGATTTCTCTGAAGCTTCAGGACCTAGCTTGCTTATCCCATCTTGAGACTTTTCAGGAATACTATTAAAAAGTAGAAGTATGTGGGCCCTGGCCGGTGTTCTCAGTGGTTAGCCCACATTTTTGGGGGGGCTATTGTTTTCCATACTTGGTCTACCACAGGAGGTCTATGAATATGCCTGGGGAAAGTATATTTTTTAATTTTCAAGTGAAATTTAGCATTTCCTTCCATTTATGGGCATAGACATCAAACCAGAGTTGTATTAGCTGAACCTTGACTTTGTCACCAGTAGGAATCACAGGTATTTTCATCCTTGTGGTACGTCCGTCTCCAAATATCATTTACACTCATCACTACTTTGAAATTATGGTAATTTAAGCATCACACTAGACCAGGGGTGGGCAAACTTTTTGACTCGAGGGCCACAATGGGTTCTTAAACTGGACCGGAGGGCCAGAACAAAACCATGGATGGAGTGTTTGTGTGAACTAATATAAATTCAAAGTAAACATCATTACATAAAAGGGTACGGTCTCTTTTTTTTTTTCAATAGTTTTATTCATTTTAAACGGGCCGGATCCGGCCCGCGGGCCGTAGTTTGCCCACGGCTGCACTAGACTTTAGTACAGTGGTTCTCAACCTTCCTAATGCCGCGACCCTTTAATACAGTTCCTCATGTTGTGGTGACCCCCAATTTCATTGTTACAAATTGAACATAATTAAAGCATAGTGATTAATCACAAAAACAATATGTAATTATATATGTGTTTTCCCATGGTCTTAGGCGACCCTTGTGAAAGGGTCGTTCGAACCCCAAAGGGGTCGCAACCAGCAGGTTGAGAACCGCTGCTTTAATATGTAATGCCTTAATAAAGCACATTTGCTACTATGTTAGCATTTTGTTTTTAACATTTTGATAACTACGTTTAAATGTAATTGGTTTCTGTTGTCATCCCATGTGCTTTGTTTTATGCACTCGGGGCATTGTTCAGAAAAGGGGACCACAGGCTTCCCCAGGCTGCCAAGGTGTCCGTGGTCCCCGGTGAACTTATGTCAACAGTTCCCAGGAAAGCACTTGGGAGGTTTCTGAGACCAGAACACAGGGGGCAGGTGTCACACACACACACACACACACACACACACACACACCCTTGCTGGGAGGAGGGGAGGGCCTTCCCCCTGGAGCCAGCGCCCCTACGGGGTCCTGGCAGCCCTGTGACAGATGCCTCGCTGAGTTCTGCTGCTCTGGGCTCCCTGGGAAATGGGAACCAGCTCCCCCGACTCAGGGCGAAGACACAGCTTCAATTAAGCCAGAGAAACACAATTTATTACCAGCATGTTTTCAGTTCCAGGCGGTGCCTTGAAAAGGTCAGCTTATATGAATATTTAGAAAAAGCAAGATCATAAAATAAGAGGGACTTGGTATTTTGCTTCTTTTTTTTCCCCCTTTGACAAAATTCAGGCTCACTTTTAACATTTGGCAAACTCCAGAACTTTTTACTTGACCTGTATCAACTCTTTAAAAATGAAGATGTTTTTGGTCCTGCAGGACTGGGTAGACCAGTTGGTTAGAGCATCATCCTGCTAGCTACACTTGCAGGTGCCTTCCTCAGTCAGGCACATGCAGGAGACAACCAATAAATGCATCAATAAGTGGAGCAACAAATCAATGCTTCTCTCTCTAAAGATCAATAAATTTAAATAAAGAAAGAAAGAAGTAAGTAAATAAAATAAATAAAAGGAAAAGGTTCAGAACGGCATTTGAGGGGGGTTTGTGTGAAGGGGGTTTTGTCGCCTTTGAAACCAGAACAGCGAGCCCGAAACACGGGGCCGGCAGCCCCTGGCTGTCTATTGTCCATCGGAGGCGGGCACAGTAGGACACGTCTGCTTGGAGGGCCCTGTTCGGGGCATAATTGTTTTGTGTTTATTTCAGCTGAGGCTACTGTTTCTATTCAGGGCTTTTCACCAGTGAGTCATCTTTTGAAAATATAAATTTGATGGAGTCAGTTCTTCCTTTAAAACCTCTCCTGGCTCCCGCCTGCCAGAGGAGAAAGGACAAAACCCTTGACCTCACACCAGGCCCTTCCTGCTCTGTCCACAGCCTTTTGTTTTTGGCCTCTGTGTCAACCTCTCCCTCCCAGCCCTCCCTTCCCACTCCCGTAGTGGTGGAGACTTACTGGATTATAGTATATTTATTCTTTATTTCCTTTCATACTTGTTTTAAAATAACTTTATTTGTATGCTTAGTGGGATGGGTTTTATTCACCCCCTCCACCCCCCCCCCAGGTTTTAAATTGCTGTATAGAATGTACAGTCCTGATGTTTTATGTAACCTTGATATATATGTTCTTTATAAAATCCTGGGTTTATTTTTGAAAAGGTGTAGATTGTACATTTTAATGCAGCTCTTTATTCCGCTTTTTCTGTTTCCTTTTATAACTAAATCAGAAAACTGAATAATGATTTCCTTATTTCATTGGCACAAGCGCTCACGATTGGTAGAATGCTCGTCTCGTAGCCTCTCTGTGATGTTAGCTAACCCTCTCTCCCTGCATTGTTCTATAGTCTTCCCCCTCCCCAGATCTCTTCCGCGGTGGATGTGGTTTGTGTTTTTTTAATTACATACAACAAATGGTCCTTGGTGCCGCCTGCCCACCGGACTCTATGCCAGGTGTAAAGAATGGGGTGAACAGCCCGGCTCCCTGTCCCTTCTCGCTCAGCGTCCCATCCACGGAGCCTTCAACCCATAGAGAGACAAGAGTTTTACATTGAGTCTGACAACTTGTAGAAATGGGGGTGGGGGTGGCACACTGATTTTTTTTTTTCTCACATCCCCACCCTGTGTTCAATTGCTTTGTAGTCTCTGGAGACAGACTTTACTGGGAACTAAATAAGACCACCCTTTGGTGTCTCCAGAACAGTCTCTCTTATTGGGCCTGGCGCCTTTGGGTGGAGTTGCCTTTAGCCTCTTAAATAATCAGTAACAATGTTTTGGTTTACCCACTAAATTAGACCAATTCTATAGAGTCCCTGGCCTCTCGAGACAGTCTGTAAAAAAGTTCATTACATATATATTTTATAGATCCGTAATTGTACAAACACACTATGTATTAAAGTTTGAGTTATGTTTGAGGTCTGAAACAATGCTTCTCAACTTTAACCTATTTTAAGTAAAAAGTGTATAGCTTTGCTTGGTATGGTTGGTTATTGGTTGGTCTACTATGACTATTATTATTATCATTGATTTGTCTATCTGTTTTCAGTAAACAAATCTCTCTCTCTTCTTCCCTCTTTTTCTCTCTCCCTCCCTCTTTCCCTTTCTCTAAAACCCATAAAAAAACACATTTTTTTTTTAAAAAAGCAAGAAACAGTTAATGGGAAATATTTTGGTTATGCATTTTATTCACTTTTCTGCTCAATTACTCCCTCTGAGGGCAGACAAGATTGCCACTGGGTGATCTGGCAACGGGGGATGGTCCCCTGATTTCCTTAATTTAACCATAATATAGTATAACACGCTCTTTGTCTCATTTGTTAGTCATTGTTAGCACTGAATTGCGCCCCCCCCCCATTTATATGTTGAATCCCTAACCGTATGCGACAGTATTTGGAGATGGGGCCTTTAAAGAAGTGATTAATGAAGGTTAAGGGAGGTCATATGGGCAGAGCCTAACCCAATCTGACCGGTGTCCAAATAGAAAGAGAAAACTCAGACGCGCAGAGACACAGGGAAGCGTGCGCACAGAGCGAAGGCGGCCATCTGTAAGCCAAGGCGAGAGGCCCCGGGAGAAACCCGAATGCCCGCCACCTTGGGCTTGCACTCCTAGCCTTCGGACCTGTGAGCTAATACGTGTCTGTTGTTTAGAGCCACCTCCAAGCCTACTTCTAAGAATTCCTCTTGAGCAGATTGCCATGTGATGGCGGAGTCAGCGTCCTCTCCAGGTCTGTAAGGCAGAGGCCAAGGCCAAGAAGACCCGGGCAGGGGCAGGGCAGGGTCCAGAGGGCGCTCACCTCTGAGGGACCCCCTGCAGGGTCCCCTTAGAGGCCACATGGCCGGACAGCTGAGCCAGGGACCCGGGCGATGCAGGTAGAAGAGGGGATTCTGGAATCCCGGGAGCAGTGACGGCTTTGCTCCGGATGTTCATTCGCTTTCTCAGGAATCTTAACAAAACATCTGAGAACTAAATGTGAGACTCTCTCCAGTAGAGCCACGTGATGCGCGCGTCTGGCACCCACGAGCGAAGAGCCAGAAGCGTCCCCCATGCCAGCTCTGCGGGCGCCTGGCTATTTGGACTTCGGTGTAAGTGCTCACAGTGCGTTTTCTACTCCTGCCGCATTTAACACTCCAGCCTGCGGGACCCCTTACCGCTGCCGGGGGAATTTTCTACCACGCACGCCTGAGCCTTAAAGTTCTGGAGTCTTCCCCCACCAAGGAAAATAAACGGGTGGCTCCGTCTTGACCTTGACTTTTCCCAGGATGGCAGGTTGAGAATAGCCCTGCACGGAGCCCGGTCACCTGGTCACCTGCAGGCTGGGCGTGGACGCACCCAGGTTGGTTGGAAATGTGCTGACAGGGCCCCGCTGAGCAGCCCCGCTGGGCGGAGGGTGGAGGGAGGCAGGTCACTCCAGGTCACGCACCGCACCGCGCCACTGAAGAAGCAGGCCTGGCCGAAGGGGGCTGGGTGGCGGCCGCTGGCATCTCGGGTGTCAGGCGCAGTGCGGCTCGGATGGAGTGCGCTCCTAGGTCCCTTCACCTTTCCCAGGTGTTCGCTGAGACCCTCCTGGGCGCCTTGCTCTGTGCCTTCCTGATCAGGGGTTGGAGCTGGAACAGGGGTGACAGAGCAGGAGGAGGATAAAGCAGGTCCCGCTCTGAGAGAGTGCAGATCTTACAGAGAGAGTGACCCTCATGCAAACACAGGGACCAGTATAGCATGATGCTGACCAACCAGGGACCTCAAAATGGGCTGTGAGCAAGAAGGGGCCCCCAGGAGCCACCTGTAACTCCTCCAACAGGACACCTCCCACCCCTCTATCAGATGCACCCGTTCTCCTCTATCTCAGATGCGAGCAAAGGTTGAATTGCCTTCCTAATGTAACAAGTAGGTCTCATGGCCCAAAGCTACATCAATACAGATCCTGCTTCCCGACTTTTCATTACAGGAGCTCCTCCTGCCATTAGGAGGGACTGTCCAAGGTGTCAGCCCCCCCCCCCCCCGCCCCCCATCCTCCTTGCCCAGGACTCACAGGTGTAAGGAGCAGGAGGCCAGGGCGTGCAGGTGGGAGGGGAAGGACAGCTCCAGGACAGAGGGGAGGAGATTTTGGCAGTTCAGGGAGGCCAGGGGTGGGACAGAGGTGGGGCCAGAGGACCAGTCGCACCTGGCGCCTTTCAGCAGTGCTCAGCCCTTTGGAAAGATCAGGCACGCATTTTCGTATTGATGTAGGCTTTGGGGTGGCTGCAGCTGCCTTTGGTAGGCAGTGGCAGGGTGCCAGCAGGGTTAAGGAAACGCAGGCTTGTCTGGGATCCGAGGGAAAGCCTTCCTGAAGAGAGGGCAGGTGTCGTGGTGCCTGAAACAGCCTGCCACGGGTGGGGGCTGGATTCACCCGCCACAGGTGGGTCCTTTGAGGTTGGTTGTGGTCTGTGAGCCCACAGCCCCAAAGTACCCCCATCGGACCGATGAAGAGCCCTGAGCCCAGCCCCTGGCACACGGGATGCCCACGGGAGGGGCCGTGTTCGAATGTCTCGGCTTCTTTTTTCTAGGTTTCACTGTTTCCTTTAAGGATGCCGTGGCAGGACAGAGAATTCCGGGCTTCTGTTTTCCCATCTTCACAATGAAGGGCTTGTTGGGCTAAAGACCTCCTAGTGTCCCTAGTGGCTTTGACCTGTAGATGACCCGGGGCTGTGGCCAGGATGGCGACTGCCCACCTACCGTGCTAAGAAAACTAACTTTACACCCAAATAGAAGGTAGGCCCCCACTTTCCCAAATGAAAGGTCTCCGGAAGAGTTTTTTCGCCAACCTAAGTATACAAATATGTTTTAGAATATAGAAGAAATCGCCTTAGTTACATATCTTTAAATTTTTAAATTATTCATTTTTTTAAAACTACCTTTCCCACTTATATATTTTATGAGTCATTATTCAAACCTGTCATGTGCAGTTCCAATTCCTGTGAGTGTTTGGTTCCCAGGTATTTTTTTTTTATTACTAGAACGGCTTTTTGAGTTCTCATTTCCACCCAATTTGTCAAAAGATGGCACTTTTTAAATTTGTGGATTGCACCTTCCTTTAAAATTTTATCCTAAGCCGTAGGACTCAGTTCCCACAAGTTGGGGCAGTTTTTTTTTCTTTCCATTTGCCTTCCAGGTGAATAGTCACAATCTCTCCCAGCACCTTGACCATTGGTGGGTTTCTCCTTGAAGTGATCTTGAAAAGTCTTATTCACGACACCATCCAAAAAGTAAAATTATGAAGTCATAATCCCAAGAATAATTCTTACATCTGTGTTAACAACATTTGGTGGGAGAATGCACTATAAAATGAGCCTTTTTACTGACATAGTTGTCAAGGCAGATATTGGACATATTGAAGGTGAGGCAACACCCGTTTGTTCAGAGGAGTCATGGGAGATGAAGGGGAAGTGCAACCATGTACCTGGGCATGGATTAAAAATGTTACCAAATCCTTCCTTAAAACCCAGCAGCTGGTCACATCGCACATACGAGCAAGTCTTCCTGCCTCTTTGGCGGCCACTGTCTGTGGATGGAGGCAGAGGTCTCCGATGGAGTCAGAGCCCAGAGGATGCGTCTGGGGTGCGTCTGCTGGCCCGCCCCCCAACAACTCTGGCCACCATCTCCCCCCACTTTCCGAACACCAGGAATTCCAAGCCTCTTTGGCCATCTTCCCACCAACCCGCCACTGGGCTTTTGTGTCGTGTAATGAGCACGGAGCCTTTTAGAAATATGCTCTGTGCTCCACAAAAGGAGACAGGCACATCAGCAGAAATGATTCCATTCCGGCACTTCAGCGCGGTCGCCGCTATTAATGCCCATTATCGCTGTGTCACCCGGAATGTGTTGAACAGTGGCCGTCGCCGATCAGGGGGCCTGTCCTGGAAGGCGTGGACTCTCTCCTCCCCGTCACACTGTATATTGTGTTGTTACTGTTTTAGATATTTTTTTTTTCCAGGTCATTGGAACCTGCTGCATTAGACTCTGAAAAGTAATGTAGCGGGTGAAGCCCTGAGAGGCTCCGAGCCTAGGTTCCCATCGGGGAAATAATGCAATTTCCATGCAAAATGATTATAATATTATTCAGTGATTACACGGGGGTGGGGGGCAGTCTGTTTTCGTTAGACTTCTGAAAGTGGCAAATTGAATTCCATCCGAGTAATCAGACGCCGCGAGTTCCCAGCACGGCGTGTTTGTGCGCGGTGGCGGCCCCTCTCCCCGGAGTCCTCCCCAGCCCAGGGTCCCCGGAGCCTTTGCTGACCGCGGGGGGGCTGACCTGAAGGGCCAGGGAGTTTCTTTCCTGGCAGCAGCTCTCAGCCAGTGAGAAATGGGAGTTGCCAAATACTCCAGCTGCCTCACAGCTCAGGTGGGCCAGCTGGGAGGCCTGTCCCTCTCTGTGCAGAGGTCCCAGTGGGACTGGCCCAGGAGCCCGCAGTGGTGACCACTCACGCAGGCACTTCCCGGCCTCCCTTCCTCCCTCGCCTACTGGAGCTTTCTGGAATCCCTCCCCAAACAGGCTACTTGCCTCAAAGCCTTGCCTGGGTCCTGCTTCAAATGAGAGGCACCTCCTGGCCAGCCTCCAGCTCCCTCCTTCCCGCCTTCAGGGCTCCCCGGGGCCTCTCTGGACCCCTCTGTCCTGTAACCCGTTCGGTGCGGCACTCAGAAGTCTCCGCATTCCCCGGCATCATCATCCTGAAAAATGAAAATTCTGAATTTTTTTTTTTTTTTTTGGTCGGGAAGGTAATGGGTCTAATTTATGTCTCCCACCTCTCCTCTTAATTATTATTACCCCGTTGAAGGGAGACAAGACGATTTAATCACGTTGTATTTAACATGCCCATGAAAAATGTCCTCCTTCCGAACAGGTAGCTATGTGCTCTTAGATAATTTATATATAATTTTAATAGATTTGTCAACAGCAGCCCTTCCTCGCCTAAACAGGCGCTTGCCGGCGGATCGCTTCATTTGCTCCTCGCTGTTATTTTTCATACCTGGTTGCCGCGCGGCCGACAGATAGCAGATGATCCCATTACCGACACATTGGACACGGCGTGTGCTGTGGGGATGAGCAAGCGCAAGGTCGCCGGCAGGCGGCAGGCGGTGTGTGCCTCCTTCCCGCTCAGAGGGCGGCGTCCCAGTGACCAATGGAGGCACCAGGACAGGTGCTGAGGGAGCCCTTGCTCACCTGCCCTCACAGAGGCTGCCGGGGTCCAGCCCCTTCCCCAGCCTGGCACCCCCTGCTGGCGGTTCCGAGTCCTGCCCCTCTCTGTGGGAGGGTGTCTGGCCCCACCATGGGGCAGGCTGGAGGTATGGGGGGATTGCTATCCCAAAGGCGCCCATCCTGGAAGGAGCGGCAGAGGTGATGAATAAACACCAGCTTCCTCTCTCACTGCAGGGTCCCCAGCAGGGACCCAACTGGTATCCTTCTCATGAATACGCCCTTGATTGGCTTTCCTCCTGTCCTGTCTCCGATCCCTCTTCCCTCAGTGCTTCCTTGGATCAGCCCCCTCTCAACCCCCACCTCCCCACCCCCAGTAAAAGAAATATTTGCCTCCAAATCCATGTTTTGGATCCACTTTGGGGGCAAAGCCAAACTAAGACGCTTGCCCCTCTGGATGTGTCCATATTGATCATTCTCATCTTCCGGGACTCAGATTGAGCCCTGGCGTGGAGCCCCTCCAGCAGGGAGCGCTCCCTCCCTGGCTGCATCCTTAACTGAGCGCCCACCCTCTGCAGCCAGGGGCCGTCCTGTGAGTCCTGAGCAGCGAGCATCCCCCAGAGAGGCACTCACACCTGTTTGTGTCTTTCCACAACGCCAGGTTCACTAGGGGGGGCCTCCCCAATAAGCCAGCAGAGTCACAGGCAGTTACACACAGAGAGGAAGCTGACGCGATAGAAGCCAGCAGAGCGAGCCTCTAGCACAGAGTCCCCGTCCCTGGTGGCATCTGCTGACGGAGAGGCGGGTGGCGGCAGTGGCGGCAGGCGTGCAAGGGCGTGGAGCCTGGCAGGGCTCCGAGCGTGACCTGGGGTACAGCCGCACTTGAGTGTTGGGTGGTCAGAGCTTTGAGTTCTTACAGCCACTCATATCAGCGTCCTGATGGAGACCTTATCCAAGTGTCCGGGCCCCTCCTGAGGGCGTTCCTATTACACCCCATACCTCAGTCTGGACATAGCACTTCACATGACTGTCAAGGCTGACGGTGACTCCACATTGATGGTCCAAGGCGTCCAGTCAGTCCGCTCTGCCCTGCTCTGTGCGCTATCTGCCTGTGAGTGTGTGATGGGCAGATGCCAGCTCTGCCAGCTCCCGGCTGCCCTGAAACCCACCTGAGAGCTGATGCTGCTCCAGTCACATCCTAATTTAGAGTGAAGACCAGAGATGCCCGAGGAGTGGCAGACGGGGTAGCTAGATAATGCCGAGGGTGCACCCTTTGGGGAAAGGAAAAGTACAAAGTCCAGCCGGTGTGGCTCAGTGGTTGAGCATCGACCTATGAACCAGGAGGTCACAGTTAGATTCCCACAGGGCACATGCCCGGATTGCAGGCTCCATCCCCAGTAGGGGGCGTGCAGGAGGCAGCCGATCAATGATGATTCTCTCTCATCGTTGATATTTTTAGCTCTCTCTCCCTCTCCTTTCCTCTCTCTCAAATCAATAAAAAATATACTTTAAAAAAGGAAAAAACACAGAAACCCGCTCCTTTCAAAGACTAACGTGAGTGCTGATGGGTTCTTTGCACCATTTCCGTCTGCAGTGATGGCAACGTGGGCGGGTTGTGCTCTAAGGGAAATGTGCTCTCCACGCCGCCGTCTTTGCCATGCCGGCTGGCGACAGAGAGAACACACCCACTTCTCCATGCTCTCCATGGAGCGAGAAGTGTGTCACGTGTACTAAGCTGTAACTAAGCCTTTCAGAGGCATCTATGTGCTGCTTTTTATCCACCCTTAACTGCGTGCGAGCCAACGATAATTTTATAAGAATTCCAGACGATAATGTAGTATTTTTATTTGCTACTTCGCTGCTCAATGTTTCCTCTAAAACTGAAGAGGAGAAATACTCAGTCCCACATTCAGAAGAAGAAGCAGACGGCTCCATGTGACCGCGGGGGAGAAGCCGCGAATGGGGCCGGTTCTGAGTGAAGGCGTCCCCTCCTGGGCGTGTGTCCCTCCCGGACATGGGCCGGTCGGCCGTGGAGGGAAATTTGGTTGTGGGGTTGGTTACCCGGGTCCACTAGCCTCCTGCTTCCGCTGGGTTTTAGGAGGCCATTCGTATTCGAAGAATCTACAGGTACCTTTGCTATGGCTTTTTTTTTCTTTATCTCTTCAATGTACATATAAATGAGTATGTATTATTTATAGACGTCTTTGGATTTAGAAACATTGAGCTGGAGAAGTAATGCAGCAAGGAATATTTGATTTACTGCTCGCCGGAGAGGGGAGAGAAGACGGGGACTTCCTACGGGAAGGAAGGCAGGCGGGCTTGTGATAACTTGTTTAACCTTCAGAGGGGACTTTCCTGGAATCTCCGTTGCAGTTCAGCTGTAGAGGAATGACTGGGCGAGAGAAAGCACAGTGGCCGGGGGCCAGGAAGCCAGCCTCGTCGGCCTGGCTGCCCTCTCTCCGACCTTGAGCTTGTCACTCACCTTCTTTTGCCTTTGGTTTCCTGCCTGTTATCTGGACACCAGGCCAGGCCAGGCTGCGGCTCAGTGGTTTGGTGCATTCGGATTGACTGCTCTGGGCTCTGGCCCGCCTCCTGGGTGGCTGGGGTAGTTTGCACAAGTGTGGTGAGCGTGGCGAGCCGTGGCTCTGTGCTTTTCTCGGAAGGGACGGGAAGCCACGGTGCGATCGAGCCACTTGCCTGCACACGCTGGTAGCGATCAGGAAAACTGAATTAGCTTGGAACTCTATTTTCAGTTCCTAGGCTGTTTCTATATTGGCCAAGAAAAACAGAGAATGTACAGAAATTCCTGGGAATGGCTGCTTTCTGCCTGGGTACGGGGAAGCATGCCTGTCTGTGGTTTATTTTTAAATGGCTAACTCATCATCTCTGGGTAGAAAGTACTGTCATCTCCAAGAGCTTTTCTTTCACAATTTTTTTTTTCCTCTGAGAGTATGGAAACAGCCTCCGATCTATTCAAATAAAACAGCTTTCATGGGTGAGGAAGCAACATTTCTCAGTCTCTTGGGGGCCAGAAGGGGTTTTCAGCCACTGGCCTTAGAGGCTTGGGCTAAGAGGAGTGGGATGGGGGCATGGAAACCGTCACAGTAGGTGTCCTCGGGCCTGGAGTCCGGTTTACCAATTGTGGGGAGGAGGGGAGCGGGGGAGGAAGGATGGTCAAGGCCGAAACGTCCTCTTAGAGGAAATGTGGGGAGATAGCGGGAGGGAGCAGGGGGGTTGCTGGCCAGTGTCCTATCGCCCTAGGACTGCTGTCCATACAGTCCTCCCACTGGCTCAACCGACTCCCATGGAAGAGTCCCCCTTGTCCAGGTGTCCACTTCGTGCTCACTTCTCCGGCAGAGGGGATGGTAGGAGAGAAGGCACCCCTAGTGTGACTCCCAGTCCTCCGGAGGGCGCTGCAGGAAGTTAGGGACACCTGTGCTCAGTCGGCAGGCATGGCAGCAGTAAAGGTTAGAGCCACCTGCTAGATGTGCTGAGAGCCTTTCTACTCTCATTCAACTCTTGGAATGACATAGATATTTAGTAATATCATCCCCATTGCACAGACGAGGAGGTTGAGGCAGGCGTGGGAGTGGAGTGGCGGAAGTCACCGGGTGATTTAGACTCTGTTCTCTGGGATTGGACGTCCTCCATGCTCATGACGACTGCACGGCCCGAGCCAGCCCTGAGCCGGGTGTGCAGGGACTAGGATACAATCCAGAATGAGGCTGTCGCCATGGCGTGCAGGCCATGCGCGAGGCTGTGGGATTCAGGCTGCAGAGAAGGGGTTCTCAGACCTCCCTGTACTTCATGACGGGACCAAAACCCACTGAGCCTAAAAGCCCACCTCGTGCTACTCTGTGAGGTCCCCTAGCCCATCACTTCTCTCTGAAGCTGTCAAGAGCCAAGGCCCAAGGGGACAGGGGATGCTGAGGGACCCTGGGCACGAGCAGCCTGAGGGTGACCAGCCTGGCTCGTTCTAAGCCTGCAGTGAGCAGATGCTGGACCCAGTGAACTGGTTTGGTGGCTGCCTCTCCTGTCCCCACCACTGTCTCCCACCCCCTGATGTGCTCAGTGGTGGCCCAGAAAGAAGGCTCGGGATGTTTTTTGATGTGGCTACTTGAGTGTTTGGGGTACAGGTCAAAGCCTCCCATGCAGAAGCGAGGGTCCGTCACCCTGAGCCCCAGGGTCGGTCACCAGGAAAGGGACAGGGAGGTGGGAAAGGAGGCAGTCCTGCTCCCTCGGGCTCTGCTTGTGGGGTCCAGCCTTGAGGCAGGCTCTTGCCAAGATGGGGGCCACCCCCTGGAGCTGGGATGGGCCCTCCTGGAGAACGGCCATGGGGTGGGGGGCAGCTTATCTACTGCAGATCGCTCCCTCTTCCCACTGCTCTCACCCACCTCCTGGCCCCTGTGGTGTTTGACTCCCCAAGACTCTAGACAAGTCTTGTTGAAGTAGTCTAGCCTGCCCCGCCCGTGTGGCTCGGTGGTTGAGTGTCAATCTATAAACCGGGAGGTCACGGTTCAATTCCCGGTCAGGGCACTTTGCCTGGGTTGCATCTCAATCCCAAGTGGGGGACATGCAGGAGGCAGCCGATCAATGATTCTCTCTCATTATTTATGTTTCTATCTCTCTCTCTCTCTCCCTTCCTCCCTGAAATCAATACAAAATAAATTTTGGAAGGGAGGGAGGGAGGGAGAGGGGGGAGAGAGAAGGAGAGAGAGAGAGAGAGAGAGAGAGAGAGAGAGAGAGAGAGAGAGAGAGAGAGAGAGAGGAGAGAGAGACTAACCTGGCCCCCATAGTGTCAGGGAGAACCAAGGCAGGAGACTGTCCACACGTGAGTCAGAGTTTGAAGTGGGCGAGGTCACTCTGGCCAACCTGGTGGGTGTGGAGCCTCGGAGATGCCCCACCCCACACAGTGACCTGGAAGGTGCTGGAGAAGAGGAAGGAGAGGAAACCCCACCCACCACAATCCAGCTTGGCAGCGTGGGCTGTTGGCCCCCCTGACTGTAAATTTGGGATGTCAGCGCCCGCCTGCCTGGCCTCTTCCCGGCCTCTCCCGGGTCCGCACGGTGCTCTAATGAGGGAGAGGAGATGCAGAAACACTCCAAAGAGCCCACAGCACCAGCAATGTGAGGCCTCATCATGAAAAGCTTAAATGTATGGATCTGAAGGAGAAGCAACATCTGGGAAGGAATTATTGCAATTTGAAGGGAGGGTGCAGGCCTCTTCATAAGAGCGAAATCTGGAAGCAATGTCTGATTTTTTTTTAAGTGATTGGTATTCCAATCATGACACTGTGCTGTGACCTTCCAGATGTTCGAAGCAAAATTGTTGAGAATGAGCTGAGTCTTGTAGGCGTTTTCCTTCCTTCCACAGAGCTTTACTGAGCATCTACTACGTGCCAGCTGCTGCTCGCGCTGCTGTCATCTTAAACGCCACTGTGGGCCTGGCGGTGAGGGCCACTGGCACCCCCGCCCCTCACCTCATCTTCAATATCGTCTTCAGAAAGTGAAAGGGTCACCCCCGTCTGGTTTCAGTGACAAGCAAATCTGCATTAACTGGGGGCGTCGGGGGGAGAGGCACCTGCTGGCCCTGAGTGGTGGGCTGAGTCCCATGAGTCCCAGTTGATGTAGAGCAGGGGAGCTTAACTTGCAACTTCTTTGTTCTGGAATGTTCGGCCTGGTTTCTGGCAGAGTCTTGGCATAACTGAGGTCCCAGTCAGGCTGCATCTCCCTTATCTGCCCCTCATCCTGACCAAACCAGATGAGAGGGACCCGGAGGTGGGCCATCAGGAAGCCCTTGGGGGATACCCGTTCCCTTATCTCGATGTTCTCCTCAAGCGGGTCTACTCCAGAGAGTCCAGAAGAACTTCCGGAAAGGAGGAAAAGGAGTGGAGGCAGATGGGAGGAGGTCCCAGGAGCGGTGTGGGGGTAGGGGTGGGGAGTGGGGGGGTCTGAGGGAAAGGAGCCCGGCAGCAGGGGACACTGGGAAGAGTCTGGATCGCCTGCGTTCTCTGGGACCCCAGCCATGGGAGGTGGGGGGCAGGAGGTGCCGTCACCCTTTCTGGGATTGAGCAGAGCCCCTCTGGCTGCCGAGGGGCCGCTCGGAGGGCTGTGGCTGGGGTCCAGGTGAGAGGAGGCGAGGCCGAGGCCCGGCAGCACTGGTGGAGGTTAGAGCGGGTCTCTGTGGGCTGTTCTGACGGTGCTGTGCGTGGCAGGAGCTGGAGGGAGCAGGGGGATGGGGCTTTGGGGACAGGGCGGGGCAGTGCTGTGCCCTTAGATTAGGACCCGCAGCAGCAGATTTGGAGACAGTCGGTTCGTGCATGAAGCCTCCATGGAGGGGGTGTAACTGATCCTGGAGCGGGGCCGGGGCAGCACCCTTAGATGTTACAAACGGCGCATGGCCCTGCCTGGCAAAGCCTTACTCCTTAGAATTGAATTTCTTTCATTAGAAAAAGAAGCGGAATTGAATTGAATTTTTCTCTTGGGGGCAGGGGGGGGAGGGGGGGAGGGGGAAGTGGCCGGTAATGACAACAGGTTGAGGAACACTGAGTTGACCGTCATGGAGAGGCATGGGGGCCTTGCTGCTGAGGGAGGTGGGTGGGCAGGTGTGCCCCCCCCCCCCATTCTGTGAGTCCTGGCTCCTTCATGGAAAGGAGAAGTGCCGCATTGCGCCGGGTGGGCTCTCTGCCTCTTCCCTCTCCCCTTTTAAAAGCAGTGCTTCCCAGACCCCGTGGCCCATGAAGCGCCACGAACCTGATGGATAAACCTTCTGAGAGCGTTTATTTGGGGTTGGCCGGATGCCTGCAGCCTTGGGCGGACTCATGGTGGATGTTATTAATGGATGGCCTTTCCCCTCTCTTCTTAAAAGACAGTGTGTGAATGAGAGCAGCCATTGAGGGAGGGTGTGTTCAGAGCAGACCCCCACGCCTGGTGCCAGGCGTGCCAGTGCCATAGTGTCCGGCACCGGGGCCGACAGGAGGGTGTGGGAGCTGGTTTCCTCGCTACAATTTCAGCCTCCAGTACCTTCGCTTTTTTTTTTTCTTCCAAGGAAGAAAGAACCCTCATTTCCCAGCTGGTGGAGGGGTGGTGAGCGACTCTGTGCTGGAGCCATAATTGGGCAGCGCGGTCAAGACCCAGGCAGGGCTGCCCTGTGATCCCGTGTCAAACGGGAGAATCCCCAGTTGGTTTCTCCTATCTTAAGGCGGTTTCTGTCCCAAAAATTGGTCCGTTGGGTAAAGAAGTAAAAAATCCTGGGGCCCTTGTTGATCATGCTCTTGGCTTTCAATTTGGTTCATGTCAGGAACCATCTTTACTTACAGACCTAGACTTACGATGGGTCTCAACAATCGCTTTGAGTTTAATTTTGAAGGATTCCTAGCATTTAGGCAGTTACTGAACCCAAATGGCCCATTGGCGGGCCTTGCTTTCCCATTGGCCTTTCTGCCTTGCCAGACTCAATCAGCACCTCTTAGGTTCCTTGAGAGGGTGCATAACCTAAGACCCATTTCACAGGCATTGACGGATTACCTACTGAAATTTTTAAATGAAATTAAAGAGTCCCTCATCCTTTGGCTTTTTTAATTGTATTGGCTTAAGGAAGCTGTCCTTTGATGATAAAATTAGTAAGACGAGAAAGGGTCGGTTTGACCAGAGATGTCAAAAGCCAAGCCCTGAGGTCGCGCCTACCCCTCACCTGGAAATGGGAGCCTTACCTGTCTCCTGGGATCCCCTGGCTTCATTCCCGAGATTGCTTTCCCCAGGCCGGGATCTTTGAAAACGTGAGCTTTTACAGTGTGCGCTTGGGAACAAAATTATTACAAGCAATCGGTTTCTAGTCATTCACCTGCAAATCACTTGCTCAGCGTAGAACGTGTTTAGGTGCATGGATGTAGCTGCCAGGCCTGGGATAAGGAAGGACAATGAAGGAGGGTCTGTTATACACCAGCATGTGAGGGCGCTGAGGAGCAGAGACTCCAATACTAAGATCGTGTCTGTTCTCAGGGCGCCTGGGACTGGACAGCAAGGAGGAGAGGTTGGGTAGACAGAAGAAGTGCAAGAAGAGGAAATAAAATCACTGAGACATAAACGAATGCCATGTGAGCTGAGAACACGTAGAGACCTCCCAACAGAGGAGCTTCTGGCTGGGGTGGGCAGCGATGTCATGAGTGGGTCTCAGAGTGGGTAATAGTGATCCTGCGATGTTGATGCTGAGCAGGAGAGGGTCATGTACCAGTGTCTCTAGTTTTAAGAATGGGGACCCTAGCAGGTTTGGCTCAGCGGATAGAGTGTCGGCCCAAGGACTGAAGGGCCCTGGATTCAATTCCTGTCCAGGGCACGTAACTGGGTTGCAGGTTCGATCCCTAGCCCTGGTTGGGGCTCCTGCGGGAAGCAACCAATCAATGTGTCTCTCTCACATCGATGTTTCCCTCTGTCTCTCCCCCTCCCTTCCACTCTAAAAATCAATGGGAAAATATCGTCAAGTGAGGATTAACAAAAGAAGAGTGGAGAAAGAAGGTTCATAGGAATTAAATAACTTCCCCTTGTCACAAAAGCAAGGGGCAGTGTTGGCATTCTCATTCAGATCAATCTGTTTCCCAAGTCCTGCTTTTAAGCATCTCTGAGAATGTTTCCGTTAGGGTCTAGCCAGGAAAAGATACATTCAAAGGTGTGATTTGAAGAGAGTTAAGTGAAAGGACTATGTGTGGGGGGCATTATGGGTCTAGGCCTGAAAGGGCAGGGGGAGGAGCTGGTACTGGAACCCGGAGGGAGCTATGGGGAGCACTCCCATACCAATCGGAGCCACGACCTTCAGTTCAGGGACACGGCCAGCCCCTGAAGGCACGGCAGGGAGGAAGGGCAGTGGGGGGACTAATCAGACCCCATCCCCAACCTCCTGCTGGTGCCTGCACTGGCTGAACCCAACCAGAAACTGTGCCGGGTCTCAGAGCTCGAGTGATGCCCTCCGAGCAGGTCAGGTGAGCCTCCTGAGGCCGGCGTGGGAGGAAGGCACACCTGGAGGGGGACACAGACGATGCCCAGCACAGCCTGCAATATCTAACGCGTCAGCTCTTGTTAGGATCTTTTCATAAGACATTAGGGAAAAGTCCCAATAAACTCGGCTTTGCATGAGGTTTATTTTGGTTCAGAATCTCATTTCAGTTATCTCCTCTGGAAGCGGCCTCTGGGACCACAGAGGAGGAAGGAGGAGGCCATTGTCCTCAGAACAAGTTAGACAGCCTGGTGGCTTGCTTCCCTCCGCGCTCCGTCCGCACAACCTGGAGAGCTGAGCCGCTGGGTGAAAGAGGAGGGAGCACGTTAACCTGGCGCTGGCCTCGCAGTGTTCTGTCTCAAGAGCACGAGAGTGCCCTCTAAATCGGTGGCCAGGCTCGTCCGGCCACTTAATCGGCTAACAGCCTTTCCAGGGCCTGCACGCTCGCGTGAGCCAGACGCTCACCTCTCTGCCCCAATCTCCTCTGGAATCTTCCTGGCTCTTCCCTGTGCCCCGAAAGCTGTCCCCCAGGCGCCCGCACACCCACTCCCTATCGCCTGCCTGTGCGCTCAGATGTCATATTCCCATGAGACTTACCCTGACCCCCCCACACACTGCACCACTATCCCCCCAACTCTTCACACTCTGCTTTATTTCCTCTCTAATAACTAGCACTGACCACCTTCTAATATGAAACACAACGTGTACCCCCTTAAGCCTTTTGTTTATTGTACGTTTCCAACTCCTTCTAGAAGATGAGCTCCATGAGGCAGGGATTTTTTTTTTTTTATCTGTTTTGGTCACTCGTGTATTCTCAGTGCCTAGACCAGTGATGGCGAACCTTTTGAGCTCGGCGTGCCAGCATTTTGAAAAACCCTAACTTAACTCTGGTGCCGTGTCACATATAGAAATTTTTTGATCTTTGCTACCATAGTAAAACAAAGACTTATATTTTTGATATTTATTTTATATATTTAAATGCCATTTAACAAAGAAAAATCAACCCAAAAAATGAGTTCGCGTGTCACCTCTGACACGCGTGTCCTAGGTTCGCCATCCCTGGCCTAGACTACAGCCTTCAGCCTGACGCATGGCAGGCGCTCAGTAAACATCTGTGGAATGAATGGATGGACACATGAATGAATGAGATCCTCAAAGATCTAAAAACGGCCTGACCACCGTCTCCCGGACCTTTCTCTTCACCAACACGTATCTGCCAACGATCCTTCCCAGAAACACATCGATCATCTTTATCGTCGCCGGTGCTGTCGATACCTTGTGGCCAAAAGCATAGATTTTCCCGGGTGCTTCCTAGACGCCGGGTAGAGGAAACGCACTCAGGAGGCTGGCTCTGTGTCAAATCTAAATGGCGACCTTGGCTTGCTTTGCTTCCCCCCAGAGGTTATTTCTTCATCGGAAAGGGAACACTCTATCCTTGGGAAAAATAGCATTTTTGCCACCTTCAGCTTTAAAATGGCTATTTGATATGGCCGGCGTGTGTCTCTGCCAGTGGCCGCTGAAAAAGCGCTGGTTGAGAGGCTCGGAGCGAGGCCCCTGGCGCGGAGGGAGAGAGGCTCGCCCTACCACAGAATTAGTTTACGATAACTTATTTACCTGTCCAAATCCTTCCTATCCCATCAGCGCTTTCCCCTGCCGTCCGGGGCTCTGGAGTGCTAAGAGGAAAAAGGAAAATCAATTGATAATGATATATTCGGTTTAGAAAAATATATTGATTCCCGGGCAATGACAGTCGTGCGCTTCTGCGGGGGAGGGTGCCATTCCCGTCGCCCAGATGGCTCCCACACAAAGGACACGTGAAACGGGGAGCTAGAACGAGCCCGGCCCCTCCGCGATACATAGCCTCTGTCTTCCAGGTATGACATCTCTGTCTTTGATTAAAAAATTCTCTCCCAGGAAGTCATCCTTTGCCTCCTCAAGGTCTTCTTGCCCATTGTCTAAAAAACAGCAACAACAACAAAACCGAATGATTTGTTTTTGCGATTCTAGAGTTCGGGTCCTGTTGTTTCAGCTTTAGAATTAAGACTTCCATTTCTTATTCTTTCCCGTCTCTGGAGCTTCTTGGTCTGGATTAGATGGGAGGCAATGCCATTATTGTCCCCCTTATTCCAGGTTCATGGCTCACCTGGGGGGCTAGGGGTTTGTGTGTTCAGATCCCCATTTGTGCTGAGAAGTGCCCCGCTGTCTTCCCGCCTCCACCTACCTCAGGGAGGGATAGCAGTGCCTGTCCCTGGAGGTTCTGTGCTTCCCACTTGACCTCCCTTATCTTGGCCCGCCCTGTGTGAGATTGTCCACACTCGGAAATCCAAGGCAGCAACAAGCTTCCACTTAGGGTGGGACCAGCCAACATACTGCAGTTCCTAAGAGAACTTTCAGCAAAAGACGATGCCTTTTACTCACCCAACCCCGCTTTTTCCCTTGTTTCCAGACTGTCTGGCCTCCTGGTGATGCTCACGCTGCACTAAGTGTTGGTGGCCGTCGAGGGTTTTGCATCCTGGGGACGAATCCCGAGCTCGCCAGAGACGGACGGTGCAAGGTAGGTCTCTGCTCAGCTCGCCTGAGCTGAGAAATAAGAAAGGCATCAGACCTGGGCTCAGCCAGCTCTGCTCGCTAACACTGACGTTATGGGGGAAGTGAGGAGGATGTAGCTGGTTCCCTCGCCCTCTTGTGGGTGACTCTTTTACTGGAGATGCAGGAGTAACAGGTGCTCAGAGCCTAGCTAAGCCAGTGCGCCTCGATCCTCCCAGAATCAACTTCCAGCATTGTTGTAGCTCTTTGTCACTTTCCTGGGCCTTGGGGTTCCCAGGAGGTTGGATCTGGGAGTGACCAGTAGCTAGGTGACCTTTGAGCTCCTCAAAACTGTAATTCTTCTTTTGTAATTTAACTTTTCTCGTGATTAAAATAGCATTTTATTTTTTTTATTTGAGAGAGAGAGGAAGGGGGAGATGGAGAGAGAATCATCGATTTGTTGTTCCATTTATTTATGCGTTCATTGGTTGTGTCTTGTGTGTGCCCTGAACAGGGATCAAACCCCCAACCTTGGTGTGTGTGTCAGGACAATGCTCTCACCAATGGAGCCCTCCTGGCCAGGGCAAAAATAGCATTATTAAATACGTGTTCATGATAGAAATATTTTAAAGGTGGTACCGAAAATTACATGAATTATTATAATCCTGAGAAATAACTATCTTAGTGTCTCTTTCCGGGCTTTTTTCGTATGCACATATATATAACATGTGCACGCATGTATGCACACACAGACATACATGCACACACACAAATGGGATTGCGCTCGAGGACGTGTTATTTTGACCTTACAATATGTGACAGGTACCTTTTTTATGTTAGCAAATGTAAATCTATAGCATTTTTAAGGAATATATATGTAAAATCTGCATTATTTACTTAACTAGTGCCCTGATGATGGACATTTAGTTTGTTTTGAATAGCTCACTCTTAAATACCACAACAAACTTTTTCTGTGTATATATCTTTGCATAGTCATGTGATTATTTCCTTGGCTTAAATTTATAAAGTCTGGCCTAAAATTTTGATGCAGGATTCGCAAACCTAGGTTATGAAGACCAGGAGCTTTGGGGGGGACATGGACGACCTGTGAGGGCAGAAATTGGATGGAAAAGAGTCGGCAGGGTTTCTTTCACACACACACACAGACGCTCCAGGCTGTGCCAATAGAAGCCAGGGAGCCTGGAGCTGAAGTTGCCACACTCACCCTATACCTTTGCCAGATAGTCAGGGGGCTGGGCCTGGAATGAAAGTGGTGGGAGGGTGGGGGTCTGGGCACGGGGACTCAGGACAGTTGAGCCTGAGCTGGCCCAGGCTAGTATGCCTGGTGGCACTTGAGCCTTTAGAAATCCATGGGCCAAAGCCACCTCTGCGGAACACACAGGGCCTGGTGCTGGGCAAGCACAGGCCGTAGTGGCCTCGGGGCTGCTGCGTTCTCTGCAGTGCCCATCCTGGTGCCCCGACCAGGAGCTCGTGGCCTCTGCCTGGGCCAGCCGATGGCCTGTATCCAGCTTCCTTCTGCAGCAGGGCCAGAGCAGCAGACCAGCAAGGCACCTGCCAAGGCCAAGTTCTTATCTGTCCAGAGAGCTCTCTTTGGACTCAGAGACGTGGGGTATAGCTAGCCCTCCATTCCCAGAGCCCTTGCACAGAGAGGAGAAAATGCAGCCAGGGGAGCCCTGGGGTGTGGGCAGCCGTGGTTGTCAGCCAGAAGCAGGAGGAGGCTCCATGCTGGGCCTGGATCAGCTGTGGGAATGAAAGAAACGTCGACTGTGCGATCCAGCCTGCTGCCCCAGTGGGGGCAGCCAGCGGGGGCAGATGGGTTTCTGACCTCAAGAGCTGTGAGCTGTGGGCACATGCCTGAGGGCACCACTGAGCAGCTGGACAGCTGTTCTGGTTGCTACCTGGTTGGAGGAGAGACGGAAAACTAGACAGCCACACATGTATTTGGTGACCGTGGCATTCCCAGCTCCTTGGGGGGGGTGGGAGGGGGGAGGAGGGGGGCAGAGTTAGTGTCTGGAATAGAGCTAGGAGATGTCTGCACAGAAGCCAGCTTCCCGAGGACATGCCTTTGAGCTGTAGGCACTGTGAGAGTGGCGCAGGGTGAAGGGGGTGGAGAGGACGGGGCGATGGGTTTGGGTCGTCTGTACTCCGCACTGAAGCAGGTGGCACACGGCTCTTGTTCCTCCCAGCCTTTGAGGTGCATGTATGTTAGGATGGGGAGGCACGGGCATACCTGACAGGATACACCTCGTAGGGCTTCACATCTGTGCATCCCCCAGACCCGTGTCCCCACTTGAACTCCTGTCGGTCTGCCCACCACCTGGCTCGTGCCTGCAGGACGCATCCGTCTGATTCATCTCCGTGTTCACCCCTCCTCCACTCCCGCCTGCACCTGCCGGGGCTTCCAGTAAATGCCTCGCTGTCCGCCCAGCCGCCACTGCTCCCGGGGGCCCCTGGCGGTGCTGGGCTGCGCTGTTCCCTCATGGGCAGGACTCCCGCTGGTTCCCAATGAGAGGGAGGTGCCACGGGCCACCATGGCCCCGGGAGCCAGTAAAAGGAGTGATCCCCTTCCTGTGGAAACTGGGCCAGATCCCTGGGCTCTGTGTGTCTCGCTCCAGAATGCAAACACGGGGGGTGGGGGAACTGCTCTCCATAGTCCGTGGTCTGATGAATGTCACCCCGTAACCAAGGGTGTGGGGCCTGAACTGGCGAACAGATGTGGCATCGGACCCCGCATGCCGTGTGTGGCCCGGGCTGGGGTGGCGCTGAGAGCACATGGAGCTGAGGACCTGGTTTGTGCAGACAGAACGAGAGGCTGAGCCAAGAATGGCGTTGACCTGGGCTCTGGAGGGGATGAGGGCGAGCACAGACCCCCATTTGTGCTGAGGAGCGCCCCGCTGTCGTCCCCGCCTCCACCCACCTCAGGATCGGCCAGTGGGCAGCCTTGCTGGTGGGACAGAGAAACCGAGCCCCTGCCCTTGGCTCGGGTGGGCTGCGTCACTCCTTCCTCTGCCCCTCACCCGCCTCTGCCTGTAACTGCAGGTGGTTTTGCCACAGGTTTGCCTCGCTGCCTCTCGGCGCCCCCTCTCGTCCCTCTGCACCGCCGTCCCCGGGGCAGGGTTCTCGGTGGCACCGCGTTCCTGGGGTCCCTACACGTCTTCAGCTGTGTCCTGAGGCTCAGTTACCAGCCCGCGTTGCATCTCAAACTCAGCCTGGGCAGCACGAGGCCAGCTCATTGCTCCTCCATCACTGTCTTCAGCACACTCTCCCCCACACCCTCCCCCTGGGCTGTGAGTCTGGATCGCCTTTGCTTTAGACTCCTCGTCATCCTTCCATGAGCTTGAGGACATGCTGTTATTGGTGCATGAGGTCAGATGGCCTTACTCGGTTCAGAGATCACAGGACAGTGAGGGCACAGGCAGTGCAGTGGGGGGACCTGTGACTGGGAGGCAGGCCTCTGGGCTCTCATCCCGTGTCCACACTCGCTCTGGATTAGCCCATCCAGCCCTCTGAGCCTCGGCCTCCGTAGCTCCAGATGGAGAAGTCCTAGCCCCAGGGGAAGGTGGACGATTTCAGAGGGAGGACGGTGCCACCTGGGCCAGCAGTGCTCACCCTCCTGGAGTCGCCGGGAGAGCTTTAAAAAATAAGATGCTTGGGCCCTTCCCCAAGACCTTCTCATTTATTTGCTCTCGTTAGGGTGGGCATCGGTGTATTTTACAGGCTTAAGCACCACTCTGGACTCAAAGGCGTTAGCACATTCCTGGATGCTAAGACGGGAGGAATTGAGGTGGGAGGTAAGGAGATTCTATGAAACAAAATTCCTAGATGTTGTGTAGCTATTTCGGATCAAGCCATCCGAAAGCTGGGGACCTGGGGTTCGTCACCCTGCCAGCCCGTTCACCTCACCCCACCCCAGAATGCTTTTCCACGAACCCTGCGGGCGGTGGGAAGACCTTGTTATCCCGTAGATCACAAGGTGTGTCCACGGTTAGGATTCCGTGGCAGTTCGTCGTTTATCGCGGCGCTGGGACCCTTCGCTGGGCCCCTGGGGAGAGCTGTGTCTGATTCCAGCAGAGACACATTCATCTCGGAGCCACTGTCAGCGCCTCGGATCGAACCGTGGGGACGGATCAGGTTCTCGCTTGCCCCTCCCTGGCCTGAGCAGTGCTCTCGGTCCTGGCTGCGCATTGAAATCACCTAGGGAAATGGCCCAAGTCCTGGTTCCCAGGCTCCCTGCAGATCGGTCTCGGGACGGGACCCAGACATGCGTGTTTTTGTGAAGCTCCCCAGGCAATTCCAGAGGAGGCCGAGGTCAGCGGCGCTGCCACACCTGGAGGCCCAGCTGCGCTCCACCTGTGGCTAACAGACGGGACTGTGTGCACGTGGTGACTGGAGGCAGCCGCCCCCGCCAGGGCCTGCTTCTCCTTCGCGTTGTCCTATGTGTATCTTTTTAAGTCCCCGGCTTTCCTCTCTGGAAAGCAGTGAGGTGAGAACAAACAGGATGGAAAGCTTCCTGCTTTTCCCTGGCCAGGCCCTGGGCACAGCCCCTGCCTCTGTGAGGCCTCGGAGGACAGAGGGTTGGAGACCCCAGCCCTGCCCACAGCGCAGGGGTGCCTCCCTGTTCTGGTAACCGTGCAGTGGGGGGTTGCACCCAGTTCTGCCAAGAGCACTCCCAGGCCCAGGAGTGAGGCTTGGTCAGCTCATAGCATCTGTGCGCTGACATGGATGGGACTGGGGTGAAGGGAGGACTGACCGGGGTGGCGTCGTTCTGCCCAGGACAGTGGCTGGGCCTTCCTCGGTCCGGGAGACTCAGCCCTGCCCCGAACAGCATGCTGAGATGATCAGGGAAGGCAGGAGATTGGGAGAGGGGGGATCTTCCCCCGTTTCTGTAGCAGGGGCGTTCGGGAGCAGCAACACAGGGCAGTTCCCCTGTGCTAAGGGGCTGGGTGGGGTGCTCACAGCGCTCACTGTAGCTGCAAAACTGCACTTGGCACCTGGGCTAGAAATAGCTTGTCTGCAGACCTCAGGGCTTATTTGTGTGGCCAGATTTGATTTTCCAAGTGACCGGTCTCCTTCCACACCTTGCACCTGCCCCCGCGGCCAGGGCTGCGGGAACAGTTGTGAGTCTGTGTCTACAGGAGGGCACCTGGCTGGGGAGGCGTGGGGGGGTTGGGGCGGGGGGGGGGGGGGGGACACACACCCAGCCTGCACTCTGCAAGCCTGGCTGTACACTGTGGGAGCTCAGAGGGAGGGTGCCCCTTCTAATTAGCACAAAAGTCCCGAACAGGCTAGGAGAGTCCTGCCTTGGCCCTTCCAGGTCGGGGAAGGCACTGGGCACGCATTTGTCCAGTGACCGTGTGAAGATGTGCATCTGTCCCTTTCTGATGGTCTCGCATAGTCCCAGGTCACTCAAACGAATGTTTAAGCTTTTGTCTTCTGATCATAAATTCTCTCTCTCTGCCGTACATGCCAGATGCCAGGAGCCATGGGGCTGCATGTAGGAGGAACACCTATCACCACTCCTTCCTTCCTTTCTTCAACCACATTGCGTATTGTTCTAGGTCTGGGGCCCAGCAAAAAGCCCTGTGCCCAGGGAGCTAGCGGTCCAGTGGGGAGACCAGCAAGTAAATGCATTCTGACAGGATTTGGTCAACATAACAATGGGAATTTATCCGAAGTGCTATGGAGAGCAGCGCATTCACTCCACAAATTTTCCTGAGCAGCTACTGTATGTCAGGCATCGTTCCAGGCACTGGGGACACGGCAGGGCCATAGGAGACAAAATCCCTGACTCAGCTCACATGTGAGGGAATGAGAGTCTCAGCAGCTTCGTTTGCTCAAAACCACAGGCTTCTGCGCTGGAAATGGGAGCCTAGGAGTGTGTGTGTGTGTGTGTGTGTGTGTGTGTGTGTGTGTGTGTGCAGGGAACCGCTCATGCAAAAGCCTGGGAGGTATAACAAGACAAGAGAGCTCAGAGACTCTGTGGCAGCCTCATGCTCAGGGCAGGCACTGCCCCACCCCTGATGTGTTAGAACGTCCAAGGCCAAGGTCATAGGACTTATTTCACCTCCTCCTGTGACCTAGTGCTTTTGGTTTGCCATCATTCCCTGGGCTGGTCCAGAGGGGGTGCCAGAAGGATTGTTATTGCCGTTTATTATACCAAGCAGCAAGCTAGGGCCCAGAGAGGGTCACTGTCTTTCCCAAGGTCACACAGCCGGTCAAACCAGACTGGGAACTAGAGTCCTTGTCTCCTGGTTCCTAAGCCAGGGGGGCCTTCTGCCTGCGCGCCAACTCCCAGTCCTCGTATGGAAGCCTAAAGAGCCCTGAGCAAGTGTCAGTCATGCGCCTGCCTGTCTTCCACAAACATTAGTTGAGCACCTACTGTGTGTCCAGCCCAGCATGGAGTGACCATCCTCTGGGCCTCAATGCCATCCCAACCCCAGCCAGGAAGAAAATCGAAAGAATGACAACTGGGTGGTTGTCCCTCCTTCCTCACCTCATGACCCAGAGGCCTAAAGACCATGCGTCAGTCAGCCAGACGCAGGCTGCCCCTCGCCCGTGCCAGGCTGCACAGGGAGCAGAATGACCATCGCAGGCTGAGTCCTCTCACCCAGGCCATCGGAGGCGCATTCATGACAGCTGCCAATCCGTATTTGTACTCTCACCTGGAAGTGAGCAGGATGCTAACAGGAAGGGGGAGACGTAGCCTCACTCAGGGCGCTGGAGCGCTGGAGCCCGCCTGTGTGAGACAGTTGCAGCTTAGCAACCCTCACGGGCCCTCCTTTCGATTTGTAGCAACTCATTTGGATAAAAGCATCTGGTTCCTAAGGTAGCGACAACAACAAAAAAAATCATTAAAAGCACATTTCTGCTCTCACGAAGTAACCTAGTAACGGCGCAGGAGGTAACAGTTAGCCTGGCCCCCTCTCCAGGTACACAGACTGGGTGCGAAGGGGAGCTGAACATCAGGACCAGAGACGGTCTGTCCAGCGTCCCGCTCAGATCCGGGCTCACGATGGCACGAGGCTGCCCCGAGAGCCCCGCCCTCATTGGCGCCAGAGGAGGCATCCTGCCTCTCGGTCCCAGAACAAGCAGTGCGATGACTGATTCGGCACCGGCTCAGGGCTCTCGAAAAGGCACCTGGAGTGCCTTGTCTTCTTGCGCAGGTGCGCGCTGAGCTGAGCTACCAACTTCATGTATCGGGTCAAATACACCTGACCCCCACCCGCTAGCCAGACTCACCTCCTGTGACCCCCTCCCCCAGCGTACACACACATGCACACACGCACGGCCTCTGCTCCCATCCAGGCAGATCCCTGTGCCCCTGACTGACCCTGCTGTGGGCATTGCCCCTCCGGGCACTTGCCCTGCTAATCCCTAATCTCCGGGAAGAGCCTCTCCCGCCCCCACCCATCTCCTGGCAAACTGCTCCCAGGCCACCCACCCATGGGGATTTTCTCTCCTCCCATCTCCTGACCCTGTTTCTCTCCCCAGCACCCACCTGATTGTTTTGGGGCTCTGCGAGGTCCTTTATCCCGTGGGCTCATCCCTGACCACTGGGAGCTCTGTTGGGGCGGGAGAGCTCTGTGCAGAGCTGAGCACATACTAAACCCTGAATGGGAACTGGCAATAGAAAAAGTCAACTCCCATGGCCGCTAGCTGTGCTCCTGGTCCCTCAGCCCCTCGCCTGGCTCCGGGCTGTTCTCTAGCCTGCCTGGGGGGACAGCTGGGGGTCCCCTGAGGGTGGTCACTCCCCAAAGCTCGGCACAAAGAAGGCTCACGAATGTTTATGGGATGGGCACTGGCACGTGTGCTTTACTCCGAAGCATCTCATTTAATCTGTCTCACCTGTTTGCTCAAGGACCAGCCGTCCCTGTCAGACGGGCTTACAGCTGCCCACTGCAGGGCAGGGAGGGCAATGCACAGACTGGGTCCTGGAAGGCCATGTCCATGGGGACGCCAGGCACCCGGCCAGCGTGCTCCTTTCCGCTGTTCTAGGTTCCATCCACGGTCCAGGAGAAAGATAGGCCGCCCTGGGCCCTGCCGGACAACCCAGGGTTTCAATATGGCCAACTTCCCATTGAAGCCACATTTAGAAAGCTGGTCCCATACTCAAAGGGGCCTCACAGCATTCATTCACTTACTCATTTATTTATTCATGTGGGAAGCATAGTAAGCGGCAGAGTAGCGCGGTCAGGGCACAGATGGTGAAACCAGACTCCCTGGGTTCCTACCCACCCCCTTCTCTGCTCCCGACCAGCTGTGCAGCTTCTAGATCGAGCCTCCCGTGCCTCGGTTTCTTCATCTGCAAAATGGGATTATAACACTATCTCCTCATGCCGGGGTTGTGAGGATGAAATGAGTGAACAGAATGCGGCACCTAGGACAGTGCGTGAGACAGGGCTCTGGACAAGGGTGTGCTGTTATTATTCTAGGGGGCTAGGACCCCAGCTGAGTGGTGGCCTTAATTCGTACTCCCTTCAGGACCACATGGCCTTCAAGGAAGGTGTGGGTGTGCCCACCCTGCCTCCACCCCTGAGTCCATTCAGCGAGCAGGCACGTCTGCTCCGAGCCACCTAAACCCAGATGGTGGAGGCGTGACCACCAGAGACACTGGGGGCTCTGGGACCTGGAAGCATGCCCGCCCCGCTTTTGGTCTCAGAGTTTTTGTTTTAATCTCTACCGTGAGGGGGTTAGAGTCCTGAGTGATGCCCAAGGGCCAGGGGCTCTTTCCCGGGAGTAACCCTGGACGTGGCCACAGGGGGCTTCTGGGACGCGGCCACAATTAGCACTGTGGCTTCAGAAGGCATGTCGGCGTACCCTCGGGGCATCTCTCATGAACAATTATGAAGTCATTATCTGGTAAATAATTTATAACCCAAGCGACGGGATAAGCCGCCAATAAACAATAATCCATTTAGATTGAGGCTTGGCCCGGGCGCAGGCAGCGATGATGCGGCTCCTCCTCGCCTGGGGTGTCAGCTCATACTTGGGCGCCGCCGGGGCCTGGCCCCTCTGAAGCCCTGGCTCCCCACCCCGACCGGGGGCATCACCCCTCCCCGGGCTCAGGCAGGATTCAGTCTGTGGAATGGGAACCGGGGTGCTGGGCCCTGCGGGTGACTTATATGCACTTTCTCCTGAATCCTCCCCGTAAGCCTGTGGGCTGGGGACTGTTGTTGTCCCCCTTTGCAGAGAAGTACACAGAGGTGGAGGGAGGCCAGGTAATTACCCAAAGTCGGACCCGGGTCCGCAAGCCTTGGGTCTGGGATTCGGTTCCGTGTGACCTGAGAGCCCTCCCCCCAACCCAGTGAGCCCCAGGTCCTCCCACTATGAGCTGTAACCTCCCAGTCACTTGTCCGGCCTTTGTCTCCTGTGGCCTTCACCCTCCAGCCTGCACTGAGAGCCCTGGAGGCCCAGGTTCCCCTCTAGCCTCCCTCACCAAGGGAGGGGCCCTGGAGGTGCAGAGGCTGAGGACTCCGCTCCACAGGACTGGTCCGCTAGTGGTGTGTTAGGCTCGGTAGTGGAGGCCAGAGCGGGGGCACGGGGGAAGGGGAGCAGAGCATGTCTGCAGGACACCGTGTCTGGACATCCCATCCTCCCACAGGCCTCCTGCCCGTCTCCTGACCGGGGGACACGGGGCCGCATCTGGCCCTGCCCCCATGAAGAGCTCCAGCGTGGGGAAGGGAGGAGCTTCGGCCCAGGCAGCAGGAACGTGGGCGGTGTGGGTTGGCCTTTAGGATTGGGTTAGCACTGCCAAGAGAGGTTGCCCTCCTGCCCATACTCCTCCCACCCACCCAACACCCCTCCCCCACCGGCAAGGCCAGCCACACGCCCTATGCCTGTAGGACCATTTCAAAGACCCACCAGAGGCCCCAGCCCGGGAGGGTCCCTGCGGGGTGTCTCTCTCACTGCTGGGAGTCCCCATTCTTGGTTTCTCCAAGGCAGGGGGACATCATCAGCACCCACACAACCTGCCTCCTTGAGGCCTGGAGCTCGGAGGGTCTTGCTCACACGTCTCAGGCAACCAGCGTCGTCCTAGGAACAGGATGGAGCCGCTGCGTGTGGGCCCTGTCATGGTCACGCGTCTGGAATGAGGCACAAACCTCCGTGGCCGGGCTGTGTGGTGGAGGAAGCCACAGTGGTCCCGGGTGCTCACGTCTCAATACCTGTGGTCAGCAGCCCGAGGAGAGGCCCCTTTTATCCTCCGGCCTCCTGGCTGCGGTCACCGGGGGCCAGGACCCTCAGACACTTAGCCTAGAGAGCTTCCACTCTGGCAGACATCCATCCCCTGGCCCCTTCCCGAACGCCTGTGCTTCCAGAAATGAGGAACGGCTCCACCCCCAGCATCTCTTGTCTTTGCCCCATGATCTCAGCATGTTGTTGGAGGTGGGGTTGAGTGTCCCAGACCGAGGAAGGCACAGCCACTGTCCCAGGCAGAGTGATGCCACCTCGGTCGGTCCTCTCTTCACCCCAGTCCCGTGTCAGTGGCTGTGAGCTGACCGAGGCTGTGAGCTGACCAAGCCGCTCTCCTGGGCTGGGAGAACTCGTGGCAGAACTGGCTGCAACCCCCCATTGCATGGTTACCAGAAGGGGGAGGCACCCCCGCGCTGTGGGCAGGGTTGGGGTCTCCAACCCTCTGTCCTCTGAGGCCTCACAGGGGCAGGGGCTGTGCCCAGGGCCTGGCCAGAGAAAAGCAGGAAGCTTTCCATCCTGTTTGTTTCCACTTCACTGCTTTCCAGAGAGGAAAGCCGGGGACTTAAAAGGATACACATAGGACAACGCAAATGAGGAGAGAGGAGCAGGCCCTGGCGGGGGCGGCTGCCTCCAAGCACCACGCATACACAGTCCCGTCTGTTAGCCACAGGTGGGGCGCAGCTGGGCCTGCAGGTGTGGCAGCGCCGCTGACCTCGGCCTCCTCTGGAATTTCCTGGGGCTTCTGGTGACTAACGTGAGAAGCTCTACCTCTTGCTTACCCCAAAAAGCTGGGGGGACACCACCCCTTTGTCCAGGGCTTTGTTCCAGGGGGCTCCCACTCCCTGTCACTCAAGCAGCTCCATCCTGAGCCCCGAGGTGCCTCTCCACGGATGTGTGGACGGTCCCACTTCCGGCCACTGGGACCGGACCTTGCAGGCCGCCAGGTTGTGGGTAGATGGGCAGCAAACAACTATCATTTAGGGAGGGCGAGGGGAGTCTGCAGGAGCCAGAGAACGTGGCCTCTGTCCTGAGGCGGGGAGCATGGCATTTCCGAGGGCTGCAGCAGAGAAAGCAGCCTTCCCACAGCCCCCAGCAGCGATGCTCTGTGACGAGTTCCCAGGATTTGCCCTCCTGCTAAGTGACCTGGGGCGGGGAGGCAGGACCTGCCAGGCCTGCTGTCTCCCTCTATCCTGCCGGCAGCCCTGGGACGATCCGCCTGACACCAAGCTGCTCCCAGAGACCTCCAGGGAAGGAAATTCCATCGGCTCCCAGAGCCCCAGTTCTGTGGCTCCTGCAGGCTTTCCTTCTATCTGCCCTAAATCTCCCCGGCTGCAATTTAAGCCCGTTTTCCCTTGTTTTGTTTTGTGTGGAAACGGAGAACAGCTAGTCCCCAGCTGCCTCCGACGGCAAGGTGAGTCTGAGGTCCCCGGACCTCCGACTGAGCTGAAGCCTTCCCAGAACCCTGCCCTGTTGAGTCCCCACCGCGAACGCCCCCCAGAGAATAGCTTCCATATTAATGCAGGAGGCAGGACCCCATCAGGGGCCCTTGGTAGAGGCAGGAGCCCTCTGGTAGGTGCACTGTTGAGATGGCCCCTGCGGCGAACGGGGGAGATGGGTGTGTGAGTGGACCAGCACCACCCAGGGATGTGCCAGATGGAATGGGGACAGGATGCTGCGAGCTTCCTGCAGGAGTGACACCCCGTTAAGTCCTGAGGATGGAGAGGGATGTCAGTCACGTCGGCTGGGGGGTGAAAGGGTGGCCCTTCCAACAGACACCAGGAGGATTCTCATCCGCTCCAGGCCCCACATTTGGGTTTGAAGAAATCGTCCTTTTCCTCCTTCCCCTCTGTCCCCGCTGATGGTGGACGAGGGGCTTCCCGCCCCGTGCCCTCGTTCACACGCACACTGGCTTCCTGTGGCCTCTTGGTCGCCTGGACCCGTAGGTTTCCGTCTTGTTTTTGTGCCTTTTTGCTTCTGGGAACAAATAACCCCCGTGCGCTCCCGCTAAGCACTAGCGATTTTGTAGACCATCGAAGCCAGTTCCTGGAAGAGTTGGGTTCATGGGGGAAAATATTTTTTAAATGTGATTAGAAAGCAGTCGATCGCAGCTAAGTTCTGGGTTTGGAAGGCCACGTGCTGAGCGTGCCTGGCAGCACGCGGGCAGGGCGCCGTGAAGGCGAGGGAGAAGCTCTGTTTTTCCGAGGCCAGTGGAATGAAAACCTCCCTGCGCTGTAGGAAAAATGGAGAGAAACGGAATCCCTTCGCCCTGAGTGGTTATCTAACTGGAATCCTGAAACGTGAGCAACGTCATTGGACTTTCTGTTTCCATTGCTTGGCCAGTAGCCCCCTCCTTGGCTCCAAAACACAAGGAGGAAAAAAATTTTTAAAAAAGCATCGATTGGATTTAAATAATGGAATTGCCATTAATATCTTCCATAAAAGATGATTGATTCTGACTTGGATTTATGGGAAATCAGGGCTCGTAAAAGTAAACAGAGTGGCAGTCATTCAATATGAATGCCGGCTTATGTCCCCACCCCCCTGAGGGCTAGTTACACGCATGGACTCCCCGCCTAACCTCCCGGGCCAGCAGCCAGGTCACAGAGCCTCTGCAGGGTGAGCAGGGTGATCCTGGGCCAGTCCAGGAAGCCGGCTGCACCCCCCCCTCCCTCCTCCACCTTGTTAGATCCTAGTATGAAAATGAGGGGCCTTTTATCAAGAGGCCACAGGTGCTCCAGCCGCGAGGGAGACCAGTAGCCTTCACCTCTGCTCTGTGGAAGCCACTGCTCTCCCTGTAGGACCAAGGACCCCCCAATGGCCCAGAAAGTCTCTCCTCTCCCTGTACCCCTCGAGCTCCCCGCTTCCCCGGGCACGCACATGGGTGGGTGTATGAGCACTTCAGCCTCTAGCGGTGCTGTCCTTACGGCTCAGGGCTCAGGCGGACAGGCCTTTAGTGCAGGGACACGTGGGCTGGGGGTTCCAGGAGGCGTTTCTCCAGTGACCCTTACACCTGCGAGTGTGTGTGAAAACGTGGAGGTGAGGCCTGAGCCCTGCAAGAAAGTGGTGGCCGGGCCCTAAGTGGCCGCTCAGGAAGGGCAGGTGCAGGAGGAGGTGTCAATCACGTAGCTCCCACTGGTGCCTGCCTCCCCCCAGCTGGGCCGTCAGCCCTGCTGCCAATCCTCTCGCTCCCCGGTAGCCACCTCTTCCATCCCCGTCCCAGTGGTTTGAAACCCTTATCACTGTCTCCCAGCCTGCCAGGTGCTATTGATCGCCTGTCCCTCAGCCGTGCACTGGCAGCTCCCAGACCAACCCACACCGGCCCCTCCCCAGGATGCCCCTCAGGTGCCAGGAGCCCTCACAGAGCTGGTCATCTTTCCTCCAGCCCACTCCTCTTCCTGAGCACCCCCCTCCTGGAATGGCCACATCTACCCAGACCTGAGTCATAAGCTCGGGAGTGCCTCCTGGCCTGTCCCCCCTCGCTCTCCAGCCCCTCACCCCAAAATAATCTCTCTGGGGTACAGACCACACCATCAGCCTCTCCAATGTCTGTGCAATAAAGCCCAGAATCTGCCCTTTGAACCCCACATCCCCCCATGACGAAGGCACCGTCGGTGACCACACGCTGGTACTTCATACCGCGGCCTTCTCTGTGCTGTTTCCTCCACCTGGAGCCATGCCCACGCCCTCTGTGGACCTGCCACCTAGGCCTCCTCCCAGGGCAGAGCCAGCCGTTCTCTCCTGGGTGCTCCAGGGCATGCTGTCCCTGCCTTCCATGCAGAAAAGGAACCTTCAGGGGCCTTCTGCATCAGACATGCTTGGGCTGCCCGCCTTGCCCACACCACTTTCTGGAAACATCCATATACACGCACAACCCCTGCTGCTGTTAGCAGGTCACGTGATCCCCCCCTCCAGCCCCAGCTCACTGGACGGGGAGCAGATTCCAGGCTCCAGGGGTGCCCTTTCACTGGCTGCCCAGCACCATAGGACGGATGTGTCCTGGCTTTAAGAAGTCAGCTAGACCAGTGGGACTTCCCTCCTCTGGGAATGGGAACTAAGGGGACCAGAGCCAGTTCCATCGGGGGCCCGCACTCCGGCTGGATGGCAATGCAGACGCAAGGCAAAGGCGACTGTTCCGGGCTCTGTGCACAGCAAGGCTGAGTCTCAAAGGCAGCTGCCTGGGAAGGAAAGGAAAGGGGAGACGATGTCCCAGGAGGAGAACCTGGAGCGAGAGACACAGCTCATCATGGCTGGTCCCTGAAGCTCCTCTTGTTTCTGCCCCTCTGCTGGCGTCCCCCAAAACCTCCCCCTGATCTCCTCATAGCCCTTCCTTTCGGCCGAGCTGGTGTGAGTGGCTTCTCTATAGGAAAACCGAAGAACCTCACTCAGAATAACTGCTTGTGACTGCTTTGCAGTAACCCAGCCAACGAAGAATTCTTGACTTGGTTCAGCAGACCCTCACCAGCTATGAAAACTGCCATTTTTACCGATGAGTCAACTGAGGCTCAAACATACGAAGTAACTTGCTCACGGCCACAGGGCGAGGGAGCCGCAGAGCTCGATGGGGGCCGTCCTTCTCACTCACAGCCCAGGCTCCTCCTTTGCCGCCGCCTTGCTGCATCCCGTCCCGTTGGCTGTGTCCACGGTCCCTGTCTCCCGCCGAGGGCTCTAAGCTCCTTGAAGACAGGGCCTGGGTCACATTCACCATCGCCCCCCAGTGCCCCCCACAGGCTCGGACTCCCGCAGGCATCAAGTGTCTGATGGGTACAATTCCATTTTCATGTAGCCCATGAAAAGGCCGCGGACTCCCAGCCCCAGAGCTCTAGTCCTGCCCCCCTCCCCGCACTGTGACTGTGTCCCCTGGGGGGGGGGTCACCTTCCTCTGGGGGGCGGGGGGGCATCACCTTCCTCTCTCCCTCCCCTGCAACAACAGACATAGCCAAGTGGTAATGAGCGTTTGGATGAGATGATCCCTGGGGCTTTTTTCCTGCCCTAAAAGAACAGGGCTCTGTGCTCTGTGCCCTGCCTACCTCCCAGGAATGATGTCAAGTAGAAAACACTCCACAGGCTCAGCCAGCTGGGTGCTTGCCCCAACCTGTTCCCGCAGACAGCGCTGCCCTTCCCACCGGCCTCGCTGGCCAGCGTCATTCCCCGAGGCCCCTCCCCGGCCTTTCCTCGCATGGCTCGCTGTTTAAGAGGGATTTGTGCCGCGGCCAGGCAGGCCACGATTCCCAGGCACCCCTGATAGCAGGTTTATCTAAATGAGGGTGACATGCTTACACATCTTTTCATTCTTCTTTTTTTTAAATCGGCTATTAATTTGTCAGAATTATTCATATTTTACTGATATTTTCCATGTATCTAATCAGGGAGCTCATGAATAGAAATGAAACTATTTAAATACAGAGATGGTGTACATTGTAAGATCGTGTTTTCTTAAGCTGTTTCATAATGCAGTGAATACATTTATTTCTTCTAAAAACAGGTTGTGCAACCATCGAGAAAAGCCTTTTTAAATCTTTGATTAAATATGACTCTATTCAGGTTGCTGAATGGGTGTGAGTGGCGAGTGTGCGCGCACGTGTGTGTGTGTGTGTGTGTGTGTGTGTGTGTGTGTGGTCACTTGAAACACGGCCATGGTTTTCTCCATAGGGACAGGAGGACACATTAAAAAACACACTGGGATCAAATCTTTAGGATGGGTGGATGGATGGCGAAGTGAAAGTACAAATTGAAATTGTGCTGAATAATATTCGAGATAATTATTTGTGCGATGTAGACTTTCAAACTGCTCAGAATTCCGGCGGCACTCACGTATCCTGAAAGAGGCTTAGAATCATTAAACAAAGGTAGATGTTAAATATACTACTGCTATCTCTCGAAATATTAGCCAGTAATGTAAAGCACATGGCATCTACTCAATGGAAAATCTGAGGATACAAATTATAATAGTTGTCTTATAAGACCTCTGGGAAGCTCCAACTCAATTGCCTAATTCCATTAATAACAAACTGTTACTCTCGCTATTAGAGTAACAGAAGGTAATAGAGATCGTGCCGAGAGATAGCACCGAGGCGCTTTCTTCACCCAGCACACATTTATTCAGGGGCATTGAGAGATTTTAATTGACTATGGCAACTGAATAGCAACAAAGGAAATTGAATGTCTTTTGAAAAGCTCCACATTTTGCAGAAGCAAATAGCAACACCGAAATGAGGGTTTGGGGGTGCTGGGAGAGGCAGGAAGGATGTTGGGGAACATCTGCACCAGCAGCCCCTCCACGAAAATGCTTTCCTGTGACCTTCACCAAAAGCTTCTTGGGCCCGGCCGGCGTGGCTCCGGGGTTGAGCCTCGGCCCATGAACTTAAGAGGTCATGGTTCGATTCCCAGTCAGGGCACGTACCCAGGTTTCGGGCTCAATCCCCAGTGTGGGGAGTGCAGGAGGCAGCCGATCGATGATTCTCTCTCATCAGTGATGTTTCTGTCTCTCTTCCTCTGCCTTCCTCTCTGAAATAAATTAAAAAAAAAACACACATTAAAAAAAAACAGCTTCTTGCAATAGGCAGACCACAGGCCCGAGCCCGTATTTTACCTCCGTGGAGTCCAAGCTGAAAATAAACGAACCCAGGTTGCTGGAAAGCTGTGTGTCTGTCAGGAATATCCATGGGGCACGTTTCCAAGATCCAGGACTGGGGGAACTGGGCGCAGGCGGCTGAGTCCTCCAGAGAAGTCCTGAGATTAGGGCTTGTTCCGGCCCGAGGGTCTGGCCAGGGGGTGAGTGACTCCTCACTGTGACTTGGAAGTTGAGGACCACTCGGCTGCCAATCTAACCCCAGATGGATTCTGGGGACCTGTCCCCCACTTTTCTCTTCCACTTTTTGGTCCTCTGCCCACTACTCATGGTCCTTCTGCCTTCTTGCCACACCCACCCCACTGCCATCAGAGTGTCTTTCCGTCCTGCATGTCACGCGGGCCTTGCTTTATATGAAGTTAGTGTTTGTATTAGTCAGCTCAGGGTGCCTTAACAATATACCACAGGCAGGTGGCTTAAACAACAGGCATTGAGTTTGTCACAGTTCTAGAGGCTGGGAGCCCAGGATTGGGGTGCCAGCTTGGTCAGATCCTTGGAGGGGGGGAGCTCTCATCCTGCCTTCTTGCTGGGTCTTTGAAGTGGGGGAGGAAGAAGGGAGGGAGAGGAGAGAGCCAGAGGTGAGCGTTTTCTGGAGTCTCTTCTTATCAGGGCACTAATACTACTGGGACAGGGCCCCACCCTCAAGACCTCATTTAACATCAGCCAGGCTCCTAAACGTTCTGTCTCCAAATACAGTCACTTTGCAGGTCAGGGCTTCAACGTGAATTTGGGTGGGGGGCACGATTCAGCCCATGGCACTTTGGGAGTCCTCCTCTCATCGTGGTGGCTGGTCTCTCCTTCCCCACTCAGCCTCAGGCCCAAGGACCTCAGCTTCAGTGCGGCCTCAGCTCCTCTGTTTGAAGGAAAATCCGCTCTAAAGGAAACAAGATCACAATGGGAAGGGCTGCCGGAAGCGTCCGGGTGGTGGCATTCTAGCAGGCGGTAGGAAGCCCTGCCGGCAGTGGAGGAGGTGGCAGGGGACACCCCACTCACCCCCACACCGTGCTTGCTGGTGGGTGGGGTCTGGGTCATTGTGCCACTGGCCCGGGGGCCCATTCGGTGTTGCTGCAGAAGTGTCGGAAGGCCGTGCTTTCTGCTGTCGGCTCTCCCCGTGCGTGCCCTGAGTGGCCATCACTCCACTGCAGCCTGGAGGACACTCGGTACCTTCTGCCCTGGGTGCAGCAGGTATAAGGTCCAGCTCTGCTGCATCCCCGGGGGTCGGGGACATTGTCTCTCCCACTGCCCGTGGGTCCAGCTTATCTCCAGGACATCGCAGAGGAGCTGTAAGGGCCGGCCTGCTGCACACACCACCACTCTGTGCCCACAGCCCCCGCCGGGTCATCAGCCCTTCTCGCCTGTGGGAGCCGGGCTCCAGGTGTGACACCCAGGAACAGCTCTATCTAGCTCAGTGCTCTGGGCACCGGCCTCGCTAGCGCTGGGAGGATCCGCTGCCGCGACTGCAGCACACGCGTGTTTGAAAACCCCCTTGGCAGGCAGGACCTCCTAGTTGTTTTTTTTTGTCATTTCTTGTGATTAGCGTTGCAGACTAATCCTAGCACCAGACTCAACACCAGCTGTTCTGCTTGTTTTTACTTATAAACCAAATCCCGGAGCTCTTGCCGCAGCGGCTGGCCCAGGATTCCCTGAGCCCGAGCGGCCGCCGGTCCCCTGGGGCATGACCTCAGGTGAGTTACCTGTCACCCGGCTGCCTGTGCCCCTCAGAGGGCTAGTGGGGGCCACACGCGGTTCCCAGAGGACCTCGGCATGCCTGCGAAGGCGGTTGGCCAGCACAGTTCCTGGAGCCGGACTGATCTTAGAAATTCGCTTCCGCATCCTGGGACGACAGGCGTCCCTGGATACCGTCTACGATTTTTGAGGTAATAAGACGTCTTCGAAGTAGCACAGGCCACATCTAGACAAGCTGTGTAACTTGATAATAAAATGAACACACACACTCCTGCCTCTGAACTGCAGAACGAGAGGAGTGCCAGGCTGTTGAAATTACCTGGTGTTTTTGCTCAATTCTTTCCAACATCTCTTCCATTTGCAAGGAGGTCTACAGGCCGAGCACTGGCCTGGGCACCTGCCCCCATCCTTCCCCCCACTTCTTGCTGTCGTCTGGAGGACCAGGACCTTCTCCTAGGACAAGGGAGCCCCAGTTTGCAACAGCAGCTCCTCCACTCTTCAGTGGTGAGGGGGCCTCGGCGGCCTCCAGCCCCACGGGAGTGGCCCCCGAGCCGCCCTGTGAAGTCCGGGGAGGGTGGCCAGACAGGAACTCTCTGCTTTGTGAGTTTCTCTGGTGTGTCTCCTTCTCCCCGTGCCTCCGTGGCAGCGCTTGGGGGAAGGTTAGTTACAGCTTGCAGAAAAGGAGCGCAGACGCCACACCCTTACATGCCATCAATTTGCGTTTCTACGAGGACTCGCAGGCCTGGAAAAGCCTTAAAAACAAGTCAGGGCACATCAGTTGCCCTCCGAGCACCCCAGCGCAAGAAGAATTGCGATGGTCAGAAATAGCCTATTCCTGTCGAAAGCACGCGGAATCAGCCCTGTGTATAGGGAAACGTAAGTTTCGGCGGTATCATTAGGTCTCCCGCCATAGAAGAATCATGAGTTTCTCACAAGGAAGAAAACAGAATCGGACACAACCAGGAGCCCTTTCGGGACGACTGCCCATCCCAGCCACCTCTGGCCGGCCGGGCTGTTTTTCTCTCATGGCACCGAATTTCTGATCTTTTCAGGTTGGTTTCTTGGCAACTGCGATGCACTTGAAAACATAGTTAAGGAAGTCGCTCCTTCTTCCTGGTTGGCGAGCTCTCCGCGGTTTTGCCCCTCCAGCTCCCGCCGTCCATTCGGTTCTCGCTCCTTCCTCTTTCCTCTCCCTGCCTCCTTCCCTCACGTGGTTCAGACTCCCTGCATCAGAGGACCCCACCGTGCGGGTGTGCGTGCTGCCCCATGTCCTGCCCGCCCCCACCCCCCCGAAATGTTTCAGTTACCCAGGCCTGTGGGGGGACAGTACAGCCAGGACCAGTGGAAATAGACCCTTAGGCGCCTCTGCCCACGAGACAGAGCCCGGCTCGGAGCCATGCACGGCTCCCAGAGCAGGAAGCAAAGGCCTGGAGGAGTCAGGGAAGGTCTGTCCACCCCTGCACATCTTCCACTGCGTCCGACGAAGCCGTGGAGCCTGCAGATCCACGGAGAGAAGTGACACTGCTGGCTGGGGAGAGAGGAGCTTCGTGTGTGTGCATGTGACATGAGGACAGCCCTGAACTGCCAGCATGGCTGTGGCCAGGAGTGGGGGCCAGGCCTGTCACCTCCACACTGAACCCAAGCGAAGGCGGCCACATGGAACCATCCTTGACAAGAAGCCTGTGTTAGGTGAGCGCCGAGTGGAGGGTGTCCGGGGACAGGATCGGGCTAGGACTGCGGGAATGCTGGCTGGGATTGCAGGCCAGGATCCTGGGATCGGACATACTGGCAGGGAAGCGGGAGCCTGCGGGCTCTCACACTCCCATACTACGCATGCCGCATTTTTGTTTGTGTGAATGTAAAAGTCATCACCCGGAAAGCAGGCCAAGACTTCCCTGACGATCAGGAAGCCCGGGACTGGGGCAGCCATAAACCTCCTTTCTCTGAAATCCCCGTGAGGACACCCTCTTCCGTCTCTCCTGGCCTCACTGCCACGCGGCTGGAGGCCGGAGTGCCAGCCACCGGCGCCGCCGGCATCGGGTGGGTGTGGCTGATTGCAGCAGATGCCTGGGCAGGCAGGACACCACTGCTCGGGGCCTCCGCGTGCCCTGCCATGCCCGGACCCCAGGCCTGCGGTCCGGAAGTGGGGGAGGGAGGGAGTGGACTAGAAGGGAACCCGGTTCTGCTCCAGCCAACACCCAGCCGCAGGCCTTCCTGGCGCCTCCGTTAGGAGATTCAGACAGGTCAGGGACTGCCTGGCCCGGTCCACCCACCGCCCAGAGCGCTCCACCGTCACGGAGATGCTCTGTGCTGTGCTGTCTGCTGCCGCTGGGCACTTAGAATGTGGTTCCTGGGCTGGGGAACTGAGTTTAATTCTATTCAAGTTAAATGAAATTTGATTGAAATTGCTTCATTGGCTAGGAGCCATAGTATTAGCAGCATGACCCTAGAAGACCCAAGGCAGGGCCTGGGGGGGGGGGGGGGGCGGGGGCACTGCTCCGGCCGGGGGGGAGGGGGGGGCACTGCTCTGGGCCTCCAGAGACCCGGGAAGATCTTTGATCTTGTCCCTTTCTATGCCTTAAAGTGGCAGAGCCTACAGACCTCGCCGAGAGCCATCAGCCTGAACACGAGGCTGGCCTGAGCGCTCACCGACGTCCCTGCCAACGACTCAGGTCCTTCAGTGGTTAGGAGAGTGGCATTAGGCCCGGAGAAGACCCTACAGGTTTCCCCAGGCCCTTTTCTCTCTCGCTGCCAAGCTCTGCACGGCTTTATTCGTTTGGGATTTGGGGGCACAACCACTGACATCGTCTCTGAGTCCCCATTTTCCCTTCGATTTCTGGCCGCTCGAGGTCCACTCCTGCCCGAAGCGGTGGACTTTTCCATAGACCAGTTTAGAGTTGCCCACCTCTCTCCCTGCTTTGGGGTGACTGGAGAGGGGGCTGAGGGGCTGGCTGCCCCTACTTGCAGGAAATGGGCAGACGGGCAGTCTGATATCAGCCCACAGCAGCCGCCTGCCTTCCTCGGGTGTGAGTGAGGAATGTCTACTCTAGGAAGATGTGTGTTCTCTCGCTCCAGAACCGTCCGGCCCAGGTCGTGCCTGGTTTTCCGGTGGTTTGGGGAAGTGCCCTGGCTCTGGGTCATTGATGGTGAAATGAGAATGAGTCAGAACCGGGTCGGAGAGAGACAGGTCTTCAGTCCTTAGAGCAGTGATGGCTAACCTTTTGAGCTCGGTGTGCCAGCATTTTGAAAAACCCTAACTTAACTCTGGTGCCGTGTCACATATAGAAATTTTTTGATCTTTGCAACCATAGTAAAACAAAGACTTATATTTTTGATATTTATTTTATGTATTTCAATGCCATTTAACAAAGAAAAATCAACCAAAAAAAATGAGTTTGCGTGTCACCTCTGACACGCGTGTCGTAGGTTCGCCATCACTGCCTTGGAGAATGCGGAGGCAGTCCCTGGCCTGGCCTGTCCCACCAGCCCCTGAGCAGGTAAACCCTGGAGTGGATTTAGGAGTGGAATCGGACTGAGAGGCCCCGAATCCCCCAGGCCCCTGGTGTGGTCTCTTAGGAAACAGCAGAGGGGTAAGGAAAATAGCTCAGCAGTCTCGATGTGTTTATGATACATCCTTTCTCCATGGACTGCTTAGGATTGTAAGACATTAATCTTTGAGGCTGAGAAGGGTAGGAAGGGATAGATAGAGTTTTTGTGTGTTTTTTTCCTTTTACGAGGGTGGAAGGTTTAAGGGTTTATGTAAGTGCATTTGCTTTGGGTTTAGCATTGGGGGAGTAATTAATTTATGTGGGACTCTCTGTAAACCCACAAATATTTACTGGTCCCGACTCCATGGCTGGCCCTGTGCTGTCTGTCCCCCAGCAGGGGACAGTGAGTGACATATCTCTGTTCTAAGGAGCAACTCTTCCTAGGGCCTGGGAGGGAGGAGCAAGCTATTTAGACAGTGTTATTAGCAAGGAAGGGCACAGGTGTCCCGAAGGCAGCCAGTCTAGGAGGGCTTCCTGGAAGAGGGAGAAACTTGACCTGGGCTTCAAGATGAGTCGCAGCCTTCAGATGTCTGGCAAGAGTGCAGAGGCCTTTTCAATGGTTGGAACAAAAATGTGGAGGGAGGAAGAAGCAGATAAGCGATGGAAAGCCATGGAGAAAGTTTTATCAGTGTAGTTTCCCATTATTTGGGGATATGCTTGCTATGTTTAAACCTTATGTATTTGCAAACCACCTGGTATCATCCTGGTTTGTGGTTCTAGCAGATCATGACCCATGTTAGGAAAACACTCTGTCTTCTGTCCTCACGGCCTGGAGATGGCCCCTGACCATCACCAGCCCCCACCCCCTCCCAGGCCAGACAGGCGGAGAGAGACGAGATTCTGATAGTGGTGACATGTTTCTCATGTGATAGCCAATCAGCTGTGACTCTGAAATGACTTTTAATGCGTTTTCTCTGATTTTAGAACCCGTTTGAAGCTTTTGGAAGTTGACTTCTAGGTTTAGAAAGAAAAGTAACTTATTTTGAGTTTGGAACCATAATTAACTATTTCCTAGAAAAGAGTTTTAAAACCTGTTTCCATTCCCCAACTCCACATCTCCTTGAGGCTATTTTTTTTTTTTTAAATCAGATTTCACATCACATGCAGGGAGCGAGGAGCTTTTCCGAGTTCAGCTGCCGAGGTTGCACTTTGACGCGCTCTTCAAGATCTGAATATTTTTATAAACCGTGATTATGCTGCTGTTTAATGAGAACAAAAGTGGAAATGGCATCTGCCTGTCTGCGCGAGCGTCTCCCGGCCGCGTGGCTGTCTGGGCAAGCCGCGGCCTCGTCTGGGGAGCTGATGAGCGGCTGATGAGCTGAAATTGCTTCCTGCGGGAGTTTGGGGGCGGCAGGGCCGTGATGAACTGGGTCATCTCAGGGATCCAGGACGCAGGAGCTGCTCTGAGACCCGCAGCCGCTCGAGATACTCACAGTCCAGACTCAGGACAGAAATCTCAGCTCTTCCCAGCACGGACGCATGGGCCAGCCTCTCTCCTGGCCCTGGCTGGGGTCTTGGGGTCCATTCCTTGCTGGACTGTGAGCTTCTCTGGGGTGGGAGTAGGGGCCGATACCAGCTGCACTGAACCTATGAGAAGCGCTGTAGTGACTGCGGGTTGTGGGGAAGGAGGTGGTACGGGCACGGCAGTGTCACTGAGGGCGAGGATGGAGGCAGCTCTGCGTCCGCAGGCAGTGTGGGCACAGAGGGTAACTTCAGGTCAAGACGCTCAGTTCCGTCATCTGTCAGCCCAGGCCTCCCATCTCAGGGTGAAGAGCCTGCGTCAGCAAGGCAGTCTTTCTTACAAGCGGGACGTTCTTTGTTTTCCAAGTTTTAGAATATTGCAGCATGTTCGTTTTCTTTGAAAACGGTGAAACTGAAAGTGTCTCTGATTTGTACCCGGTTACCATTTTTACCTGCAAATCTCATTGCTCAGAATTCCTTACCACCCGGAAGCTCCTGTCCACATACGGCTTACCGTCCCTTCTATCCAAGGAAATGCCTCGATCTTAGGTGCCGCGCACTCAGTGGGTGATGCACCGGCTGCAAGGTCAACCCTCCATGTAACCCACATCCCTGTGAAGAAAATGAACATTTCGTCATAAAGTTCCAGAACGTTCCTTACGCCCCTTCCCGGTCAACTGCCCTACTCCAGAAGCAGCCACCGAATGGTTCGTTTCTAAGGTGCATTTTAATTTGATGTTTTCATTTCAGACATCCCCTGCAGCTCAAAACGCACCACCTCTGAGAAAGGTCTCCTGCTGGCTCCTGGGGACACTGGGTGCCCCTGGGGACCAGGTCCAGGGGGACGTTCTTCAGGGGTTGCCAAGCCCCGGGCCTCAGAGGTGGAGGCTGTTGATTCCACACCTGGAATCCCAGACCTCGGCAATGCCTCAAGAACAATGGATGACAAGACAGTTCCTTCTGTGCTGATGTCACCATCCCCCGCCCGCGTTGGGCCTGCCCAGCAGGAGGGCTCCAGATCAGAGGGAGGGAGAAGGCCTACTCACCAGCCTGCGTAATCAGCACTGAACATTCTTCCGCCCCAGCAGAGAAAACAGTGCGTTCCTGAGACGCCGCCCCACGGTGCCCAGGCCCTGGTGGGCGGTTCTCCGAGAGGGGATGGGATATCTTCAGCCGCGGCCCCCACACTCACCACACCCGCCTTCATTTGCCCCAGATTTTCTGGCTCCTGAGGAGGAGGCACTCACGTGGGGACAGGCAGAGGGCAGGGAGGTGGTGGCCCTCTGACCCTCACAAAAGAATAATTCTCGCAAAACCGCCTGTCTACCTGGTTGGTTCCCCCTCTGAGTTCATCTCTCCTGGCCTGAGTCACCTGCCTCAGCGGTCAGCAGGCATCCAGACCAAGATTTGGGCCACTTTGCTTGTCTCTTTAGGTGCAGTGGGCGTCTTCTTCCCATGATGCCGCTGGCCACTCACATTCTAAGGGGACTGTGCTGGGTTCCCCACCGCGCCCCCCAACCTGTCACTCTCTCCGTGAGTCATGGGCAGCGCTGTGCTAGGCACTGTGGGCGTTCCAGGGAGAAGCAGCCAGGCTGCTGGCTTGCAAGCAAACGTGAACAAATAGCCGGGCTGAGGTGGGCCCGAGCCCTGCCAGGCCAGGCCTCTCTGTGTGGCTGTCTGGTCATCAGGGCTCAGGTGTATTTGGGTTGGAAAAAATATTTCTTTTTCTTTCTTTTTTTCTCTTGTCAGTAATTGTATTTTCCTCTTTAATCACAGGGGTTTAAACCAGGAAAAATAACCTGCGAGTGTATGCGCTTTCTTTAAATGTCACAATCGTGCCCTTTATAAAATTAGCCCAAGGCATGAGGAGTAGAGCTGTAAATAACTAAGATGCAGAGGACTGCAGCTGGCGGCAGCTCAGGTCTGGCGTGCTCCTGTGGTCCACCTGCGAGGGGACCTCAGGACACAGCCCTGGACTGGGATGCGGGGACCTCCCTCCCTCTGTTCCCCTCTGACCGCTGACAGATCATTGCCTGGCCTGGGCCTCAGTGGCCCCGTCCGAGGGAGGGTTGGACTACAAGGTCAGTAGGGTCCCTTCCAGCATGACGCTCTGTGGTTCCATAATGTCTTTGACATCATTGATCATGTATATGTTTGCCAAGATCACTGCCAATCAGACTGGTGAACGTGTAGTAGGTTTTAGAGACCCGATCGGGAAAATACAGAAAAGGCCGTGTGAGTTAGCGCTGTCCCGTCGATGGCTTATGGTTCGTGCAGACTCTGCGTACGTCACCACCACTGCCCAGCAAAGGGGGCTGGGAGGCCCATGGTCATGGGCCCCTTCACACTCCCCCACCCCAGCCATGCTCTGGGTCCCACCCAGGCCCCCGAGAATAAAATTAGGCCACAAGCGAGAGGTGAGGGCGCCAACCTGAGAGGCAGCAGCTACCAGCCGAGGAGGAAGCAGGAGCAGACAGGATCCCTGAGCACAGCACCCCAGCCCTCAGTGCTGCACGCCGGCCTCCACATAGCGCACTCTTTGCTTAAGGGAAGAAGGGGTCATGCCTCAAGGCCATACGAATGGAACCCCGCATCCTTCCCCCGCCTCTGCCCCCGTGAGTCCGCTGGGCTGGGATTGTCTCAGATATGCACTGCCTGCACCAGCCAGGGAGGTCCCCGAAGCAGGGCCAAACCCTAGTCTTCTGAACGCTCCCTTAGGGCCAGGGGGCCTCCAGAGACCCCTCGAGCTCAGCCAGGCGACAGCTCGGGCCAGCACGAGGCCTCTGGGACGATTCCAGGTCATGGAGACAAGAGAATGTCATGTTCCATAGATGCCGTGTACGCCCAGACAGGTTTATAGTGTAGCTCAGAAGTGTTTTCCACCCAAATGCAAATCTTTTTTATGAAATTAGTAGTTGGTGCTGAAAGTGACAAATGTCAGTTCCCTGGAAAATCTACTTCTTTGGAAAACACTCCAGCAGAGAGTGAGTGCTGCGACGGCCCCCCCGCCGAGCTCCTGGGAGCAGGGGCCGCTCCGGCCCTGACCTGACGGAGCTGCTGGTGGATGAAACATGGCCGTGGGCACATCTGGCGGGGGCTCCCGCTGCTCCCTGGGGCTCCTGCTCCCTCCCCGGTGCCAGCCCCAGCCTGGCAGCCATGCCCTCTGGAGCCCCAGGGGCAAGTCCGGGTTTGCATCGAGGGGGTGGGGCAGAGCCTGGCTCAGGGTCTTCTCTGAAGGGGCTCTTGGCTTCTGTCACAGCTGGAATTAGAGGGAACGGGCACTCACTGGGCCAGAAGAAGGGGCTGGGCTGTGGATTTCGTTGGGTTCCAGTGCAGGTGGGCACAGAGTCAAGCTGTAGTTCTGGGATCCCTGGGGGCGGCCTGCCCTCGGGCCAGCACATCCTGGCAGAAGGCTGGGAGCCCGGGGCAGCTGGGTCCCGGAGGCTCCTGGCTTGTGCTCCCAGCCCTTCCTCCCAGGCCCCTCGGCCTCCATCGATGGTCTCCGTGACCTCGTCTCCTACCAGGGAGCCAACTCAGCCCTCTGTGGGGGCCTGGGCACAGGGATCGGCCCACCTGCTGCCAGGAGGCCGCTGTTTTCAGGAGGTCTTTCTGCTTTTCATCTTCCCACAGAGAACAGACACCCTTGATTTCTCACCCCCCACCCCACCCCCCCCCGCCCGCCCCCTTCTGCTAGGATGCGTAGTCTTCCGTCGTGTTGGCCTTTTACATGCTCTACCTGGAAATGCTGACCCTTCGAGGCGTAAGCTCTTCACCACTGTCCCTCACTTTCTGCTGCCAGATGCCTTCACAACTGGGGAAACTGAGGCCCAGGCATTGAGGGAGGGCTGAGGTTGAGAGTCCTGTTCAGGATTTCGGACGATGCTAGTCTGCGTGTCCCCTGCCCCAGTGGCTGCTTCCGTCACCAGGGGCTGTCTCCTCCCGGGTGTGTGCTGTGTGCTGACGAGGCCCCCACGGGGGACGCTGAGGCTGGGAGTTAAGCTGCTCTCCCCTCCATTCAGAACCCCCTCTCCTGGCCGTCCCCTCCTGCCCCTGATGGTGAGCACCGCAGGTGGACTGTCAGGTGCCCCTGGCTTCGGTGCTGCCGTGCTTGTGGGTCAGTCCTGCCTCCTCCCCACGCCCTGAACAGGCTCTCAAAACCCCAGCCTGAGTCTGTCCCCCAGGTCCCATCGTCCAGAAGGGGAGTGCCCCCCATACCCCCAGAACCACCCTCAGACAGGCCCAGAGAACCGGTGAAGCGCCCACTGGACCAGTGTGGGTGGCCGGAAGGAGCGTTTGCAGGTGGTGGGCCATCACGCAGACGAGTGAGCACACGCCCCTGTGTTGCTCGGAAGGGAGGCCAGGGAACCATGGGGCATGCGATAGGGTGCATGGCCGCCTGTGCATCAGAGGTTCCTTCCCAGCCCCTCCCGGAGGGTGGGCTTCCGAGGACCCTGGCCCAGGTTAGGGGCAACCTCCGGCCCTGGAGGTGTCTGAAGAGGACACTCATCGGTCGCCGCCTACGCCAGGCTACTGGCCACCAAGCTAATTAGGTCCCTTCCCCGCCCCACGCGCCGGGTGCTGACCACGGGCTGCTCTCGGCGGGAGCACGGCTCCTCGCAGCCTCTGCAGTGATGGAGCGCCGTGTGCGGGCGAACCCTGGAACCCCTTCTTCTCCTTAAGAATCGGATGAGAAAACAGGCCGCTTCCCCGGGGTGGCGGTCACCGTCCACACGTATTCCACGTGGCGTCCCCTTCCTGCCGCTGTGGCTCCTCTTCCAGCAGCCCGGCCGCTGGCCTGTGAGCAGGGCATCCGTTAAAGACGGAGCTGCTTCCTCCGTGCAGGTGCAGAAACGGGAAGGCCACGTCCTGACCCTTCGGCCACGCGTGTGACGTGCACCCCGCCCCGCGTGCCTTCGTCCTGCAGCTCTGCCTGCATTAGTAGAGGCAGCGCCAGGCTCCCCTACTGGGCCCTGGAGAGTCTGGACCCTTAATGTCAGGCTCAGGAAGGGAGCGGAGACCTGCAGAACGCGTAACCCAGCAGGGAGGCGTGCCACGGCAGGAGCCTGTGTGGGTGCTCGGACCTGCGGGATAACAGGATTACACATCTCTCGTCGCCTCCATCAGGGGCTCTGGGCCAGCCCCGGTCTGAGCAGTGTGACAGCGGGACATCCCTCCTTCCTCTCCGGTCCCACGTCCTCACCACGTCACTGCGCCTCGCTGGCTGGGATGCGATGTCTCTAGGGACTCAGCTCCCAGGTGTTGTGGAGCCTCTGGGAAGGGGTTACACATTGTCAGCCTAAGTTTCTAGTGTCTGCTCTCGAGGGCGACTTTATCCATCTCCTGATCCAAGAAGCCCAGGCCGGAGACCAGGATGTGGGCAGCTCGGAGGGGCCGCCTCGTGGGGCCTGGCCTTCGGAAACACACCCAAACCGTACCTTTCCTCCTGTGGTGCTATCTGTCCGTCTGTCTGTCTACTGGTCTGTCAGGCCCTACTCTCAGCTCCCAGCCACGATCTGGGCTGAGCCCCTTTGGCCAGAGCAGGGCCTGGAGTGGGGAATGGCAGTCACCGGGCGACGGGGAGCCAGCATCTGTTCCAGCCACGGCCGCTGTGTAATTAGCCACCCCCAAACCAGAGGTGTGACAACCGTCTTGTTACACTCAGCCTGTGGGTCAGGACTTCCGACAGGGCGCGGCGGGGTGGGCTTGTCACTGTGCCATCTGGGGCCCCGGCTGGGTGATCCCGCCGCAGGCCCCCGATCTCAGAGGCCTCTCCTCCCACGTGCCTGGCGGGGACGCGGCTGCCGACATGAGCCTCTGCTGGGCTGTGGCTGGAAGGCTGCATGTCCTCTCTCGGCCGGGGCTCCTCACAGTATGGTGGCCTCGGGGGGGTGGGTTTCCTACCTGGAAGCTCAGGGCTGGGGAAGGGCGTATCCCAACTCACGGTGAAGCCCCGTTGCCTTGGATGACTTGGCCCCGAAACACGCCTGGTCACTGCTGCTCCGTTCTGCCCTTCAGGAGAGAATCACAAGCTGCCTGGATTCTGGAGGAGGGGACTCAGACCCGCCGTCGGGGTCCAGTGGGGGAGAGTTGGGGTTGTAGAAAAGACGCGATTCCGGCCTGCCCCGCACCCCTGCTGCCGGGCCCTGTCTTGCAGATAAAAACCCAAAGCCTTGACATGGTGCCCCGTGAGTCTGTTCTGAGCATGTCCCTGGGGCCTGACCACATTCGGGATTCCCGCCCTCGGTTCCCGGGGCCCAGGAACCTCACACGAGCTGTTCAGGAAACCAGCTCCCCGTGACTTTTCGTGGGAACGTTTAACAGAAAGCCCAGCCCGCCACAGCCTAGCTCAGCCAAAGGCAGCTTCCACGGAGCAGTAACAGCAGAGGCTCAGCTAGACCTGCTGGTTCCAGGCTGGCTCTGCCACTTCCCGTGTGACCTGGGGCAAGTGCCTTCCGTTCGCTGCGCCTCTGCTCCCTCCTGCACTAGTCAGCCCCGACTGTCCTAGCAAATACCGCAGCCTGGGTGTCGGAAAGAAGAGACAGCTGTTTCCTCACGGCTCTTGGAGGCTGAAGTCCAAGACCAAGGTGCCGGCCCGGTCATTGTCTGGTGAGAGCTCTCTTCCCGGCTTGCAGGCCGGTGGCCACCTGCTCACTGTGTCTTCACGTGGCAGCCTCATGTCGCTGTCTAATGTCTCTTCTTAGAGGGCAGCGGTTCTCAACCTGTGGGTCGCGACCCTTTGGGGGTCGAACGACCCTTTCACAGGGGTCGCCTAAGACCATCGGAAAACACATATATAATTACATATTGTTTTTGTGATTCATCACTATGCTTTAATTATGTTCAATTTGTAACAATGAACATACATCCTGCATATCAGCTATTTCCATTATGATTCATAACAGTCGCAAAATGACAGTTATGAAGTAGCAACGAAAATAATTTTATGGTTGGAGGCCACCACAACATGAGGAACTGTATTAAAGGGTCGCGGCATTAGGAAGGTTGAGAACCACTGTTATAGGGAGACTAATCCCACCAATCCATTCCCTTAGGCCCCACCCTTATGACCTCCTCAAAACCTAATGACCTGTCACAGGTCCTGCTACCAAATACCCTCACGTTTGTGGGGGAGAGGGGAGGGTTTACACATGCGAATGGGGGGAGGGGGCGTGCAGGCGTCCCAATGGCATCACTGAGAGCACCTCCTTGCGAAACTCCCTTGCAGATCATATGACTTACTGTGGGGAGGTGCCTAGAATGGGGCTGGGCCTGGGAGTGAAACTATCCAGAGAAGAGCCCAGGACGGGAAGCTTCCACTGGGTGTCCGTCCAGGAGGACCATGGCTTGTGGGGTCCTAGGGACCCAGGTCATTTCTGCCTGCGCGGTGGGAAGACTCACATCTTTGACGAGAATGAGGAATGGCACCCACGTGGGCTGGGGGGTGCTGATGGGCGGTTGGGCTGGCCACCAAGTCCAGGGTCTCACATTAGATTTTTGTGTAGAGGTTTTACCTCCCCTCGTCTTTGCACGTACGTGAGTGTGTTTTCAGTCCATCACTTTTTCTCGTCCGTGGATTTGGGAGAGTGGGGGGTGGAGCTAAAGGTGTCTTTCATTAAATATTGCCACTCCCTCCTCCTTAAGGTCACTGACAGCCAATAAGGGGGAGGAGAAGTGTCTCTTTAGAAGGCCTTGCACATGAAAAAAATACACGCTGCTGCATGCAAAAAAGTTCTCATGTAGCCCAAATCCTTCCTTCGGTTGCGATTTTAATATGTGCACAGCACGGTGGGGAAATGCAGAGCAGCTTGGGAAAACGTCTCGGCCCTAAGGATCTTACGGTATTAAAATCCCCATAATCCCGCACAGAGAAGAATACAGCAGCCCTGAGCTTGGCCCCAGCCGACCGGTGCGCTCCACCCCCTGTGGCCCTGGGGGACATCCCCGAGCGGCCTAGCGTGGGCTGCTTTTGACGGGCGGATTTTATTAACTGTTTTCTCATTACTCCGATGGGCCTGGCAATGAGCTCTTATCAGGGTATGGTGGCGAGTACAAGTCAATTAATTTCCTTTAAGTCACTCAACTGAAATCCTATTTGATTTATATTCCAAAAATGATTTCCATTCCATTCCTTCCTGAGACAGTGGTCCCGGCGGAGTTCATTCACGGGGGCGGCGGTCACCCACAGCCCAGGGAGAAAGCAGGAGCAGGGAGAGAAGGAGATGAGCAGGAGATGATCCGTGAGCGTCCGAGAGACCCTTTCCTCCAGCGTGAGGCCGTGTCGTGTGCTGGTGGCAGGAGAACTCGTTCCGATCCGCCCGCCCAAAGCCACCTTTCTCCTCGTGGTGGCGAGCGGCGAGCAGAGACACACAAGACGCAGGAAGGAGGGGAGGCCTCACCAAGAAGCACGACCGGTGGCCGCGGTGGCAGCTGAGGTCTGGCGCACACAGCTCCCTGTAGTTTCTGGGCCTGCTCTCCCGGAGCCTCTCCTGTAGCTGTGCATGCTGCTGTGCGGTGCCACCCGAGGCATGTTGGGTGTGACAGCGGCTGTCCCGTGAGCAGAGCTCCAACAGGCTTTGCTGCCAGTCTGCCCATCTCTCCGACAGAGGCAGGCACGGCAGAGGCGACGAGAGGCAATGCCTTCCTGAGGGTCTGTCTGTCCACAGGGCCCCCATCTGTCCCCGGCGAGGCCTCCCCGGGGATCGTGCCCGGCTTGTCTGGCAGGCAGGGAGGCCAGCCACGCGCCCCAGAGGAGGTGGCTGAGCTGGGTGGCATCTGGCTCCGAGAGCGCGGCTTAGTGAGTGACTGAGACAGTGATGAGAGGTTGGAGCCCGGGGGGAGGGTGCTGTGGCTGGGTCCCAAGGCTGGGCAGGTGTGGGGCTGGTGAGAGATGGCCTGCTCGAGCAATCCCATGCCCCGACACCAGGCTGCCGAGTCAGACCTGGCAGGCGGCTGGTGACAGCAGGCCGTGGCCCTGGGGTAGGAATATCCGGGGAAGAATTCAGGGCAGTTGAAAAGTTTGGACAAAAAAAAAAAAGTATTTGCAAAATATCTGCTATGGATGCTGTATTAGTGAGCTAGGGCTACTGTAACAAAGTAGCCAATTTGGGGACTCAGACAACTGGCACCTTATTGTCTCACGGAGACTGTGGGTCCAAAATCAAGGTGTCGGCAGGGTTGGGTCCTCCCCAGGGTGTGAGAATCGTGCCCTCTGCATGCGCCTGGGCCCAGGTTTCCTCTCCTTTTAAGGACACCAGTCATATTGGGTTAGGGTCCCCCCCTAATGACCTCACTCTAATTCCATCACCAGCGTAAAGGCCCCACCTCCAAATAGGGTTACATTCCGAGTCAGTGGGGGTTAGAACTTCAGTGTGTGAATTTGGGGTGGACACAGCTCAGACCCTACCGATGCTGCCCTGGAGAGCGAGCGGGCAGTGTTTCCCCAAACCTGAGCCCCAGGCTGCCCACACCGGAAGCATTTAGGACACTTGGTTTAAAAAAAAAAAAAAAAAGTGAATTTCTGAGCTGCGCACCAGATCCACTGAGTCAAAATGCCTAGGAGTGTGGCTCAGGATTTGGCATCTAAATAAACTAAATCAGCTCCACTGGTGATCCTGGTGCCTCTAAACAGCTGGGGGGCGGGGAGCCAGGGGCATGACACAGCTCCACCTTCCAGGAGCCCCTTGGTCTAAGAAAAGTTCCATAGGAGGCAATCAGGGAAAATGTAGTGCAGTGTATCAGTGTATCTGCACCTGCACAGCACAGACCAAGGCACTGTGGTCACTGGGCAGGAAGGAGGGTCCCTGAAGTGGGGAGTGTTAAGGAAGCAGTCCCAGGGGGCGGGCGGTGTTTCTCACACCTTCCTTTGCACAAAGATGATTGCAGGCCAGGCATTAGAAATCTGGCAGGACAGGCTGCCGGAAGATGCGAGGATCTGTCTCAAAACTTATCTCCGCGTTGAGAATATCTCGGTGCAGTGTTTCGCCTGTGTCTCTATCAGAAGGCAAGGTTTTTGAGTGTGTTTTTTCTGGAATCCCTGCTTGCTGTCTGGGCGTGTGATACCTAGCGGTGCCTGAACGTCGACACTCTGCAGTGATCTGCTGACTGCAGGTTTCAGACACTCTGTGTGGTTTGTGGCCGCAGTGACTTTATCTCTCGGGGGTAGCGTGTGGCTGGCAGGGACGGTCAGCAGTGAACAACCGACAGGGCAGGTGTGAGCGCTGATGGCAGCTTCTGACTCCAGCAGGTGAGTCGGGATGTTACTGTTTTCGGCGACATTCGTCCCGCCTGTCTTCCTATACACATACTGATCCCGGCCGAGGAAGGCGACGGGAACACACAGAAAGAACTATCCCAGGGCGCCCACACAGTGGGAAAGAGTGTGCGTGGAACTGGCCGGAGCCACCGTGAGTCCTGCGGACGTGGAAACTGTTCACCCTTCCTGGCTGAGGGACCGTGGGAAGTCGACCTCCTTCTTTGTGCCTCGGTTTCCTCACCTGTCAGATAGGGAGGTTAACGATGCCCAGGGCATGATGTTGCGGTGAGCATTGGCTAAGTTAATTATGAAGGGAGTTTGGGATGGCGCCTGGAATAGAAATAAGTATGCAATACATGTTCACGATCAATATGTGTTTTCCCTCCTGGGTGGTGTTCTGAGGATTTACTGCAAACAAGGTATCATGGCTGTTCCTTTGGGACGGGCCAGTCACTAAAGGACCCGTTCTCCTTACTGTGATTGTATGGCTCAGGGATGTTTCTGCTCTCCGCTCTGAGCTCGAACAAGAAAGCTTCGCCCCCCAGGCTGGAAGGCAGCATCAGCCTGCACAGGGTCTCGGCCATCCTGCAGGAGGCAGGGCCGCGTGTGTGTGTGTGTGTGTGTGTGTGTGCACATGTGAGCTCACGCTCCCTCGATCCCAAGGGCACTGCCTGGTGGTTACAGGGTGTTCTTCCAGCTCCCGGAGATTCCGGGAGTGAACCACCTCCCCAGGTGCCTTTTCTGCCTGTGCCGTGAGGGCTCTGCTTCCTGGGAGGCTGGGCCCTGGTGCACACTATTCACTCTGCCTCAGTTTCCCTTAGAGCCAAGTCCCTGTGCACAGGCCCTGGGTACAGCCAAGATGGCTTGGTGCCGTCCACTCTCACTTACCCTTGGTGGGGGCTCCCTGTGTGACGGTCGGTCCCATGAGAGGAGAGGGCGAGGCCCCTGCCCTCCTGGGAGCACCCCTCTTCCCCAAGACCCTCACGGTCACACTGTCTTGCAATGAGTTTCTCTCCAAGCCTGTCCTTTAACGTCACGGTGAAACGTTGAATTCAAGGAGAGGGGGGAAAGGCCAGAGAAGCAGAACTCGCTGGCTCCTACTTGGGGATTACTTCTCTAATCCAATCTTTTTTGGCAAGCAATCTTAGAGAAACCCACTGGAGATGCTTAATAAAAACAGAGCTCCCTGAAATGCCCACACAGAGTCCTCGGATGTGGAAAGACTCCACTCCAACCCGGGCCTTCTCCCTGCCTTCTAAGCCCGTGCCCTGCCCCCAGCGTTCCCAACTGTGCCCGCCGCACCTCCCTGCAGAGGGACCGGACTAGGGCCAGGAGAGGAGGGGCTCTCCTGCCAGAACTGGGCCCGCTTCCTTTTGGATCATCACTGCAGACCTTTGGCACAGCTCGCTGTTGGAACTGGACTCTTCCCCACTCTCCTGTATCTGACCACCAGCACCCACTGAGGCCTGGGCAGAGCAGCTGAACGGCTTTGTGTGTTAATCTAGACCAGTGATGGCGAACCTCTGACACACGCGAACTCATTTTTTTGGTTGATTTTTCTTTGTTAAATGGCATTTAAATATGTAAAATAAATATCAAAAATATAAGTCTTTGTTTTCCTATGGTTGCAAAGATCAAAAAATTTCTATCTGTGACACGGCACCAGAGTTAAGCTAGGGTTTTTCAAAATGCTGACACGCCGAGCTCCAAAGTTTCGCCATCACTGATCTCGACTGTCCCGTGGCCCACTCTGGCTCCTGGTGCCCTCCTCCCTCCCACAGTTACCTGGGGGCCGGTGGGGGAGGGGGACAGAAGTGCTGGACCCAGGAAGTGAGGGTGAGCCATGGGCAGGACCCACTGAGGATGCATGGGCTTTGTCGGGTCGGGGGGTGGAGTGGCTCTGTCTTTAGACGTTCACATCAGCCTACAGCCACCCCAATTTTCCTATTATTATTATTTTTAACACCACATTGGCCCTATTTTTAAAATCTGCTGCGCTTGAGCAATTTCGTCTGACGTCAGCTGGCTGCCTCCACCTCTGCTTGAAAACAAGAATAACCAAAGCTGCTAAGGAGTCAGGCCGAACCTGCTTCAAACGCAATAAATCACGAAAACCATTGTTTACGATAAGTGGTATCTGATTGCTGCTAGAACCTGTGTTTATTGCTTTTGTGCATTACGGTCTCTTGTAATTTGGACAGCCAGAAATTGTATTCCTTTCCGCCGCGCCTGGGAAGGGTTCGTAAGGAGGGAGGCGTCTGTAATTACGCTGCCCGGGCGTGGGGCTGGGGAGCCTCGGAGGAGCGTGAAATGCACTCACCTGAGTCTCATCTGAGGGCCTGGCACGGGCTCCCACTTCCCCAGGTCCTTCGGAGGCCTGGGCGGAGGCCCACATGCAGCAGGGGCCGGGGCGCCCCCGTGACCCTGAGCAGAGAGCCCCAAGGGGCCTCGGGGAGTGTAGCATGGGCTGGGTAGGCGGCCGCAGCCCCAGCGGAAGGCGGGCAGATGGGTTTCCCTGGAAATCGCTGTAGACACCCCTGCAGGTTGCTTCCCTCAGTCTCACCTCCGTCCTGACAAGTGCCCACTCAGCGTGCTGATGAGGGCTGGCGGCGGGTCCGAGGGCAGCCGAAGGCAGTCTTCCGGGTGCCTCTGCAAAGTGAGCCAAGTTTCCTGGCCACAGAGTCTGCATCTTGGCACGTCGGGTGCACAGTCACCCTCTGTCACGAGTCACTGGTGTGGCTGCGGGGGCGGTGGGTGAGCTCAAACATTGGGATTCGGGTAGAGGGTCGGGGTTCTCTTCCATTTAAATAGTCACGCTCTTCCGTCCTCACTGCATTTGCTTCTGCGGGCTCCCCGACCTGGAGACGCCTCCCTGCCCACTTCACCGGGTGGCGCCCCCCAGCCTTCACCTCCTCTGCTTCCATCAAAGGCGTCCTCGGCCTGCTTCTCCTCAATCTCAATAGAATTCCACCGCCATCCCAGTCTCTCAAGCCTAAAAACTGACATTCATCCTCGACACCTCCCTCCTCCACCCAGTGCTAGCTCAGCACACGGAAGGCTCTCGTTAATGAACTCAATAGCCAACCGACTGCCAAGTCTTATCAGGATCGCCTCTGACTCTTTTCTCCACCTTGTCCCTCTTCCCCGTCACTGCCCGGGGGCGGGCCCTTCGCCGTTCTCAACTGGACACCCCACCAGACCTCACACTCTGGGACCTGGGCGGGGTCCGGGCCATGGCTTGGTCTCCGCCCCCCCCCCTTCCCCCACCTCATATTCCTTCTCGCCTGTTTTGCTCCAACTGTCCTCTCTGGGTTCCTGAATACACCCCACGGCTTCCTGCCTCTGTTTTCATGACTAAAGTGATTTTCTGCCTAAAATGTCCTTCCCCCCTTCTTCACCTGGCTTCCCCCTTGGAGATGGCTCAGGCACCACCTCCTCGCAAAGGCCTTTCTCAGCCTTGCCTATGGGCCGGGGGACCCCCATCTCTGCTCCCACAGCTCCTACCTACTGGGCTGGCTGGGAGCAGATGATCAGGTGGTCCCAACAATGGCAGTGTCAAGGCCAAGTGTCACAGTTTCAAGATTAGTCTCTCTCTCTCTCTCTCTCTCTCTCTCTCTCTCTCTCTCTCTCTCTCTCACACACACACACACACACACAAGAATGCTAAAGAAACAAAGCAGACCATTCCTTCTTCCTCCTCCTTCCACCCACCCTGCAGACCCTCCTGGGTGATGCCCCAATCAGTGCCCGTCGCGTGGGTCTTGTGCCACGGCTCAGAGCTAGATGATGACGTCGGCCTCTGTGTCTTGCTAGGCAGCCCCATGACCATGGATGGCGTTGTCTCCACAGGGAAGTACAAGCTGACTTACAAACAGCTGATTTCCTGGCAGACGTTTTGGAATTTGAGCTGCTCACAGTGAGGGCCTGGGAAGGGGACCCTTGGGCCAGTTGGCCAATCAGCAAATCCTCGGGGACCCTGGTCTGGTCTAGACCCGGGGGAGGCCCGGGAGGAATTAGTACGGAGAACCCCTACTTCCAAAGCCCTCGGGGTTGGGTCTGGTGGGTCCTGGGTGCAGAGCCAAGGCTCCCACCCGTGTGCGTCCCCGCGGGCAGCGCTGAGGTGGGTCGTGGGGCTGTAGGGAAGGAGAAGCAGAGTGGGCTGGGCAGGCTGGTGGCTGGCGTGCCCCTGCCTGTCACCCAGGGTGCAGGGCTGGCCCCTCTGTCAGCTGCCTCTCGGAGCTGCGGCCACGGGGAGGGTGGGAGCAGAGAGCAGAGTGCTGGTGCTTCCATGCGCCATGTCCAAGGTCAGGGGTCTGCCATCTGCGGGCTTCTTTTCCTCTTTAAACTTAGAAATGCCAGCAATTTGTTAGGAGAAAAAAATGTTTAATATAGAATTTGAAATGGTCAGCCTTCCCAAGTTCTTCTCCCATCTTTTCAACGTGCAGAGTAGATACCAGATTCTCTCCTCATGGGATTCCACTCCCGTGTGGAGAGTCCATGCCACGTGGCTGGACAGGGGCCGGAGGGGCCTGTTGCCAAGCCTGAGTTTGCTCACCAGTTCCCACCCTTAGAAGGTGCTTTTCTCGGAGATGTGCCTGGCTTTCCTCGCTTTGGGCTTTGTGAGGAAGAGGGAAGCGGGTATTCCCTGGGATTCCACTCCTGTGTGGAGAGTCCATGCCACGAGGGAAGTGGGTATTCCCTGAGACCTTTAGGTCCAAATCCTGACCCCATCAGCTACTACATGGACAAGTCATTTTTTACCCTTGTGCCTCAGTCGTTTTATCTATAAAATGGGCGCGATGTGGATAAGGATGAGGAATCTGATCTCTTGTCTCCAGGGGATGCTCTGTGCATGCCCACGCCTGCTTCTGTCTGATGAACCCCACTTTCCTGGCCTGGAAAGTCCACCCCAGAAATCCCGCCAAGGCCCACCAAGCATCCTCTTCTCCAGGAAGCAAGCCCCCGTGCGTGTCCTCCATCCCAGTATAGGCGCTCACCTTCTGGGGTGCTGTGTCCCACACTTAGCACCCTCTGGCCTGGACCAGTGCCTGGGACCCCTCATAGCGCCTCACTAGGCACTGTCTGTGCTCAGCTCTCCCTCCCCACTGGGCCCAGCCCAGAGCTACCCACCCAGGCACCTGCCTTCCACAGTCACCCGCAGCTCTGACCCACCCCATAGCTGTTCCCCTTTCCTCTCCTACCTCTATATCATGTGACTGCCTGCAGGAGAGGCTCTGGATGGTGTGGGAGCTGTAACTCCTCAAAGAGTCCCATCCCCTTTGAGGACTCAGAGCCATGTGTTTTTATTAGTGACTCCTGGGCACAGGGGAAGGGCCTGGTCCGTGAGCCCAGCGAGGGCACCGGTGCCAGGCAGCCTGTGGGGAAGGAGCGCGTGTCCACACAGGGCCCTGAGATGCACTCCCCGGGCCCAGGGCGGTTCCGAGACTCCATTCAGCCTGCACTCAGAGGCTCCAACAGAAGCTGCCTGCACCAGGCGGGGTGGGCCTCCCAGGGTGAACTGACCCTGTGCCGTGCCCCTCCCTACAGCCAGGCCTGGCCTGTCCACTCCCAGCCCTCCTTCCAGGACACATTTTCCAGCCAGCTGCAGTCCCCACCTCCTGGGTCTTTGAGACCCAGGGCCCCGGCCCCACCACCCCTCCTCCTCCTGGGCATCCTCACCTGCTAGCTCAGCCCCAGAATATGCCTTCTGTGCTATCTGTGGACTCCCTGCAAGGCAACCGTGCCAGGGCCTCTGGGCAGCTGCAGCGGCCCCCAGCCAGCCCAGGCCAGCCCCATGGCAGGACCGGGCTTGGGCCCAGGACTGGGGTTTCACCCTGGCTGATGGCTGTCAGCAGAGGGGGTGTCAGCATAAACCACCTTTGAGTATCGCCCGCCTGCCCAGGAGAGAAGCCAGGTAAGGGAGACACAGGGAGAGCAGGACGGGGCTGAAAGCCTGCCATCTCCTGGAAGGGACCCGGGGCCTCACCTGGGGAGGCTGAAGGCCTCAGTCAGACAGCCTCGAGCCCAGGCAGGGCCGGTCCCCCTGAAATGAGGGACAGGGTGGGTGGGTGTGCACTGGGTTGATGTTCTCAGGCTTGGCCTCTGCGGTTTCATGGGATCCAGGGCGAGTGCCTGCACCTCCCGGGACCTCAGTCTCCCAGTCTCTGCAATGGGAGGGCTGGCGGGAGAGGAGCCTGCAGAAGCCTTTCAGTCTGACCTTCTGTGACTCACTGGCTATTTAAAACTAAAACAAGGCCTTGGAGCTGGGCAGGGAGAGGGAGAACAAAGCCTGCCTTGTCCGCTGTGTTGGAAACAAGGAATGGGCTCCCTGGGATTTCCCATTCCTCCCTGGAGGTCAAGGCCAGGGCACCGCCCCAACTCCGGGCCCTGGGTCCTCAGCCCATGAGAACAGCAGGACGCACTGGGGAAGGGAGGTGCCCGGGGATTAGTTACACAAGCCTTTTCTTTCAATGGGCTATTTACATACCTCAACTCCTTAGCCGAAAGGAAAGGGACGTCTCTGCTCAGCGTAGGGAACTTTCCCAAGCTGTTAGGTCACTTTTTCATTCATTTTCTTCCTTAGGACAATACAAATCCTCATTACAGCTCTTTCTGCATTTTAGCAAAAGGAACGGACTGAGTAATGGGATCCCCGAGTAACGTGCAGTTCATCTTCCTCTCTTTTCCTCCACACGTATTATTGCTGGAGACGTTACATTATCCTAAACCAGAGTCCAGGCGGCCTGGAGGGTTTGAACCACCGTCATTTTTCTCTGGAAACAAACTCCGATCGCCGGCCACGTCTGACAAAGACCCGCTCCCTCACTCCGATGTTTTCTCTGTAGCTGTTTCTCTTTGCTGGACACGCCCTCCAAGTGATGAGAACGCGGAGGGTTCTGTGGGTAAGAACGAAGATGGGCACAGCTCCCTCGTCGCCTACAGGTGCCAGGCACTGGCTCAGGTGCTATTTTATCTAATTCCATCGGCCCAGCTGGGTCACAGTTATTACAAGCTTCAGGGCACAGTGCGGGCTCTGACACAGGAGTGAGGACACTTTCCCAGTTACCCAGCTCAGAAGTGGGATTCGAGTACAGATTGACCTGAGTCCAGAGCCGGTTTCTTAACCGGACACCACGCAGGAGGGAGGGAGGGGGGAGGGGGAGGGAGGGAGAGAGGGGGGAGGGGAGGGGGAGGGGGAGAGGGAGGGAGGGGCTTGGCAGGAAGCCCACTTGATGAGGGAGTGTTCTGTGCTCCCCGTGGCCATCGGGGACAAGGAGCCTGAGGAAGGGGTGTGCAGGGGCTCCCCCAGAGGATGTTCCTTTTGGCAGTCCTTTCCCCGCCCCTGGAGAAGGCTCTGGGCCCGAGGCCGCCTCGCTGGGCCCTACCTGCCTTGCTGGTTGGTGGGGTTCATGTTTTGAAAGTTTCCGGGTGACTTCCTTCCCCCTCAGGCATGTCACAGACTGACCGCAGGAGCAATGTGCAGACTTTGCAAAGGGGGTTTCAAGGTCACAGGGTCACTGAAGCTGCAGGTGCCCTTCCGGGCCACTCGCTGGCATCAGGGCCGGGAGGTGGTGATGAGTGGGAGCTCCCTCCAGTTCCTCCAGTCCCCTAGTTTTTGAATCCCAGTTACGAGCTGGATAACCTTAGGAAAGTGTCCTCACTCCTGTGTAAGATCCTTCATCTGTGACCTGGAGTTTTGTAATAACTGCGGCCAAGTTGGGCCGATGGAATTAGATAACGTATGTCAGCACCTGAGCCAGTGCCTGGCACCCATAGGTGTTCCATAGGAGATGTGGGAGCTGTGTCCGGCTTCATCCTCACCCACACTTTCTCTGGCGTCTCCTCTGGGACTTATTCTCTCGGTCACCGTTACCCCCGGTAAAGCCCTCACCTTTTTATGTGAGCCACGCGGGGAAACTCGCCCACCCTCCTCTTCCACGGGACGTCGTGTGTAAGGGAATATCCCCCGCACGAGCCAGGCGTGGCCCACCAAGCTCTTCGCAGGCAGCTTCCTCCCACAGTTGAAAGTGGCAGCTCCTTATCTCCCCATTTCCCCGGAGGAAACAGAAGTCAGAGAGGTCGAGCCAATGGCTCACGGACACAGACGGTAAGGGTCAGAGCCAGGGCGCGAGGCTCCATGGCCTTCCAGAGCCTGCACTCTTAACCGGCTTGCCGCCGTAAGAGTCGCGTGCATGGTGCAGTGGTGCCCTGGTGCCCGGGGGTCCCACGGAGGAGGTTAGGATGTGTGACCCTGAACGACACGCCCGAAGGTCGCTGTGCCGGCTGAGGCCGTGCTCCTGCTCTTCACAGTCATTCTCATCCATTGAACTCGCTGTGATCATTGTCTTGCCTGGAGCCACAGCACCCGCTCCCCTGCTTGTTAGAATTACGTGCAAAGGAAGTGTCTTCGGCTATAAACAAGGACGCCGGGCCTTCCATGAACAAGGAACTTGTGTGCTGTGATGTCATCTGGTTTGCTTGCTCTAAGCTCGGTTTGATTGATTCTTGACTTGTGTCTACGTTCGAGATGAAGGAAGGGTGGCTGTTTCTCTTTTCTGGACAGATTGGAGACCTTTCACTTTATTTGAAATCTGATCAGAAAATAAGGTGCATTTTTGCAAGATCGGATCGTCTCCCAAGGGGGTCGGGAGGTGAGGCAGGCCTTCCCCAGGGTGGGCGGGCCCAGGCCCTGGGGAGAGAGTTCGGTCTCCCCCAAACCCAGCCCTCAGTCCGGACCCCAGCTTTTACTCCTGCCTCCAGCGCCAGCTCCCTCAGATGATGCCACGCCACCTGCCATCTCCAGGGGCCCGCTGCACGTCTGTAACATGGGTGCGTGGCAGTCCCCCCACCACCCCTCCCAGTTTACACAGAGAGCAAACCCCGCCCCACAGAGGCAGCCGGTGCCATGCAGGTGTCTGAACTCGCTGTACGAACTTGACCTTATAGTTGCCCTGATCACAGTTCCCAAAGAGCTGCCCCCCAGGGGCAGGTGTCAGAGCTGCTCTGTGGAGTGGAATGTTAGAACCCTTGCAACTGCCCCTCGAGGTGGTGATGGTGGGGGTGGGGTGCTTTCCAGAGCCTGAGGCCCGAGGGGGAGGACAGAGCCATTGTGAACTGCCTGGCACTCCACTCCTACTGGTTCTTTTCCCAGCCTCAGTTTCTATTTTGTTCAGCAGGCTTGGAGCTGGGAAACCGTGCCAGCCGGGTGCCTGTGGGTGCGAGCGCAGTGCGTGTGAGGCGAGCAGGAGCAGAGGGCCCGCCTTTCACGGGAGAGCAAAGCGGGTGCCTAGGTATTCTGCAGAGAGAGCGCTTGAGTCCCTCTTATGATCCCCCCTCCATTCTAAAGCCAAGGACACACATGCTAAACTATGGTTCTTGCCAGTGCTGATAAGGAAAACTAGCGAGTGCAGGTAAACTATGGTTCTTGCCAGTGCTGATAAGGAAAACTAGCGAGTGCAGGAGTCTCATTTAGAAAATCCTAAAATTTTAGTCTTATCGCCGCTGCAACATAATACAGTAGGTATGTTAATTCTAGCCTCCCCGGCCTCCCCCCCCCCCCCCCCCGCCCCTGAAATCCCTTTCTGCCGAGTCTGGCAGACCGACTGCCACCCCCACCACGGCCTGAGGTCCTGTCTGACTCGGCTTTGTCCCCTGGCCTTGGCGTTAGGGAGTGAATCTCCGGCTTCAGTGGACAGGGTTTGCCCCCTCACACCTCCAGCTGCCTCTGCAATTATTCAAGCCAGCACACACTGTCCAAATCCCTACTGTGTGCAGGGTCCGGAGCAGGAGCTGGGGAATGTCCGAGTCGAGCTGAGTTCATGCCTTTGCAAGAGCCAATGAGCTGGGGCGGGAGCGCTGATTTATAGGCCAAGCCTGCCAGCCGACCTTGTCCCAGCAAAGACTCATTTCAACAGGCCTCTCGTCCAAGTGATTATCGCTGCTTGTCCCGCTCGGGCTTGGCGAGGATTCTACCATTCCTGTTAGCGAGAGGAAACAGGAACCTTGAAGTAAGTACTTATCTCGTGGAGGGAGGCTCTGCCTTCGGCCCTGCTCGGCGACCACAGTGAACTTTTTCACTAGCGTGCTTTCCCCTTCCAAGTTCCTCCCCCACCCCCTGGGTGTTTTCTCTCCCCATGACACCTCATGAGGGAGGTAGAGTTGGATCAAGTGTTCCCCTTTCTCAGTGAGGGAGCTGGTGCCAGGGAGGGCTGATGACTGCCCCGTGCTGAGCTGGGGAGTGGCAGCGCCCGCCCCAGCCGAGTGTCCGGCTCCTCATCTGCATCACAGGGAACCCTGAGCCGATGGCCGGGAGGGCAGAAGGCCTGCACTGGCCCAGGTGCCAGGGCCCTGCCCGGGCTCCGTGTGGAGACTGGTGCTCAGAGGGCCGAGGAACCTGGAGATGCTGTGCCCCCCGGGACGGGACGCGCAGAGGTGCCGGGGAGACACGGCCGCAGCTGCCGAGTCACGGTGATAGATGCGCGCGGCTAACGGGTGGGTGGCTCATGCGTGCGCCCGTGCCAGGGTGGCTGCGCCGCTGGCAGGCCCGCAGGCCGGCATCACATGTCAGCAACATGATCTCGCGAATTGGTGGGGAACGTGCCCGCCGAGCGTCTGTGGTCTTCAGCGCGGAGAGGGGCCGGGGCCAGGGCAGGACTGGGCAGCCTCGGGAGCCCCTCCCGGTCTCCCTGCGCCCTTCCTTTGCTGGCCTTGCTGGCTTTTTTTCAGAATAAGCAATGCTGTGTGTCCTTCCCAAGACCCCATAGGAAAACCACGTTTAAAAGTCAGAGTTTCTGAAGGACTTCGAGGTGAGAGGAGCACATTGGGTGTGAAAAGGTTCCCTGGAAACAAAAGCCTCCCGCTCCCCTTGCCTTCAGGGGAAGGACTGCAGAGCGTGGGAGGAGCCAGGCAATCTGGATGTCCTAGGGATCTTATTGGAAAGTAATTTCGCTCCCTGCAATTTTTTTCTTCAAACCCTCTCAGACTGCGGTTCGCAGCTGGGTGACTTACTGATCTCCAAAACCTGCTGGAATTCTGCTCTGTAAGAATAGAGACTGTTGGCTTTCAATGACTGGAATGTGTTTTTAAACGACTTCCCTGAGCCCGGGGAGGGCCCAGGTGCAGCCACAGTGCTGGCCCCGGGGAGGGGGTGCTCGAGCAAAGTACCCCGTCTAGACACGGAGGAGGAAGCAGTTCCCAGAGGAGCTGGCCTCTGGGAACTGGAGCGGCCGGCCTGCGCCTGAAAGAGAACCCTCTTTGTTCCACCGCCCGCTGCTTGTCCCCGAGCCCGGCCCCCGGGAGGGCAGAGGAGACGTCGGGGGCTTGGCCTGCAGAATTCCTTTCTTCTTTTCTTGCTTCCTCCTGCCACGTGGCTCCAGATCATGACATTTCTGTGCCATGCTGTCAGTGCCTTGGCTTGAGGGGAATGTCTGTGTACCCAGGTCCCTTGGCCAAGAAGAAGTGGTGCCCAGAGCCTGCTGGCACCTGCCCCTGCTTCACATGACTGGGCAGTGAGCAGAGCGAAACTGCAGGTAGTGGGCCAGGCCCAGGCCCCCAGTCCCGAGCGCGTGTCAGCGTCCGCCCCGCCCGGGGAGGGTAAGGTACAGGCTGGTGTGACCTGCCTCGCTCCTCCGGAACTTAGTGATCAGATAGCCCAGAGCCCAGGCCCTGCCCCTGCCCAGCAGGGAGCCTGCAGAGCTGTGGCCCACCGGCTATTTTTAGAAAGCTATCAGGTGCACAGGGCACCCAGCTGCCTTTTTCCACCTGTTTGGGGTCATTATAGGGATCCTGTGTCTGCCGCAGGCGCTGCCTGCTCTGCCATGAGTTCCCCTGCGGCTGGAGCTGCCACTGCGCCCCCTCTCGGTATAACCAGCCATCTCTCTGGCTTTGCCCGGCCCCGGCAGCGAGTGGCTCACTGGCTCCTGGAAGTGCAGTGCTGCAGGAATGCCTGCCCTCCTCAGCTTCTATGAGGGCAAGGTTTCAAAGGTCAGAAGTAAAGTCGGTTCAGGGAGAGTCCTGACTTGGGAGCCCTCGGTGAAGGAGCGTTGATCCATTCAGCAGAAGGCCCCCAAGTCTCTGTTCTGCCAGGAAGGGGCACGGGTATGCAGTCCAGCGGGGGCATGCCCGTGGGCACCGTGGCGTTCACTGCCAACAGATGCAGGGAGCCGTGGGCGAGAGGAAGCTGCGTAGAGGAGTGGTGCGTGGGCTCAGCCTTGGGGGACAGGCGGGTTTGGGCAGGGGTTTCGTCAGGGGATGCGGGAGAGGAGGTGTCCCAGGCAGAAGGAACCTCGTAAGCTTCGCTGTCGGCCTAGAAGTGGCCCGAGATGTGATGGAGCCTCCAGGAGACAGTGGGGCCACCACAAAGGACTCTTAGGGGCAGCAAGGAAAGACCCTGGAGAGAGTGTGAGGTGCAGGCAGGATCTGATGGGCCAAAGCCACTGAGGGTCAGAGCAGGGAGAGAGAGAGAGGGGAGGGTGGCACATGGCGGCCAGCTCTGCTCCTTGCTGCCAGGGTGACGCGGGGTCTTCCTGTCACAGAGCAGCGGCACTTGCCATCCCTCCCTCAGAATCGGCCTCAGCTCACCCCTCAGGAGGTCTGATAGCCCCTGCCGTCTTGGGAACGGAAACCCCGGCTGGGCTGGCGTTGGGGTGCGGCAGTGAACGCAGCCTGTCTGCAGGCAGCAGAGCATGAGAGCCAGACAGGGAGGCACTGCCTTTCCCGGGCAGGCGAGGAGCTGGCTGGTAGAGATGGCATCTGAGCAGGGCTTTCCTTCTCAACAGTGAGTCTGCTTGGTCGTCACTGCACGGGGAAAGCACCGAGATTTTGTCCAGTGTTTTAGAATCACAAAGCATTAGTCCATAGAATCCACCCAACAGCCTTTGAGGACTAGCAGCGCTCCCATGTTAGAGATGAGGAAACTGAGGGCCAACTGGTAGACCCCAGGCCTCGACCCCGGCTCCTGGGAGCCTCCATCGCAAGCTGGCTCCCTAAACGGAGGCCTTCAGATCCTTCACCCCAAGGGAGCTCAGACATCAGGGGTAGCCCGGCCTCTGCCAGGAGATCGGGGAGCAAGGCCTGACTCCAGAGACGGGTCTGCAAACCCTGGGACCATCGTCCCTCCAGGACTTGCTTTCTCATAAGTGGGCATTAGTGGCAGTGATGAACCCACGGTTCCATTTGTTGCTCTTTTGGGAAAAGAAAAACCTGGCTTCTTAGAGCTGTTGTATTTTATTTTTCTGTAAAAGAGGAAATTAATTTTAGTCTTTCTTTTTGGTTTAAAATGTTGTCCTTTGCTTTTTCCGCCCTCCAGTTTAAAAGGAAACATTTGTCTGTTGAGAAAAGAAATGGTAATTATAGACTAAAAATTGTTTCTATTCTGATTTGAACAAGTGAAAAAAAAAATTTCCTCGCACAGATGGAGCCCTGCTGACGGAGGGTGTGAGCAGTGGGGCCCGGCCGGTTGGGGCTCAGAATGGCATTTGAGGTGGATTTGGGCTCCAGTGCCGTCGGGCTAGGGGCTTTTTCCGAGGCTGGCCTTCATTTCTGATGCCCGTTTGTGGTCCCTGTGGGGTCTGGACGCTGCACCTTCCACGTGGTTCTCCGGTGAGAGGAAGGAGAGGTGACTGGTCAGCCTGCCTGTAGATTGCATGGCCCCCGTTAGGTGGGCTGTGTGGGCGAGGCCAGGTGCTCAGGAGCCACAGAGCTTTATTCCCTAAGCCAAGAGTTTTACTTTTTAGCCTCACAAAATTACAATTGCTCCGAGTCCTTCAATCAATAAAGCAGGAAACTGATTAGACGGTGAAATTAAACTAATAATGTCACCCTATTAACCCCCGATCAGTGGGGAAAGAGCTCAAACTGAAGGCTGCTTCCTAAATCCTATTACCCTTTGGATACATGTATTTACCTTTTGGAAGAAATCCTAGGAGCGAAGGCATCCCCCAGGCCCCTTTCTTTCCCGAAAACACAGCCCAGTGCTACCTGCATGTGTCCTGAGAGGTCAAGAGAGGTCAGGGGAGCTGAGTCTGCAAGGGGTAGGGCAGCCCCTTGGTCCCTGGGATACTCCAGGGTGTGGCCTCGGTGCTTCTGCTGCATGTGTGATCCCCACCCTCAGCTGCCCCTTGTGACCAGGAACTCCTCTTTGGGGTTAACACCAGGCCACCCCCTAACCAGATCTGGGGCCCAGGTACATAGCACTGACGGGGAAGCTCCTTTTTAAAACCTCACGTGACTCCTGGGTTCACACCAGCACCGTGCACACAGCCCCGTGGGGTTTGCTGGGCCCTTGGGCGTTTAACCCGTGAGAGAGAGCCGTGGCCATGGTCCTTCTCCGTCTCCTCCTCCCCACCCGGCCCTCCCTCCTCTCGGGCACAGACCGGTGGGAGGCAGTGAGCACCTTGATAGTATGGGGCAGATGCTGGGGCTGTTTCTGGCACATCCTGATCACTTTCAAGGGCCAGTTTGGGGATGGAGTCTAGTTCTCATCGAGAAATGCAGTCCAGCTAGGACCAGCCCCCACCTGGGAGCCGGGCACTAGGGACTCAGGGCGACTTCCTGTCCCTGGGATGACCTGGGCAGCCAGCACTGCAGGCTGGACTCACTTGTCACAGGGTCCTGAGAGGCCCGCCCCTCCCTCACCCAGCAGCTGAACGTGGACCAAGCTGGGCTTCAAGCATAAGCATCACGACCAGTTCCACTGCATCCCTTTAAACCTTCCAGCTCTTTCCGTGTGCTCTGCGCTGCATAACCCGGCCCTGCGGAGCAGGGGAGGCAGGTGTCACTACCCCCTTTCAGGGATGGGCACACTGAGGCTGAGCGATAGAGGCACGTGTGTGGTCGCACAACCAAAGGCCACCGGAGCCCGGCTCTAGCACCCTGGTCCAGAGCCCTGAGGCTGCTGACTTCTCTCCAGGAGGCTGTTCTGGGATTATCGCCGTCTTTGCCCTTCCCGGGCTTTGCCCCTGAAGAGAAGTGAGCACGCCTTTTCCTGGGCTCACCCTCCTCTGAGACCTGTCAGTTCCATCCCCGTGGAGTGATGCCAGCGACCAAACCCCCTCTCCAAAGGTGGTGATGGTATTTAATAACTAATTACTCTAATGATCCTGCAGAAATTCTGGAGACCTGTTTTAGGAGAGATGTCAATGAGAGCCATCTGCCCGGTGAATGAAGGCGCCTACCCCAGCTGTACTGTTGAAGCCTGTTAGCGTTTTCCTACCAGCGGCCATATGGTCCTTAACGAAAGTGAATTGTTCGCACCGCACAGCCCGCGCCTCCTGATGAATACAGCGTTTTGTTTTGGAAAATAGTTCTTCCATCGTGCGGAATATTTTTCAATGCGATAAGTAGCAATTTGGAAGCCGGCAAGCCCTCGAATGCAAAAAGACTCCCATCACCTCAAGATGCTCTTCCCTCCATCCCAGCCCCGCCCCGTGGCCCGCATCCCACCTGCGCCCGGTTCTCGGCATCTGTTTCAGAATCTGCTCAGGAGCGCGAGGCCGCGCCGGAGTGGGGGGGTGGGGTTGGGGGGTCTGCCCCACCCGCCTGAGCGTTCCCGCTGGTGCGGAATGGGAGGCAGGGCGTCCGCAGCTCTGCAGAAGGAGAGCTCCGAGCTCCCTCTGGAAGGGCACAGACGTTGGGCAGGGTCCCCCAGGAGATGAAAAGTAGTGCAGGGTGTTCAATCGGGCGTGTGGTTTTAAGGAAGGGTTCGCTGTCTCTTTGCGATCTGTTCCTCTTCGGTGGCACACATTCAGGCTGGCACCTGCGTGCTGAGTGGAGGAGGCCTTCCCGGGCTCAGCAGAACTGCCTGTCGCCTCCCTCCTCAGCACCAGCACCCACAGGCAGCCCATCCGTAGTGACTGAAAGTCATTGCCACCTGGTGGGCAATCCCCGACCTGTGCCCAGACAGCTGGGGCCAGGTGCCGCCACCCCGTGGGTTCCTTTAACTGCAAACAGCCATGTATCAGAAGCAGGCCAGTGCCGAGATCGGGCCTGTCTTGTGCCAGGGACAGAGCTGGTGACTGTGCTCTGAGAGTTTGCTCCCACCACCTACCTACTGCCGGCCGGGCCGAGCTGGGCAAGGGGACCCTCCACCCTCTCCCTGGGTGCTCTGTGGCCTCGGGGAGCTGACGGCCCGGCTGTCAGAGCCGCCAGGAGGAGGCTGTTTTATTGCAATCTGCTCTGGGACCAACAGGATTTCACTCGCCGGCAATGTCTATTCCGGAACTTTCCCTAGAACCGGAGTCACTTATTAAAGCTTAATAAAAGGCAAGATTGACTGCAGTTAGGGATACAGCAAATCTGCTGCAAGCCCTGATACCCGAGATGAGCTTCGCAACACCGTGGTCCCATAAATCTCACTTATTTCCAATTCAGCAGCCACTGATCCCAAGTTCCAATAATGATCCTAAGTTCAGCCAAACACGTCCTTAAAGGAAATCCTTCTGGGTGGAAAATAGCAGAAATGTGCTCACGTGGGTCCCTGATTGCCAGGCTGCGCCGTTCGCTTCGCACATCTGTGCCGGCGGTGTTTTCTCATCCTGACACCTGGCACCTTCACAGACGTGGGCCTGAAAGAACCAAGTCACGGTCACTCCCAGTGGCCATCTCGACAAGGCGACCGAGGCCCGGGCAGCCTCTGAGCACCCTGCGATGGAAGGTGCTCAGAGCATCTCAAATAAGTCACCAGCCTTTCCCTGAGGCTGATTCTAGAACAATCCTGAGACCAGCACCCCTCCCCCCACCCCCCTGCTGCCCTTCCTCCCACCCCCTTTGGAGCCAGGCTTGGCAGTTACACTAAAGAGTTAACCTTCCCTCCTTTGGGGGCAAGGGTGGGGAAGGCTGGGGCCAGTTTGGCATATGCTGCCTGGTCTGAACATGCATGCTGTACTCAGACACTGAATTTGATGAATTGCATTATAAAATTTAAAAACAAATTTAAAACTCTATTAACTCCCTCTAATGGCCTCCTCCTGGAGTCCACAGACAGCAACGGCTCACTGGCAAGGAGGAAAATAGCTCGTTTGCCGTGTGGTCCAAGCAGCAGAAGGGAGACGGGTGGGAGCTAGGGCGGGGGGGGTGCCCCACACACCCCTGCACGGCCTGCTTCCTGCTCCCAGGCCCAGAGCAGGCCCTTGCAGTGGGCCATCGCGGGGTGCGCGTCTCCGAGGTTAGACTTGGGCTCCTGTGTTAACATCTGAGTCCCGCTTTCTTTCGAGGCTGAAAGACTTCTTTCCAGACCACGGGAGTGCTGAGCTTACAGGGCGGGGCTGAGGCCGGGGGGTGGGGAGCTCACTCCCCCCCCCCCAAGCCTGTGGTTTGTGGGTCAGCATGTGCGTGTCAGGCAGGAGGAGATGTGTCCCCAGAGTCGCCCGCCTTCCCTCTGCATGGGGAGGCGGGTCAGGGCAGCGGAGTCGTTCGCTGACCGCTGCCGGCCTCTGCAAGTCGAAAAGCATTCAGGGCGGGAGGGTGGGGGTGGGGGAGAAGGGCCTTGGCCTGGCTCCAGACTTGCCAACGGGAGAGAGAGGAACTTGTGTTGAGAAAGGAGGCAGCTCTACAGCTGTGTGTGCACGTGGACAGAGGGGCTGAGCTCAGCCGGCAGTGAGGAAAGTCCTGGGGGCCAGGGCAGAGCCTCCCCCATGTCTCTGCAACCCGGAGACCCAAGCTGAGGAACGCAAGGGGTTATGGGGCCTAGTCATTAGGAGCTCAGGTTTTCTGCCAGCCAGGGCCTTCTCGGTGTGAGCATAAAGGATTGGGAGATATTCAGGGAGTGCTTTGCGCACACAGCAGGCCTGGCTGTTCAAAGGCAGCACAGAAACTGTGTGTACGTGGGTGTGTGTGTGTGTGTGTGTGTGTGTGTGTGCAGGCACATGTGTGCGCACAGATCTGTACATGTAAAAGGAACCCGTGCCTTGTGCGATAGCTGCCCGTTGGCCGTTCCTGGGGCTGCGGGTTTAATGGGCCCCTGATCCGGGGTGTCTGTCTTCTGAGGACACCCTTCCGGGCTGGTGATTCGCCCCCTTTGGGCTGGGCTGGGCTGGGCGGGGTGCTGAGGAGACTCGAAGCCCTGGCCAGGCATTTGGTGTCGGAGACCATGGGAGCCTCTCCCAGGAGCTAAGCAGCTGCTGCAGTGCAAGGAGCTCCGGGTCACGGCCACAGCTTCTGTGTGGCCTCGCAGCGCCTTGACCTTCACCAGCACAGGAAAGCCAGGGAGCTCCTGGAACACGCCCCTCCTGGCGGCTCTGGCCTGCGGACGGGGCGGGGCGTGGGTGGGGGTGGAGGAAAGGGGAACAGCATCTGGAGTCGTTTGAGGCCTCCCCTTTGGGGACTAACAGGATAAGAAGCATCGGGGGCATCCACAGTCATGAAGAGAACAAGGTTTCCCGTGCCAGCCGCTCTCTGGGACATTCCCGATCACAGCCCACCGAGCGCCCCGCCTCTGGGAGCCTGCTACGGGCCGTTCTGTAGAAATGTCTGCGTTTAGAAAAAAGTTGTGTCACTGCAGCCCCCATTATTTTAAATAAATGGCATTTCCTGTGGCATTAGAAAAAGAGACGCGCGTGTGCGTATTGTGGAGCACACAGTTTTGTGAGCGTATCGCTGCTCCTGCTCTTTTAATTGGAAGCTGGACCAAGCGAGGAGCCACTGGAAGGTGAACGCCCTCAGTTTTTAGAGTCCCCATGGGATGTGGCGACGGGCCCTCTCCGCCTCCCCTCTGTGCAGCGGGCGTCGCTTCAGAGCGCGTGTATGTCTCCCCTCACATTTCTTTTCCCGGCGCAGTCCACGGCAGAGCAACGCCGGCTTCAGAGGCACCAGGCCCGGGTGAATCCGGTGCACTGCCTGGGAAGCCCGGCAAGTCCCTCGGCCACCCTGCACCCAGCGCCCCTCCCTTCGGGCACTGGTCATCCTTATTATTTTACTTTTGTTCCACAAAATCCTGAACGTGACAGCCGGGCCCCATGCCTGTTGCATACCGTAATAGGCACTCAATGAATGATCGTTCTTATAATGCCTCTGCCTTTGTTGGCACCCAGTGTCCTCCCAGCCCGGAATTGTCTTCTCTTTCTTGCCTTCTGTTGAAACCCTGGGCACCCGTTAAAGGACTAGCCTGAATGCCACTGCCTCCCGGAAGCCTTCCTGGGTGGCCTCGGCCGGAAGGACGTATGCTTCGCAGCGTCACACGATGCAGGCTTGTGTTCCAGCCCAGATGTCGTCATTCTCTCTCGTCCGTTCAGCGTCCCCCCAGCTGCACGGAGTTCTGTGCCTGTAGGGACATTCTCCACCCTTTCCCTGCCAAGGCTGCGCCCAGCCCCATGCCTGGCACCGAGCGGGTGCTCGACAGGCTTGTAGAGGGAGTGGGTTTTGAATTGTTGCATGAAGCTGGGGTTCCACGGTGTGTTCTGGCTCCAGTGGTTCCCTTGCCAGGCTACTGCAAAACTAGAAAGAGAAAAGTGCCTCTTGTGGTGACTCGGAGCTGAGGGTTCCGGGTTCCACAGCTCACACCCCAGTAGGGGTTCTGTGAGCCCCTAACCCTATGGATGCTGCAGCCGTGTGGACCTGCCTAGGAGGAGCTGCTAAAATGCAGTCGGGCACGGAGGAACTTTCTGGGCTGATGGAAATGGTCTGAGTGTTCGGTGATGCATATGAGGATGCACACATTTGTCAGAACTTGTCAAACTGTACACTTGAGAGCTGTGTGGTTACTCTGTGGGAATTATACCTCCACGGGATTAGTTAATTAGCAAAGTGCAGAAGGGCCAGGCGGAGGGGCCCGCTCAGGTCTCTGTCTTCCCCCTCCACTGTGGGCGTGGTGGCATTGAGATGTGTGACCAGAGCCAGCATGTCACAGGATTGCCCTGGGAGGAGAGGGACAGCGGCCTGTGTGGGGGGATGGGAATCCCATCAACACTGGGCTCCACCTCAGTGCACAGGTACCCCCCCACCCCCTTCCTCTCCCCGAGACCTCACCCTCGCCTGCCTCTGAGGAACTGCCAGGCGCTGGCTCTCAGCATATATATGTATGTTTCAGAGAGGAAGGGAGAGGGAGAGAGAGATAGAAACATGAGTGATGAGAGAGAATCATTGATCGGCTGCCTCCTGCACGCCTCACACTGGGGATCAACAACCCAGGCATGTGCCCTGACCGGGAATTGAACCTCGACCCCCTGGTTCATAGGTCGACACTCAACCACTGAGCCATGCCAGCTGGGTACTAGCTCTCAGCTTTGCAGCCTTGCTCAGCCACAAGCTAGAGTCACCTCTCCCAGAGGGGAGAGGGTTAACATTAATGTAAGCCCCCAGGCCCCCCCCCCAAATATCCCCTCCATGAATGCTCGCACACCCATGTTTATAACAGCAGGATTCACAGCAGCCTAAAGGTCGAAGCTACCCAAGTGCCCACCATGAGTGAACGGTGGTGTAGACATAGAATGGGATACGGTTCAGCCTGCAGAAGGAAGAAACTGCTACACTCATGGGTTGCACTACAGCATAGGCGAGCCCTGAAGACGTTGCGCTGAGTGAAGTAAGCTAGGCACGAAAGGGAAATCCTTACGAGGTGCCTGGTCAGATTCAGGGACAGACAGTAGCAGGGACAGGCAGAGGCTGGCAGGGAGGGAGGAATAGCCGTTGTTTCATGATAGTTGCAGTTGGAGAAGGTGAGGAAGGGCTAGCGGTGGATAGTGGTGATGGTCACAGAGCACTGTGAACGTGCCTAATCACTGACACATGCGCTTACCATGGGAAAAATGGTAAACTGTGTCCTGTACATTCTACCACAATAAAAAAAGTTAAGGGAAAAAGAACAAAAAAAAATCCGGAGCCTAACACACCTGCTTTATGTCCCCCTTAAATTTTGACATCTGTTTCCGAGGTGACGCTTGACTGGGGACCTCATTTCCGGAACTGAAACTAGTAGAAAGCGCAGGCCAGCTCCCACGCCTGCTCCCCCCTCGAAGTCAGAGTGCAGGCCCTTCAGAGGGACAAGTGTCCGTCCTGAGAGCCCGGGCCCTCGTGTCGAGACAGGCGCGGCCACACCACTGATTTAACTTGATTTTCCATGTTGACTCGCTCAGGCAGCATGCGGCCACAACCTGACAGCCGAGGGGTGCAGCTCCCTTGGTTGCTCCAGAAACTCCCAGCATCATAATTGGGGTGACCCGTCCTCGTGACCTCTGGGGCCCCACGCTGCAGAAACTAGAGCACAGCCTATGGAGGGGCCGGCTGTCAGGATGGGTTGGGTCCCGGCCGGTAATTCAGAGTGACACCTAGCACTTGTCACAGCAAGGAGCCGAGCCCAGGGCCGGCAGTGCGAGGCGTGAAGGAGGCCATCTCTCCCATCTCGGCCTCGGCAACCAGATTGGATTTGTCTCCTGAATGTCACGCTGCCGCCCCCATCGGCACCTCAAGCTCCCGGCTAACACTGCGCACCCAGAGGAGGAGCGCCCGGCCGGGCAGCATTCTGCACGGGCCTCGGACCTGCTTGCAGACACACCAGGAACCGAGCGTCCTGCTCTCTCCGTAAGGGTGTGTGGCATTTGGGCTTGAGGGGCTGTGAACAGGCCAGAGCCGTGCGCTGCAAAGAAGCTGCCCTGTTCACCACTGTACATGAACATGTACCTCAGGTTGTGAGCAAGGGCAGCGGCGCTCTAAGGCAGACTTCTGGCTTCTCCCCCACCTAAGGGAGAGTGAAAAACAAAACACCCCCGCGTACATGCACACGTCACACACACATGTACGTACACACGCACATGCACACGCACACAAACTCTCACACATACATAAACTCACACACGTGCACACACATAAACTCATGCACTCACACGCACTCACCCATGTACGCACATGCACACATATACCCGTGTTCACACACATGTATGCACTCACACACACACACTCACACACACACACACACACACACACGTACTCACCCTACCCAGGAATGGCGGAAAGGACTGTTCTGGACCATTATGAAGCCCAGATGAGTGTGTGTTGCTCTCGCCCCGCACAGCCCACCCCATGTTATCACTTTCCTACAGGCTGGCTTTCTGACTCTGCTCCTGCCTTTGTTCTGAGCCCCCCGTTGGCCGTCTGTGTTCTGAGCCCCGTTGGCCGTCTGTGGCTGTGAGCCCCGTTGGCCCGCCTGCCTCCCGTGGGCAGCCTGCGACTCGGTGTGGGGGGTCTGCTCCTCCCATGGCCGCCTCCCTCATGCTCCTGTGAAGGGAAGGCATTTAACGTCCTTAGGATGGAAGCATAACTTCTCAGGTGGGTGTGAGCTGTGGGTTCCTGCAGCGGGCAGGGTCATGGACTCCATGGCACTCTCTATGTAACACAGTCTCTTATACACACACACCTCCCCCACTCGTGACCAATAGCGTGTCAGCTGCATTGGTGCTTGGAATGCAGTCGTCTGAGCAATCAGATCTACCAGGATTCTCTGTTGGCAGAATGAATCTAACGGACTCACTGGGGAGGAATGGGCCAGGGGCTCTTTGCTGAGGCTCTGGCATGGGCGGCTTGGCCACCTCCAAGAAGCCACGTGCTGAGGGGGATGGAGAGGCAGGTCTCGGTCCAGCCCAGCACTCTGTGCATCAGGATCGAAGGGCTGGACTGCGATGCTGCTCCTGCATCCCTGGCGTGATGTTTTGGGGCTGCCGGGGGCTTTAGGGTGTGTCCGGAGGATGTCAGGATCCGTGCTGTAGCCCCCAGGATGGTACTTCCCACTCTGGACTCCTGGGGTGACTTCTCTGTGAGGAGGAGGTGGGGCGCTCTGGTCTGCGAGGGAGTGGCTCTGTCGGCGCCACATGCACCCGTGGACTCGCTTTGAGGTTAGATCTGGGTGCACCGTTGAGTGGTTGGGCTGGACCCCAGTTAGCATTTGGGAAAACAGAGGCCAGGAAGGAGAAAGGACTTAGCCAGATTCCCACCACATACAAGTGGCCGGGCCAGGACCAGAGCCCAGGGTTCTCTGGACTCCAGGACTGGGGTCTGCTGACCGGCTTCAGGAAGGGGGTGGTGAAGGGACCAACAGCTGGCTGAGGCAGTGTTCTCAAGGTGAGCCCAGGTCGCCCGCGGACCTGGTCGGATGCAGATTCTGACTCAGTAGCCTGGGGGGCCTGGGATCCTGAGTTTCTAACTCGCTCTCACGCGCCGCCAGTGCTGCCGATCCGGGGACCACACTTTGAGAAACACAGCTGCCTGAAGACAGCCTTGCTGGCCGGGACTGGATGGTTTGAGCCAAAGCTGGAACTCCTAATTCTTCATCATATCCGCTGGGCTCCATTCTCGCTCGGTTTTATTGTTACCAAGATGTCCCAACGCTGTTGGCCTGGACCCTACAGGGGGGTGATCTGTCACTCTGGGTGGGTCTTTGCTACCCAGTTCACTGCCGTGTCTGGAAGTGGGAACCAGGCCTGGGGAGTGCGTCCCGGACACTGGGAGGATGTGGGGTGACGTGAGAAGTGACCCCTGGCTGTGGGGAGGGACACTGTGTGGAATATGTCACTCTATTGGCTGTCTGCCCTGCAGCTCGACTGTCTCTAGTGGATAGCCTCTGTCTTCAACATGAGTGAGGATGCGACAGCGTGTGCCGCTGATGTCTTTCAGAATAAGAGATCCTCTCGGCAGGCCTGTCTGCGTTTTCCACCAATTCTCTCTTATCTGGAAACCTCTCCAACGCAGAGCCTAGACTAGACCGAGAAAAGACTGGAAAGCAGCTCTGAGAGGCTGACAGGGCAAACAGGGACCACCCATTGTGTGCGCCACAAACCTTATTCTTTCGCGGTCATCAACCTTCAGGCTTTCATTCCTAATTGTTCATTTCAAATATACAAATTAGTGATAGGGTTGATTGCCTGGATTCTAGATTCAAAGCCATTGTTGCAAACTCCCAATCTGGCAAAAGTAAGGAAAGGGGTCAACAAGATCACAGAAGCAGGAAACGCTGGCTAGAAGCTAATTGGCGAAGCAACTGCAAAACCCTGGGATTGGATGCACACACCTTCGGGGCCACCGCAGCCCGAGGCCGGTCGGGGCGGACACGGTTCCCACGGGCTCCCCTGGGCCTGGGCCTGGGCGTGAGGTCGTGTCACAGCCCGGGGTCTCTGTGATGTTAAGTTCTGTTCAGCACGTTGGGAAGTATGCAGCATAATTCAGAATATTCTGTCTTGAAAACGGCCAAGACGTTTTGTTCTTGTCTAAGACTGGAATCCGTTTCTGTTATCTCTATAATATGTCTGCATAGAAGAAAAGTGAGACTCCTGCTGACGAGCCAGTGGACATGGACAATGCCATGCTGCCCGTATCTGCCTCCCTCTGGTCCCTCACGCGTCTCTTGCCCTTGGCCCCTCTCTCTTCCGACCTCTGCATGGGAGTGTTCGCCACAGTTGGAGCCTTCTGATACGTTTCTCTTTCTACAGCTTCATCAGCCTGACCCCCTAAGTCCCGATGGCTCCAAAACGTGTGCCTCCGGCCGCCCACTTCCTATTCAGTGACCTTCATCCTGGTGTCCTCCCACCTCTGGTTCCATGTTTCCCATATCAACACCCCACCCGGAAGTGCTCACCTTCTTCCTGGGAGGGTCACCTTCCTGGTATCCGGCAGTGTCTGCACAGGTGCTCACCCAACTGTGGATGCGCTGATGGAGGGAGAACTGAATCGATGAGGGGTCGGGGGAGAGGTGGAGGATGAGTTCAGGGATGAATGAATGGATGGTAGGATGGGCACATACATGCCCAGGTAATACTGTGGGGTTCTGTGGGGAAGGCAAGGAGCGGGGGCCAGGCCCCAGAACTCGAAGGGTTCCCACTCACGCCCAGCAGAAGCAGCACGCCTTGTCTGATGATCCGAGATGCCCTTGAGGACTGGTCTACCCCACCAGACAGGGCCTCCCCGCACGACCCTGGCACAGTGCTGAGTGCTGGCCAAGGCTGACCGGCGGGCCGTTCTTCCGGCAGCAGCTCTGTACACCTTCTGTGCACCTTCCCCATGTGCACGCATGCACATACTCACACACACACACATGCGCACACGCACACACACATACATACACACAGAAGGATTAGTCCACATGTCAGAGGCAGCAGCTCTCCCCAGATTCCTGGTCCCAGACACACTACGTCCACCATTCTGACTTAAGCCTCTCACAATTAAAAACATGTTTTTAAAAAAAAGTCCAAGCCCCCCAAAATCCACAGAATTGGTGCTCCCGGCGACAGCAGCAAAGCTGGTGCCTCCTTCTCGTGTGAGAGGATGTGTGGGTTGGGCCCCAAGTCCAGCTCTGGGGAAACAGGAGGCGTGTCTTCCACGCATGCTTGTCCCTGGCCATGGCCGCAGGCTGCGGCGGCTGGAACTGTCTGGTGAGCTGAAGAATTAATCCTGGGAGGAACTGACACTCCTGGGAGTGGTCGGTGTGGGCATGTGTGGTCCATGACGGCGCACTGGTGGCCTTGGAGCAGCGTTAACAAGCCTAGAGGGTGGTGTTTTGTTCTGTTTTTAATATCCACCGCTGTGGTTTCTTGTTTAAAAAGCCTCTCAGAATTTGGCAATCGCATTTCTTCCCGGGTAAGTTAGTGCTTTTCCTCTCCTTTCTCTCCTCGCATCTTAGTCTGTGCACGTGTTCATCGAGGAGCAAAAATTCCCGGGGCGTCTAGAGGACGTCTTTCAGCCTCAGTAGGACCGCCTGTCTGGAAACTCAGGATGCTCCGCAGGCGAGAGGGCCCACCGAGCAGGGACCAGCCCGCTGGCTGCCACCCGTTCCGCCGGGGAGGCGCTCCCATCCCTGCCCACCTCCTGTTCTGTGTCCATGTGGGGTGGATGGCCACGCTCAGGACTTGGCTGGCGATTTGCTGAGTCTCCTAATTTCTGGAGTCGACCTTTTCTACAAAGCACACAGGCCTAGTCAGGCATTTGGAAGAAGACAGTCCCAGGGGAGCCGGCATCCATTCTCTGTCCTTCCTTCGTTCTCTCCCCAGGGTGGAGGCAGGGGAGGGACCGCTTCCCGCCTGGATCCCCAGGGACTCAGCCGCGGTGTTGCTTAACCCCCGGTGAGCTGAACCTGGAGGATGGGCTCAGGACAGCTGCCTAAGCCTGTCACCTGGGACACCTGAGCAGGGAACACTCCCACGGCACCTGCTTGGCCTCATCCAGGCTCCGGGGGACTTGGGGCAAGTCCCTTTCAACCATCTGAGCCTCTGTTTCCCCAGCTGTAAAATTAAGATTACGTTAGTCAGGGCCAGCTAGCTGCTGAAACAAACAGCCCCAGAATGTAGTGGCTAATCCAGGGGTGGGCAAACTTTTTGACTCGAGGGCCACAATGGGTTCTTAAACTGGACCGGAGGGCCGGAACAAAAGCATGGATGGAGTGTGTGTGTGAACTAATATAAATTCAAAGTAAACATCATTACATAAAAGGGTACGGTCTTTTTTTTTTTTAGTTTTATTCATTTCAAACGGGCCGGATCCGGCCTGCGGGCCGTAGTTTGCCCACGGCGGGGCTAATCCAATAGAAGCTTCTGTCCTTCTCCGGTCACAACTCAGGGTGGGTTAGCAAGAAGGAACTCTGCTCTGTGACCCCGGCAGGAGCCAAGGCTGCTTCCGTGGTGTGTCTCTGACGTCTGCAGTGGACAGGGAGCGAGAAAGGGCCAAAAAGGCAGCCCTGGTCTTCACCATGTGGGCCTGGAGCACCCAAAGCCCCTGCCCGCATCTTGCACGCACAGGTGAGAACCAGTCACGTGGCCCCGGCTGGAATCAAGTGGGACTGGGGGGTGTTGTCCCACTATAGCCACCCAGACAGAGGGGGACAGCGACATGGGGAGCACCAGTGGCCTTTGCCAGAGGCGACACTAGCATGCCCCTGCCCCGGCTGCTGTGAGGGTTGCGTGTAGAATGCCGGCGTTTCTCCAGCACACTGCCTGGCCCCCAGACGCCAAGAAATTGTTCTTTTTCTTTCCTTTCTCCTACCCGTTATTCCCCCCGAGGCGTATGCAAATGGCAGACCAAGGCAAGAAATTAAATATATCCATCCCTCACCTCTGAGCCGCTGATTTCCTTGTTTCCTCGCAGTGTAACATTTCATTAGACCTTCCAGATGGGGAACGAGCAGGCAGATTAAAAGTCAGATAGCGCCGAGCAGCCCGCTTCATCGGTTTCGGGCACGGCTGGGCTTCGGAGCTATTTGGTATTTCCACTGCCGAAAGGCCTCCTCGGGAGCAGTTGTGTTTTAATAAATGGCTGGCTGAGTAATTTTCCTCGAAGGAATTGCATCGTGGCTGTGTCTGCCCCTGGGGGAGCGCGGGCGGCTCCCTCCCAGAGCTGGAGCTGCTGGTGCATCGTGAATAGGATGCTTGGGGCTGCAGGAGCCCATCCAGTCTGCCCACACCCCCAGGCCCGCCCAGAAGACTCTCCAGGGCTCAGTGGGGAGCACTGGACAGGGCGGAGGGGTGGGAGCCTGGCTGGGCTGTGTGGGGGCCTTCACCACCGTTCTGAGATGTTGATTTGTTGGAGCCTGAACTGTCCCTTCCTTGTGGCCATGAGCAGAAGGAACCACCTTAAGACTCAGGGCAGATGCATTCCCTGCACTGACCTTGGCTGACATTGCCTCCATCAGGGATGAGTGGCCTGGTGGGTGGGGCAGCATAGAAGGGGACACCAGCAGCAAAGGCTCAGGGTGTGGAGAGCGATGCAAGCACTGCCTCCGGCCCATGTCTCTGACCACGAGGAGACTTGCAGGCCCTCCCCATAGGCAAGAGGCCTAGAGGCGTCGGGGTGAGCACGCCCTGCCTGCTGCTTTGGGGCTGGGTCGTTTCCTGGGTGGCCGGGGAGTGGGTGGCCGGCCAGTGCCCTCCTCTGGCATGCGCAATGCTGGGCTGCTTTTATTCTAGTTCCAGAAGTCCATTCTGATGGTGCCAGGCTGGTGTCTGACACCGGAGCCCTCCAGACCCAGGCGGGGACTCCCTTTCTCCCTCCCCTACCAGGCCCAGACCTCTCCGCATCCTTTGTGGAGCCCAGACAGTGGGTGTCTGCCCTGCTCTGGGCCCCTGCTACAGGCTGGTCTCTGTAAATGGGCTGCTTGTGTGTGCAGACTGGGCTGGGCTGAGCCGCAAACAGATGGTCATCTCACCCCGCTCCCAGGGGCTGCTGCAGCTGAGATCTGGCCTACGGACAGCTCCCAGTCAGCGGCCCTGACCCTGCTGTCCCCAATTGTCCTCCGGGCGCTCACTCCCTTGCCATCAGTAGATCCTGGGACTGAGCTCTGTGCAGCTGTGACTTGCACAGATGTGACTGTGGACAAAGGACATGACTGATGGGTGTAAGTAGGATTTCCACCCAGGCAGCCGGTGGGGAGTGGCCAATGCTGTGTGATTCCAGAGCATAGTCTGTGACCAGGCATGTGGGACCCTGCAGAACAAGGGCTAGACAGCAGTGGGGCGAAGGGTTAAGGCGACAGAGTAACCTGGTGTAATCAGGAAGGCTTCCTGGAGGAGGTGAGAGCTGAGCTGGAGGATGACTAACTCGTCTCTAGCAGGATGTTAAATTAGACTGTTCCTATGTCTTGGCGTCTCAGATGAGTCCCAAGGCTGAGCGTGAAAGATGCCTAATCTCCCCACATTAAAAAGGGGGACTAGGCCTGGCCATAGCGGCTCGGTTGGTTGAGCATCATCCTGTGCAGCAAAAGGTTGCTGATTGGAGTCCCAGCACATACCTGAGCTACACATTCAGTCCCTGGTCAGGGCATGTACGGAGGCAGCCAATCGATGTGCCATAGGTGTGTTTCTCTCTCTCTCTCTCTCTCTCTCTCTCTCTCTCTCTCTCTCCTTGGGTAAGGATTTAGAAAAGAAGCAAAGAAGCAGGGGTCTAGGTACCCCCAGGACCACCCTCCTGCCTTCCCCAGCCTATACGTTAGGAAAGTGTGGCGATGGCGCCAGGAAATATTCCTGAGAAGGGGGGTCTCCTAGGAGGGAGACTGGGGCTTTGCCTCCCATCCTGGGGAGGGGCCCCACCTGCCACCCACTCAAGCCAGTCCTCGGTGGGACGTGGTGCTGGCCCGAGTCTGGAGCACCTGGGAGGGGGTGACCTGTGTTCCCTGGAGCTGGGGCACCAAGACTGCGCCTGACTCTGCCAGTAGAGGCGTGAGAGGTGGGTCATTTCCTGGGTGGCCGGGGAATGGGTGCCAGCCAGCCCTCCGCTCTGGCATCGCAATCCGAGCTCCTTTTATTCTGGTCCCAGAAGTCATCCCGGTGGTGCCAGGCTGGTGTCTGACACCCGAGCCCTCCAGACTCGGGCAGGGACAAGGCCATGTCACGGTCATGCTTCCAAAGTGGACACTGCACCAGGGAGCCAGACCCGGGCCATCTTGGAAGAGCCGACAGCCCTGCAGGGAGCACCCTCAGCACAGCCAGACCAGGGCAGCCGCTCCGACAGAGCCCACAGCAGTGCCCACGGGCAGCAGAGCCAGCGCAGGTGGCACTCCAGTCACCTGGCCGTCCCCCCGGCCTCCCTCCTGGCCACCCTGGGGAAGCCAGAAGCAGCAGCTCGTGAGCGAGAAGGCAGCGGGGCCTGGAGAGAGCCGCACCCCGCCCCGCGACAGGATGCTGGGCCTGGTCAGCGGGAGCTGGGCCGAGGGGAGGAGCTCTGAATATGATCCCAGTTCCAATAAAAGATCGGACTTGGCCTTGGGAAGCCAAGGATGAGATTGTTTTTAGAGTTGACCTTGCCTGTGACTGGCCTTGTGGCCACGCAAGTCACTTAAACCTATAAGTTACTTAAGCCTCTCTGTGCTTTGGTTTAATGGACGTTCCCCCTTCCTAGGTGTGTTTCCGTCTGAGGACGGAAAGAGCTGATGCTCGAAGAGCCCTTAGCACAGAGTGAGGCACACACAGTGACTGCTCAGCAAGCATCGCCGTTGGTCGTGAAGTAGCAGCACTGATGATAATGATGATGGTAATGACAATAATAATAATAGTAATAGAAGTAGGACCCAAAAGCACTCCCCCAAAAGAGCTGTTTGGGTGCAACAGAATAGTTTGAAGGGAAGTAGTGGGAGAAAACAATCTGTTTGCTCTGCTATTCCACTGAGTTCAGCCTATTTAATAGCCCTGTCACGTGACTGTCGTTTCATAGGATCTGTAAGGACAAGAGAGCAGTGCTGGGTGCTGGGGAAGGCCTGGAGTGGCAGCCCTACGACCTGGGGGGTCTAGGGGCGCTTCCAGGAAGTGGCACAGGGGAAAGGCTCAGGGACGCAGAGGTGGAGCTACGCCCATGGGAGAGGAAAGTGGTCTGGGGACCTTCCGCACGTCACGTCCTTCTCGGCCACGCCCCGCCGTTGGGGCAGGTCGGCTCAGTAGACATCAGTGGGGCCCCTGCACTATGTCCAGCCTGGCATGGGCCCTGGACAGCGATATGGCACCCTGTACACACACACACACACACACACACACACACACACACACGCATACATACACACATACACATAAACACACACATACATACACACACACATACACACACACATAAACACACACACACACCCTGCTCTCGCTGTCTTTTTCCCTGAATCATTTCTCCTTTTAAGCATGTGACAGGGTCACACTTCCCCACCCACTCCAAGCTAGACGTGGCCACGGGGCTGGCTTTGGCCGATGACGTGAGAGCAGAAAGGATGCATGTCCCTTCCGAGGGAAAGTGTTAAGCGCCAGTGTGTGGCTCCCGCGCCCTCTGTGCCTCCGCCACTGTGGCCAGCAGAGCCCAGGGGAGGATCCCTCCCCCGCGTGGGTCCGGGAGGATGACCTGGAGCAGGCCCCGCTGACCGGCAGGGAGCAGGGAGCACGGGTGAAAGGCACAGTCCGTAGCGTAAGCCACTGACTCTGGGGCCGTCTAATCCTCGAAGCATACCTCACCCACCCAGGCTGATGCGGCCATGATTGTTAAAGTGGCTCAAATAGGAAACAGAATCTTCCCTGAGCAACGAGGCCCTTCCTTCGCCAGCCCCCTGGCCTTGGCATGGCAGGTCCATGGCCTACCTAGCTCCACATCTGCCTTGTGCTCTGTGCCAGTTACCATGTTGTCAGAGCAGGTGGCTGGCCCAGAGCTGCCCCCAGAGCCCGGTGCGGTGTGGAGGGAGCGGTCTTCGGGGACCTGGGAGTTGGGAAACATCTGGTGGGCATCCTGCTTTCATCAGCTTCCCTGCCTCGGGCCCTGGGGGCCGCGGCGAAGAACAAACGCAGGGTCAGGTGCAGGACGAACCTGGGACAGGGGACCCCCGAGGGTACACGGTGATCCTGGCTGCGGTGGGCACAGGGCCAGTGGTCCCCAGCTGCCCGACAGGGGCGGAGGTGGCAGCCTGGAAGCCAAGCCTCTCTGCTTGGTTAATCTAAAAATAAACAGATAGGCAACAAAAATCTATGTTTCAATTACTGCGCACAAGCTGTTCAAACAGCCAGCTCTGCACTGGAGATGTGAGCTTGTCAAAGGGGCGGCCTCGTTTGCATGCTTGGGTGGTGATGAAACACACAACCTCGCAACAGGCTGCCCCCTGGCCTGGGTGGGTTGTGGTTGTTTTTTAAATTAAATTAAAAACACGGATATAGAATAAAGACAGTGAAAATCCGGAGCAAGTACATCACGATGAGGCAGCGGCTCCCACAACAAAGGCCGAGGAGCCCTGGGGAACGAGACGAGCCCGGCCCTTGGTCGAGGGGTCAGCAGGAGAGTGGCCAGAGCAAGGGGTTAGTGGCCAGAACCAGGGGACAGAAGTCTCTCCCAAGTGGCCCGATACATCCCTCCCCGCCCCTGCTGAGCCCAGAGGAAGCCCCAGTGAGCAGGTGTGGAAGCGAAGGCCTCTGTGGCGCCCCTCTATGGGGAGGAAAGGGGTGTTACAGCGCGCGTATGCACGCGCACACACACACACACACACACACACACACACACACACACTGTGGCAGCTCGTCAGGCCCCCTGCACGGCGGCCACGCTGCATTCACTCCGACGCCCACGTTCCTGCCCTCACTGCCCCACCTCAGGAGCAGCCTGTTCTCTGGAGTGAAGGAGCCCCAGGAAGCTGGGCCACCCTGGCTCCAGGGCCACCTGCTAGCTCCCTCGGGCTCCAGGCCGGACTGGCCGCTCCTCCCCTGAGCCCTGGTTTGCTCTGCTGTGTCCTGACTGTGCCTTGTCCTCCTGCGCAGCCCCCACCCCACAGGCAGGAGCCATCCTTGCCTGCTTCAGGGCCTCGCTCAGAGCCCGCATGAGGGACAAGGGGTGTGCCGTGAACTTGGTGTGGTTTAAAGGGGAAAGGGCAGGACGTGTATTAAGGAGGAAAGGGCAGGCCTAGCGGTTTGCCTGGGAGGGAAAGGCGGGCACAGAGTCCTGCTCCCTGGAAGTGGAGCCGGAAGAGGAAGGCGGCTGCTTTCTGGTTTCCCGGGGATGGGCTCCGACAAGCAGGAGCCCCCCAGAGCCCACCGAGATGGAGACGAAGGCAGGCTGCTCCCACTGACACCGGTGACATTTCCACAAACCCCAGACCTCGGAGCAATTATGCAGCCATCGGGTCACGTTCAGCGGTTCTCAACCTGTGGGTCGCGACCCCTTTTGGGGGTCGAACAACCTTTTCACAGGGGTCGCCTAAATACATCCTGCATATCAGATATTTACATGACAATTCATAACAGTAGCAAAATTACAGTTATGAAGTAGCAACGAAAATAATTTTATGGTTGGGGGTCACCACAACATGAGGAACTGTATTAAAGGGTCGCGGCATTAGGAAGGTTGAGAACCACTGCTGTAAATAAAAGCGTCTCTCCCAAGGAAGATAATACCCTGTCCTGGACAGTGTGATCCGCCGGCCATGTGACGGCCCTTCCCTAATGTTTCCAGCGAGCATCAGTCTTTCTTCTTTGCAACTCTGGCTCTGGGTCTGGCTCCAGGCACCCAGTAGGGTGCATCCAGCAGCTGGGCCACTGATGAACACCCTTTGCTGTGCTGGGGGATCTCGTGGAATTAGTGGATTCTGCAAGATTTGGAATCGTCGGGTGCAGGCTGCGAGAGGCAGGAGGCCCACCTGGAGAGGGGGGAGTAGCAGCTCCCAGTCCTGCCATCGTGTGTCTGTAGGACCGTGAGAAGGCAGGCTCCAAATTGTCATGTTTCCATTCTCCGTGGAGCCACCCAGAGCAAGGAGTCTGAAGGAGCAGAGGTGGTGACTCATAATGATAACTCTGGTTAGTCCTCCTCCGAGCCATCCACTGGACCCGCCCTCCTTAGCGGCCTCATCGATCCTGGTGTCCCGAACCCCTAATTGATACCCGCCTCCCTCCTTCCCTCGGTGTATGCTGATACTAGGTTGCCAACTGTCATTTCCCATCTCTTTTTTATTTTTCAGCATCGCCATTACAATGATGTACACCAGTAGCAAGAGTACCAATGCCTCGTCAATTAGTCCCACGAGGAAAGTCTCTGAGTCACGTGTGCCTTAAAAAAAAAAAAAAATCACTCCATCCAAACCCACAGCCCGAATGTCTCAAAGCAGAGGTGTGCCTGGGAAGGGAGGGAGATGGGAGGCTCGTCCTTCCAATCTTGTTCATCTGAAACGGGTGCTGGGTCCCACCTTCCTGAGGCAGGGAGATTGCTTTCCGCACAAGGAAATTGTGCCCAGAAAAGGAATCGGTAGCTTTTCCCCTGAAACCTGTTATCAGAAAAGCGTTTTTGAAACACTTGTCTTGTAGGTCACCCGTTAAGCCCTGTAATTATGGAATATGGCTTTCCCCCCAAATGCCTCTCCCCTCCCCCCATCCTCCACCCCCCGCCCCAGGGCCCTCTGAGGACCACAGAGCAGCAGGGAGCACTGACAGGGTGTAGGGCTGCCTGGGACTCAGGTCCTGCGAAAGCCCAGCCTCAGACTAACCTGCAAGGGAACCCCATCCCCACCAAGGCCCCCCACCCGCCCCCAAAATGCAAACTCTGGCTCCGTCGTGCTGGGGCGGGGCTAACAAGCGCACGGTGGCGTGAATGCGGCAAACCCCAGATCCCACTCTGGGTGGGGGGCCTGGGGCCGCTCTGCCAGCCTCCGCTTCCTCCTCTTCTGTTCGTGTTGCTCACTCGCACAGTGTGTCAGCGCATCCCGCCTACACCGCTGGGACGCCGTGAGCAGCCGTGATGTGGGGCTCTCTACTCACCTGACTCCTGAGGAGTGAGGACCTGTGGCCCTAAGGCCGCGCTGCTGTTACCGTGACCACTGCTGTGGCTTGACGGCAAGGCGCCCTCCCCGCCGTGCCCTGCTGAGCGGGGTCTCAGACTGGCTGGGCGGTGTCCCCCCAAAGGTTTGGACAGACCGAGACTGGGAAATAGATGCAGGCTCAGCGGGCGGTGAAAAGGCAGGTTCCCCGCCTTCTTTTCTTTACCTTTTGCACAGCACCGGGAATTGTAATGCCCCCACCTTGGGGGAGGGAAGGTCAGCCCGCCCACTTTTGGAGACATCTCAAAGGTTGCCTGGCATTTTGGTTCAGAAAGCATCTGGTCCGATCCCTCTCCCTGGCTTAAGACACTGGAAGGCACATAAAGTTGGCTCAGCTGCCATGGGCTGGGATGGGGCCGAAGGGGGTCAGGGAGGTGGCCTGGGACGGAGGGGTGGTGCACAGGGGTGGGCTCACTTCCTGAGGCTACGGCCCCAGAGCAGTGAGCTGGTGAACGGGCAGCATTGGCCCAGCCTGAGGCTCAGAAGCCACCAGGACCACCGGCCTCTGTCCCAAGGGCTCGCCCAACCCTGTGCACGCCTCCCTTTAAAGATAACCCTGACACCCTAAAACAGGGGTCCTCAAACTACGGCCCGCGAGCCACATGCAAATACAAATATTGTATTTGTTCCCGTTTTGTTTTTTTACTTCAAAATAAGATATGTGCAGTGTGCACAGGAATTTGTTCATAGTTGTTTTTTTTTTAACTATAGTCCGGCCCTCCAACGGTCTGAGGGACAGTGAACTGGCCCCCTGTTTAAAAAGTTTGAGGACCCCTGCCCTAAAGCCCTCTGTCTCAGAGGAAGCAGAAGTCAGAGGTCACTGAGTTGTCGCATCCCCGACTCCCCTCTCCTCCCAGCCTGATGGGCGTGCTTGGCTGGTGGGCCTGGTGGGCGCGCTTGGCTGGGGTAGACCCTGGAGCTGCAGCGTCTTGGTGGAACCTGCTGGCAGCTAAGCAACAGGCCTGGGAGGACCTGCTCCAGCCTGGGCCTGGGCTGGGCCGTGTCCACTCTGGCCCTGCCAAGTGGGGCCTGATGGGCAGGTGGCCAGTGATGGCGGGCAGGGGGAGCGGGGAGAATGTCACGGGAAGACGGTGGTCGCTCTGGGCTGGGCAAGGTGAGGTGGAACAGAGGGCCCTTTCAGAGCAGAGGTGAAATGTGACCACAGAGACTGTGCAGTTCACTGGGGCCTTGTGTTTTAAGCAATGAAACTAACACTAAAACTGCATCTTAAGTCGCCCATCCTGCAGGGGGCACGGGAGAGGCTGGCACAGCCCGTGGCGGTTCCAGAGCTCCCCTGGCCCCTGAGCTGGTCCACAGGGTTTGCAGTGAGGTCTTGGGCCCAGACTGGCACATGTGCTGCATCCGACTGCCTGCACATTTACACCCACCTGGGGGTGCCTCACACCGGCACCCCCCTCCTGAGGAACGCCTCACCCTGAGGGGCGGTTATGCGGGGCCAGGATAGGGCAAGGTGGGCGAGGCGAAGTGAAGGAGCAGTTAGTGCAGAGTGGACCCTGCCGGGGAGGCCCGCTGGCCCTGTTTCACCCCAGGCACCTTTCTCACCTCGGCCTCGTCCCCACCCTGCCACGTGCTCCCAGCTGGAAAGGGCCTGTCGCTTTCATCGGGGAGCGTTTCCTGCGCCCGACCCCGGGTGCCCAGCCTGTGCTCAGTCAGTTACATGGAGGAAGCAGAGCGGGTCCTGTCTTTAGGGAGCCCATGGCGGGTGGAACAGGCCAGTCCACCACTGGGTCCTAGGCCGGCCTGTGTGAGCTCCGACCAAGAGGGCTGGTCAGAGAGGGCTTCCCGCAGGAGGAGGCTGGCGCCCGCCGCAGCCTTAACCAGAGCAAGTCTCCTGAGTTAGCGAGGGCTCGGTGGGGCTGGGGGGTCAGTGAGAGCTGGAGGGACCCCAGGAAGCTGAGAGGCACTTCCGAGGGGCACCCCCGGCTCCTGGCCAGGGCCCCCAGAACCACCTAGAGAATCCCTTTGTGTTGCATTTGCCAAGATGGGGTTCTGGCTGGTGTTTTATTATTTTGCTCCAGAAGAAAGGCTGAAAGATGCAGAGAGGGAAATGAAAATAAGAAAGATGGGCACGGGCTGTTCCAACCGACTTGGCAGCGTGTCGCCCCCAAATGAGGCAATCATACATTTTCCGTTCGGGGCTGGACGGGCCGCGCGGCTCCCCGTCTGCAGGCAGCGCGGGCTCCCTACCTTCCCGTGGATTAATCATGCCTCCGGGCCCTCACAGCCCGCACCCACTCCTCCGCACGCCTTAATGACGAGAACGGGGGAAGGGTCATTAGCCACCTGTGATCCTGGGCCCGGCGTGTGCACAGGGGCCGTGTCCGTAGCTGCGGGCCATGGCCAGCCTCAGCACACCCAGTGCGTCCCCGGCACAGAGCTCCTGGACAGCAGCGCCGTGCCCCAGCCCCACATGGACAATACAAATGACACTGACACATGAAACTCTTAATTATTTACTCATGAATTATTCATGTGGAGGCAAATGTGTGTGGCGAGGCCGCCGAGCTGGTATCCAGCAAGCGTCCAGGAGACGGAATCACAGAGACACAGTGCGGGCACTGGGGCTGAGCCTGGTGGCGGCTGAGTCCCCTCCTCCAGGCCATCCTCAGGCCCCGGTGACCCAAGCCTCCCGTCAGCGTGGGCCAGAGTCCTCGAGGGCACCCTGAGCTGCAGGAGGAAGCCCATCCTTCAAAGCAGGCCCTGGGGTGCCTGATCGGAGAGCCCCAAGTCATGGGTGTTCAGCTGAGGGTGACCTTCCGCCCTCCCCAGTCTGTTTCCCAGGGGCCCTGGGTGACAGAGCCCCCCACAAGGTCCCACCCCCCTAGCACAGGGGGCCTCAGGGAGTCCCTGGGGGAGGGGTGGTGTGAGCACAGAGAAGGGAGCTGGGAACCAGAGGCCGTCTGGCTTCCTTAGCGGGCCCTGGCCGGGCTGTAGCTGCTCCCAACCCAGGGCTGGTTCTGAGAAGCAGAAACCTGGTTCTGCACAGGGGGCCCCATGCGAGATCCTGGAGGGACATGCATTTTATGACCTGGGGGGTGGGGCGGGGATTCGGTGCAAGCTTGAGACTTCAGCCAAGAAATTGGGGGTCTGCCTCCCCCGGGAGGGCCCAGCCCCCCTCCCTTCTCTGCCAACCCAGCATTCCTGGGTCGTGCAAATGACAGCGGATCCCAGAGGCCGAGCCAAGATTCACACATAAAACGCCCACATCTGGGAGGCCCTTCAGCTCTAACCCCGGACCTGCCCCTCAACGCCTCTGCCCGGGCCCTGGGCAGGCCTGCCCCCACCCCGGGTTACCAGATTGCCAGACCCCGGAGCTTTCCTCACACATGTGCATGCAATTTAAACACATGCCACCCAGGGTTCTGGTTCTTTATAAACAGCCTCCCGCGCACGCACTCAGGAATGGCTGCCATCCAGACCCCCTCCCTCTCTCAGCGAAGGGCGCGGGGGCCAGGCTCTGCCAGCCCACAGGCAGCCTGCCAGGGAAAGGTGCCCACCTGGACAAGGAAGCATTTGTACACGTTTTGTCTGTAATTGCTTGCCAGTCTCGTCTGAGACACCTCCTCCCGCCCCCCTCGAGCACTTCCTGCTGCCCCCCCCACCGCCCGCGGGTGCGAGTGTGGGCACAGGGACCTTTTTGACACCGTGGCTCCGTGCCCAGCAGGGAAACGTAAGTTGCCACCTCACCCAGGGTAAACGGCGACACATTTCTTTCACGCCGTCTGAAAGGGGTAATTAAGTTGAGAAACGCGGTCCAACCCAAACCTGGCATGCAAAGAGCTGACCTTTGTTTTGAATACATTTCATGAGCCTGAAACCAGACGGTGGCCTCCCGCTGCCCGAGGCTCCATCTTCTCCCCAGCGTTTCAGTGGAGACTTGAAGGGAAGAGCGGAGTGGGGTGGCGGAGGTGCAGGCTGCTGGGGCTGTGAGTACAATGGAGCCACCATGTGGTCCAACAGGTGGTCCCCAAGGCAGTGAGCTGTCAGGTTTAATCGGCAGCGGCAAAGGTTTCACCAGGGCTAAGGAGGCCCCTCTGACCTGATCCCAGGCATCCTCTGCCACCTGCGGGCACATCGAGGACCTGTCCTGCTCGCCTCCACCCCCACCTGCAGGAAGGAGATGGGTTCCCTTTCTCAAGGAAGCAAATAGACAACAGCCCTTTGTGGTGAGATGGAGCTGGGTGCCAGGTGTTCGGGGGGATGGAGGTCTCTGGCTGCATCCGGAGGGGGAGGGGAGTGCAGCCCCCCAGGGGAGTGGGGACCTGAGCGGAGTCATAACAGACATGTGGAATGCAGCCAGGGGAGGCTGTTCCCGCACAGGGGCATGGGGGCTTGGACGCAGAGCTGACGGGGGTGCCTGATGGCCGGGCATCGCCCCTGGGGTAACCAGAGTGCATGGGGTGCTAGAAAAGGGAGCAGCCAGGTCCTCGTGGCCTCTGAGCCACCCTGAGACACCCGGACCTTATTCTGAAGGATAGGATGGAAAGCAGGAGCCTAAAGCATCGTGATCAGCCCTGACTGGTTGCTCAGTAGTTAGAGCTTGGCCTGCAGACTGAAGGGTTGTGGGTTTGATTCCGTTCAAGGGCATGTACCTCGATCTCCTGCCCTGGTTGGGATACGTACAGGAGGCAACCAATTGATGTGTCTCTCTCACATTGATGTTTCTCTCTCTCTCTCTCTCTCTCTCTCTCTCTCTCTCTCTCTCTCTCTCTCTCTTTCTTTCTCTCTCTCTCTCTCTCTCTCCCTCTGTCTCTCCCCCTCCCTTCCACTCTTTCTAAAAGTGATCTGGGGGTTTCTGTGCAAGCTTGAGACCAGGCAGCCAGGGCTGGATGTGCGGAGACCGGAGCAGGCACATGTTTGCGGCCTGTCGGTCCAGTAGCCAGTGATCCCAGAGCCCCCACCGGGGCCGGCCTGGACTGGGGGATGGGAAAGTGAGCCAGGAGCCTATGCTGCCCTCCAGGAGCTCCCCCAGACAGGACGTGGCCAGAGAATGGAAAAGAGTCGAGGAAAAGCAAGTCAGGCCCAAGCCGTGACCAGGGCTGGGCACATGGTGTGCAGGGCAGCTGCCAACCTAACCCTCCAGTCTGTGCCCTGGCACCACCATGACCTCTGCCCTCTGCCTCGCTGTGGCCTCTTGGGCTGAGACAGCCCCTCCTGTGTCTTTCCATCCTTCCTGACTGAGGGGGACTCGGGCCCGGCTGGGCTGGGAGCCAGGCCAATCACCGTAATGCTGAGCAAAACGCGGTCCTCCTGATACTGAACGCCCTCGGAGGATCCTGGTGTGTCTAGGTCTCCATGACAACACGGAGGGCCTTATGTTCGGATATTCAGGAGAGTCACATGCAAGCTGGTCTGGTTATCAGAGCCGGGGAGCACGGGGTCTCGGGTGGCGACGGTTGAGTCATAGGGTTGAAAAGGAGAACTCTTAGCTCCCGGAGGCTTAGCACCTTTTCAGACCTGAGTCCTGTGTTGAGCTACAGCAGGAAGGCCAGGTCCTGGCCGCATTCTCACCTGCCCATTCTCTGACCTCCATGGATCCACTTCTTCGTAATGAGCTCCCTGGCCCATAAATTGGAGGTGACCCATCTCTCGCCAACTCACAAGCTACTGAGAGGATCAGTGAGATTCACAGAAGGGGCCTTGTCCACTGTAAAGTGAGAGCGTAGACATGGCTGCTCTCACCCCACACGTGGCCTGAGGCGTCCAGGGGTCTTGCTTTCCTGGTGAGGACGTCAGGATAAAATCCCAACCGTAGTGAAAATGCGCACACGGAACCATTCAGGGCCGGGTGACAGGCAGAACACAGCCCGACTTTAAGCTGTGACTGGGTTCGAATCCTGGCTGCCTCACTTGTGCCACGGGGTCCTGGACAAATCACTGATCCCTCGTCTGTGACGGGGGCTAATGATCCACGCATAATGGGCCTGCTGGGAGTGTGCAATGCGCTAGCACGTGAGAGCTGTGATCACACACAGAGAAGGTGCCTACTAGGTGCTGAAGGCGCTGCTGCCTCTGGCGCCCTCGCAGGGCTGCTGTTTGTCTAAACCGCCCTCCCCTCCGCTCTGCCCGCAGGTCCGGCCTCTGTTTCCCCGTGAGGAGCGCCCGCGGCCCACCGAGATGTCCCGGCACCACAGCCGCTTCGAAAGAGACTACCGGGTGGGCTGGGACCGCCGCGAGTGGAGTGCCAACGGGACGCATGGGACCACCAGCATCTGCAGCGCCACCACCGGGGCTGGCGGCACAGCCAGCAGCCTCAGCGCCCGGCCCGGCCTCCTGCCCCTGCCAGTGGTGCCCTCCCGGCTGCCCACGCCCGCCACAGCCCCCGCGCCCTGCACCACCGGCAGTGGCGAGGCCATCACCAGCCTCGTGGCCAGCTCTGCCTCTGCCACCACCACCAAGGTAAGACCTGTGTCCTCTCTGAGGCCCAGGCCAGCTCCACGGGCTTACAGCCTGTGCACTGGGCGCTGGGCGCTGGGCACTGGGGCACTGTGTTCTCTGGAGCACTGGTCTCCACAGAGCTGGGCTGGACAGCTGTTTCCGTTCACGTGGTTTTATTTTTATTTTTATAAGGTGCCTCTCTGTGACTAGCTTGTAGGAAAACAAGGAGGTACTGAGGACACTCATTGTCTTGTGCCACGTTCGTCAAATGCTATTTAATGAGTGCAATGACGGGGAAACTCAGTTGGCAATACAGGATCCCTAAGGAGGTGAATGTAGACAGGCAAGCCCCCTGGAGTCGCCAGGAACTTGGGTTTGCAAGGAGAGGCAGACCAGCAATAAGTCACAAATGAACATAAAGCTCCCACTTGCTCACCATGGTGCTGGGAATGCGCACATTCACTGTCCGCTCCGAGCCCCAGACAACCCAGGAGGTCAGTGCCTTCGCCACCCTCCTCTTGCAGTTGAGGACACCGAGGCACACCGCGTCCGTGAAAGCCGGTCAAGGTCAGGGACCCAGGCCCTGGCCCCCGCCGTCGGGCTCGGAGGCGTGAACTCCAGGTTGCTCCTCTCCTCGGGGGGTGGCTCCAGCCTCAATAAGGACAGCAGGTACCAGGCTGTGCTGCTACCCACGACGTCGCAATGAAAATGTCACCAAGGCTCTTGCCTGGCATGGGGTCTGGCCGGTCCCCGTCATGCTGCTCGGAGCCCAGGCCCACGGCTGGTGGCAGGAAGCCCGTGCGTCGTCATCCTGTGTCCTCGGCCGGCCAGGCAGGGCCTCCGAGGCCGCCTGTGCCTCTGCCCGCCATTCAGAGCCGCCCCCGGGAGCCGGAGCGAGCGTGCGTGTGCGTGTGTGTGTGCGCAGGCATGTCTGGTCTTTTCTCTCCTGCTTTCATGGAAGTTGCCAGAGAAGTTAAAGGCGGGGGGCCGGGCCCCAGCCATTGTGCGGTGCTCGCGCCGTCGGGAAGCCGCGCTCCAGGTGTGCTCGCCTTTGTGTCTGTGATTTTCAGAACCCCCCTTCAGCCCTGCTTCCCATTAATAACTGAGAGCTGCCGGCGCGCAGCCCGAGGCCGAGACAATGGAGCTATCGGAGGCCAGCTCGCGGCGCGCTGACGTCTTGCTGCAGCGCCTTATTGATTTTACTTTCCTGTTATGAAAACGCCACCCCACTGCGGTGGAGAGGCAAGGAATGTGGGCTGGGAGAGGAGATGGGGGGGGGTATTGGGGCACGCTGCCCCCAGACTAGCCAAACACATTCCTTCCCTGGGTGCCAGCCCCCGGGACTGCTCCGATGTGGTGACCTCTGCCCCGCAGAGCCAGCGGCGGCCCCGCCAGCCACATCTGGCAGCCACTCGGCCAGGCCAGCTGTTGGCCATCTGGAAAGTGGCAGAGTCTGGGGCTGACTGCCGGGGGCTCCAGGTGGGGAGAGAGGAGCTGCACCCAGGAGCCCACGCCATGGTTTCTTTCCTCTCCAGGAGCAGGCGGGGGGGGGGGGGGATGGGGGGGGGCTTTTTAGGGCTAGGGTGGGGCTGTGCCCCAGGTAGGGGTTCGGGCTCTGCCAGGCCAGGGAAGGGGTGGAGACTCAGCAGTGGGGCCTCCCACAGGGCTGCCCTGCCCACACAGCTTCTACTTTTGCTCCCGGCAGCTCAACCTTCGCGATCCCTGTCTGGCTGGGCCCCAACCCACAGCACATGGGAGGGAAGGAACCCAGCCTCAGGCAGAAAACAACAGCTGGGCAAGGGCTGAGCTGAGTGGCGGCGGGGGAGAGGGCCGAAAGTTCACGCCTGTGAGGACTGCCAGCCCCTTGGCGCACTCGTCCTCTGTAACCAGCCCCAGCCCAGTTTCATTCCTGCACGGGCTTGTCCCTCCAACAAAGGTGCCCGGGTTGCCTGGCATCTTCGGGGTGCAGGGGAGAGGGAGGGCAGCAGCCAGCTGTGGCTTCTGTCCCGGGTGCTGTTAGTGGATTTGAGCTGCAGGGCCTTTCTGCCCATCTGGCCTGGCCGCTGCCCCCCACATGCCAGTCCCCCAGCGTATTTGTCTAACCCCATGCGAGTTCCACATCAACTGACTGGCGGCCGCACTGAGGGGTCTGTGGTTTCCCTGGTCAACAAGTGAGCGGAGTCTGCTGAGCAGCCAAGGGCAGGCTCTTGCCCTCAGGAAGTTCCTGGGCCGAGACATAATGAATGTGTGGCCTGGACGGTGTGGCCAGATGACCTGAGAATGTCTCTCCCCTTGAGGTTGTTGGCAGAGGCAGCTTAGTGAGTGGATAAACACAGACTCCGGAGCCAGCCTGCCTGGATTGGAGTTCTGCTCCATCACTTTCCAGCTGAGCGGCCCTGGACAAGCCACCTAACCTCTCTGGGCCTGGCTTCTGCAAGATGGGAACAGGTTGAAGGACCTGCCTGCCAGGGCTGTTGTGAGGGTTGTGTGGGCTAAGACACATGTAACGGGCTCAGGACAGAGCCAAGCCTGGCACATGGTAAGTCCTATATGGGTGTGGTTGTCACTGCCATCCCCACGGTCACCGGTACCCAGGTGAGACCTGGGAGACACAGTCCATGGCCCCCTACAAGGAAAGGGGATCATTTCTAGCCTCACCAAGAGGGCAAGGCATGTCTTCAGATTAGAAACAGGAGCGAGGCCCCAAGCAGGCGGGGGACGGAAATTGTGTTTCTGAGTGATCGGAGCTCAAGGTGACCTGTGACGCAGAGGCATGGTATGACCAAGGTGGCATGGCAGCGGAGGGGCTAGCAGGAGGAGGGTATCTCATGGGCACCCAGCTGGACCTGAATCTGCACCCCTGCTCAGCCAGATGTCTGAGTGAAGGGATTTTAACGCATTTTCCAGCCCTGGGACTCTCTCCTCAAAGGAAAGCCCAGTGTGTAAACAGGACTGAGACCCCACTCCTGAGGGAGGCAGAGGTGTGGGGAGGGAGCTGCGTGGAAGCCCAGAGGCGGGGGAGCCAAGAGCAGAGCTGTGTGCGCCGTGTGTGTTCCCACTGCCCCGAGCATGGTAAATGCTGCTTGAGCGTAGGGCCTGGCTTCCTTGGTGAGACATCGAGTGCCATGTGTGGGCCAGAGCCCCCTGAGGACTCGGGGTGTCCGCACTGCCAGGCCTTGGCATCCCTCCCAGGCTGGACATGGAGATGGGCATGGAGGCAACCACAGGACCCCGGACCACCATGCATTGGAAGGACAGCCTGCCTCTCCCCGTCTCCCCTCTGCAGCCCCATAGGCCTGGCCGCCAGCTCATTCCAGTGCCAGGCTGCTCCGGCCAAGCCCTGGGGGTGGTCCCAGCTCTCAGGGGTGGGCAAGGCTGGCTGTGCTCCCTGCGGCTGGTTAGTGAGGAGACCACGATTCTTGTTGTCGCTGCTACCTGTGGGCCTGGGGTGACTTTTCTGTTTCTTCGCGTCTCTGTGGCCTGAGGGTTGCTTGCAGGCTTTTGATGAAGGCCAATTGGACAAGCACAGATTCCTGGGCCGCTGAGGAGGGGAGGGCCTGGCCAGATGCAACACACACACACACACACACACACACACACACACACACACACACACACACACACCACTCTCTCTTGCACACACACTCATGGCTCAGACCAACCAGCTGCTTCCCTGGGGCCCGGATCAGCTGAATCTCCAGGACACGGGTCCCCAGAGCCCAGCAGGAACAGGTGGCCAAGCCCTCCAGCCCTTCTATTTTGAGGTCAGAAGAGTGTGACCCAAAGAAAAGAAGACTTGCTAAGGTCCCTCAGGACGGGGTCCCTCAGGGGGTGGGAAGCAGGACAGGGTCCCTCGGGGGGTGGGAAGCAGGATGGGGTCCCTCGGGGGTGGGAAGCAGGACGGGGTCCCTCAGGGGGTGGGAAGCAGGACGGGGTCCCTCGGGGGGTGGGAAGCAGGACGGGGCCCCTCGGGGGGTGGGAAGCAGGACGGGGCCCCTCGGGGGGTGGGAAGCAGGACAGGGGGAGCCCCTCGGGGGGTGGGAAGCAGGACGGGGTCCCTCAGGGGGGTGGGAAGCAGGACGGGGGTCCTCAGGGGGTGGGAAGCAGGACGGGGGTCCTCAGGGGGTGGGAAGCAGGACGGGGCCCCTGGGGAGGTGGGAAGCAGGACAGGGGGAGCCCCTCGGGGGGTGGGAAGCAGAACGGGGTCCCTCAGGGGGGTGGGAAGCAGGACGGGGTCCCTCAGGGGGTGGGAAGCAGGACGGGGGTCCTCAGGGGGTGGGAAGCAGGACGGGGGTCCTCAGGGGGTGGGAAGCAGGATGGGGGTTCCTCAGGGGGTGGGAAGCAGGACGGGGGTCCTCAGGGGGTGGGAAGCAGGATGGGGGTTCCTCAGGGGGTGGGAAGCAGGACGGGGTCCCTCAGGGGGTGGGAAGCAGGACGGGGCCCCTCAGGGGGTGGGAAGCAGGACGGGGGTCCCTCAGGGGGTGGGAAGCAGGACGGGGTTCCTCAGGGGGTGGGAAGCAGGACGGGGTCCCTCGGGGGGTGGGAAGCAGGACAGGGTCCCTCGGGGGGTGGGAAGCAGGACGGGGTCCCTCAGGGGTGGGAAGCAGGACCGGCAGATCTGGCTCCTTTCCCGCCCGGCTGTCGGGCGTACTGTTGCGTTCACCCTGGAAACCACATGGCACGGTTAGGATAATCTCTCCCCTCCTCTCACCCACCTGGCTGCCTGCTAACGCTGACTTTCAGCAAGAAAATGGGCTCATAGCAGGTCATCGATTAGCTTGCTCAGCCTCGTTCCATTATAACATCGACACGGAAGAAGGCGGTTCCCGGCCGGGCCACCGTCTGTGTGGGGTTTGCATGTTCTCCCCACGCCCGCGCGGGCTTTCCCCGGGGACTCGGGTTTCCTCCCACATCCTGAAGACGTTCGCAGGAGGTGAATAGGCGCCTTAACAATCCCTGTCTGGGGGGGGGGGGGGGGTGGGGAAGGCTGTGCTGGAATGGTGTCAGTCCAGGCGGCCCCACCTTCACCCTGAGCTGCCAGGAGAGGCTCCGGCCACTGCCACCTGGAGCTAGAATATGCCCTTTGGGGAAGAATTCTTACTTGTTTTCATCCTTTCTCGAATGTGTGCGTACTCACATTTATTTCAGTGTTTAGCATTAGAAGTGTTTGGGGTCTTTATTTAGAAGTTTGGTGATGTTTTTGTGACCAGAAAATGCCTTAGGGACTTAACTCTTGTTTATAGCAATTAGCCGGTGGTAACCCTGGTTTCCTTACACATCGCTTCCCTTAAAGTCGCAGTTTCTGTGAACACACCGACAGCAGGACGTGGGGACTCTCTGTGTTTCCCTCTTGTGTTCTCGGTGGGGAATTTAGGCCAAGGGCTATGTCGATCCTGAATGCACAGCTGTGAGGGCTCCGAGCTCCGAGTCAGAGCTGGGTTAGAATCCTGCCTTTGCCACTTAGGAGCCGCGGGTCTCTCTGAGTCTCAGTTTGTCTACAAAGTGGGAAGGATGACACCGTGGGTCGCATCTTCCGCGCGGAGACGTTGTGAGGGTTGGTTAAATTCATGTGTCGAAAAGCTTAGAACAGCACAAGCCTCTTGTTAAGCATTTGATAAACGTTAAATTTAAAAAGTTAAATCAGAGAAAAGAATGAAAGAAAAAAAGTCAAATCAGAGATTTGGTTGGACCGAGCATCCTGGCATTTGGGGAGCCGCAAGCCCCCCTGCAGCTGATGCTGGAGAGCTGTGGGAGGCTCACTGGACTGTCCCTCCCCTGGCTGAGGCGGCCCCAGGCGGAGCTGAGAGCTGGGGCAGCCCCAGTCCCCCCCCTCGCCCCCTACCCTCCACACCCCCGAACTCAGTTCTGGGCGATCAAGGCCCCAGGGGAAGGGGGTTGGAGCTGAGAAGCAGAACCAAGACTGTGCGCCAGAGCCAGACCTGCTCGTGGGATGGAAAGGGAGCCGCGCTGCCCCGCAGTGGCAGCTGCATGAAATTTAAATTATTCTCAGCAAACCTGCCTGACAGAGGAAACAGAAAAGGGACGGCTTCATGAAATGCGATTTTGTTCTCGAAAGAATGGACTTGGAAGAATCCCGGCGGATGCCTGTGAAATGCACTGGGGGCTGTTTCCTTGTGGTCCGGAGCCCTCGGCCTGAAACATTCCCATCGTTCCCGGGAGCTGAGCCCTGGAGAGCACATCTGGGCTGGGCAGGGAGAGACGTCGCCGGCACCGAGGCCCGAGGAACCCCGGGAATGGGCAGGCTCCGTCCTCAGCACGAGGCACCCAGAGTTTGGACATTTCTGAGCACGTGGGGCTCCTCAGGGTGGGTATGTGTCACCACGGAGATGACCCTCCATTCTCGGGAGCCATGCTCCTCTTGGTGGAGATGGTCTGGGATTTCGATGGGGAGTCGAGGGAATGAGCAGGGGCCCCTCCTCACGTGTGGTTCTGGGAGTCTCTGAGTTGGTGAAGGAGTGTCACACAGAGGGAGGATCAGAACACCAAAGGCCACTGAGAATCCGGGAGCCCCTCTGGCGGTGAGTTTCCAGACTGTGCGTGACTTTCTGCCGAAGCCTGCGAGAATCTGTGATCCCTTGTGATAGAGCATCAGGCACTGGCGATGCGTGTGAGACAACCTGTGCGTGCCTGTCCTGGGCTCGTGGCTTCTGCCTGCACTTTACCTTGTAGCCACGGCGTGGATTGGATCTTCGTTGGCTTAAAACCCATCTGTCAGTCACGCACTGTGTACAGAACTGGAAAATGTCATGATTTCTAAAGTACCTGTGTCAACGCCTGCAGTTTAGGGGGGGGGCGTGGATCTGAGCAATTCCAGCTTAAATTTCTGACGCAGGAGGCAAAAGGAGGAGAGGAGATTGTGTATTTTCCTACATTTGTAAGGGATGAGCCATCGTCTCGATTCCCAAGGAAAGTTATCAGAAGAGGTTACGGACTGGGGTCAGATGTGTGTGTGAGCCTTTGCTGCATCACACGCATCCCAAAATGTCAGCTCTGTGGATGGCTGCCAGCTCTGGCCTGGGCTGGCTCGGCTGATCTCGGCTGGGCTCTCTCCCTGGACTGTAATCAGCTGTCAGTTGACATGTGGCTCGAGGCTCGTGGCCTATCTAGGATGGCCTCACTCACTCTCTGTGCTTGGCAGGCTGTCGGCCAAGGCATCTCAGTTCCTCTCCGTGTGGCCTGTCGTCCTCCATCCGGGCAGCTCAGGCTCAATCACATGTGGTCTCAGGCTCCCAAGCGCAGTAAGAGGGCAAGGCTCAGCGCATCGTGCTTTTGGGGCGTCTGCTTGAGGCATTTCTGCTAGAACCCCCATTGCTAGAACCTCCCCCGGAAGGATGGGAGCATAACTGGTGATCCTTTTGGCAACACATCCCCAGTGTTTCCAGCACTTGCTTCAGCGGTTATTTACCCTCCAGCTTCCATGGCTCAGGCGGGAAGGAAAGACTCAATCTATCGCTCTCCTCCGTGGGGCCCCGGGTAGGGAATCTGGGACACGCGTGACCGGTACACACCTGGGCCTCCACACGTCCCATCCACACCGGGAGCGTGGGAAAACGAATTCTGACCAGAAGACTTGCCGAAGAGCCTGCAGTCAGGAAAGGGAGCCAGCTGTGGGGTGCACATGCTCAGTAACCTGGTGGCTCTTTCTCCCTCATAGTCTGAATCCCATGCCGTCCCCCAGAAGCCCCTTGGAGAGGCCTAGTCTTAAATCGAATTAGGGTTTCTGCAAAAAGCATCATTCCAGATGCACATAAATCTACTTCTTATTCCCTTTTAATGGTTTTCCTTGTTCCATTTAATTACTCATGTTGCAATTAAACAATTTTTTTTTTTTCAGTGCAAAAGGACAGCATTTTAGCTGCATGATAGGGTTTAATAGGCTTTGGAGGACTAGCCTACAAATCTCATCATCATTTATAACATTGGGTTGGTGTTGTTTTTTTTTTATGGGGGAAGTATGTTCCAAAATCTAAACAGCCAAATTACAAATGAACTTGCAGAACTCAACCCATTTGTTAACAGGGAACTGTCTGCAATGCTAAAAATAAACATAAAAAGGAGAGCGTACTGCCCCTCAGTGTCATATGTTCACCATCAACTTCTATAGATTTAGTTTAATTTCAAGGAGGAGAATTTCCTCCAAACCCAAATTCAGGGAGAGTCGACACACCAAGTAATTTCCTTTATTAAGAGACATGGAAGTGTGCCCTAACTGGTTTGGCTCAGTGGATAGAGCGTCAGCCTGCGGACTCAAGGGTCCCAGGTTTGATTCTGGTCAAGGGCATGTACCTTGGTTGCAGGCACATCCCCAGTAGGGAGTGTGCAGGAGGCAGCTGATCGATGTTTCTCTCTCATCGATGTTTCTAACTCTCTATCCCTCTCCCTTCCTCTCTGTAAAAAAAATCAATAAAATATATTTTTTTTAAAAAAGAGAGAGACATGGAAGTGCCAATCACAGTAGCCACCATGGAGGCCAATCAAATGATGGACTTAGTGCAGACCGGCCTGAGCTTGATTGACATGTGGGGAGAACTCCTGAGGCGTGGGGGGAGGGTGGCCCAGCACCCAGGAGGGCCGCCTGGGTAATCGCGGGGTCCGTGTCACTGAGGATTCCCCGTGGTGACGCTCGGCAGCCTGGCTGCCTTGGAGGAGTCTCAACCATCCCACCTAGTCCAGCAACAGTGAGGTGACTGCCACCCACAGCGAGAAGGCCAGGCCTTGGAGAAGGAGGGTCCTGGCGGAAGCCGGCGCCACCGGTGGGCTTGTTTGTGGTCATTTCCCCCAGCACCCCAAGAGCGGGGGCTGTGAGGGAAGCCTCCTCTGCTCTGTGTTCAGTGGCAGTTACAAATCTCACCAGCAGCTGGGGTACGCCAAGCTAGAGCGGGGGCCTTCCTCGCACAAGGTGCGCCGTAACCCCGTGCACTCGGAAGCTACCTGAGGACGCAGCTCAGGGCCGCCAGCCAGCCGGGACGCTACATGTGTCTCTGGGATGGCCGCCACCCCCCTCATCATCATCACTATCACTAATGTGTATTGAGTGCTTGCTGTGAGCCGGCCAGGGCTCTATAGTAAGTATCTTTGCCCAGGTTAACCCCCTGCATCCCACAAGGATTGTACGAGGCAGGTGCCATGACCGCCCTCATTCTGTAACCACAGTGAGGCCACACAATGCCCGGGCTTGCACGCCGGGCACAGGCCGTCCAGCTCACTGTTCCTCGGTGTGGTGCTGAGATGTGGGGATACAGGTCCACGAGGGGTGGGGACACCTGTGCTCTGTGGTGGCGTGATGCTGAGGAAGCCATGGAGGAGGAGATTCATGCTGCCACCGCTCCTCCCCCCCACCCCCGACTGCGCTCGAGGGCCTTGCCCACTGTCTGCCCAGCACGGGCGCCTCCTCCCCGCTCCCGAGGCAGGAGCAGACAGACCCCACAATGCCGTCGCCCCGGGCGTCGGGGATATGCTGAGGGTCTGATTTTTATTCCCCCACAATGTCAGGCTGAGGGGAGGATATTGGACAGAATATACTGTACCCAGAATTCCTGTTAATGGGAATTCAATTGTGACAACTTGTCATCTGCCGAGATGAGAAGGGAATGGCGTGAACGTTGCGTTCGAAAGGCATTAAAAAGGCATTATGAATCAGATTCTACGGCACCACATAGTATTCCTTGTAAATAATTGAAGAAGAAACTGGCGCTTGAAATTTGGGATCATCCATTTCTGAGATCCCAGCAGTGCCCTCCCCGGGCTGATCCGGCTGCAGGGAAAGCCTGCACCTGGCAGGTCTGAAGGCGCCGAACAGTGAGCATCACGCGTCCAGAAAGACGCTTCCTCCAGCAGAAATGAGTGACTGCCGCCTCCGACGTGAGGTTCTGGGTTTTCTTGCACCATCTTCTGAGTCCCCGTATTTATGTCCCTCGCCTCCAGCCTCCGGAAGGCTGGTAGGTGGCCGGGGCCCGGGTGGGCACTGGCGCATCTCCGAGTCAGCAGCTGCCTGCCCACCACCACTCACGCCCGCCTCGGGCAAGGATCTGAGCGCCAGTGCAGCCCTGGGCAGGCCGCTGCTCAAACACCAGCAGCTTCGGCCGTCGCGGAACACGCTCTGGCCAGACAACACCCACCCCAGTGGCTTCTCAGCCCTGCTCTGCTGTCCTGGCTGAGCCGCCTCTCGGCTCCGACCCTAGTGTCTCCCCCCGGCCCCGTGAAAGACACATGGGGCCTCCGGGCTGGGGCCAGGTTCTAGCTTTTATTATCAAAGCCAAGAACTTAGCTCAGAGCAGAGGAGTGGCTGCGCCTGGGAAACCCTGGAAGGAGACGGGGAGAAGCTCTGAGTCTTGCCCCACGTGCAGAACTGGCCAGGACAGGTGACACCCATCCTGCGTCCTGGCTCTGACTGTTCAGAAGTCCCTCTGTAGCGGAGCCCGCCCCACCCTGGGGGGACTGGAGGGCCTGGAGAAGTCCTATGACCGTTGCCAACTTTGCGGGCAGTTCGGAACAGCTGGTGGTTGGTGAATCGGTGACTCCCCTTGTCATTAGAGGGGTGGTTCCAGGTTTCCAAGTGTGACCTCTGTTGGCTGCCGTGCCTGGGGCGACCAGGGAGAGGAGAGGGGGCTGCCCATTGAGGGGCAGTCAGGGCTAAATGATCAGTTGGGCGATCGGCCAATCACGTTAGTCAATCCTGGTTGCCATGCCTGCTGCACACCAGATCTATAAGTACTTAACACACCTCTTTGCCTGCACAGGGATGGGATCGGAAACCCGCACTCCGGATTCAGACTGCCCAAGTTCAAGTCCTGACCCTTCTACTTTCTGAAGCTGTGTGACCTTTAGCAAGTTACTTACCCACTCAGAGCCTGGCTTCCTCTTCTGTAAATAATACCATCTATTTCACTGGGCTTTGGGAGGGCTGGGGGAGGGGGGATTGAGTGGATTAACATGCAAATGTCTACAGCAGTGTTCTGGTGACCTCCAGCCTCCCCATCTGACCCAGTCTAGCCCTCAGGCTGCTGCCCTGGCCTCGTGCCGCTCAGATGCCATGCAAGTTGGGGAACCAGGCCTTGCTCAGAGGCAGCACCCCTGCTTCCAGGCCCCCACCTCCAGCGCCCCCAACTCCTGTACTTTGCTCATCAGGGGAAGCCATGAAACAAGGCAGAAATGATCTTTTTAGACTGGAAAAATAGGGCTGCTGCTGTTCTATGGTGGTGTGGTTTATGGTTTTCAAACATTTTAATTAGTTTCATTTTTTAATATAAATGCACCCTGATGCTTTGTGCAGGAAGGGCACGGTTCTTAAAACCTCAGAAATAAAGTAGGAAAATGACAGAGTGGCCATTAAAGTGTCACACTCAGATGTGTTATTATTATTATTGTTATTTAACATTTCTAGGCACCAACCCTGAGCCAGGAGCAGTGATGGAGGGTGGGGAGTGTGAAGGCCCAAAGGTGCCTACGAGTCAGGTGTGGTGTTGGGCCCTGTCTGGTGTGGCTCCGTTGGTTGGAGCGTCATCCCAGGCACCCAAAGGTTGCCGGTTCGATTCCTGGTCAGGGCACATGCCCAGATTGTGGGTTCAATCCCTGTGCAGGAGGCAACCAATCGATGTTTCTCTCTCACATCAATATATTTAGAAAAAAAAAAAAAGTGTTGGTGTTGGGGGCTCCCCGAGGACTGGCATGCTCCCTCATCTGCCTGAGATGGCCCTGCCCACCAGGGAATGTCGCAGGACGCAGGCCACCATCGGCCTTGTGGACTGAGAACACAGCGGGGGTGTAGGCTTGGGCCCCAACCCTGTCCTGTGGCCACTTGTGATGTCACTAAGACCTCCCAGCTTCCCAGGCCACTGGAATGGGGCTTTGAGCTATGCTGTAGAATGGGCCTCCTCCAGAGCAACCCTTTCTCCCTAACATTTCTGAATCGATCAGAAAGCAGGGTTAGATGGACAGGACTTCACTTTCAGAGAGAGCACTCTCTGTATAGTGGTTCGAATAGTGGCCCCCAAATCACATGTCCGCACAGACCCTCTGAACGTGGCCTTGTTTGGGGATAGGGTCTTCGCAGGTGAAATTAAGGAAAGGTCCTCGAGATGGGATCATCTGGGCCCTGAATCTAGTGACAAGGATCCTTTTAGGAGAAAGGAGAGGGAATTTGACACACAGGCAACGAGAAGACGGCCACATGAAGACGGAGCGGAGGTTGGAGTGACGCTGTCATAAACCAAGGGACGCCCAGAGCCACCAGAAGCCGGAAGAGACAAAGGGGCTCTTTCTCCCCTTGAGCCTCCAGAGGGAGCGTGACCTGCAGACACCTTGATGTTGAACTTCGGGCCTCCGGAATTGAGAGAATAACTTCCTGTCGTTGAAGCCACCCCACCCCGTTTGTGGTCATCGGTAGGGGCCGCCCCAGGAAACTGCCGCCGCCATGCAGGCTCTCCTCCTGGCATCTCCTTGCAGGAGGCCCACCTGGGGGGCTGGGCTGGATGCGGGGAGTTTCATGCAGGAGCAGGAGGGCCTGCTGACCTCCTCTCCGCTGCGTGGAAATGAAACACCATCACACCTTTCTCCTCGAGGTCAGAAAATGTTTCTACGAGCTTTCTAATGACCCCCCGCCTGCTTCCTGCGGCATCTGGCCTCGGATTTGGAAAACGTTCAACGGGCGATTAAAGCGAGACGCTCCAAGAGCTCCCACGCTCCTCTCGCAACCCACAGCGGCGTCCCCTCGGAAGGCGAAGGCGGGCGTCGTCTACAGGTGCTGGTGTCCGCAGAGAGAGGCGGGCCTGTGCGTGCGGCCCGGTGCGTGAGGGCGAGGCTTTGCTGTGGCCTCCATGTAAAGGGAGCCTCCGCCGGGCCTCTGATGCAGCCGGAGTGAGAAGATGGGAATGGACAGGCTCTGCTGGTTCCTCCTCCGGCAAAAGGCTCTTGATCAAACTCAGAGAGCCACCGAGGAAATTCTTTAAATCAAAAAACCGCACAAGCCAAATAAAAGCTCCCAGCACTCACTGCTCCCTCTTCTCACAGACTCTAATGCAGAAGACAATTCTCTGTGCTGCCATCGCTACTCCTCTTTATCTCCCGGTAATTGAAAGGGGAAACATTTGCCAGGGCCGTGGTCTCGGACGTTCCGCGTCTTCAAAGGTCGCGCCGCGTCTGTGCGACTTCTAGCAGGTGTCAGTCCCAGTGACGCACGGCGGGCCCTCCCCGGGCAGAAGGCCTCTCTAGAGCCACACGCGCACCTGGATGGCACTGTACCCAGATGAAGACGAGGTTTATGGGCCGATTGGAGAAATCGAGAGCTCCCCAGGCAGGCTCCAGGCAGGCTCGTGGGCCTGGGATCTGTCTTTTCCCAGCTGTCCCCTTGAGCCTGGGTATGAAATTAGGTTGCAGCCCAATTGTTTACCCAGCTGTTGCTGGCGGCCCAAAGCCCATACTGGAGCAGGCAGCAGTGCCAAAGGGTTTTTATTCTTTAACCAGCAGGGGTTGGACACGGCGCTGTGTAACAGGCTCCTGCAAAAAGGCGCCCTCCTCCCGGATTAACCCTCAGGGGATCAGAAGGGCAGGAACTCTGGGAATAGAGAATCGACACTGGGCAAGTATTGGCACCGCCTGTGGGTTCACACTGCTGACTTAGGTCTTGGTCATGACTTAACGACTTGGGTTTAATTTCTTCTTTTTTAAAATTTTTTTTTTTTTTTTTTTTTTGCCGAAACCGGTTTGGCTCAGTGGATAGAGCGTCGGCCTGCGGACTGAAGGGTCCCAGGTTCGATTCCGGTCAAGGGCATGTGCCTGAGTTGCGGGCATATCCCCAGTGGGGGATGTGCAGGAGGCAGCTGATCGGTGTTTCTCTCTCATCGATGTTTCTAACTCTCTGTCTCTCTCCCTTCCTCTCTGTAGAAAATCAATAAAGTATGTTTAAAAAAATAATAATAATAATAAAAATAAAATATTTTTTTTTATTAATTTCAGAGAGGAAGGGAGAAGAAGAGTGAGATAGAAACATCAGTGATGAGAGAGATCATTGACTGGCTGCCTCCTGCATGCCGCCTACTGGGGATCTAGCCCAAAACGGGCACGTGCCCTTGACCGGGAATCGAACCTGGGACCCTTCAGTCAACAGGCCAGTGCTCTACCCACTGAGCCAAACCAGCAAGGGTGACTTGGGTTTGATTTCTTTAGCAGTGGTTCTCAACCTTCTGGCCCTTTAAATACAGTTCCTCCTGTTGTGACCCAACCATAAAATTATTTTCGTTGCTACTTCATAACTGTCATGTTGCTACTGTTATGAATCGTCATGTAAATATCTGATATGCAGGATGGTCTTAGGCGACCCCTGTGAAAGAGTCGTTCGGCCGCCAAAGGGGTCGCGACCCACAGGTTGAGAACCGCTGCTTTAGAGGGACATATGAACCGTCTGAGCGAATCCCGTCCCTCCAAGCCTTTGGTGACATTACAACCCCAGGGTGGCAGTGCAGGGGTCCTCAGGCACAGAGGCTGGGCGATGACGTGGGGACCGAGAAGCAAGGGCAGCAGCCCTTGGTGCCGGAAATTGCACTCAAACGAGGAGGTGAAGTGGAAGACACAGACCTTCGTACCCTCCAGACCCCAGGGCAGACACTGCCGTCGGTGGGTAGGGGTGTGCAGAGGGACGCCAGGGTCCCTCGGGAAGCCCAGAGGACTGAAGGGACTGGCTCCGCTTTCCCAGCGTGCAAGCGACTGCTCCGAAAACCGGTGCCTCCAAAGGTCAGGGCGGTTCACGCCAGCGCGAGGCAACATGGCAGCTGAAATCGGTATAAGGAAGGAGATAGATTACAGGAGGCGGAATCCACCACTGAAAGATTCTTGGAGCCGAGCAGCGATCGCTGCAGCTCCCTGCTCCCTGCTAACCAGGAGATTTATGTGACAAGATTATCGATGGTGTTAAGCACATTGAGAAGAGAGGATTATACCTGCTTCTGGGTCAGTTCCGTGCCATCAGGCCCCGGTCTGGCCAGCGTGTGAACAGATGGACTGCCGGCTGGACGAAGGTGAAGCTAAATATTTGCACAGTCACGGGAAGCGGGGAGGTTCAGGCGAGTCCAGTGCTGGGTGGCTAAGTTCAAATCCAAGGGGAGGATGTGGCTCAGGGCCGCGGCCAGTCTGACGGGAGCTCCATGTCCACCTCCTCCCTTCCTGCTCCCCCGCACCCCCAGTCCTGGCGCCTCCCCAGGGCTCTGGCTCCGTGGTGTCGGGAGGCATTGAGGAGTGAGGGGAAGGAGACTGCTGAGCCCAGCCACCTCCCAGAAGTGAGCTCCTCATCATGGCAGGCTCCTCTCACAGGAGGGAGCAGCTCTGCCACGGGAGAGCGTTGGCATGGGAGTGGGCGGAGCTGCTGGGAGGGTTCGTGGTGGCCGTGCAGGGTGCTGGCATGTGGTCTGGGGGCCTCGCTCCCTCTCCGCGGCTGGAGTCCAGCGGGGCCAGGACTGTGCAGAAGGGCGAGTGGCCGGCCTCTGAGAGGCCTCACTCGGAAGGCTGCCTCCTTTCTCAGGGGCGGTCAGCTAACCCTTGAAGCGGCACCCAGAGCTTAAGTGAAAGTGAGACCTTGGAAAACATCACTTTTTAAAAATTGGGGTAGCCCTAACCGGTTTGGCTCAGTGGATAGAGCGTCGGCCTGCGGACTCAAGGGTCCCAGGTTCGATTCCAGTCAAGGGCATGTACCTTGGATGCAGGCACATCCCCAGTAGGGGGTGTGCAAAAGGCAGCTGATCAATGTTTCTCTCTCATCGATGTTTCTAACTTTCTATCCCTCTCCCTTCCTCTCTGTAAAAAATAAATAAAATATATTTTTTAAAAATTGGGGTAAAATATGCAGACGCATAAAATTCACCATCTTCAGTTGCACAACTCGGTGGCATTTAGTACGTTCACAGGGTCTGACAACCATCATCCCTCTCCAGTTCCAGAACATTTCTTTCACCCCAAAAGGAAACCCCATCCCCTGCTCCCGGAAATAGTCCTGGCTGGTGCTGCCAAGTGGTTAGAGCGCCAGCCCGTGCACTGAAGGGTTTTGGGTTCAGTTTCCGGTCAAAGGCAGGTACCTAGGTTGCAGGTTCAATCCCTGGCTCTGGTCGGGGCGCATGTGGAAGAAACCCAGTCGATGTGTCCCTCTTACATGGATGTTTCTCTCTCCCTCTCTCTCCCCACTCCCCTCCCTCCCTTCCACTCTCTCTAAAATACAATGGGAAAAATATCCTCAGGTGAGGAGTAACAAAATATAAAATAAGGGTAATAGATGGACTCATGGGACGTCCACTTGGCCAACATGGTAGGAGGGAGAGGGCCTTGTGCTTGGTGACCTGCTGTCCTCAGGGGGCGGCAAGCTCTGTTGCCTGAGCACACGCCGTACACGCTGTGGTTTAGTGGTCGGAACCCCCCCTGCCCCCGCCCCCGGCCCTGCCAGCGTCTTCCTCCACTCCGTGGCCCCAGTTCCTAGCCTAGCAGCCGCACATGGCAAGCCTCGGCGACCCTGATGGGACGGAGGGACAGAAAAGCAGTAATTCAGCAGCCTAGATGCTACTTGTCTGGGGACATCGCTCTTTGTCCTTGAGTTGTCGTACTTGTGAACTCTGCGCCGAAAGAAGCGAACCCCGGCGTCGGAAGAAAAGGGCCTTCGCGGCGCTCCTTTTAATTAGGCGCCCTGTGAAATTGCAGCAATTTTGCACCGTGGCTTCCTCTCAGCGTGTCTGGAAGCTCCGAGGAAGCTCTTAACCAAGGAAGCCCGGAGTTCGTTTTATTCTTTTCCTCCTTATTTTCTTCCAAAGACCAATTTACTGTTTCTTTAGCAGTTTGCTTTTTGCCTGCGCCGTTCGCTGAGATCTGTGCTGTAACAATGCTCCTCACAAAGAGGCCGGTGCGCTGCCGGGATCCCCAGGGCCCCCCACTAATCACTTTTGATGGAGTAAGACTTGGAGAATCAATTATTTTGCCTTATAGTCTGAAGAAATGCACTGTTTTCTCGCCTTCTTACATGGAAATCTCAGCCACCCGGAGCGCAGCTCCGGCCCCTCCCTGCAGCCTCCCTGGGCCACCGTCCCGGTCCCCCCTGCCAGTCCCCTCGGCTCTCTGGCGGGACCTGGAAAGATCAAAGGGACAGATGACAGTGCTTGGCGCCCATTTGTCACTCCATTGGAGCGAACCAGTCGCCGCGTTAACAGTCAGGCCTTGTCCCCTGTTTCATGAATATTTTAGAATGTTTGCTGGCAGGATTCTCACTGTGCTGTGTCCTCCTCGGTGTACGTGTCACCCATATTCCAGGGTTTAATCGGAGCTTCAGGGGACGGAAGCACCGCTCCCCATTAGTCTCCTTCGTTACCCTCCGTGCCCGGGGTCTGAAGCCCGAGTCCTGACCAGGCAGGGCAAGTGGTCTCGTTTTGATTGACAGAAACCTTAGGGGCTGCAGGAGGTACGGCCGAGTGCCGGCCCCCCTGGGGCTTTTTTCTCACGTGGCTTCCGGCCCGTTCTTCTTCTTTTTTTAAAAAAAAAAATGTATTTCTTTATTGATTTCAGAGAGGAAGGGGGTGGAGAGAGAGAGAGAGAGAGAGAGAGAGAGAGAGAGAGAGAGAGAAAGAGAGAGAAACATCAATGATGAGAATCATTGATCGGCTTCCTCCAGCATGTCCCCTACTGGGGATCGAGCCCGCAACCCGGGCATGTGCCCTTGAGCGGAATCGAACCTGGGACCCTTCAGTCCACAGGCCAACGCTCTATCCACTGACCCAAACCAGCCAGGGCCCCGGCCCGATCTTCTTGCCGGCCCGTTTCTGGACCGCCTCGCTCCTCCTTCCGCGCCCCTGACCCGCCTGTCTTCAGGTCCACCTGCGTCCCACCCCACCCGGCAGTCTTCACACACACCGAGGACAGTTCCGGAGTCCCCGCCCCCACTGTGCACTTGGGCTTGACCCGTCCCCTCGTGGGGACCCCATGGCAAGGCCTGCTCTTCCTCCCGCCTCCCCACTGCGCAGCTGGATGCCACTCGGGCCTCGGGAGGGAGGCTGAATTGGGAAGGGGCTGCATGGTGCCCGGCCTCGCCCTTTGCCCAGTGGGAGAACCACCCAGGGAGCAGGCCCAGGAGGCAGAGCAATGGACTCTCTCCTTGGCTAAGCAGTCGCATGGGCTCCCAGTTTATAGACAAAAATGAGACTGTGTGCTGAGTGTCTCCAAGCCCTGAAATGGAAAAACCGCTCTGAATCCCAAATTCCTGACGGCTCCCTTTGAAAGAGGCTCCCCATTGCCCCCACCTGGCGCCAGGTGGCACACTGTTTGTGAGGCCAGGCACCTGGCACAGGGTAGGCTCTGGCAGCCAGGTGGGGGCTGCCTGCGGCCCGGTGACAACTCAGCCACGTTCACTGAGGGGCGGCGTCTTGGTGCCTGGCCTGGGCACAGCCCTTGTGGCAGGGCTCTGCACTGGGCACGTCAGGGGTGAGGCCGACATGGACCCTGCCCATAGTGGTCCCGGTGGGGTGCAAAGGTCAGGATGGTCAGCAAGTCAAGCAGCATACAGACATGAGCGAGCCTTCCTGGGAGGACACGGCTGATGGTGGGTCTGGAGCCACCGCTCCCATCACCCTCACATCTCTCATGGCACCTGAGGGACAGGTGAAGGGCTGGGCTATACTAGAATCTTGGGGAATGTGGAATCTGGATCCTTCTCGGACCCAGGATTCTAATACACACACACTCTCACACTCCCGCTCCATGGACTCTAAGGCCTGTGAGTGCAGAGCAGGAGCGATGCTCCGGAGCCAGGCCTGCACACACAGATGTGCAGGATGTGGGGGGTGGAGAAGTGAGCCCCGAGGTCCGGAGGCCTGGGGTCAGCTTGGCAGCACCTGCCCACACAGTCTCACCCTGAGAGCATCTACAGCGTTTCATTCATCAACTGCTGACACCCTCGCCATGGGGGCTGCAGGGGGAGAGGGCTGAAGGGGCCTTTTCCCAGGGACCCCCGCCCCCCCCCCACCCCGAGGTGCCCGTGGAGCAGGCAGAGTCCCACATGCCGCCTCTCCCCCAGCCCCAGTTGATGGATTCGGAATCCCCAGGGCTGCAGCTTAGATCCGCGTCTCCAAGCGAGGACGGTTCCTGACTGGGGGCTGAGGCCCGAGTGGGTCAGGGCTGTCTCCACCGGCACCTGGAGGATACGGAGCGGAGGCAGAGAGACTGCTGGGCCCGACCTGGAGACCCCCCAGCCAGATGAGCTGCCTCACCCCCAGGCTCCTGCTAGGCCCAGTGAGGGTGCTGCCTCGACAAAGACCGGGGAGATGGTCTCCCCGCACCCTCAGTCGGTGAGCGCTGTGGGGGTGCGGGGTCCGGTTCACCTTGGTATCAGGCTCCGACCGTGCCCCAAGGTGGATGATTTGAGGCTCGGGTCCTCCTGGCCACATCCTGTCCGCCCGCTTCCACGTCGCACCGTAATTCCTCAGGCTCAGGACCCGCCTAACTCACCCTTCTCTCCCTCGGGCCCAGTGGGGTTTGACATGTTGAATGTGCTCAATAAATGTCTGTTCGTCTGATGTAATCAAATCGCTGGACTGAGGCCGCAAAGGGCCTGGCGGCTGTGTGCCCCTCGCCTTGGGCCCAGCCGGCAGGGATGGAGGGAGGCCTGGCCTATCATCGAAGACCCGACACCTCCCCCGGCGAAGGAGATATTGATTCTGCTGTTTGTTTTGCAAGGAAGCTGCCCCCACGGGGACAGTCAGATCCAGTGCAAGTGAAATGGAAACTGAAGGCGGCGGCGCTCTTACAGCCGGGCTATTAATAGGGCGGCCGGGTGTGTCGTGGGGGGGGGGGGGGGGCGGGGGGCGGGGAGGGCAACGTGGGGCCGCCCTGGAGCGTGGGCCTTGGGGTCACTCTGGAATCCCACCTCCCTCCCACCTCTGCTCAGCTCCCCTTCGCCCTGCTGCAGCCAGAGCTGGAAATGCCGCAGTGTCAGCCCAGGTCGCCTTTCAAGTGGGAGCCAAGTCCAGCAGCCTTGGCCAGGACTCCAGCGAAGAGGTCCCAACGCTCTGCTGGACGCAGCCCGGGGTTGGGACCGGAGGCACCTGGGAGCCAGCCTTTCCCTCTGCTTCAGGGGGAAACTGGAGTGGAGCAGAGCAGGGCCAGCCCAGCAGCCATGTGGGTGCCACACAGTCCACACGCTAAATCCCGGACCCCCACTCCCCAGGACGGGTCTCCGAGGAGCCTGCCCAGATACTGGGGCTTGGAGGTCTTAGAAAGGGGTGCTGGTGTCCGGTGTGCAGGGCGGAGGAAGCTGCCACGCGCGGCACCAGCTGTGCATGGAGCCTCGGTGGACTTCCGTCCCGGGCCCTGCCACGTTGCGATAACTGACGAGGGAATGCAGCGGGCATCCTGTCTGAAGGAGGCTCCTGTCTGAAGGAGGCTACCTAAACACCAGGAAGTGGAGCGGCTAGCAGAGCCGGAGGCACAGTGTTTAAACCCTGTGTTCAGGTACAAACAGAGGCCTAGGGAGAGAAGGGACCTGTCCTAGGTCACTCAGCATCGATGGCAGAGCTGACTGGATAGCCTGGCCTCCTGGTTCCCGGCCCCACCGCACCCCCACCCACCCCCCGCCTCTTGTTGCCTTTTCTGATAGATTTCTCTTGTACTTTACCTGCTCAGGTACCAGCGAGGGATGCAGCCTTGAAGGAGGCTGACATTCTGGAGTTTTCTGTGTCTCCCCAAGCAGTGGTCTCACCTGGTTTTCCTCAAAGGCCCTGGGCTGGGCCGGCTCTCCGGCCTGCTGTTTGTTTGTTCAGGCTTTGGCCCAGATGTTTTGTCCATTTCACACTCCCCGTCCAGCTCTCCGCAGATCAGATTATTTCCTGTAGGCTTGGGGCTTTATTTTTTGCATCTGCCCCTGCCAAAGTATGTGGGTTGATGTTCAAGACCTTAAAACTCAGGGAGCCTTCAGAGCAATAAATTCCATCCAGACTCCAGGCGTCCTGCCCAGACTCTGCCTTCCTCTCCAGACCTACATGAGGCCCACGGGTGGCCAAGCCCGTGCTGCTCTTACCACCCACCGGGTGCAGGAGGCTGCCTCTCACTCCCTGGACTGTCGGGGAGCATCGCAAGTTCAGCCCACCTGGAACTGGGGGTCCCAAGCAGCGCTTCTAGGACCCGAAGCCTTCAGCTCCCAGACCCAGCGCGAGGCTAGGAGGGTCAGCAGTGAACCAGGGCATCCTTTATCCATGGAGGTTGGGGTAGGGCCAGCCAGAGAGCAGTGATGTATTCATTCATCACTCAATCATTGAAGGTTTATTTAGCACCTACTGTGTGCCTAATCAAACCGCACATCCCTGTTTTTATGGTGCTTACGTGCTAATGGATGGAGACACAATAAAATAAATAAGGGACTGTCATATGGTGAACAGTGCTCCAGAGAAGTGAAGCAGAGAAGGAAGTCAGAGATGCAGGTGGGAGGCGGGGTTCGCTGCGAGGTTAAAGGCCTGTGTAGATGACACCTGACCGGAGACCTGGAGAGAGTCGGGGGCAGCCACGTGCACTGGAGGCAGAGGGAGGAGAAGGTGGGAAGGCCTGAGGGAGGCGTGTGCCTGGCCGGTGCCCCAGGACATTGGAACTGGATCCCTCGGGCTGAGGCGGGCATGGGCAGAGCTGGGGCACAGTCCAGAGGCTCCCACAACCCCTCTGATCACAGGCCAGTCCTCCTCCTGGGCTCCCAGTCCATACAACCAGCTGCTTCCTGGGCAAAGCCCTGGGTGCCCCCGGCACCTCCGCTCACCTCACGTAGCCCTTCACCTCTCAGCCTCCTGCTGGGTTTCCTGACCCGATCCCCACTCCAGCCCGGGTGTGCAACCTTGCCTCCCCGCCCCCTGACCTCCCACAGCTGGTGGCTGGTCACCATCCTCCCCGCCTCTCCTTCCCGTGGCCACAGTGCAAGGTCCTCAGCCGACTCCCCTGGGGCATTGCAGGGCAGGGGAGCCACCCAGAGAGGCGCCCAGGTCCACGTGGCGGCAGGCGTGAGGCCTCCTGGGGATCACAGAGCTCTTTCCGGCCCCGCCAGGCCGGCGGCAGCGGGTTTGCCCCGGGGTCAGCCTGCTTTGAGGTCCCCTAGGACTTTGAGCAGAAGTTATCAGTCTCCTTTGCAGAGTGGACATGTGCAGTGTGGTTTGGTCTTTGAGTCCATCGTGGAGTCACAGAAATTAGCAAGCAGGAGGAAAAGGGGGTCCCGGGTGCCCTGGCCAGGGTCCCTGTGGGAGAGGGGCTCCCCACACTCTGGGAGCACTTGGCAGAGAGCGTCTGTCACCCACGGGGAGAGAGGACATCTCAGTCATCAGGGCACCCGTCGGGTGGTCTGTTGACAGGTCCGTGATTTCTAATGTCTGCGATTCAAAGGAGGCGAAAATCAGTCATCTCCCCAGTGTTTGGTTACCAATCCGGGTGGCTGGCACCATGCAGTCGCTGAAGGTCTGGGCTGGGATGTCTCCCCTGCTTTTCTACCTGGAAAGGGGTGCGTTGTCCCAGATAGTGAATGGACGAGAGCTGCAGGCCTCTCTCTCTTCCTGGGGGCCTGTCTCCCCAGGATGCTGATGACCCTAGAGTCTGTGGGTCCCTCTTTCCCATGGGGCGCCCCCCCACACACACACTCCTCCGGGGCAGTGGTGAGGGATGGGAAGGCATTGGACCCCTCAGCGGACGTGGGGTCAGGACGGGGGGTTCAGGGAGCCTGCCCCCATCTGCTGATTCTTCGGCACCTAAAACCCGGACTCTGAAACCCCGTGTCTACACCTAGGAAAGGCCTCCCTTGCCGCTCCCCTTTCGGTATCTCCGCGTGCAGCAGCTCGGAAGGAATGAATTGATTCTAAGGGAGACCCTTGGAAGCGTGGAGTGAGAGAAGTCAGGGGTGCACTTGCGGCCAGGAGTTTCTGCCTGGGGTTTCCTGGGCTGGCCTTCGGGGAGCTGCCGGCTCCATGGAGCAGGCACGATCCGGGTACAGCGGGCGCCGGGCTGTGGGGGGCAGGGTGCTCCATCACCATCTGGAACTGATTGGCGTTTTCCTGAAACCAGAGGCCGCCGCAGGCTTCCTGCCCGGCTTCTGCGGGCCCTGGAATGGTTCCACCTGCACCCAGGGCCAGGGACATCTCATTCCGGGGATGATGAGTGTCCCAGACCCTGGAGCGCCCGCCCCCTGCCAGCACCAGCCCCGCTTCTGGTCGGCCTCTTTCCATTCTTTCCATCGTGCTTCTGTAACCGCGTTACAATCGCCGCCGCCGGAGTTTCAGGGGTCCGTCCCTCTCTCCCGCACTCCGGCCTCCCCTGGTTTCAGCCTCCAGGACTGAAATGCTCTCTCCCTGTCTCCATGAGGAATTGGTGAGGACAGAAAAGAGGCAGGAAATTAATGTCCCAGCCTCCAGGCTCCACCGGCATTAGATGGAATTAAAGCAGAATAATGAGTCGATGCACACACAGCTCTGTTGTTCTTTCATTTTCCTTTCAACATGCACGCCGTGAACGCTTCCCCCGTCCCGCACCGTCTTGGGCTGGGAGCGCCCTGAATGAATTTACATACCAAATGGGTTTTAATTTTATATTTTCCCTTAAGGTCAGGACATTTATTTATTATCATTATTTATTACTGAAGCACGAATGGTTTTAATTATTTTGGTGTTCCTCCCACAAAGCAGGATCGCTGCTAGCGCCAGAGCGCTTTCCGTTTCCGCTCACATAAATAATATAGTTTTTAATTTTATGAAGATTTAGTATTCGTCTGCTTTGTAAATTAAAGTCATCGCTTACCGCAACAGAGACAGAGTGCGCGGGACATCCTGGTGGACTGCCTCCGCGTCTCCTCTGGGGATCGCTCTCCCAGCGTGCGTGGATCGCCTCAGCGGGTGCCCGCAAGGGGGCCGTGCCTGCCGGCCGGGAGGGAGGAAGGCAGGGGAGAGAACTGAACCCCTTCGGCCATGAGCTCTCCCTTGCTTCTCCACAGATTACCCCATGTGTTCCCCACAAAATCCCTTATCACCAGCGTGTGGGTCTCTCCTCTACCGATAAGAAAGCTGAGGTCCCTGCATGATAATGAACTTGCCGGAGACCTCGCAAATGCAAGGGACAGGTGCAGATCCAAGAAGGTATGACTCCAGGGCCCACCCCTTCCCCTCCTCCCTCCGAGCCCTCTCTGTGCCAGACGTCAGTCCCCGGGCCTGGGTGGAGTCAGGTGGAGGCCCTGGCCAGCCTGGCTGGGAGCAGAAACAGCAGGAGGGGTGGAGGGCAGCGGCCACCGGCCAGGCCGTGGGCGTGACTGTGTGTTTGTGGGTGGACGGAAAAGCATCCTGATTGTCTGGGGGGCAGAGGCCCTCCGTGGTGCCTCAGGGCAGTATCCCCAGTATACAGCCAGGAAATTCATTCCGGCTCCCCTCCATAACCAGGGTTCCTGTCTGTAACTCGCCGCCACCCCCCCCCCCCCCCCGCCTCTCCGAGGCCCTCCCGCCCGCCCTGGCCTGGCCTCCCCCTCTGAAGCACCCCCAGAAGGCAGCGTGTTCACACCGTTCCATGGAACAGGTCCACTTTGCTGCCAGTGTAGCCTCTGGAATGAGCAGGCTGTTTGGGGTTGCCATGGAGAAGCTGGGCCCTTTGGTGGTTGGAGCTGTGCGGTGGCAATTGAAGGCCCTCGCCCGCCAGCCAGGGCAGCAGCCTCACACCCTGGTGCCCTCCCTGGGCTGCGGATCCCCTTCCCTCGGACCTCCTCTGGCAGCCGCACCCCCGCCCCTGAGGGCTATTAGCCGGTTACAAAAGGTGTGAAATGGAAGTGACTTCATGCTGCAGGTGCTTTCTGAGTTCCCCTCCAGGCTCCTGCTCAGTCAGCCCCTGGGAGGGCTCCCTCTCCACGCAGAGGCCTCCGTGCCCCGGCGGCTGCGTCCCCGGGGAGAGAGGCGGGAGCCCGCTTCACCGCCAGGCTCAGGTCAGCGCAGCACAGAGAGGCTCGGACACGCGCTCGCCGTGGTGAATCCGAAGCCGGCCACCCTCTCTCCATGCGCACCACGTGGCTTAAATTTAAGCGGAAAATAGAGCTCACACCGAGTCATCCTTCTCCATAACGGAAGATGGGATTGTGTTCGCGGGAATCGGCGTGTTAGGGGATGTCCCCTGCCAGAGCGGGGATGTACCTCTTTAGCGTCTCTTTAATCCCTCTCCTGCGAGCCTCGCCCGCTACATGGGGGAGCCGGAAGACGCCGAAGCCAGGCAGAGTGTCTCTCCCCGGGAATGATGAAGTTCTTTCCTCCACCTCAGACACAGGCTCCCCCGGGAGGGGGGCATAAATAAATAACAGCTTCCTGGGGTGTACTTTGCCCATTTTTCAGATTTTCTTACTCGTGGCACTAGCTTAAGTGGCACTACTGGACGGGTACCAGCCAGAGAGGGGCCTGGGGACGCAGGGCGTCTCAGGGCTGCGTTCATAAGCAAATAGTTAATGGCGAAGTCTCTTCCCACTGAAAAGGGAGAGGAAATCGCTTTCAGAGCCAGATCTCTTGCTGCTTTATCCAGGGGGCTCCCCAACGGCCAGAGCCGTGCATTCGAAAGACGTTTTCAGCTTCCTTTCAAAAGGTGGGAGTGGGCGCTTGTTGGCCAGGTACCCTGTCTCCCGGAGGAGATTGAACCTGGCCATGGAGGGGCCGCCGGAGGTCACAGAGGGAAGAGGCGTGCCTCCTGCTCTGGGGTCAGAAAGAGGTTCTATGTGCTCAGAGTCACGCCGTCTGCTGAGTGTCCACGTGGGCCCCGGCCTCTGATGGGAATATTGTTTCGTCTGCTCAGCCCCCCGCCTGCCCTCCAGGACCCTCGGTCTGGCCGCAGAGGCAGAGCTAGGCAAGGGGAAAGGGAACAAGACAACTTCTGGTGTCAACAGGTGTGGCCGCCTCCTGCAGAGGCTGGGCGGGCGAGTGTAGGTGGAGGACAGACTGGGACGGTGAGAAGCACCAGCTGGGACAGACGGTACCCAGCAGAGCACGGTACCTGGCAGAGCACGGGAGAAGGAGGCTGCGTGAGGGACGGGAGGAAGCAGGGGCCCGGGGACTGGATGAGACTTTGGGCTTTGGAAGCGGCGCCTGGGGAAGCAGTTCCAAAACCGAGACCCAAAGCCCCGGCCCTCTGCCAGACTCTGCTGCAAACTTGCAAACTCGCTGTGTCCCGTCACCGTCTCTAACACCGGCGTCTGTGAGGCCGCCCCTGGGGCTGGCGTTCTGTCAGTCTGGAAGGGGACGTGGGAGCCCTAGTGGTTCTTCTAAAGCAGCGGTTCTCCACCTTCTGGCCCTTTAAATAGAGTTCCTCCTGTTGTGACCCAACCATACAATTCTTTTCGTTGCTACTTCATCACTGTCATGTTGCTACTGTTATGAATCGTCATGTAAATATCTGATATGCAGGATGGTCTGAGGCGACCCCTGTGAAAGGGTCGTTCGACCACCAAAGGGGTCGCGACCCACAGGTTGAGAACCGCTGTTCTAAAGAGAAGGGGCGAGGAGTCCCTGGAGGTGCATCTTCCAGGTCCTCCCCCATCCTGCCTGCGGAGCCCCGGGACCTCACGCTAAGGTGACTGCGTCACTGCTGGGCCTGCTGCCCGGAGTGAGGCCCCTTTCCAGCCTGGGAAGCCTTCGGTGGGGCAGGACTTGGAGGGACCAGAAAGTCAGCTGGCTGGCTCTCCGGGGCTGGGGGAAACCGTCCCGTCGCAGGGGCCCAGTGTCCAGGCTGAGCTCACCTGAGGTCGGACTGATGATTGACGTCTGTTGAATCTTTACTGCCTTCCAGGCACGAGTGAGTGCCATGCATACATTTTTGTATCAAATCCTGTAGCACAGGGACTATCCCCATTGTAAGATGAGAACACTGAGACTTAGGGAAGTTCATTTGCCAAGACCATTTGTAAAACACGCTACCTTCCCAGGTTTTGACCTCAGGTTCATCTGACTCCACAACTCCGCAAGAGTTTAACATCCTTGTGTTTGCCTCAAGCAAACTGAAAGTTCAGGCGGCATTCCTTGTCCCTGCACATGCACGGACACACTCACACATCTGCTGTGCGCGGGCACACATAGCCCTGTCCTGGTCCCACCCACGTCCCCCTAGGCACAGCGCCCCCGGTGGCCACGGATGGCTGCGTGGGAGCTCTCGCTCCACAGTCACAGGGACAGCCGAGGGCCCCTCTCCAAGGGCAGATCACACATGCACAGCTCGGGGGGGTCTGCAGCAGAACACTCCCAGGGTGCCCTGGCGCCCCGCGCGGCAGGGGAAGGCTCCGCAGAGGCCTGGGCCATGGTGCATTTGCTCATGATGGAGAGCATTCATCGGGCCAGGTCCCCGGGCTGTCCTGCCGGCGCTGCATGGGGAGCCTGGTAGCTCAGAATGAACAGCATTGAAATTCAGCTTGAGGGCACAGAACTACAATGCCTGTGCCCACCAGCCAGATCATGGGGTGATCTTCTTCCCACCCCGAAGGCATGGGGAGGGCTGGGCGGGGGAAGCCAGGCTTGGCAGGGAGCCCCTTAGGAGCTGCCATTGCTCTGGCCAGCTTGCCGCAGGCCGGGTCCCAGGAAACCCCCACATTCCGATCGATCGGCATTCTTCTCTATTTAAGGAATGTTTATGACTTAAGCAGCTGCGCTGGGGAGGCAGGGGGAGCCAAGTAGAGAGTGTTAGAGGTCAGAGAACCGTGAGGAGGCACCATGCAGGATGGCCTGGCGCCGGTGACAAGGACGCCGGCTGAGCTGCCAGCTCGGGGCCCAAGGCCCAGGTGAGCCTCTGGCCTTGCCGAGTCCCTCAGCAAGTCTTGGTCTGGCCTCCTCGTCTCATAGCCCCGAATGGCTGGCTCACTGGCCGTCCTAGAGAACGTCAGGGCACTCTCCAACCAAGCAAGCCAGGCTCTTCGCATCAGAAATAACAGGAAAAGGTCTGGAAGGAAATGTCGGTTTCTTTAGCCACCTCTTCAATTGCCATCAACTGCCAAAGGGGTGACGTATCTTTAAATATTATTAAAATATATTATATGTTATAGAATATACCATACCCGCTCAGTATAGAACACATAAATTTTTGTATATTTACGTTCACGTGTGACATGTGCCTGTGTACGTGTAAATATGCACAAATACATATACCTATGTACTCTGGAAAAGGGAGAACACGAGGAATTCTAAATGCGTGTGCTGTGCTCACCCTTAGTTGTACCCATGGCTGCTTTTTTGTTTTGTTTTGCCCGCTAGCATTTTCGGTTGTGAGGTCCAGGAATGTGTGTGTTGCTCTCCATCACTGAAAAGCAAAGGGGGGATGAGCCCAGCCTCTTTGCACGGTGCCCCCAGGAGCCACGCTCCCCTCGTATGCTTCTTCCACGTGTCGGTGACATCGAGCTCCTCTGGGTTCGTTCAGCCTCGACTGCCCAGGTTTCCTCGTTCCACAGCCTCCCTCAGGGTGTCCCCAGAGGCCCGGCCCTCCCTCGCATCCTGCAGGGAACGTTCGCTGTGCCGTTTGAGGGGACCCCTCACATGAACCAGATGTGTGTGTCCTTATAGTTTAAGTGCGGGGCTAGGCTGGGAGTGAAGAGGGAATTTTCCCGCACGTGAGCTGGAACACGGCCCGAGCTGGAGGTTGGCGACACCAAAATAATTGGAGGTAAGAGCTGTGAGGCCATTAAGATAAACGTTTGACACAAAAAATGGGGGCCGGTTCATAAAAGGTTGCAGTGACACCAGGTCATAGTGACAGCTTTTCAACAACTGCATGAGCCTCCGAGGGAAGGAATCGGCATAATGAATTACGGGCCGTCTGAGCACACAGCACCTTTTTATGGGCATAGATCTAAGGGGAGGGTGGCGTTATTCAGCCTGGCCCATGTTGAATAGCATTATTGTTAAAACAGGAGAGGAGCCAAGTAAACGGACGGGCGGCTTAAACACTCAGCGGCGGCGGCAGAAGGGCCTGGGTCTTCCCGCCTGGGCACAGGGCACCTCCTCCTGCCGAACAAGTGCCTTTGTCCGCGGAGCCCGGCGCTGGCATCCACCTTCCCTGGGGAGGCCGCCTCGGCTCCTCGCAGCTCAGCTGTTTGCGCCGTCTGACCTTTGGATGAAATGGCCTCCATGGACGTGTGGATGAGACGCGTGCAGCCCTTCCGACCTTGGGTGTTCTCTGGGTGGGAGAACCCTGCAGGAAGAAGGGAGCTCGGGAAGGAGTGGGACCCGCCGGCTGGGAGATGGGAAAAGGCCTGACTCCCACCAAACCCTCTGATCAAGTTCTGGTCCCTGAAGCAGGGGGCGCCTTCCCTCAGCTACTATGTAATAATAATCTATATATATAAAGGGCTAATATGCATAGTGTCCCCTTGAGAATTCAACCAGACCAGGAGTCCGATCGCTCGCTATGACGTGCGCTGGCCACCAGGGGACAGCGTGGAACGAAGGAAGGCCCAGAGGCTCTGATCGCCAGCCAGGCCTAGGGACCCTACCCGTGCACAGATTTCGTGCACCGGGCCTCTAGTATATAATAATAGCAGCGACCAGGATAGCCATCAATCCTTGAGTGCCTACAGTGTCTCTGGTCCTGCACTGGGCACTCCTCGTCCTCTCATATAACCCGAGGGTGTAAGTGTTGTTATTCCCGTTTTGCAGATTAGAAAACGAAGGCTGAAGGAAGTTCATCTGCAGCTGGCTAATGTTCACACTGTTTGGAATGCAAATCTGGGTCTGTCTGAGCCCCCATCGGGGCCCCGGCCGCTGCACGTTCTGTAACCACGTGTGAGCATCCACACGCCGGAAACGGAACCTAGAGCATCGTCAGAATGGGGAAGGGCTTGCCGGGGGCCCTCTGGGGCTCAGCAAGGGGCGGTGCAAGATTGGGTCCGCCGCTGACATCCACACACGTTTTAAATGGGCTCCGCTGGGGAGGAAGGCGTCCTTCGTAGTAAAACGTCTGAGCCCGTGATTTCCTTCTGGGTGTGAGAATGTATATGAATCACTTGCTAATGGCAGTTAAATGAGATGAAGTCATTTATGTGGCTGTAAGGGAGCCAGTTTCCACACTGGCGCAGGCATATGTACTCGTGCCTCCACTGTCCGTGGGCTGCCACACCCGTGCTTGTGAATGAGGCCCTCTGGGGTCTTTGCCCTCAGATAAGGGCAGGCCCTGGAGGGACCCCCTCGGTCCCCAGGGAATTCAGGGCCAGGCCCAGGTCCCTGACAGCTGGGCTGTGTTTCCTTCCAGCTTCTCAGCTCTGGAACGAGAACCAGTTCCCTTAGCCAAGAGCATTGGCGTGTGGGGGGATATACTCGTAGCTCTGAGATGCCCAGTCAAAAAGGTGAGTCCCCCCCTCTGTCTTAGCTCTGGCTGCTATCGCAAAAATAATACAGACTGGGTCGTTTATAAAATACAGAATTCTATCTCCCACATTTCGGGGGGCTGGAAGTCTGAAATCAGGGTGCCCGCGTGGTGGGGTTCCAATGAGGGCCCTCTCCCAGCATGCAGACAGCTGACTTGTTGTTCTGTCCTCATGTGGCAGAAAGAGGGCTAGAAAGTTTTCCAGAGTCTCTCTTGTAAGGGCACTGATCCCATTCATAAGAATCCCACCCTCATGACCTGGTTGCTTCCCAAAGCGCCCCCCTCCTGACAGCATCACATGAGGAGCTAGGATTTGAACCTGTGAATTGGAGGGCGGTGCAGACATTCGGTCTACAACAACCTCCCCCCCAAATAGCGCATCCGTGGCAGCGGGTTCCCGGGGAGCCCACCGCCCTGGCTGAGGTGGTCTTGCCTGGTGACTTTTCTGTGTTGTCCAGGGGCTTCCCCCCATGACCTGTCCTAGCCTGTCATTGGCTAATGCCCGAACCTCTCACGGTCATGCTGGATGCACACCCGAGCCCGTCCGGTGTTGGGCACGTGCGGGGCTCACTTAACAGATACTGCTTCCATGTCACGCAGAGAAGAAAGCTCTCGGACCCTGGGTCCAGATGAAGGCAGGTGGCCAGGCTGAGGCAGGCGGAGGGAGAGGAGGCCAGTGGCCGTGGCAGCCACAGCCTTGGAGAGGCACACTCACCCAGGGGCAGGGGCAATGGAGAGGGCCCCTGAGTGTGGCCCTGGCCCTCCGGGGCCCCAGAGCCTTGCTAGGCCACGCCTAGTTTCTGCAGAATTTGGAGACACCCGGAGCGCAGGGCCTCCTCACCCTGATACACAGGGACAGCCTTGCCGGACACTCAGACATGACATCGTCCCTGTGTCTCCTGGAACATCCCCTGAGTCATCTGCCCCCCACCCCGCCCCAGGGCCTGTCCGGGGAGCCGTGTTGTGTTACCCTCTCTCCTTGGGCTTTTCTTAGTAACAGCGCTGGCTGGGCGGCTGCACAGAGGCTCCTGGAGACATTCTGTCCTGGGCGGCCACAGGCTGACCCTGAGTCAACGGGTGCACCCCACCCAGGGAACCTGCTTCTCATCCTGCCGGGCCGGGTGAGGTCAGAGGCGCACGGGGGTCAGGAAGGCCGGGCTGTGGTGTATAAGCTGGGGCCGGTCTCCCGGCCCAGGGGCAGCTCTGAGGGAAATGCTTGTTTAAACTCGTCTGCTCTCACCCGACTCCCCCTCTCCCGGCCCGTCTCCCATTCTTGGGCCAGAGGGAATGACCTGGAGGTGTGCGAGACTGGATCCCAGGTGCTACCCAGGCCTGGCTGCACCCCAATCGGCGCTGCACCCCATTGGCTCAGAGAGAGCAGGAAGCTGAGAGGGTTTGCCCAGTCTAGGCCAGCTGGGACTGGCCGGAAATACCAGACCCTCTGGTTTCTCAGGAAAAGGGGTCACAGCTGCTGCCAACTGGCAGATGAGACCCTGACTATGGAGAGAGTGGTGCCCTGCCTTGTGATGGCAATCTAGGGCGAGGTCAGGGTCAGAGCAGTGCTTCTCCTCAGGGCAGGTCAAGGTCAGGGCAAGTTGAGGGCGTGGGAAAGCAGGTCTGAGGTCAGAGGGAGCTGGGACAGCGGGGTGTGCCTGGCCTGTGAGGGTCCTGGTGTCCACTGCTCTGCTCACACGCCCGGGGGCCATTCAGGCCGGAAAAATAGCCAGAGGTGGACCTCAAACCACAGGTCCCCTCCCACCTCCACCCAACACTCCTGAAGCTTCCTGGGCTGAGCATTGAGGAATGGAGGGGTCGGGACAGGGTGTGTGCCCGGAAGAGGTCAGCCAGGCCCTGGGCTATTGGAGTCTCAGGTGGCCTGCAGCCAGCCCTGAGCTCTGAGTCTCAGCCCCAAAGTCAGGGTTCCAGAGCTGCAGGAGCCTCGAGCCCCCCACCCCCACCCCCACCCCCAGGCCTGGGGGAGAGTCTCCCCTGCTTGGCTTTTGAGAGAGGAAGCGGGAGGCAGTGTGCCCAGGGAGGCCTGCCCTGGTGCCGTCCAGGAAAGCGTAGGAACACATTTGAATCCACACCCATCTCCCCTCCCCCGGCCTGTCTCCCACCTGCCGGCCCCCAGGAGCAGCACTGACCGTGAGCCTGTGGGCTCATTATCAGAGGCCCCGGTGCAGCTGCATTCGGGGTCCACAGGGGAGCACAGGCTGAGCTCAGTGTAGGAACTGGTCGCCCAGAACTGTCCCCAACTCCTCCTGAGGGACTGTGCCTGGAGAGGGGGCCTGGCTTTGTTCCCGTGCCTGGTGGGCAGCCCTATTGTGGGTCTAGCCTGGGGCGCAGGGGCTGGGGCAGCCTCAGAGGGTTCCCGGTTCCCATCCAGCATGAGGCATCTGGACCCTGGACCGTGGGGCGGCTGGAGGTTCACTTCTCCTCCAGGAACTGAGGCGCTTGCTACAAGGCCTGCTGATAAGTGGTCCCTCTGGGACCAGGGTGTCACCGGAGGAAAGAATTGACAATGATGAAAGCGGCCGATTTCCTGGGAGACGGCGTCCCTTCCAGGCAGCAGCAGGAGCCTGGAGGTGGACGCTGAGAGCTTTTCTCTCTGGTTTTGACACTGAGCTTGCCCTGAGGACTTGGGCACTGAGCACTGGGTGCCCGTCTGCGAAACGGAAAGGCCAAGTCACTCGGGGTCATTTGAGTTCATCGTCTACACAGAAGAGCCAGCGCGGGCCTGAGAGCAGACAGGACAGCTTCAGAACGCGCACGGACGCTACCCCACCCCGAAGCTAGAGGACCCCCTTCTCGGTGCCTGTGTCCTTCCCCTCCTCGCCCACGCCGCCTCCGCTCTGCTCCTTGGCTGGCTGTTGGGCTCCATCCTGCCTTGGGCTTCCTGCCCTCACCCAGGGCCACGCCTCCCTGATGGTGAGGCAGGAAGGCCCTATGGGACCGTCAGCTGAGGGTCCGCCCTGCCTGTGGAAGCCAGATCTGGCCTGACCTTTCTCTCTAAGACCCTGGAGTCAGCCTTGACCACGTGGAGGAAGAGGCCCCGAGGGGTCCAGCCGGGTCCTCTGTGGTCCCTGGCCCCTGAGGGACTGCTGTCTTGTGAGGGGCACGTGGAGGAAGCCGCCCCTTCATCTTCTTTCCGTTTTGTTGAGATATGAATTTTGGTCGTGTCCTCAGAAAATGTAAATCCTTACTGATTAAATTGCCCAAGTAAATTGACATATAGCCTAGCTTCTGGCCCTGAGAGAAAGAGGAACAAGAATAAAAGCAGAAACGGTCGCCAGAGCCCTTCTTGTCATGCACTTCAGCACGGCGACCCTACCAGGTCTTCAGGACTGGGAAACCTTTGAGGGACAGGTTAGGGCCGGGGTCTACCTGTGAGTGTGTGTGTGTGTGTGTGTGTGTGTGTGTGTGTGTGTGTAAGGAGGGAAAGAGGAAGGATTGATTGCTTTCAGAACATTCTATTGATAATCAGGAGGTGGGATAAGTAGAGGCCATGCTTCAGCTGCAGAACTGGGCCTTGCACACAGTAGGTGCTCAGGAAGGCTGGCAGACTCTGCTGTGAGGTGCAGGGGTCTCTGTGACCTCATTTGTTCAGGGCCCCCTTGTACCTTAGACGCCAAAGGAGTGCAGGCCCAGAGGCTAGGTTAGGGCAGCGCCACTCTACAGTCCGGGGCTGGGGCCTCAGAGCGGGCCAGCCGGTTGCCCAGAGCACACAGGGAGGCAGGGATGGGCAGGGGGTTGAAAGGGGGTCCCCTTGCCGGCGACACCGGGAGGGATGAGTGGGATGAAGACATGATTGGGGGATTCAGGGGCCGCCAGAAAAGGAGATAGGAGACTACTAGTGATTCACTTTGGTTTTTTTAGTCTTGGACCAAACGGGATGCTTATTTTTAATTGAACATCTGAAATCAAATCATAACCCAAGTATACACCGACTTGGCGCCCATTCTATAAAGGGCCCTGAACGTGTTTCTTGTGGGAGCAAGACTCTGTGTAACTGCCGTGACCCGCTGTACCTGCTCGGTCAGTTTAGATTCTCGCTGGAATGGCCAGGATGGGAAGGGAGGAGCCGTGAGGCTGGGGCCTGGAGGTGTTCACACAAGCCGGTGCTATGGGTCCCCGCGGCCGGTATGAAGAGGGGGAAAGGAAATGCCCGGAAATACTCTGGAAGAGGTTACCCCGTACAGAAGGGTGTAGAACTGCATCTGCAAACACTAAGATGGGAGCGTGTGCTGGTGAAGCTTCAGTGTTTCATTTGGTCTGCTCCTGAACGCATCTCCAGCGTAGCGTCTGTGCAGGAGCTCATCACCCTGTGAGCTCCCCCGCCCAGCGCCCGGAATCACAGTTCAGTTTGGGGCGCATTCTTCTGAGCCTGGCTGGGGTCTCCTGGGGGGTGGGGGAGGCGGGGGTGCCTTTTCCTCTTTGCCTTATCTTCAGTGCCCGGCTGTCAGAGGAGCTCAGAAAATGTTTGTTGTTTTGTGTTGATTCAAAGTTAGAGCTATAATTCACAGAACACACACCCCACGCGCACTCGGGTAAATTCTCCGTTTAATTGAAATGCATTCACTTGGAGAAAGCAGTGCTGATGGGAAGCAGATAATGGAGGGCGGGTGGTTCCCTGGGTGCCACGGGCCCGAGGGGTGTGAATTACAGGACCCAGCACTGAGACACCAGCCTGTCGGGGGAGGCGCCGATGACTATCCGACGATCCGTGCTCGCACAGCACTCCGTGCAAACCCCACCTCATAGTAATTAAAAATTCTAAATCACGCCATTTTTTTTTCTGGAAATACTTTTATGCTCCGTTTTATTTATCACCATTAATAATAATGATCATGATAACAATAACAATAACACTACTGTGTGATTAAGTTGCAGATACGCAATTGGGGGGCGGGGGAATACGGGTTTTTAGTGAGCCTTGAGCTAACAACAGGAATAGAGTCATTTCAAGGAGTTTCCGGTGAGGGCTGGTTCCAGAAGATTCTTCGACTGGGAGTTCACCTGTTCCCCCTTGTCAGTCAGTCACTTGCTCATTTGACAAGTAGGTATTAGGTGTCTCGTGTATGGCAGGCCGTGTGCTGGGTGCTGGGGTGCGGTGGCAGCTGGGACAGCCCCCGCTCTCTAGGTCTGGGAGGTTACAGACGAAACGCGCCGCTCTCTGGAGCTTGCCTTCTAGGGAATGGGAAGACGACGGGAAAGTCCGTAGCGGGAATATCTAACATGTTAGATGGTAAGACGTGCTAGTGGGTTCCACGTTCACAGTGGTAGACTCAGGAATTCCGGCCAGTCCTCCTGCTCCCTGGAGCCTTGAAGGACGAGATAGTGAGGGACTCCCCAACCGGGCGTGGGGAAGGCCAGAGTCCCAGGGGCTGAGCCCAGCATCCTGGGCCGGTTCTCCCCTCGGACTGTGTGCCGGCTGAGGGCTGAGCAAGCCTTTGACCAGCCTGTGGGACCGGAGGACCAGCCTGGAGTCCTCAGGCTCCCGGGGGCCAGCGGAAGCCGAGGCCCTCCCACTAGCTTTGAGTTGGACTCTGACGGGCTGCACCCTGGCCCCTCAGCCTCCAACATCTCACTCTCCACTTGGTGACCCCAGATTGCTGTGCCCTCAGGTGCCCAGCAGAAGCAAATAGACAATCTTGGGAGGAAGATAACCTCACCCTAGGCCTCAATGGTTTTTAAAGTAATGTGCAAAGACAGAATCTGGCACATAGTAAAAAAAAAACAAAAATACAAGGAGATGACATGAGCAAACATCAGTAGAAATAACAAAAAAAATGGACACGGAGTCCCACGGGGCCCTGGGTACATTGGAGTTATCGGACACAAACTTCAACTCTACTTACCGTGACCAAGGCGTTAAAAGACAAAATTGGGGTTTTCGGCCGAGAACCATAAACGGTGCTTTTGAAAAGAACCAAAGGTAAGTAACACCGCAAGTGAAGAACGCGACAATGCATTTAACAGATGCAGCCAGAGAGAGGATTGTGAGCTAAAAGACTGGGTAGAAAATATATCCAACATTACGCACAGAGAGACAAGAGAAAAAATACCCAAACCAGGCGATAAGTGACATTGGGATTACACCCCAACGGGCAGGTTATGCTGCCCAGATTCCCACGGGCTCCCCCACAAATCCTCCACCCCGGGCAGCCCGGGAGCAGTCACCCTTTCCGACCCGGCTCCTATGGGGCAGAGCCCGAGACAAAATTCAAACCGGGCCTGGGTGCCTCTTTGTCCTCGGTTCTGTGGCGGGAAGGTTAGGGTGTTGTTAAAGCCTCGTGACTCTCATGTTACCGTAATGAGCCTTGCTTAACTCAGGAGGAAGGGGCAACATTGAAAGGAGGAGAAAGAACCTGGGGCAGTGAGCGTCAGCGAGAGAGATTGGCCGAGTACCTGAATATCGCCCTCAGCACACTCCCTGTTTCCCCGAATAAAGAAGACAGAGGTGCCTTCGGGCCTTTTTTAAATCAAGATTTTATTTAAAAGAAGCAAAGTTTCAATCACCAAGCAAACAGCTCACAAGGACGTTTTCTGGGAGCTTGAGAGTAATAACAGCTATCCTTTTGGAGGGTGGCAGGCCCTGGGCTGCGGGTCCGGCATCCGTCATTCTCGCCCACCCCATGGACGTTTTATAGATCAGGTGACAGGTTCGGAGATGTCCGGGGACCCTCCAAGGGCACAGAGTGTGAGAGGTGGTTCCGTGGTTCGTGCCAGGTCTGGGTGGCTCCGGCACTGTTCCCAGGGTGGCTTCGGACGCGCCCCACGCAGACCGAGGTGGGCAGCCGAAGGCCACGGGGAGCTTCCTAGGGCACCAGCTACAGCCTGAAGCTGTTCTGAATCCCAAAGCAAAGCGGGGACCACAGGGGGACCCCAAGTTTGGTTTCTGTTGCCCATTTCTGAGCTTTCTCTCTGGATGAGAGCTGTGACCATTCACAGCGTGTTTGCCCAGCCCCGTGGGAATCGTACGCTGGTGAAATAGAAATATCCTTGTGAACATATGAGCACACTCATTTACCGAAGGTAAAGGAAGCCTTTCACTGGTCTGGAAGGCTCCCATTTTTCCTTTTTCTGCCTTTCGTCTCCTCTTCTCCGCTCCCTTTGATTGCCCATAACATTAACCTTCAGAAGGAAACTGGGGTAAACAGCCTGGCAAGGCAAGCAGCTGACTTCCCGGCTGCACCTGCAGCAGCCCCTCGAGGGAGTCGGTGGCTGGGAGGTTTGGGTGGGCCTCACGCCCTCCCCACACCTGCCCCCTGTCTTTGGGGGGAAAGGGAGTTCCCTGTGGCCTTAGGTCGCTGTGAAGCTCGCATGCATAACCATTCATGGTGCTTTCCCTCCGTCCAGCTGGCTCCGCGGGCTCAGCCACAGCTCTGAGCTCGGGGCTCTGTGATGGGGGGTGGGGAAGGGGGGAAAATGAGTTCCATGCAGGATTGTTACTGCTGTAGAGACGTCGGTGTTATTTGCAGGGACGCTGTGCTGATAGGGGAAGGCTGTTTCTTGGCAAACACCTCCTTCAAGCACTGTGGCTCTTTCTCAGGTTATAGGAAAGGGCATTAGGCAAACACTTGGAAATTCAGCAGCGTCCTCCCCTGCGGGGGGATGGCGAGGGCAGGGGTGGGGGGAGAGGGGATGCTACGATGCCCGACAGCAGCAGCCACGCAGGATGCGCACTGGCTGCAGTGCTCTCCTGATCTGCCCTCGGGCGGGACAGTAACAGCAGCGGTAAAGGTTACAGCTCTTGCTGCGATGCATTGCCTCTTCAGAGTATTAGAGTGTCTGGATCTATGTTTTAGGAATCTGGAAACCGCCAGTGGAACATTGCTGATGTTGTGGGTAATGCATAAAGCAGCCCCTTGGGAAGCTGAGAGGGGAGAGGTACCCGGGGCGCAGGGAGCATGGGAGCCCCTGCCCGTTGCTGCTGGAGCAGTTAGGATGCAGCGAGGGGAGCACCACTGCAGGGGTGGGGGGGGTAGGGGGGGCAGGTGTGGCTGGGAGGTGGCGCAGTCTGTTCTATTTGCTGGGGGGCGGGGGAGAGGAATGGACAGGCCCTGCCTCTCATGGGAGTGGACGGTATTTATTCTGAAGGGAGAGCCAGAAGAAAGTTCCATCGTCATGGAAGGAATTTCAAGCCCTGCTTAGTATTTTATTGTTTTGGCTTTTTTTTTTTTTTTTTTTTGGTCCTGCCTGGACCTTCCCTACCTAGAGTACAGATTCGTATAAACAGGGGAAGTTATAGTAGACTAGAGGCCTGGTGCACGAATTCGTGCACCAGTGGGGTCCCTTGGCCTGGCCTACAGGATTGGGCCAAAACTGGCTCTCCAACATCCCCCGTGGAGTCCCGGATTGTGTGAGGGTGCAGGCCAGGCCGAGGGACCCCACTGGTGCACGATTGGGGCCGGAGAGGGACATGGGAGGTTGACCAGCTGGGGAGGGACTGCAGGAGGGCTCCAGAGCAGATCCAGCCCATCTCTCTCAGTCCTGATCGGCCGGACCCCAGCAGCAAGTAACCTACTGGTCAGAGCCTCTGCCCCCTGGTGGTCAGTGCACGTCATAATGACTGGTCAACTGGTTGACTGTCCTCTGGTGGTCAGTGCACATCATAGTGACTGGTCAACTGGTCGACTGTCTGCCCCCTGGTGGTCAGTGCAGGTCATAATGACTGGTTGACTGTCTGCCTCCTGGTGGTCAGTGCACATCATAGGGAGTGGTTGAGCAGCCTTAGCATATCATTAGCATATTACCCTTTGATTGGTTGAATGGACAACCAGACACTTAGCATATTGGGCATTTATTATATAGGATGGTGTGATGGTTAATTTTATGTGCCAACCTGACTAAGCCAAGGGGTGCCAGGCATGTGGTCAAGCCTTCGTCTGGGTGTGCCTGTGAGAGTGTTTATGGATGTGATTAATTTGATTCAGGGGAATGAATGTAGAAGATTGCCCTCCCCAGGGTGGGTGGGCATCACCTAATCAGTTGAAGACCTGAGTAGAACAGAAAGGCTGACCCTCCCACAAGTAAAAGGGAAACCCTCCTGCCTGTTTTGTGTGTGTTTTCCTGCCTTTGGACTTGCACTGAAACGTTGGCTCTTCTGGGGCCTGGAGCCTCCCATCTCTCAGGCTAGAGCATACACCATTGCAGCTCCAGTTTCCAGGCTGCCACCTGTAGGCAGGTCCTGGGACTTCTCCGCCTCCATAATCCTGGGGGCCAGTTCCTTATAATACATTCTTCCTATAGTTATGCATTCTCTTGGTCCTGTTTCTCTGGAGAACCCCGAGTGATATAGATGACATTAATAAGGCAGGGACGGAAATATTGAAATCTTACCTGAATTCCTAACCTGACCAGATCAGCTGTGTCCTCTGTGCGGAAAAAAAAAAGGCCCATGAGTCCCCAACGTGTTCAGAATGAGGCCAGTGGCTCAGAACGCTCTCTGGCCACACCTCTCAGCTGAGGAAATCAGAGGCTATGAGCCGTGTGGATGGAAACGGGAGAGAGTGGCATGAGGGACAGGGAAACGGGCATAGCCCTGGCCTCTCTCACCTGGTACCTCCTGGCGCCTCCACCCAGAACGCACCTTGGGAGAGCAAAGGACCCAGGCAGAGTTGGCCCGATACACAGGCCCAGCTCCCCGCCCCCCACTCCCAGCCTGGCCAGGGCCTCCAGTGGCAGGCCAGCCCCTGGCCCTGCTGAGCTCCTAGAAGTAAAACATTATCCGAGTGCTGCAGGCACTTATCCCTGTGCTGGGTTGGAGCAGCAGTCCCTCCCACACCCTCAGGGCTGCTTTGTGAGGACACAGAAACCCTCCGGCCATCTCTGGCCGCCATCCTCTCATAGCTGTGCCGTCCAGGTGGCCCTCTGCCACAGAGGGGTCCGGAATCCTTTGTAGTAGCACAGCCTCTGTGTCTACCCCGGTGATGGGTCCCTGGGGCTGGTGGGAGGGGCAGGGAGGGGTAGCAGGCACAGACCTTAGCCTGGAAACTGGGAGGAGCCGAGATTCCTGCCTCCAAGACTAGTTATTCCCTGGCGTCCACACCCAGTGGTCAGCCGTGGTCCTGAGAGTTGGTTGATGCGGTCTATCAGGGTGGGGGCTCCAGTTGGTACAGGCGCCGTAGCTCACCTAGGCACCATGACCAAGAATAAAAATAACCCAGGCTCGCCCTAGCCAGTTTGGCTCAGTGGATAGAGCATCGGCCTGCGGAGCAAAGTTTCCTGGGTTGGATTCAGGTCAAGGGCAGGCTCCTCCCCAGACTGGACCCTGGTCAGGGCTCGTGCAGGAGACAACCAATGGATGTGTTTCTCTCACATTGATATTTCTCTCTGTCTTTCCCTCTCTCTTCCACTCTCTCTAAAAATCAATGGAAAAATATCCTCGGGTGAGGATTACAAAATAATAATAATAAGTAAAAATAACCCTCGGCTCTGTCGCTCAGTGGTTAAGCACACGGGTTTTCTAATCAGATCCAGCTTCGTATCTCGACTCTACTTGGTTAGCTGTGTAGCGTTGAGCAGGTTAAGTAACCTCTCTGAGGCCCACCTCTGAACCTTGTTATAAGGAATAGATTCAATTGTACAGTAAAGAGTTTATCTCTGTACTTAATAGGGTTAGCACGTAATACAATCTTGTTATCATTTTCTGTTTAGACCATCAGCGTTTTTTTACCAGATATATCAATGCCCATAAGATGACACATAACTTCAGGGTCTTGGCAAGTAACAGCATTCTGTCCATGAAAATGGTATCAAAATGAGTCTGAGGGACCCACCGGAGTATTTTAAGTGGGGAAACCCCAAGAGAAGCCATATGAAGGGACCATTTCATTTGTACCCTCATTCATCCATTCAACAAACACTTTTTATGCCAACTGGGTTCCTGCCTGGACCCTTTAGTAACGTACAGGCTAGAGGCGAAAGCAGACCCAAGATCAGGCTCAGCCCCGAAGCCCATCACAGCCCAGAGAAGGAAGATACAGCCAGACTTGGGCATGGAGAGAGATCAGGGAAGGCTTCCTGGAGGAGGCAATGCCTATATTGAAGTTGAAGTTCCCGGTAGGCAAGCAAAGAGGTGGTGCAGAGCACTCCCGGGAGGACAGTAAACACAAAGGCAGAGAGACAAGAACCAGAATGGGTGGCTCCCCCGCCAGGAGAGGGCCGCCTCTCGATTCCAGGGGGCAGGTGCCAGCCAGAGCCCCTGGTCCTTGGTCCCCAGACCCAGTGACTGCCCTTCTGTTCACCCCCTGCAGGAAAGGAGGGAAAATGGGAATGAAAGGCTTAAAACAACAGGTCTGTGATTGTCCCCATAGCACGTGAGGCTCTGAGCCTAACAGGTCCCACGTGGGAGCTTCCCCGGGTGAGCTGAGCGCTAGGGCTAGCTCAGTCCTGGCCGGGCCAGTGGAGTATTTCAAATCACTAGGTGCTCTCAGAGGGGTCTTGGGCCTCAAGGTGACTGTAACCGCGCTGGTGGGCCAGCTGGGGGGACAGAGCGGGGAGCAGAGGGAGCAGCTCCGGGCGGGGGAGGGAGATTGGGAACCCAGCAGGGCACCACTGCCTGTGAGGTGCGGGCAGGACATCCACGTGGCGATGTCCAGCAGGCATCTGAATATGCGGGGCCCAGGTTTATGGGGGACAAAGAGCTGGCCGTCACGCAGTCATTAAGTCTGGAAGCATGAGCAGGACCCCGTCTGTGGTGGGAGAGGCAGGCGTGAGAAGCACACGATAGGATCCCGAGAAACACTTACAGGGAGGCAGCCACGCCACAGAGATGGGTGTACACACCGAGGCCAGCGGGTGCCACGGGTGGTGACCCTCCCAGGTGGCCGGATGCATGGGAAGCCAGCTGCCCAGCGTGGACAGCGTTCCGGGAGCAAGTGGGGCCTCGTGGAACCTGGCGCCCAGCTGGCTGCCCACGGCACACATTTCCACGGCCGGCACAGCTGAGACCTGCTGCTGTTTCCCAAGTGCCCGTTTCTCAGGGGAGTCCCAGAGGGGAGACGGGCCTTGTCCAGGTCCCACGGAGCCCGGGCCTCCAGGTCCCCATCCCCTGCCCTCCCCGGGAAGCTGGGAGGCCATGGCAGAGAGGAGGGAGAAACACCCGTGGTGTCTGGAGCGTCTGGGAGGGGCAGGGTGTGCCGGTCCCTGGTGCTAACAGGACAGACTCCTTCGGGTGGGGAAGTGGGCAGACTGCAAAGAATTGGAAAACGCTGACACCCCCCACCCCCACCCAGGAGAACAAGAAGGGAGGGACGTTAATATGTTTTAAAATAGGAGCTGCCAAAATAGTATGTAGCACTGTGGGAGTGCTTACCAGACAAGCTGCCTGATTCGAATTTGTGAGTAGCAGGCCCTGGCGGGGTGAGGGGGGAGGGAGGGATAAAATATATCCTCCTTCCCTTCGGCCCTGAGCTTCCTCAGCCTGCTTCTGCCTGACACTCATAACGAGCCCAGAATGACAGCACTCTGCGACGGTGCATGCACCCCTCCTGGTCCAGGGCCCTGGGACAGGGGCGCCCACCCCACACCCCAGAGGCCGGAGGCTCAGTCGAGTCCAGGGCACAGTGGAGGGAACCTGGTGTCACGTAAAGGGGGAGATTTGGGGAACACAGTGTGGACCAGCTGGTATCTCTTTGTACCCCTGAATGTGGCTGTGTGGAGGGCGCGTGTGGCTGTGTGGAGGGCGCGTGTGGCTGTGTGGAGGGCGCATGTGGCCGTGTGGAGGGCGCATGTGGCCGTGTGGAGGGCGCCTGTGGTGGCCCAGGCTGCCTGAGCACCTAGTGGCTCACAAACAAAGAACTGTACTGCTCTCAGCTCTGGAGGCTGCAAGGCCTGTCAGGTGCCAGCATGGCCGGGTCTGGTGAGAACCTGTCCCAGGCCACAGAGTGCGGCTTCTCCTCAGGGCCCTCACGTGGCAGAGGCGAGAGGGGACGCAGGGCACGATCCTTCCGTGACCTAATCACCTCCCCCAGGACCCGCCTCCTGAACCATCCATCACCCGGAGGCGAGGATTCACGTAAGGCCTCTGGGAGACAGACACACTGCGTCCATGGCAGGGGACGTCCAGTCCATGGCAGAGGAGGACAGTCGTGGCCACTGGCCTGCTGGGGAGAGCTTGTGTGTGTGAATGTGTCTCAGAGCAGGACATGGGGGGGAGGGGGAAGTCCCGTGTGCTAGCTGTGCAGCCGGCACTTTTGATACACAGCTGACGTACACACCTCACAGGCCCGGAAGGAGACTACAATTCCCACTGTGCAGGTGGGGACATTGAGGCTCAGAGACAGTAAATCCTTGCCTGGGACACTCTGGTAATGACTCAAGCCCCTCATTCTCAATGCCCTGCTGCTCTAACCCCCAAAGACACCCCTGTGCGCCCCATGCCCCTCCTCCTGGCGCTCCTGGCTCAGCCACCTCCCCCAGGAGGCTTTCCTGGGCCCACTCGGCTGGAGGAGGTGCTGCCCTCGGTCATGGCACTTGGTCTGTCTTGATGGCACCTGTTTCCTTGCCTGTCTCTCCACCAGCCTAATCTGTTAGAGGCGGAGCCCTTGTCCTGCTCAGACCACAAAGGATGGATGAAGGGTGGTCCCAGGCACAGTGCCTAGACCTGGGTGTCTGCCCCCAGACCCGCGGGCCCCCACACCCACAGAGGACTGTCCAAGCCTCCGTGCAGGAATTCCCCCACCGGAATGCCCCGCCCATCCTTCGGGCACAGCTCGCGGCCTGCCTCCTCGTGCCTGGGCGTGGCCGGCCCTGACCGAGGCACAGTGAGTGCCAGACAGGAGCAGCTCTCGGTGTGGGAAACAGTGAGACGGCGTCCACGCGTAGCCCCGGTGCGCCGGGCTAGCACTGAGCCCTCTGCACGGAGGAGTTGGTACCCCATGGTGCAGGTTCCGGCATCATCTCTGTGCGAGAGGTGAGGCCCGTTAGCTGCCCCAGCTCACCCCACTTGTCAGTATCAGGTCTTGCCTTTGAACCGGGCAGCCTGGCTCCCACCACTGCCCACAGGAAGAAATCCCTGCCCTCGGGCCCCGCACAGCAGCGAGGTTGCCAGGAAGGGGCTGGCCCCTGTGCCCTCCCTGGAGAGCTGGCAGCTGCCAGGTCCTGGGGGCCCACGCTCTGAGCTTGGAGCCCCTGTGCCCTCCCTGGAGAGCTGGCAGCTGCCAGGTCCTGGGGCCCCACGCTCTGAGCTTGGAGCCCCTGTGCCCCGCCCGTGCTGGCCCGGCTCCCCAGCGGGAGGGCAGGAGGGTGCGGAGCCTGCGCCCAGGGTACACAGCAGTGGCCGGGACGAGGCGCCATGGGGACAATATGTTTGGCTGCCCTCGCTGAGGGAGCGGCTCTGCTCTCTCCCTCCTGTGATTGTTACCATCTGTTTCCCTCCGCCGTGTTTGTTGATGTTTTCTTGTTTTAAAACTGAAATGAGTCAGATTGGAAGCGGGTTTAGGAAAAAGTGTCTGGGAGGGAAGCTCCCAGGGGCCACGGGGGACTGTTTCGGAGCCGCTGCAGGAAAAAAGCTTCTGTGGGACCGATGGGAGGGGCGGGGAAGGGGGGGGACATCGGCCAGCGCCTCCCGCCCTGTGGGGGCTGAAGCCCCCCGTGGCCCGAGCAGGCGGGGTTCTGTGTGTTGGGGGTGGGGGGTAGAGGGCACACGTGTGGGCTTGGTGCGTAGGTAGCCGAGTCCGTGCGTGGGCACACTTGTGCGCCTGTGTGAACATGTGTGTTGTCGGGGCCAGGCTGTAGGGCCTGGACGGTGCGTTCAGGGGAGAAGGGGGGAGACCACGGTCTAGGTTGGGAGGGTCCCCCACCTCTGCTCTCGGCGTATATTTGTGCCTCAGGTGGATGTGTAAATCCACCTGCCTGAGCGGTGTCGGTGCTGAGCCGAGGTGAAGGTGATGAGGGGCGGGCTGGTTTGGGGGTATGTATGGTCCCCGGAGGTGATGCTCACGGGGGCCCCTGGCAGTGCAGGTGAGCTGCCCGTGGCTGCCTGGACTCCCTCTCTGGGGCGCAGAGGACCCGGAATACTATATTGCCCTGCCTGCCCGCCTCCCCCCCAGAGCGAAGCTTCGGGTTTCTCTCCAGGGCCAGGAGGCTTCCCTGTCCTGCCAAGGCCACGGGGCAGGAACTGGCTTCCCGAGCCGACGACACGGAGGCCTTTCAGCTGCCGCTCTGCTGGGAATTTTGAGTCAGTGCCTCGGGCCTCCCCCTCTTCCTGTTCCCAAATGCCAGTCACCCTAGACTCTTGGCTCCTGGGTGTTGTTATTCAGGCCAAGGAAGGGGGCCCCGTGGCTGTGTCCCTGCCCCCCGGGTCTGCAAGCCCAACAGCTCTGCGACCTGGACCCCAGCGCAGACCCGGGCCCCCGAGCTCGCAGGCCTGGGCTTTGGTCTCGTGGCCACACTGCCAGGCTTCCCGTGGACGTGGCGAGGCAAGATCCAGCCCGCGACCCTCTTTTCTGTCCCCCCTTGATAATCACAGCCTGCGGGGGTTCTCTGGCCCTGGCGACCCAGAGGGAACTGATGTGGAGGCTGCCTGGGGCACGGCGTCCGCCTGGCATGGCTGGGCCCCCTCACAGGAGTAATTGCTGCCACTTGCTGAGCCGGCTCTGCCCGGCTTCTGTGCTGGGCCCTGACGCAGATGTTCACTCCCTGCTGAAATCGGTCTTCGGAAGAATTATCGTGCCGGTTTCATAGCCCAAGGAAAGCATGCCCAGAGGTGGTGCAGGACTCAAACCCAGACCTTCCGCCTGCCAGGCCAGAGCTCCAATGGTTAGGGGGGCGGAGGCCCTCCAGGACGCCGCGCTGTCGGCCCGATGGCGGGTGTGTGGCCACCAGGCCGGCTTGGTCTCCAGCAGAAGCTCCTGGGCACCTTTCACGGCGAGCGTCTCCTTCCTCACAAGCCACCTGGCGTGCGCTCAGCCTCTCCGCGCGAGGCCCGGCCTGCAGCTCACTCCCCTTCCTGGGACGCGTGGGAGCGAGCCAGGGAAACTTCTCGTGTCTGCATATTCAAGCGCTTTTATTAAGTGGAACGAGCTATTTCTGAACACGAGAGTGGCCAACAGCCTTAGAGGAAATTAAAATGAACCGTGACAATGGAAAATTGCACGGGGGCACGGCAGATTCTCCGGAGATAAATACAACAAGCCTTTCAACAGCATGCGGGGAAGACTCAGATCACGGAGATTATGTTGTGAGAGGGGGAAAGCAAAGCCTCGGAGAACGAGCGCTCAGGCTGGTGGGAGGGCCAGCCGAGTGCGCGTCAGGCCTGTGTGTCCCTCCGTAACACCCCCACCCCGGGGCCACTGTCCAGGAAGAGAAGTCTGTCCAGCTGTCCACCCAAGAGGGTTCCTGCCCCCTCCCACCGCCTCCTACAGATTTTACCACTTTCCCCTTCGCTCCTGGACCTCCAGGGAGTTTAGATAGAATCCGTCTGCCCCAGCAAGCTTCCCGAAGAGACAGCTGATGCTGAAAGCGGGCATTTCCTTAAAGAAAATCACTTCCACCCTGGCCGGATTGGCTCAGTGGATAGAGCGTCCGCCTGCGGACTGAAGGGTCCTGGGTTCGATTCTGGTCAAGGGCATATGCCCGGGTTGTGGACTCGATCCCCAGTAGGGGGCGTTCAGGAGGCAGCCGATCAATGAATCTCTCTCATCACTGATGTTTCTATCTCTCTCTCCCCCTCCCTTCCTCTCTGGAATCAATAATACATATATATAAATTTTTTTAAGAAAAAGGAAAATCACTTGACCCATCAATTCTGAAGGAAGGGAGCTGAGCTGGCCGTGGCCAGGGGACACCCCCCTCCATCAGGACCCTGCCTGGCCGCTCGGTAACCCATGACCAAAGCCCCAGCAGAGAGAGGGTGCGGGGAGCTGGGAGGATGTCAACGGAGACCCTCGTTGTGCGCTTCTGGAATGTTCCACCGCAGGCCCCACCAGTCCCGCCGAGCTCCTCTCTGAGACACACTGGGCGGCACTTACTTCGGGGAGCCTCGCAGTCCGGCAGTAAAACTGGTTTAGCTCCTCGTCTGAGGCCTGCCTCCCAGGGACATCTGTTTCTTTGTCCTCCCGACCTCGGGGCGACCCTGCCACAGTCCTCTCTCTGGTTAGGCCTCTAATGAGGTCGCTGAGCCGGCTGTGTCAGCACCTCCTTGCTGGGCGTGAGTGGAGCGCAGTCAACTTCCTCCGGCCCAGGCAGAGGCCTCACAACCCCTCGCTGCTCCCCTCGCAGAGCCTTTGGGGTGAAATGAGAGTCTCTGTGGAGGAGGGTGAGGAAGGGACCTGAGGGGTGCACAGTCCGCGGGGCCTCCACTCGGGGCCCTTTCCGGCTCTGGGTGAGCCCTGCACCCAAGGAAGCTTGGTTTGTCCTAGGGTTCCAGGGGGGTGGGGGGGCAGGCAGCCTTGAGGGGCAGAGGGGCCAGGCCGGCCCTGATGAGCCTGCTGGGGAGCCTCAGAAACGTGGCTTCAGTTCACCTTGGCCTCTGAGGGCCCTGCTGGGGCCTCACGGTCAGCCAAGCAGCACCTGGTCCCACCTGGTCCCACCTGGTCCCACCTGCCAGCTCGGGGCCTGCACAGCGGCCTCGTCCTCGGTGCGCCCTGAGGAGCTCAGACCCGCGGAGAGCAGAGGCGCCCCGAGTGGCCGTCGCCGTCGGATGTGTGTCTGCGGTCGGAGCTGACCCGGGGAGGGCAGGACAGGCGTGCCCCAGGCGTGCCCCAGGCTGGGAGGTCCGGGGCGGTCCCAGAGTCGCTGCCTGCAGGGCGGGCGTTGGGGAAAAGTCCCATCAAAGGCTGGGCCGGGCTGCTCTGGGCCGGCCTCCCTCCCCGCCCACTCAGGCAGCGGGACTGAGATGGCGGCTGCCTGGTCACAAAGGCCGAGGGCAGGGGCATGGGCAGGGCGGCGGGCTCTGAGCAAACCGGGCAGGGGACGGGCACACGGCTGTCGGAGACCCAGGAGGGCCCACTGAAGGGGGTCGATGAAAGGCGCACCCCCGCTCCGCACGCAGGTGCCCCTCGCCGTCCACCTCGCCGTCCATCGGGCCGCTCGTTCGCTCACATCACAGGCGGCCCCGCACCTCTCAGCAGAATGAAAGGGGGGCTGCTGGCGGGGGGGGGGGCGGGGGGGCTGGAGCCCGGGAAAGCGCCTCTTTCTCTTCAGAGCCTTTCATCTGTGGCGGGCTGCTTTTTCTAGGTGATCTTATTTCAAAGCCCCTTTGAAAATGGTGTGGGTTTTGTAACGGATGAAAAGTTCCTTGGAAATGGGACTAAGAAGTTTTCTGTTGAACGTTGTCAGAGGAAAGTTGAAAGCTTTGAGTTGAAGGTTCTGCCAGATTTATCCTTTCTTTTGTCCGCAAGGCCCATCCCCTGGGAGAGGTTCGGGGCCTGGACGGGGCGCGCGAGGCGGCGAGGGCGCGGCAAAAACCAGCCCCAGACGCCGTTGCTTTACATGCGCCGGGGGAGCCGTCTGTGCTGAACCTGGAGCAAAAACGTCTGCAAGGCGTAGACTTTGAAGCCGGATAACGGAAAAGCAAATATACTTGCCCAGTTCTCTAGAAAGCGGGGTCCTATCGAAGGCAATGGCTCCTGCACAGGTGCTTCGTATCAGAACAATAATTACCAACGGAGACAGGGCCCAAAGGGGCCGAGGAGGGCGAGGCGGGCCTGGCCGGAGCCCTGGGGCACGGCCACCTGGGAGAGCTGGCCGGAGAAGCCGGCGGGCAGCACCGCAGAGGGGGGCAGCCAGGACAGGCATCGTTGCGGAAACGGAAGGGAAGGAGTTTCAAGAAGGAAAAGGGAGGAGGCCAGTGTGACGGGTCCGAGGAAGAGGCTGGGAAGTGCGCCGGACTTGGCAGCAGGAGGTGACTGCTCATTGGGAGGGACGGTCTCTCGCCCGGGCTGGTTGGCTCCGTTGGTTGCAGTGACGCCCTGTGCACCAGAGGTCCTGGGCTCAATTCCTGGTCAGGGCACATGCCTAGGTTTTGGGTTTGATCTCCAGTTGGGGCGCATACGGGAGGCAACTGATCCATGTATCTCTCTCACATTGATGTTTCTCTCTCTCTCGCTCTCTCTCTCTCTCTCTCTCCCCCCCCCCTTACTCCTTCTCTAAAAAATAATAATAATAATTAAAAAATGATAAAGGGGATGGTCTCACTGAAGTGCTGGGGTGGGGAGAGGTGAAAGGTGAAAGGTGGGGAGCAGAATCCCAGGTGTCCTGAGCCCGGTGGAGGGGAATGACCATGGAAGGAGAGGAGGCAGGTGGGGGTGGAATGGCAGCTAAAGTGGAGAGGCAAGGATGTGTGGGTCCCATGGTGGAATGCCAAGGGAAGGGCTGATGGGGGGGGGGGGTGAGTAGAAGAGAGAGGGGACATGAAGGGTGGCCCCTCGGGGCACTGCCCACTTTGGAGAGGGGTGGAGGTGTCGGTCTGGGACACCGGGTCAGAGACTGAAGACTTGGAAAGGGCCAGCACACACTGGCAGGGGTTGGGGAACGTGTCAATGGCCCAGAGTCTAGGGGATCAGAGGGACTGGGGAGATGGTGGAAGCCCAGGGGATCCAGCTCCAGCGGGCACCTGAGAGGGGCACTGAGTGTCACCCAAGCAGGGCAGTGTGGACGTGACCTTGACGTGGCTACGCCTGTTTGGGGGCTGTCAGCCACAGTGGGGGTGGCCTGGGGACATTCTGGCCCTCCCAGAGCACCCCTGAGAGTCCTAGGACAGTAAAGGCCGTTGGCGTCTGAGTCTGGCACCCTCTAGCTGCGATGGCGCTTCTCCAGGCCTTACCGTAAAGTGGAGGCGTGAGCACAGAACTCAGGGGAGGAGATGGCATCCTGCCCTAGCCTGGCATGCAGCAGGTGCTCAGTAAATGGAGCTGTTAGGACGGCACAGGCCAGGCAGCCCCCCCTCCTCGGTGCTGCCGGCTCGTCGTGGCTGGAGCTTCTTGGTGCTTATGTGGCCCAGTGAGAGACAGGCAGGAAGTGGCCAGTCTCCACCTAAAGTACTTGCAGGTGACCCTTGGGGCAGGACACAGCCTCGGATGACAGGGCCAGGCTAGAGGCTGCCCGCCGGCCTCTGAAGTTCTCTCTCCCACCCAGCACGTGGCTGCCCTCATCTGCCCCTTGGCCCCCCTCCTTGCTCAGCTCCCTTACCCATCCCCACGTCACATCCTCCGTCCCCACCCCCCACCCCCCCGCCAGGCTCCCAACAGGGACACTTGCCCTCCTGACACATCATCAGATCCTGTCATGTGATTGGAATCTGAATATCTATTTAAGATGACAAGATTGAAATTAAAATTCAAATAAAGAATTACTTTTCTGTAAGTTGCTCCGAAGGCAGTGATTTAGCAGCAAATTGATAGAGAAAGGTAAGCACTGGTCCTTTAAACCATCATGCGGCTTCCGGCGTGCGAGCCAGAAGTGTCTCAATTTAACACATCATTGGTTAGTATTATTAGAAATTTCATCGGGCCCCGGAGCACATGATGGCGCTGATACAGAGGGGGGACCAAGGGCGCCGGCCGGGGACCCGGGGGCCAGAGAGGGCAGCCTCGTTAATGAGCGCCGAGGGGACCCCAGAGAGCCTCCCTCGGCCCTAAGCAGGGATTGACTGTGGTTATGCTCTTGTTTGCAGTTCAGTAGCGATCATGAAATGGGAATTGAGAGACTCATAAATGTCACTGCTCTTCCCCGAGGCCACAGATTTATAGCTTTGGTGCCTGTCAGGGTGTCCTTCTGACCCTGAGAAACCCAGGCTGGGAACAGGAGTCCGAGAAGACAGCGTGACTAAAGAGCCGGCGCCTGTGAGCCCGTGAGCGAAGCCCAGAGCTCTGTCCCCGTCCAGCCCCGCCAGCAGCTTCGGCTCTGAGGTCACCTCACTGAGGGCACAAATGGCCTGAGGGCTTGAATGTCAAGGCTGTCGTTCCCCAGAGCGAGGTCCATGGACCACCTGCACCGCCTGGTAGGCTTGTTAAAGGGCCACATTTTGGGGTTCCCCCACTCCAGACCTTCTGATTCAGAAGCACGGGGGGGTAGATCCAGAAACCTGCACTTTTAACATGCCCCCCCCCCCAGATCCTATGTGCACTAACGCTGGGGAACCCCTACAACTGACGTGGTCCATGCTGTATCTGCATGACCTTTAAGTCAGTGCTGTCACTGATAACCTGGCAGACCTAGAGAGCCAACAGTCTCGGTGTATAACCCATGAGCTGGACTCTGAAAACCCAGACACCAGCCTGGTCAGTGTGGCTCAGTGGTTGAGCATCGATCTATGAACTAGGAGGTCACTGTTCGATTTCCGGTCAGAGCATATGCCCTGGTTGCCGGCTCGATCCCTAGTGTGGGCGTGCAGGAGGCAGCCGATCAATGATTCTCTCTCGTCATTGATGTTTCTATCTCTCTCTCCCTCTCCCTTCCTCTCTGAAATCAATAATAAAAATATATTTTTCTTAAATAAATAAGTGAAAAACCCAGACACCAAAATAGCTCCTCCCCAAGCCTGAATTCCCCCCATTTCAATATCATTCCTTTACGTAAGAGTTGCCTTCCTGGGGCTCCCCTTTTGTAGTTGCAGGAACCCCGACAGATTCCCACGCACAGTCCCAACACACCAGCCTGAGTACGTTTTCTAAAACCTGGCGCCCGTCAGTCCGCACAGGGGCACCGACACCGTGAGGAACCTGGGCGCCTGGCAGTGGAGGGGACGCGGAAAGGGAGCGGCACGTCCACTCTGCAGGGAGAGGCCCCCCCCAGCTCCACTCAGTCCTGGAGCCGGCAGCCGCTGGGACGTGCTCCCCCAGGGCCCGGAGGGACCTCAGCAAATCCACTTCCGCTAGGAGCTGTGCGGGGACCTGCTCTGGCTGTTCTCAGAGGAGACCTGAGAACCTTCCAGGGTAAGAAGAGGGAAGTGACAGCACGCACCTCAGCTGCTGGCCCAGGACCCCAGAGCCTCCCCCGTCTGCGTGCTCCCTAATCTACATGCCTCCTCCACGGATCTCTGCGGGGCGTGGCCTCGGAGCTGCACCGGTTTCCTCGTGTTGCCCAGCTTCCAGACAGAACTCTCACCCAGTGTGTTTGAGCCGCCGGCACATGCCCGTGTTCTAGCTGCAAGGGAAGCTGGCAGAGCCTGTTCTCCGGCTTCCACCTCGAATCAGAGAAGATGCCAAAGGGCTCAGGCCGCACCAGCAGCCCTTTGTTAGAAGGGGCCCTCAGAATCCGGAGCTGGGGTGTGGGGGTGTCACACCAAAGCTCGTCTTTCCCAAATTAGATGGAAGTGACAGGGACAAAAATGAGGCTGCAGATCCGCCCCAGATCACCCATGGCTTCTCAGTTTTCATCCAAGGCCACCCCCTCCACCCCCCACCTAGCGGCATATGCCTGGGGAGAGACTGCGGTAGCTTCAGATTTAGCGTTTATGTAATCACATCCCCTGCTATAGTTATGCTGCCCCGTCCTCTGAGGAACACAAAGGGATACATGTAAAACATAGCGTTTATATGTCCAGAGCAACACAGGAAGGACTTTTGAACTTCTGCTATTTTGCAATATGCACAGTAGACTGTGTACCCCTCTGCTGTAAGTGCCTTTAAACAGCATTCTATAAAATCTTAGGAATGTGTGCCCAGACACTCTGGGAGGGCTTGGCTGGGACCCCCTGAGCTCCCGTGGTGTTGGCTAGAATCACTCAGTGGTATTCTGATCTCTGGTCTGAACTGGAGAGTCTGAGAGACCCAGGCACAGGCTGCGAGTCCCCTTGAAAGGCTCGGCCCAGAGCTGGCATAGTGTCACGGCATCGTGGTTCTGTTTCCTACGGTCCCTCTTCCAGCCTGTCATCCTCACGGGTCCTTGGTGTGGGTGTGTCCCATGCCACTGGTGTAAATTTCTCAGGGGTGAGAAGCAAGCCTTGACCATCACTGTGTCCGGTGCCCAGCAGTGGTTCTGGCCCACGTGAGCACGGAAGCATTGTCTGACCGATTCCACCACCGTGAGGGCTGGGGCACTCGGCTCCCTGGAGGGGAAGGGCTGTTACTGTGAAGGGGGGGGCTGGCTGTCCTCAGTGACACTCGGCCGAAGCAGGCCCTGCCAGCCCTGCCAGCACCACACGCGTGACAGCAGTGTGGGGGCTTGCAGGTTCATCGGCGGGGAGGGGTCGGTCACGGGTGCTGGCGCTGTTATTTCCCCCAGAGGAGGCCCACGCGAGCCCAGCTCTGTCAGGTGTGTAGGCTGGAAACACGCTAACTGTGCTGTCAGCCCGAATCCATCAGCCTTATTGGATCCTGCCTAGTTTGGGGGCCCAGCACCAACCCCGTCCATTCTGGAATCACTCCCTGCTGTCCAGGGTCTGTCGGTTCACTGTCTTCTGATCTTCTTGGCGACAGTGGAAGGAGCTGAGTTCTGGTTTCTGCAGAAGATGCCCCCGCCCCCCAGAGGCGGGCACCAACCCCGGCACCCAGTCGTCCACAATACCAGGCACACGAGCAGGGCAGAGGTTTGGGGCACCAGGACTCCGAGCAGCCTCCAGCAGCCTCTGGGGCAGTGGTGTTGGGGTCCCAGTACACAAGGCCCCCACAGTCCGGAAACCCCGTGTCCCCAATGAGGGGAACGCATTGCACCAGGTTGCCCAGGCACACCACGCGCTTCACCCCCCTGCTCGGTTGCTCACGTTATTTACTCCTCCTACGTGCACTCCCTGCATCGACACGTGTGCTGAACCTACAGGAAGGCATGTTCCTGCTGTTGGCCAGCACTGTAGCCCACAGACCCTGCTCTCATCCATTCGTTCCCTGGGCACCTGCACCAGGCCAAGCACCAGCTCTGCCGGGCACCGTGCCTGGTCCCTCCCTCATGGAGCTGGCCCGCCAGTGCAGGGTCAGCACAGCCCTGAGAGGCAGCGTGCCAGCTGCGGTCATCCTGAGCACAGGGCGTCGGAGCTGGAAGAAGCGAGACGCGTGAGGGCCCCCAGGAAGGCTCATCCCTCAAATCCCCCTGACCACCCGGACCCTGCTGGCCCGTAGGGCACCTCTGTGCAAAGTAGGAAATGGTGCTCCTCTGGGTGAACGCGTTAGAAAAAGCAGCCCCTCTGGACTGCAGCAGCTTCACGGGTGCACAGCCTGGTGAGCCCGTGACACTCTGTGGGAGGGAACGTGGCTCTGCGCCCCCAGCGGTGTCAGCCCCTCGCCCCCGTGGCCAGGCATCTCTGCAAAGTGCCCCACCTTCCCCCCCCTCCCCCCGCCCCCCCCGCCACAGGCCCCGATGCAGCCCTGTGGGCAGCGTGTAACCGGCTCTCCCCGAGCTGGTAGAGCGTGAGCCAGGCGCCCTGGGAGACTTCCTCCAGGAGGAGGTTCCCCAGCACCCGCCCCCCACCCACCCCCACCCCCACAGCGGGCGCCTGGGCCCGAGCAGCCGCCTCAGAGGCCCATCCATTAGGATCAGGGTCCTTAGTGTCTTCAGTCGCTGGAAGAAGCAGGATGCTGTCAGCTACCGTAAGAATGTGACCTTTGAAAATTTACAAGAGCTCGGGTTTAAAAGCTGCTGCGTTAATGATGCATCCCATTAGCATCTCATTAAAGGGAAGCAGAGAGGATCCTGCTCAGGCTGGATGGTGGGCGGATAGGGCCTCTTCGTGGTGCCAGGCAGGAGGGCTGTCCTCGTCACCTCTGTCTGCCAGTGCCATCATGTCACCGGAGCAGAGCACGGCCAGGGCCGCGGGGAAAAGGCCAAGTGTCCGGCGGCTTCACTGATGTCCCGGATGGACAAGGGCAGTGGCAGGGGGTCAGGGAGGCTCTCCCAGCCCTGCTCCCCCACTCCACCTCCCCCCCCCCGCACCCCCCTCCGCGTGCCCCGAGCTGTTGTCCTGGTTGTTTCTGTGGCATTCTCACAGAAGGCAGGGCAGCCCCCTGGCGCGCAGTGGAATCCAGAAGCCTGGCATTTGGGCTGGGGAGCCTTTGGTGACTCTCGGACCTCTGAACTCCGGACCATGGGGGAGGCTTAGAGCCGGAGCTTCGGACCCACACAGTCCCCCAGGGCCTTCAGAACCGGGACCACACGTTTCCTTGGACCGGGGCCTTTTGCAGGAGGAGGGGCCCCGGTCAGGCGGAGCGGCCTCATCGCCGGGCGTCCCTCTCCCACCTGGGTGCCCGGGCCTCGGCACACCGCACACCCATGTCCGTGTTTTTCCTGCAGGGAGTAGAGGACGGGATGTTCATGTCACTCTTTTAATAAAACAAAACTCCTGAGCTGCAAGTTGCTCCTAGCCTCAGAAGCTGCTGGCGCCGGCGAGAATGCAAGTGGCCCTGTTTATCTCTCCTGAAGCAAAAAGGGAATCTGTGCTTCTCACAGCAGAACACAGTTCTTGTACGGGAGAACTTGCTTGTAGTGTTCATGAAGGACATAGCCGGACAGCAAACCAGTTGTCACCACACCCAGTCACCCCCTGCACCCCAGCTTCCTTCTGGCGTCTAAGTCCCCACGGTTTGCATAGGTGCCGAGTGCTCCCTCTGCTGGGCCTGGTGTCCCCGTGCCTTGGGCAGGACTGGGCACAGGACAGGGGCCCAGTTCTGTGAAACAAACCAACTAACCAACAAAGGCACAAGCGACTGAGCTGGCAGGAGTGTTTTGGAACCCACGTCAGGGCAAACAGTGCAACTCCTGAAGTTGAAGAGCTCAGAATCCGGTTCCCCACTCTTGAGGGGGGACCCCAGCCACCTCCGCTGGCTGCAGCGCCTGCTGTAAGGGCCAGGCCCAGGCCCTTGCCTTCCCTGTCAAGGGACCAGGCAGGGCCCTGACACTGACTCCGCAGGGGAGAAATGAGACAGAGGAGGTCCCTGAGAACCAAGCCTGCCTCTGGCCTGGGAGACCCACAGAGACCCAGTGTAGCAGAGAGGGGCTGCAGCGCCCCCTACTGGCAGGAAGGGTTTCTGTCTTACCAGGAAGGAGGGCGCTGGTGAGGAGGCTGGGGTGTCTGCCTTCAAATTTCACGCCAAACTGGGCCCTGGATGGGACATCGCACAGGCTCCTGCCGCCCCCCCCCCCACTTCAATGCCTTTGATTACGGGGAAGCAACCTGTGAGCCTCTGAACCCACCAGCACCCCAAGAACCTGGGAATACAGAGGGGTGCAGACAGGGCGCCCTGGAGAGCTGTCTATTTAGAGAACTCTGTAGAAGCCACACTATTGTTCCTTCAGTTCCCACCCATCTCGCCCACCGCAAGCTCCCATCTGTCCCACGGACAGAAATGGGGCAGGAGCCTCCGACAAGGCAGCTTGTCCGTTGAATTGTTCTTCCCTCGGGAGATTCCTCTTTCCCTTTGTTTGCCGCTCTGTTCACAGACGCCAAGCATCTGAAACGCAGGCCAGAGCTAAAGTGCAGCCTGATGCAATTAGCTCAGTGCAGCAACGGGCCTAATGGGATGCGGCTCCGCTCCTGCCAGCGGCCCGGTGCAGGCTGGTAGTCCTCCCTGATCTATGGGATGCGGCTCCGCTCCTCCCAGCAGGCCCGGTGCAGGCTGGTGGTCCTCCCTGGTTCTGATGGGACGCGGCTCCGCTCCTCCCAGCAGGCTCAGTGCAGGCTGGTGGTCCTCCCTGGTTATAATGGGATGCAGCTCCGCTCCTCCCAGCAGGCTCAGTGCAGGCTGGTGGTCCTCCCTGGTTATAATGGGATGCAGCTCCGCTCCTCCCAGCAGGCTCAGTGCAGGCTGGTGGTCCTCCTGATCTATGGGATGCAGCTCCGTTCCTCCCAGCAGACCTGGTGCAGGCTGGTAGTCCTCCCCATGAGGCTTCAAAGCCCCACTAACCCTCTGTCCTCCCTGCTCATACATCCCCCCACCCCGGGGACCTACTGTCAGAGAGGCCAGCAGCGGGCGCTGCCCCACCAGCTGGGGCACTGGGACCACTTCCATCAGAATCACCGGGACCAAGGCCTCACCTAAATAGGCCTGCAGATACCCCTTGGGGCGCCTTTGGTCTTGGGTGACTGTCTCCAATGGGCAGCTGTTTCTGCCCCCCCCCCACCCCATCTTGCTCTTCACCCCCAAACTTGTTGGACTCTGGCTGAACTCCTGGGAACCACGGTCACTCCTGAAACTACCTCTGCTGAGACCCACACCCCCTCACATCCCAGTGATCCCAGTCCCGGGCTCTCCGACCTGCTTTCTGGATTTTTACTTCATTTATTTGTTCATTTGTTTGTTTGTTTACTGCTTATTATACAGGGTGGGACAGAAGTAGGGTTACAGTTGTGAGTCTGCAAAACACAGGGTTTATTCTTGTGCTAATCTTCATTAGCTAGTGTACTGTTTTCCATAGGAAAACTGTAAGCCTGCGTCTGCCCCCCTGTTACTGTAATGATGATAATGGAAATGGCCATAGTAGAATGTCTGGCAAATACAGAAAAGCATAGGCAAGAGAATAAACGTCACCCCGAACCCTCTCACCCCAGGATAGCACCCCTGCTAATGTTTCAGCGTTTCCCTCCGACACACATTGTCCTCATGGTGGGGCGGTAGTTGTCATTTGTGTCCTGCTTCTCTCGTGTAGCATCCCAGTGCAGGCATTTTGCCATCCCCTTGAGAATGCATAGGAAACGTGATTTTTAACGATTGCATAACATCCCACCATCAGGCTGAGGCTCAGGAGACCAGCGCTGTCCTCATGGCTGCTTTCACCCTGAGGTTCCTTTCTCTTTCATGATCAAAGTTAGAGAGTGAGGCCTGCAGCCAGGCCTGCCTCCCTCCGGGCGGCCGGGTGGGAGCTGTCCTCCCACCAGCCTGGATCCCCACCCTGCGCCTGCCTCTGTCTCCTCCCCAGTGGGACTTCCGGGGCCTCCAGGCGGGTGTGGGCAGGGTGGGGCCTGGGAGCTGAGCTTTGGAGAGGCGCTCTCTCACATGTCGAAGGGCCAGGTGGATGGTGGCATTGAGCCTGCACTGAGTATGCAGCCGGTGCTCAGCACATGCCCATGGGTGTTGTTACAGTTTACGAATGCCCCGGGGGCTGGAGGGACGTCACATCTCAGGGCAGAACGCTCTTTTCTTTGTGATGGCTCCAGTGGCGTGAGTGGCCACGGAGGGTGGCCGGGGAGGTCCTGGGGTGGGTGCTCCGGAGCTGGGAGTTTAGCAGAGGTCACAACTGCTCCGGCTGGGCCACAGGCTCTGTCATTCCCCCAGGAACTGGCCCGTGGCTCAGGTGGCAGCAGGACTGCTGGGGTGGGGGCAGGGGACACGAGTCTCAGGGCAGGACCCTTGCGGGGCTGTGCTCACCCTCCTGCTCTGCTTCTCCCCAGGCGCCCGGCATCTCCAAAGCAGACAGTCAGTCCCAGGGACTCACGACCAGCATCCGGTGGGGGCAGACGCCCATCAATCAGGCCACGCCCTGGGACACTGATGAGCCGCCCTCCAAACAGATGAGGGAGAGCGACAATCCAGGTGTGTACTTCCTCCGTGGGCAGAGGCACCTGTGCCCAGGGCTGGGCGCCTACGGGGCACCCCAGCTCCTCAGCAGGTCCTGGCGCAGGGGCCTGCAGCAGCCCGGACCCCAGGCTGCGCTGAGTCAGGTGGGGGCACTGCGTGTCATTCCGTGGGCAGTGGCTGTGTCTCCACCCCCTTCCTCTGCTACTCAAGAGAGTCGGGAGAAAGCAGGGGAGTCAGAGTGACATCTAGGAGTGACTCTGAGTGGGCTCGGGGTGATTTTGAATAGTTATTCCCAACAGCAGTACCCTGGCTCAACACAAGTTTCTCAAGTCACACCTTCCAGTGAGTTCTGCCTTGCCAATGGATACATGGGGAGGGGGTGCTCCTGGGGGTGCGCCCAGGACGGGGGATTCACGCACCACTTCCTACAGCAGGCCAGGCCTTCTTTGGACAGCGGGGACCATAACCAGAGCCTTCCGTGCTGTCTCCATCCGTCCCACACCCCTCTTAAGATGCACACACGGGTCCCTCCGTGCCACAGCCCTGCAGATACCTGGAGAGCCCACTCCCCCCGCTCCAGGCTTCTGTGCGATAAACACCCACGTTCTTCAGCCGCGCCCGGAGCCCAGTTTCCAGTCCCTTTCCCTTCAAAGGGGTTGCTCCGATCTCATTGCTCAACAACGATACCCATGATCACAGCACGAAGGACCGTTCGTGGCCGGCCCAGTGCCTCCGCTCAGCCCCTCTGCTCTGCCCACCGCGGCCTCTGTCCCCTCTGCTCTGCCCATCGCAGCCTCTGTCCCCTCTGCCCACCACAGCCTATGTCCCCTCTGCTCATCACAGCCTATGTCCCTTCTGCCCACCACAGCCTCTGTCCCCTCTGCTCACCGCAGCCTATGTCACCTCTGCCCTGCTGGCAGCCACATCACATGCTGTCTCAGCAGTAAGAGCCCAGCGCTGTCCTGTGGCTGCCCTGACCCTGTCCATCTCCTCGCAAGCGGGTGAGGCAGCTAGGGGTGGAGGCCCCAGGCCAAGGCCTTGTCCATGTTTTTCGTGACCCTTGGGATCTCTGAGGTTCCTGCTTTCCTTGCTGACCAGTGCCTCATCCTCCCAATAGTATGTCACCTGCAGACTTAGTCATCCTTGGTAACAATGGTGAGCAGAGTTTGGCTCACACCAGCAGACGCCTCTCTGCAGGTCTCGGCATCCTCTGGGCCACCCCCTCAGACATCTAGGCCTCGGCCCACGGCACCTCCGGATCTCCCCACAGAGCCATCCGAGACCTCCCAGCTGCACTCGGAAGTTCTGGAGCATTTTCTCAGGCTCCCTGGCTAATCCTGGAGAAAACTGAGCTTAGCAGGCCGTGCTGTGTCCTTGAGACACCAGGCTGGCTTGTGGTGACGCCACCTCCTCTTCTCCAGGCTGGGGGACAGCCTCCCCTCGGCAGCCCTTTCTAGAATCTGGCTGGTGCCGTTTCACCGACATCTGCCAGCTCCTCGCGTCCTCCAGCCTCTTCGTGGTCAGAGCTGTTGGTTGCACGGGTGTGGCGTGCCTCGTTCTATGTCATCTCGCTGCTCGCAGCGGCCCTGCCAAGCTGGCGTCATTCCTGTCCCGCGGCAGATGGGGAAACTGACTCGGGGAGGCTTGTGCTGAGGTCACTCGGCTAGTGAGGGCAGAACCAGGCCTCAAGCGCTGTCCGCCACCCTGCCCCGTGGCTCTCCCTTCGGACAGCTCCTCGGGGACAGCGCCCTCGGCTGGTTTGATAGTTGCCCTGCTGTCTTGATTCTTCCCCTGCCTCGTGATCTTTCTGTGTGGGAGCTCCCAGCCCCGGCGTCTACCTCTGGGGCTGGTAGCCCACCCTCCTTCCTCAGGGCCTCGCCCTCAATCTACACGGCCACTCCAGAGGCGTCAGGAAAGCTAAGGTGACATTCAAGTGACAAAGACCTACATCTACACCCATTCAGTCCGAGGCAACCCAGACTGGCCTTGCCTGTCTCACTCATAAGCCGGCTTGGGTCCCCTCAATGGCAGCTCCCTCAGGGGGCCCTGGCCCTGCCCTGCCTGCCCTGGCCCTGTGTCTTGGACCAGGCCTACCAGTTCCTTCAGGGCCAAAAAGGATTCTCACGTTTCCCCCGAGGCTGGCTATGCAGAGGTTGCCTGGCCCCGCAGCGAGGCCATAGAGAGCAGCCCCTACTGACTTCCCGCACCGCACACCCCCCCCCCCAGCTCTGCAGCTCCAGCCCTGGCCCCGCGAAACCTGCCATTGCAATCCAGCCATCACCGCCCCTCCGTGATCCTCCAAAGAGGAAGGGGAAGTGCCAGCGTGTATGGAACATGTCGCACATACGAGGCCCTCTGCTAGTTGTTTTAAAGTATGTTTTCCTCATTCCCTTCTTCCCAGGAGACCTGTGAGGTCGGTGTTGCTAGTTCCATGTAACAGGTGGGAGGAATGAGGCTCAGAGGAGATGAGCAACTTGCCCAGGCTCTTAGCAAGCAAGTGGCAGAGCCAGGCTTTGAACCCGGATCTCTTTGAAGGCCTCCCCGTTTTTCTGTCTGTTGTGTTGCCTCTCCACCTGTCCCAGGAAGACTGCTGTCCCTCCCGAGCCCTCGCAGCCATCTGCTCAGATATCCTGAGGCACTTCTCTCCTGCTCCTGTAATCGCAGGTGCTTATTCTGTGAGCTCCTGGGCACAGGCGTGTTGTCCACCCCTGTGACCCCGGCGCCCAGCCCAGGGCCTGGGGCAGCCGGTGTTTGTTGAGTGAATGTATAACCGGCAGATGACATCTCTTCCATCTCCCTTGCAGGCACAGGGCCATGGGTGACCACGGTGGCCGCCGGGAGCCAGCCCGCCCTGATCGCACACTCCTATGGAGTGGCCCAGCCTCCCACCTTCAGCCCGGCCGTGAACGTCCAGGCCCCGGTCATCGGGGTGACCCCCTCACTGCCTCCACACGTGGGGCCCCAGCTCCCGCTGATGCCAGGCCACTACTCGCTGCCACAGCCGCCCTCTCAGCCACTGAGCAGTGTGGTGGTCAACATGCCCGCCCAGGCCCTGTATGCCAGCCCACAGCCCCTGGCCGTCTCCACACTGCCTGGCGTGGGGCAGGTGGCCCGCCCGGGACCCACTGCGGTGGGCAACGGTCATATGGCAGGGCCTCTGCTGCCTCCACCGCCGCCAGCCCAGCCGTCGGCCACTCGTCCCAGCGGTGCCCCTGCCACCAACGGGCCCCCCACGACCGACTCCGCCCACGGGCTGCAGATGCTGCGGACCATTGGTGTGGGGAAGTATGAGTTCACCGACCCCGGGCACCCCAAAGGTAAGTCCCGCTGCCACCTGCTCCCTGTGTGCCTGCATCTGTGCCTCCCCACGTGGTCACTGCGACGGGCACGGACAGGAGCGTGGTTCCTGGCGCCCTGTGCTCCCCCGCAGCACCCTCTGACCTCACCCACCCTGGAGGCTGCCGTAGAGCCCCCTGGCCTCAGATAGAGGAGAAGGAGGAAGACAGGACAGGGTTACAGGGCAATGTGAGTGGGCAGGAAGAGGAGGGGAGGGCGAGTCTGCCAAGTCCAGGGTCCTTATGCCTCCGGCCCAAGCCCTAGGCCATTTCACCTCTGACCCCAAGGCCAGGCCAAGTGCAGAATGAGCAGGCGTCGTGTGTTCCCCTCAGGGCTCCATGAAACAGTCCCATGGGCCTTTTCCATCTTCCAGCATGCGGACAGGGGGAATATGAACTGTCCGTGTCCCTCCCCAGAAAAGCACCCCTCACCGTGCCATCGGATGAGAGCGCCTCCCTGGGCATTCGCTGAGGCCCAGGAGATACTCCCAGACCATCCTGAGCCAGTTGGATTTTTTTTGTTTCAAGGACCCAAGGGTGGCTCGGTGAGGCTCTGGTGGGGCCCCTAGAGCTCCAGACAGCCAGGCCTGCTCGTGCTGAGTGTGGAAAGGAGGCAGCTCGGCCTGGGCCCGGTGCAGCAGGAGGGACATGGCCTGCCGTCTGCCTGCTGGGGGACCCAGGCCTCGTGGAAAGGGGAGGGGAGGTGGACCTAGGAAGTGTGAGTCTCTGGGCACGATCCTCAGCCTCCCCTTTTTCAGCCCCTGAGCCTGCATCTCGGGGGCCTTGCCTCTTGGGGAGCCCTGGCTCCAGATAACTGTCCTCTTCCCGCCTCTGCTCATGAATCTCCTTCTTCGTCCTTTCGGGCGATTTCCAAGCCTTGTCAAGCACCCCCACAGCCTAGATCTTCACTGGGTTTCGTTCCCAGTCTCATGCGCCCTGACTGTCTTTGTTTTGGAAATCAGCACTAGTTTTAAACAACAAAATCATAGAAAATTACATCTACATTCTGGTAAACTCTTGCTTTGTTTACGATCTTTTAAAAAAAAAAGACTAAATTAATTTTTTTGTTTGGTTTTAGGCTCTCTCTCCCTTTACAAAAACAAAAACTTGCTCCCAGTGTACTTGTTGCCAACTCTGACACAATGGGCACTGGGTGTCCCAGCAGCTCCAAGGCCTTGCCAAGGCCTGAGGCTGTGGGTGGGCTCCCTTCTCCCCACCGGGGGAGCATAACCCCCTAACCTGGCAACCTCCCGGGACTGGTGAAGGGTCTTGCTGACTTGCCAGGTGTCAGACATGCATCTAGGAAAAGGCCTTGTTCTGTGCAGAAAGGAAACCGGTAACTGGACTGGAGTCCCTCGCTTGGGGTTTAGCAGGGAACTGGCATCCGCCTCCCCAGAATTGCCAGGCATCATCCCCAGGCACCTGAGTCCACAGAGCAGGAAGATGCGGTGGTAGAGACTGGCCCCTGCTGTCCCCTGGGCACACTGGTCACTGCAGGGTCAGACCTGTAGCATCTTTGTGGGGCCCGAGGACATGACCCATCCTCTATGGTAGGTCCAAGCGCATGCACAGGAGGGAGAAGAAAGAGGGGCCTGATGGGCTTCCCTCTTCCAGCCCCAAAGGGTAGCTTCAGTGCGAGGTATGCATGCGATGGGGCGTGCCTGGCCAGTGTCCACAGCGCCCCCTTCTGGTGAGTCAGTGAGGTTCCCCTCCCCCAGTGACAACCCTCACACAGACTTGGGTAGTTTGCGGGAGAGCTGACTGTTTCCCCCAGAAATTACATTGAATTTGATTCTCTATGTTCACGGCCTCGTCCGCTGATGCATCTCCTTATATTCCGGTGAAGAGAGACAATGCAACACACGTACAAATGCCTCCCAACTCAGGCCTGGTGGGTTTGTTGGTGTGTGTGTGTGGTGTGTGTTGTGGTGTTTTTTCAGTAACTTCTCCTTTCGTTTCTAATCCTAAAGGCCTGTATTGCTAAAGCTATAATTTGTCTGTCAGACCGAATGTCAAACAACTGCATATTTTTTAAAATAAGAAGCCCGCATTTCGAAATCACATCTTTGGAGCTTGCCGTGTGAGAATCATATTCCTGACAAGACCGTGTGGGTTTGGATTCGGGTCACTTTTAATTCCGCCCCCCGGGATTTTACATCTCCCGAGCCCCATTGATTTCACACTCCTAAATGACAGGCGGCGGCTCCGAGAGGGGTCCGGGAGGCACTGCGCGGTGTCAACACTAGTCCGGACTCCACTTTAGGAAAAGAAGAACTTGCCTTCTCTCCTGTTCACTGGCTGAAACCTCGCCCAGCGTTATAATAAGGCCCACCGTGGCTCGCCTTGAGATCTGGCTCCTTAAAGTCCGGAGACTTTCCCTCCTATTGTTTGACGTGACAACCTAGCCTCTCACGGGGTTGAGTAATTATGGAGAAATCCCATCCACGAGGAGCGGGTCTTGCCAGCCAGAGGGAGGAGCCACTGGTATTTTTAGATTTCATTAGTGCCCTGATTTAAAATTTCACATTTTGTTTCTTGTCATTATCTTCCAATCGGCTGGGCTAAAATTTCCGTTGGGGCGATTTATGTTAGTCTGCCTTCCCCCCCAAAAAAGGGTGTTGGGACTTTCATCTGAAAACTTAACCAGTTGAAAAATAAAGGTGGTGTGGAAGCGCTTTTTGATTTGCAATAGGTCAAGCTACTGCCTCTCATCTGTGACGAGGGAAGGCAGCTTGCATGCAGTTCACTTTAATGAGTGTTATTTAAATGCATTGAGCACATATAGATTTTCTTACGAAACTTGCAAGGATAAATCTTTCTTTCTCTAAGCACCATTTGAGGGTGGGAGCCGTCTGTGGGGTTTCTTCCATATTTGGCTGACGGTGATAGACGGAAAGCTAATTAAAACAGATTTCACGTGTGCAAAGTGATAAGGGAGGAAAAAAGAATTAGTTCCATTTGTATCCTGTTGTAAAACACCAGAGCCATTTGTCTTGTTGTTGGATTGGGTCCCCTGGGCTCATCCGTGGGCAGAGGTGGTGGCCAACCTCGGGCCTGGAAACCGTCAAGTCTAATGTCACCAGTCCACGCAGCCCAGCCGAGGGGGGTGCAGTAGAGGCGCAAGCTACTGATGTCATCCTCCCTGTCCCCTTTCTTTCAAAGGATTACTGGTAGCTGAGAGGGTAGCCAGAGACCTTGTGAGGCCCAGCCCTGGGCCTGGTCGTAGCTGCAGAAAAGCTGTTGTGTTTTCATCCACGTGTCCAGGACAGAGAAGCCAGGCTGCTCCTGCTCCCATTTGCTTCTGCACCAAAAAGCCAAGTCCAAGTTGACCTGGAGTGAGAGGCTTGTCTGTTCTGACTTTAGACTTTGTAGGCCCAGAGGGAGGGGCCATGAGGGCTCCCAGGGTCGGAGAACAGGCAGCGTGTGTGGCCCCATCCTGTGGTTCCCCCTCTCCTCACCTCCCATCCTTGGCCCTGGGCGGGCCTCCAGCCCACGGAGCTCTGTCTGCCCTCATGCCGCCTTCTGCTTGGCAAAGACGGGATCTGCTGAAGATGCTGTGGGGCATAGTGAACAGCTGTGTGACTGGGGCGAGTCTCCTAACCTCTCTGAGCCTCCTTTCCCTCGTCCTCCCTCGAGGAGGATTTGAGGAGACCAGCACGAACACACGTAGCACTGAACCCCCTTTACACCGAAAGCAGTCATCCCATCGACAGTGGCCCCGGGTCTGGAGAGTCCAGCCGAGCAAAGAAGCCCATGAAAGGGTGGAAATCCGGGCCCCGCCCAGAGCTGGAGACGGGGAAGAGGCCCAAGCTCGTTCCCAGGGCTGGCAGCCCCGACCAAGCCCCTTCGTGGCACCTCCATGTCCCTCCCCTCCAAGCTGCTGCATCAGCTGCCCTGCAGGGGGGCCCAGGACTGCCGTCCCCAGCCGTGAGGCCAGCATAGATCCCAGGTCTCCCTCCCCTGCCCTCTGCCATGCCAGGGCACGCTGCGCCCTCTGCACCCGCAATGAATATTCTAGAAGAAGCTGGGAATGCGCGGTAAAGCCGTTTGCCCACACACGGTAGCCCAGGGGCACGAAATGTCCACACTGAAGTCATCTTCCCACAGACCCGCTCTTCCTGGGTCCCCGTCTCAGAAATGACCTCACGAATCCATCCCGGAGTTCAAAGTCACGCCTGAGTTTGTCCTTGACTCACCTTTTCCCCTGGGACACTGGGTCTGCAAACTCCCTGGACCCGGCCTCCTCTGCTCAGTCCTCTCCTCTCCACTGGCCTGCACTGCTGACCTCCAGGCCCTCAGCGCAGCCACAGCGGTCCTGTCACTCCTGGTGGAATGCGTCCAACAGCCCCTCTCCTCTGAGGACATGCCCATCCCCCACCTGGTGCTTAGGGCCTGGCTCCTGCCTGGCTCCCCCTTCACCTCTTGCCATTCTGCTCACAGGATGCCCTGTAGCCACTCCGCTCCCTGGTTCTCTCCCAGCCAGCGGTGCTCCGTGCCTTGGCCCAGCACCCACTCCTGGGTCATTCTCCCAACTGGATGGCCAGTACCCGGTCCCATTCCCATGCCACCCCCAGCTCCCCAGCCAGTGCCGGGCTCTGAGGGATGCTCAAGCAGCGTGAGATGGGTGAGGGCACAAAGCGCTGGCTGGGAATGACCCGCCGCGGTTCTGTGACTCCTCTCCAGCTGCCTCCTCCCTTTGGGTGGTGAAGGCAGGTTGGTGCCCAAGGGCCTGAGCAGACAGGAAATGCCTGTGGGACTTCATGCTGCAGCCGGGCAGCCCACACCTTTCCCCTGCGTCTTGCTCCTGTCCCCAAGCGCCTCCGCAGAATGTGGGTCCTGACATGTCTCTGTTCCTTCGTCTGTAAAAGGGGCATCATCACAGGACCTGGTCCTTCCAGTTGTTGTGATGAGTGAGCGAGGTCTTTGACGTGAAGCCGGGAGTGGTGCCTAGCACATAGCCATCCCCGTAAACCTGTCTGCTGTGACTGTTTTCGCTACCGGCACCGGGGCCACTTCCTGTGTCCGCCGTCCTCTAGGGACCCAGTGTGACAAAGCCAACGACCCCTGGCCCTCCAGAGTCTCGGGAGGTTGTATCAACAGCACTAACATCGGACGCTCACAAGACCGACCTCCCAGGGGTCCGCTCTGAACAGAAATGGGCCTTTCTTCTCCCAACGGCCCATTTGGTCTCCACCATCACCCTCACCAAAAGGAACCAGGCCTGTGGTGGGTCCTCCCCTAACTCCAGGGGCCCCTCCCAACTCCCTGCAGGGGCTCCCGGCATCCTGTGACGCTCAGCTTGATGTCAGGGTACCAAGGGCTCAGCAGGGGCCACACCCATCCATGGGACAGATCAGCCCAGCAAGGCTGCAGGCGGCGGGCTGGCGAGCCAGGTTCTGCACCGAGTGGCTTGGGTAGAATTCAAATTCCACTCCCCGCGAACCCGGTGAACTCGTGCCAGGAAGCAGGTCTCTCTCGGCCTCAGTTTCCTTATCTGTGATGTGGAAACAGTGACAGCGCCAGCCGCATACACATGCATTGAGGGTTTAATGATGCATGCAACGTCTTAACACAGTGCCGGGCACAGAGTAAGCTCACAACAATGCCAGCTGTTGGTATCACTGCCCCTGCAGCAATTTCTAAAGAATCCCAGAGAAGAAATTTTGATTTTAAAGCAAGGTTGTCCAAAATATTCTCCCAGATCTGACTGGCGTGACCCTCCGCACAGATCTGGAGCCAGACCCACAGTCCCCCCGTTACCCTTTCCAGCACCCACCCCAACACTCACCCTCGCCCAGGAAATGGGTCAGAGCCCCTGGAATGTGGCGCTCCGTCCGCAGGAGGTCTGGCCTCCTCACCCACCCGCGACACAGCGGCCCCGCCCCGCCTGGGAAGCCTCCCCCTTCACAGAGCTCTGGCCTCCGGGGGGTTGTTAATCACTAATTGGAGGGCTGTCTGGACTTAACGGTTTTGTTAACAGATCATTTGACGCTGAGTGAACCAGGCAAGCAGAGAGATGCAACACAGGCAGCCAGACCACCCAGAGACGTGTCCTCCTCAGAGCATGAGGGGACCCCCGGGGACACCAGCCTGGGGACACCCCGCTCAGGGCCCCACTGCTCAGCAGAACAGAGGCAGAGCCGGGACCCCTGGGCCTTCTCCTCGCTGAGCGGAGGACAGGGAGCTGAGAACAGCATATGGCTTTCAGCCCCAGTCCCTGCTGAGCACTTGGAGGTCAGAAGTCCCTCTCCAGCCCTAACTGACCCCCAGGAGTGGCTGTGTGGCACCAGCAGGGACTGCCGCCGGGTTCTAGATCACAGAGTCACGCCGCCTCCCTCCCTGTGCACTACCAAGCACTCATTGAGCAACTAATGGGTGTAGAATTGGGCACCGACTGCGTGCAGAGCCCACACTTGGCGGTGTGCTGGCTGCGTCCCCAGACAGGTCTCGGCTCCTGCTGGACGTAGTCTGTGGTGATGCCCGCAGTGTCCCAGACACCATGCCAGGCACTGGGAGGGGCAGAGGTCTGCCTGGAGGAGCCTGTACTCCACTTGGGGAGTCCAGGGGGTGCCAGCGACAAGCGCTGCAGGGGCTGGAGAAAGGAGGTCAGCGTGGTCTGGGCCTTTGGAAGCAGTCAGAGTGATGGAGGGGAGGCAGAGAGAAGTCAGATAGTTCTACAAATGCCCAGTCTGAAGGAGGAATGCTGGGGCTGAGTGCCAGGACACAGAGTAACGATTTCCCAATAGATTCATCTATCGGAGTTGCACACACACGCGTCTACTCAAATGGCTTGCAGGCCTGTCCTGATGGGAGACACGTTCAGCTAGTGACTTACGCCTACAGGCCCAGGAATCCCATCCTCTGAATCGTTGGCACACAGAGACCATTCCTGGACCCTGCTCCAGCTACCCAGCTGCCTTCTTTCTCTCCCCAGCCAGCGTGGCCGTCAGGGATCCATGCTGTAGGCAAGGGACAGTCCACTTCATCAGTCCCCAAAGCCATCCTGGCCCTGCAAGGTGAAGGTTCCTTTAGTCTTCAAGGGCTAGGATCTAGTCAAAGAATCACAGGTGGGGGCCGGGGTGGGGCATGCTGGGAAATTGGTGCAGACCCAGCTTCACAGATTCTGCAAACCTTTCTCCCCCTTACTGCACAGAGGTAATGGCCTATTCAAACCTCCAGCATGTGCTATCTTGGCTGGGAAAGGCATGCCCTGTCTGGCTGACCCACAGGACTTTTCCATTTTTGAGTCTGGGAATGAGTTTGGGGGGCTTTTAAATTTTTTTTATTAAAGTACCAGAGGCTCAGTGCATGAAATTTGTGCACTTGGAGGGAGGAGGGGTCCCTCAGCCCAGCCTGCGCCCTCTCGCAATCCGGAACCCCTCACTCTTTACCGTTCGCCTGCTCACTGCTCTTTAGGGCTGCCGTGGAGGTGGGAGAGGCTCCCGCCACCACCGCTGTACTCGGCAGCTGTGAGTCCAGCCTCTGGCTGAGCAGCACTCCCCCTGTGGGAGCGCACTGACCACCAGGGGGCAGCTCCTGTGTTGAGCATCTGCCCCCTAGTGGTCAGTGTGCATCATAGCGACCGATCATTCTGCCGTTCAGTCAATTTGCATATTAGGCTTTTATTATATAGGATAGTTGGCATACCATGGTATATTCATTTCAGGTGTACAACATAGTGATTTGACATTTATGTACCTTATGGGCTGATTACTACATTAAGTCTGTCTCCATGCAAAGTTATTACGATATTATTGACTACATTTCCTGTGCTGTACACTCCATCTCCGTGGCTTGTTTATTTTATGACTGCAAGATTGCACCTCTTATTCCCCTTCACCTTCCTTCACCCAGTCCCCTCGCTCCCCTCCCCTCTGGCAGCCATTCGTTTGCTCTCTGTTTCCGTGAGTCTGTTTTTATGTGGGTTGGTTGGTTTATTCATTTGTTTTGGTTTTTCTCTAGATTCCACATGTAAGTGAAATCTTACAGTATGTGGGAATGAGGTTCGAGAGGAGGAGAGCTGGGCAAAGGTGTGGAGCCCCAGCTGCCTGTCCCCGTGGGAGGGGGGGTCATGGTACCCCAAACCATGAAATAACACTGGAGAAACACAGCACCACACTGGTCCCATGAGAAATGATTTGGTTGAAATTACATGCTATTCAGGAGCACACTCACTGTTCCAGAAGCATAAAAGGTGAAAATAATGCCCGCCGGCCAGCCGAGTGGGTTAGGAACACAAAACACTGTGTAAATTGCCTGAAGGAAAAAAAATGGCTGAAAGGTTGTTATCTATTGAAATGGTTGTCCTGGCCTGTTTCCTTGGTGTGGTTCTCTTTCCCTTTAAAAAATATACCTTAGAGGGAAGTCCCAGGGTTGTCAGGGCATCGCCAAGACAGTGCTCTTCTTGACCTTCTACTGTCCCGGGGCCATGTTGGCGGACCACGCGTGGCACGTGCACTGCCTGGTTTTGCCCACTGGCCTCTCCCTGCCTTTTCCTCCCTCTTCCAAGTGGCCTCTCACGTTGTCACCGCTCAGTGTCTCAGACCCCGGTCCGCACTCGTCCCCAGCAAACACGCATTGGTTCCTCACCGTCATCTGCGGGGCCAGTGCCACGGGCTCCGTCTTGGTGTGCTCGGCTGCCATGCAAATACCACCGACCAGAGGGCTTACCCAGCAGACAGTCGTTTTCTCACAGTTCTGGGAGCTGCAAGTCCAAGGTCGGAGTGCCACTGGGGTTGGTTTCTGGTGGGGCCTCGCTCCTGGGCTTGCAGATGGCCCTCTACTCCGTGTGGCACCAATCATACCGGATCCGAGTCCCACCCTATGGCCCTTCTTATTGTTTTACCACAGTTCACCTACACGCTGCTCACTCCGCTCCCTGGTGACTGAGCACTGACTGTGTTTTCCATTATTAGGATCATCCATCTATGGGGTTAGCTTTTTATTTCCAAAGAACCTTCATGCCGGGAGGGATCGCAGAATGCCATCTCATGGGAGTAGGAACCTGTGCTCCATCAGTGGGGACTAGCGGGTCCATGTAAAGGCCCAGCTCCTTCCTGGGAACACGAATACCTTTAGTGGTCAGCCGTGCTTGTCCATTAGATGCAGGGCACCTTTAAGGACCGAGTAGTGGCCTCGTTGGCCGGCCCAGGATGCCTGCTCTCCGTTCGAACCGCAGGCAGAGCTGCCGCAGAGGGCCTTGAAGCCCCTAAGCTAAGGCACCGCCGCATGGGGACTCTGAAGGCCCCTGATCTGTCTGGCCCCTCGAACAGGCGGGTTTCAGCAATTCTGATGGATCCAAAAAGAACTCCTCTATTTTCAGCCTCTTCTTTATGGAGACGTTCATGGCCTTCTTAGACTAAACGGCAGTTTTATGGGGCAGAGTATTTTTTGGTGTGGGCCGTGATTCCAAGATTCCTCATTTAATGCCATTCGTCCCAGAGAGCAGAGAAGTAGATGTGGGGCCCCCCGCTCAGGGCCTCCGTCTCAGGCTGTAGGTCAGGGACCACCCTTCCCAGGAGCTGGTGGGCCACGCTGGTAGATGCAGCCTTGTCTTGTGCAAGGGAATGGAGTGGGCGTTTTATAGTCGTTATACATTCACTCTGTACTTATGTAATCCTCGCAGCTGCCCTGGGAGGCAGGTTCATCAATGAAACCCAAGGCTTGGGGCAGGTGTTTGCGCAGGTATAAGGGGTAGAGCTGGAGTGACAATAGCAAAACCGCCTGCCTCCAATGCCCACACCTTTCTGCACAACACACCTTGACACTGCCCAGTTGCAACCTGTCTAGTCAACAGGCTAAGTTGGGGCTAATGAAGGGCAAGTCCCACGATGGCTCTCTTATGTCTCCCAGAGTCATGTGTCTGATATTTCTCAATATAAATTGGTGATTCTTGGGTTCTTTTCTGATATTTCTCAATATAAATTGGTGATTCTTGGGTTCTTTTCTGATATTTCTCAATATAAATTGGTGATTCTTGGGTTCTTTTCTCATCTCCAAAAGGTTGTGTGATGGGTGGATGGATGGATGGATGGATGGACGGATGGATGGGTGGGTGGACTTAATTCCCAAAGTAAATCCATGAGGGACATTGAGCCCTTTGAGGAAGCTGCAGTCAGGGCCCTGGTCACCGCAGAAGCTACCGGAGCTTGGGAGTCAGGCAGCCCTGGAGATTCTTACGGCAACATCTCCCACGCCTTATGCAGAGTATTGCCAATGCAATAAAGTTAATGGAGCCAGTCATCCTACGGAGGAGCCAATTCAGTGCAAAGATGATACATCTTTGAAGTTAATGAGGTCTATTAATTGAACTTGTGCCCTTTTAAATGGATGAAATCCCTGAAATCTACCAAACAGCAGCACATCCATTTAGAAGCCGTTATTGATGTCTCAGCTCTCTGTCCCCTATGGATGAGGAGCCACCGGGCAGAGCTCTGGGAACTGGCTTCCCACTGACATCTCACTCAGCCCTCGGCCCTGTGGGAGCTCAGCAGATGTCGTGTCCACCCAGCCATTCCTGCCCTTTGCAAAGGCCCCCAAACAGCCCAGCACAGCCACGGGGACTGGATACCCCTGTGATGAGCAGCTCAAGGGAGAAAGTGATGAAGCTGAGCCAGGGCCCTGGCCGGGGCGCTCAGTTGGTTGGAGCACCGTTCTGTACACCAAAAGGTTGCAGGTTCCATTCCCAGTCAGAGCACATACCTAGGATGTGGGTTCCCTGTCAGGGAAACAACTGATCGATATTTCCCTTACATCGATGTTTCTCTCCAAGGAAGAATAACATTAAAAATCAAAACAAAACTGAGCCATGCATCTCTTGAAGAGAACCCACCCAGCTCACAGACCCGACCTCGGGATTAGTTGGGAGAGGTGAGCAAGAACACAGCTAGACCCCCAGCCCTTCAAACGTGGCCACTGCCCTTCAAACGTGGCCACTGCCCAGGTGGGCCTTGTGCTGGGTGGTTCCTGGGCTCGGGCAAGGTGAGCAGACACCGTTTCCAGGAGGTGCAGACCTGGAACCTCCTGGGCAGAAGCACAAGGTCTGGCTGCAGGCCGAACAGGGACCGTCACGCCATGGTCCCTGGGCCCCTGCCTGCCCACCAGTGCTCTGCCCGACTCCAGTCCCTCCCCAGCTAACACCCCTCACAGTTGCTGAGGAGCACAAAGTGGCACTTGTTGTGCCCACAGTACATCTGCTGAAGGCAAAACTTGTGTTTATAGCTCTTCACTTCAAAAGTCTGGCCGTGTTATAAAAAGCAAGGGACCATCTGTCCCTCTTCTGGACCCTTGTGCCTCTTGGGAAAGATTTCTGTGCAAGAAGTCAGTGAGAAGTCAGCACTGACTTCAGGGAACTATTTTGAGGCCGGAAGAGACGGTGCCTCCCGCTGAGGGGGAGTCGGGGGGATGGAAGCCAGCTTGTGGAGGCCTCAGTGGTGGCCATCGGTGGAAGGAGGCATGCTATGGCCCAACGGTGCTGCCCGGTGCTGGGGCTGTGCAGAGGACCGACTGGCAGGACCCAGGGATGTGAGGACAGGCAAAGGGGGTGGGCCAGGCGGCACTGGGGACCCCAGGAGAAGGCGTGGAAAATGCCAACGCCAGATTGCACCTATCTGTTGCGCCAAGTCGGGTATCGCCTGTTTGCATACCTCCACCGGGCTTGTCCAGCCTTCCTTTCAGCACCTTGGGGACCACCTCAGGCTCAGTGAGTTCCTTCAGTGGCTGATCATTGAGGGGTCACAGAGTTCACAGGGGTCTCTGACCTGCCTGTGAGACCTGCTGGGGGTGGTCTGCCCCCAGGTCTGCAGCCCTGAGATGGAAAAGTCCGGGAGAGGCCGGAGAAGCTGGGTGGGCGTGGAGGGGAGCTGGGGGGAGCTCCAGGTAGGATTTCAGGGCAGGAATCTCGCAGCTTCCTGGCCGCACCAACCCAAGCTGGGCCCACTGGGCACCTCCTCCGCGGCTCCTCCTCCATCCGGGCCTTCACGCTGGCTGGTTCAGCTCATTGGTTCTGAAGGGGGCCTGCTCTTGCCCTTCTGAACCCGGCAAAGGTTTTTCTTTTTGTTCTTGTTTAATTAAGGTAGCATTGATTCGTAACAGTATCTAAGTTTCAGGTGTGCTGCATTCTAGTTCGATATCCACACTATTGCATACTCATCTCCAAACGTCTCGTTTCCTTTTTGAAAAGAATCCGTGCAGGTCCCAGAAAGCCTTGGTCTGTGAACCTCTGGGCTTGAGGCTTATTTTGTTTCAGTTCAAAACCTGCTTTTCTGCTTAGCTTCTGTTCTGGATGGAACTGTAGGGAGGGGAGATCAGATACGGGGTCCTCTGAGGACACCCCTTGCTTCCTTTCCTGCTTGTCCCTGACAGGGCGCCCCCTCCCGGTCATCTTGGGGGAATGAGAGATTTGCTTCCATCCTGGGGAGGTTTCCGTCCACGTTCGTAAATGCGCTGAATTCCCCCCACGTGGTGCCCGCATTCAGATTCTGAGGACGAAGGCAGTTCCTGGTGCAGCGTCTTCAAGGCTCCCAGATCCTAAAAGGTCACGGTCCTTTTGTTCGTGCCTCTTTTCATTTCTTTTCTGTTCTTATTGCTTTCTTTGGGCACATAAGGAAACACAGTAGGCAAAGCCTGCTGCTTCCATTGAAATAAAATATTCTGCAGTCAAACCACACACCATAAAGAAATAATTGCAGTCTGTATATATTGCTAATGGACATCTCTCAGCAATTCCCTGTCTCATAAGCTTTAAACACAGACATTAGTATAAATATGCAGAAATCCCGTTCGGGCACATCACTCTGCATTTCTGAACAGAAGGAAGATTAACCATGTGTTGATATCTTCGAAGCAGCTCAGCAGAGCAGGAGCACCTCACTGGCCCTCTCCCCGAGGGAGCGGGGGACTCCCCGAGGCCCGAAGGACAGGGCTGGAGGCCTGGCTAACATCTCCTTTGGGCCCGGGCTCCCCTGGAGCTGAGAGCTTGGCCTGGGGGGAGGGCCTGGCCCCGCCTGCCTGGACCAGCCTCACTGAGCTGCTTGGCCACCTGAGTGTCCTGCTTCTGGAGCCTCCCAGGCTCCCAGGCCCTGGCAGGCAGGGAGGCGAGAGCTTACAGATGCGTTTTCCCGGCCCCACAGCAGCCTGCCCGGAGCCTCGGGGATCTCTGACCTCGGAGGGAAAAGGCCCATGAGGAGCCCTAAGGAGCTGCATCTGGCTGCATCACCGTCAGAACCAGGACCTACAGGCTCCCTTGCTCTGGCCCTTCACACTTGCTCCCCACCCCTCTCCCCTGCCCCGCTCACTCCCGTTGAAGGTCCCACTCTCTCCACCAAGGCCAGCCCAGAGGCAAGGTCTCTACCTTCTCAGGCTCAGCAGCCTGTGCCCCCAGAGCCTAACCCCAGCCTGAGCGTCTAGGGCCGGAGAGGGAAGCCCCGCCCTTTCAGAACACACCCCTGAGCCTTAGTCACCAGAGTGGGGAGATGGAACAGGTTGCTGCGTCTGGGGGGGTCAGGGTGTGGCCTCCACCAGTTGCTGATTGCACTGGAGGCAGCAGAGTCTGGGAGGGCGGCCTGGCTCTGGGGCTCCCCACGAAAGGCCCATGTGTGCACCTAGCACCGGCCACCGTGTCCCTGTACTGACAGAGGCCCGGGGCTCGGTGTTCCCCGGCTGACCACCCGGGAGGAGCAGGGGAGGCGGGGCTGCCCAGGAACCGAGGCCCGCCCTTGCTGTGGACTGGGAGGTGAATTATGAGCCAGTCGGGCATCTCCGTGGAGCCGGGCCCTGGCAGCGAGGCCTTCTGGTTATTTACTGTGTGTTCGCCTGCCTTCCCACAGCGGATGTGGATGTGGGGGGAGAGGAACTCGGCGTTTACATGCGGAGGTAGCGGGGAGGGACCGGGCCTCTCAGCGCTGCCACCGCAGCCTCTGGCCTTGCCCGGACAGGGCAGGTGGGGGGCCGGGGTTTCTGGAGCCCCCCAGCTTTCAAGCCAGAACTCGGAAGCACCAGCCTCCGCCAGAAACAGCGGAGATGAGATCGTCTCCTCCGCTCACCCGTCTCGGCAGCGAGCATCTTGATGGGCTATTTTCACTTGTCTCCCCGACTCGATTGAGGATGATTTTAGAACACCCCCGCCTCGGCCGACTTAGTAAGTTCATGTGGAATCTTACAAGCTCCCCTTTCCTCACGACCCGCGCCTGCCACCTACCCGGAAATGGTCCCAATAACTAAAGAAATGTGTGATGACGGGGAGGTGAATGGCGGCCTGGAGGTGTGCAGCCTGCAACGTGCACGGCCTGTGAGTAACTCATTGGGGGTGTTACCTGCCAGGCATGCCTCTAAGCGTGTTACGTGCATTTCCACATTTAATGCTCACACCCAACTCCGAGGTGGGTACTGTTAACCTCCCTCTGACAGGTGAGGACGCCTGGCACAGGAACATGAGGTCGTCCTCCCAGCAGGGGTACCCAGCAGGGTCCCCAGCCACTCTCCCCAGGCCCCTGCAGCTGCCAAACAGAAGCCCCAGGGTCCTCCTGAGGGATTATAGAAAGCAGAGCGTGTATGTGCCCGTCAGAGGCTTCTGGGAAAAACAGAGAATTCCAGGAGCATGGAACATTCCATCCCAACAGAAGCTGGCTCTCACAGCCAAAAAGGGGAGCGGGAGTGGGGCAACTGTCGCCCAGCCCCCTGGGAACCCAGCTCCTCCCCAAGGCGGGGGGGGGGGGGGGGGGGGGAGGCGGGGAGGTAGCATTGGGGCCTGAATGAGAACTGGGGTGGATCAGGGCATCCAGCCAGCCTCTGCCCTGGACGGTCAGTAAGGAGGGGAGCCAAGGTGTGAACCCATGGGCCCAACAGACCTCCTGACAAGGCTCCACCTGTGTCCCAGCCCCAAGCAGGTGCACCTGCGCCCATGCACGCTGCCTCCCTCTGCAGTCGTCGGGGGGCAGTGCTCTGCCCTGACAGGTCAGCCTTGCCTCAGAGCCCCCCTGGCATTGGGGCAAAGGGAGCAGGAACATGGGGTATAATCCCCCTCCCAGGACGAGGTCATTTATCTGGAAGGACGTGGTCTGACCCATCTCAGAGTAGTGATCCTCCCACCCCACTGACCCGTGTCCTGGGAAGGATCTCCAAAAATCAGCAGCCCCACCCCCGCCCCCGCTGCAGGCTAGGGGAGAAGGGCAGAAAGATGATGAGTCATGAGGATTGAGGCTCTGAAAAACCATTCCTGGGAGCTCTGGGACCAATTGCAGCCAAATGCATGAGCGAGGCCGCCTCTCTGCGTGACTGCGCTGCCCAGCCCTCGTGAGCCAACTAACCCCCGCCTGCCCTTGAGAAAGAGCAGACAGAGGTCACCGAACATCCTCTAGACTCCGAGTTCCACCGGGGCAGGGCTTTGGGTCTGTTTAGTTTATTGCTGTGTCCCCAACATGGTAGGTGCTCACTAAATATTTGCTAAATATGTGAGTGAATGGATGAGTTAATGAATGACTACAGCCAGACGTGACCAATTCTGCCCATAGTACTGAAGTGTAAGCCCCACGGTGCTGTGGGCAGAGCAGGATGGCGGATTGAATCCGGGGGGCTAGGACAGCCTGAGCAGGGCACAGAGGTGGCTCCAGAGCGAGGGCGACTTTAGGCAAAAGTCATCCTGCATAAAGTTGTCCTCTTTCAGTCAGAAGCTTCTATGATGTTGTTTAACTTCATCCAAATGTCTTGCTCTCTGTCACTCGCACTCGAACCCAGGCCCCCAGCTGCTCCATACCCAGCCTCTGGGCTCTGCCTTGGCTCCATCCACCCGGCCTCGGGCTTCTCCCAGGGATCTCACCCAGCTGGCCTGACCAGCCAGCCCCCAGCTGGCCCCAGAGCCAGCTCTACCCAGCCAGGCCCCTGACATCCCCCATCCTTGTCTATCGTGACCCGCTATGGTGCCCCTTGGAGCCTGGGCCTCGCCTTCCTAAGTGACCCGTAAATCGTCCGAGGCCCCTGGGCCTGCACAGCCTGAGGAGGGCGGCTGGGGCCAGCAGGAAGCAGCGGCATACACCGGGTTACAACTATAGAACAGGGTTTTGGATGAAACCGAGCTTGATTAAAATCTCGCTTCTGCCCCCCTGCGGCCGGGGACGTTGCTCTCTCTCTGAGCCTCATTTTCTGCACCTGTAAAATGGGACCATCAGTCATAGAATTGCCTTGAGGATTAAAGGAGAGGATGTCTTCAGCGGATGTCAGAGGGGATGGCAGGAAGCGTGCATTCCGGGGGCTTTTCAAAGTGCGGGTGCTTCCTCCTCCTCCAAATACCCGCTCCCTCCATCCCCCCAGATCTCCTCCCCAGTCAAGGGCAGTGGGGCAGAGACTGCTGGGCATGCGGCTGGTATGTAGCCTGAAAGATGGCTGAGGGCGTCAGAGCTCATTAAAGTGCCCCTTGGCCTTGGCCCAGCAGGTGACACGTGTTAGCAACCTTGGTAGCCTTCGGGCTTCCGTTCCTCCTGGTCCCCGGTCCTAAAGCCCAAGACCCCAGCCTGCGGGTCCCTCGGGCTGGGCGGAGGCGCCTGCGCAGGGATAGGTCCGCCCCGAGGGGAAGCCCCGCCCCCAGTGACGTTGGGCCCGCCCCCTCCGGGCGACCCACGTGCCGCGGGGGAGGGAGGGGCCGCCGGAGGTTGGGGGGCACCGCGGCGGCGGCGGCGGGGGCGCGTCTGCCCGCACTTATTTGCATACGCGCAGGCTGGATATTTATAACTTCTCTCCAGCCAGCCCCACGTTATTGATGTCTTAAAGGGACTTTAATCTGAGCCTTCTTTTCTCCAAATGGGCTTTTGATTTCCGGAGTGATATTATACATGGCTGTAAGCTATTGACTGAGCGATCGCCGCTGTGCTCTCAATGTGCTGATGCCGAAAATCTGCGGTATAAATAAACTTCCTCTGGTAGAATCATTATAAAGCACAAGCAGCAGAAATTTATGGAAAGAACAGATTAAATGCTTAGGCTTAAATTCTTCCGTGTGCTGCTTGCCTTAAACTGCTGTGTCTGGCGTTTGGGCTGCTGATTCAGGTGGAAAAAATCAAACGGACACATCGCTTGTCGGTGCATTTTCACTATGATCTATTGTGTGGCCAACGGAGAAAGCTCAAAAAGCTGCCATTGATAAGCCCGGTTAAAACTCGCAGCATAAATTAGGAAGACGTGTAGTTGCTTTTCGGAGTGGTCGGGGACCGGGGCGCCCGGCACAGCCAAGAAATATAACATCAATAGGTGCTTATGCATTGTAATGTGGGACATTTTTATGCCCACGATAAAACATTCCGCCTACAACTATGTTTATGAAAGCAACAGATAGGAAGATCCATAATGCCACTTAATAGAATTAATCACCTCCCGTCGGACCAGTTTAAAGGGCTTTTTATTGCATGGTGGAAAGCTCTGGCCATAATTAATACTCTGCACACTGTCAGGTGCCAGTCACGGGGCTGCAGGAAGCCCAGGAACTTTGCAGCACGCTTGGGGCAAGAGGGTCCTCAGAATTTAGTGCCGCTGTCTGAGCACCAGGTTTTCTAAATCAGGAATCTAGCCTCTGTGTCAAGGTCTGGCCGGGCTTTAGGCTCTAAATTTTAAGCTCTGGGCTCCAGATATAAATCCTGAGTTTGTGCTGGTCTCTAGGTCGGTTCTGGGATCGAGATTCTGGGTGACTCGCCCTGGCTCCCTGGGTCCTGAGTGAGACGGTCTCACAAAACAGAAAAAAAAAAAACATCCCAGAGCTGGGAGCAGGGGGTGGGTGTTTCCTCAGGGACTCAGCTTGGCCAATCCAGTTGGCCAAGGCAATGAACCCCCTGTGCCCTCTCTTCCCCGCTCACCTAGTTTCCAACAAGGGAGGGAAGCCCTGGGAATGCCCATGGACACCTGCCTGAGGGTCAGCATGTGGGCAAAGGCTGACCGCTCAAGACAGCAGCCTGCTGGGAAGCAGACCGCAGACTCACTGGCCAGGCCCAGGGCCAGACAGTCAGGGAGGCTCTAGGGCTGGTCACTCCCCCCATCTCTACCCCCGCACCCCCAAAGGAGATGCCTTTATCTCCTCTGTGCCTTATCACACAGCCTCTGGGTGACTGGAGCCCCAGGGAATCTCCCAAACAGCCCAGAAAAGCCAGGAGGTGAAGGGTCAGCCTGCAATAATTACCGAATAGAATCGCCCTTTAGGAGCTTGATTCGAGCCAGCGAGAGTGAAGCAGGCGCCGGAGATGGCGCTCTCCAGGGCCCCGGGTGGGTGGCACATCTGTGGGCGGGTAGCTGAGCTGGAGCCCGCGGGTCTCTGGCAGAGAGTCCTCGAGTCTGGAAGCTCTGTCCCTCTTGAAAAGTTGAGCCAGCCAAAGCGAGGAGTGACCCTTGAGGGCAGCGAGGTCAAGTTTCGTCTCCCAGCACAAACATGGTGGACTTTTCCCCACTGGACTGGAATCCCAGGGCACCTTAGGCTCGGACTGATGGGCTGTCACCAGGGGCTCAAATTGTTGTGCCTGAAGGAGGGGTCGCTGTCACGGGTGTTTGCTGAGACATGAATCATACCCGAGGGGACTCCTGGCACCCACTGGAGCACCAGGCACTGGGTTTCCATCGTGGCCTGATACCCCTCTGCCACCTCCCACCGTCAGCACCGCCCAAGGTGAGAGCTGTGCTGGGCCAAATGGGCCTCATTGCTGAGGGAGGCTTGTCCCGTCATGGGCTGTGCTCTGGGTCCATGGGAGGGGTCTCTGTCTACAGCTGTCCTCCCAGAGGTGAGCACCCTCGGGGGCACAAACCATGCCTCCCCCGCCCCACGCTGTGCATGAAGCCACGGGGAGGACAATGAGGCATGGCTGTTGTGGAGGAAACACTTTCAGTCCATCAGCCAGCAGCCTGAGAAAGAAGGCTGTCCAGGGAAGGCTGAGCTAGGACCCAAAGTGCCAGGCCCAGTTCTCAGGCTGAGCTTCAGAGTCACATCCCAGTCCCGCCTGGGGGACTCCCTCCACCCAGGCAGCTCCTGGGGGAGGACACCCCAGCCAGAACTGAGCCTGCAGGAAGGGAGCAGCGAGGTTTCAGCTCCTCTCAGTCCTTCTCAGGGAGCAGGGCCAGGGCTCAGTGTGTTGCAGAACGGACTCATTCTTTTTTTGTTTCATTTTTGTTAATCCTCACCCAAGGATATTTTTCCATTTATTTTTAGAGAGAGTAGAAGGGAGGGAAGGAGGAGAAAGAGAGAGAGAGAGAAACATCGATGTGTCAGAGAAACATCGATTAGTTGCCTCCCACAGGCACCCAGACCAGGGCCAGGGATCGAACCTGCAACCTAGGTACCTGCCCTCCACTTAGAATCAAACCTGCAACCCTTCGAGGCAGTAAAGCAAGGGTGCCCTGACATTTCAGCGGCCGTAACTGTTCAACAAGCCCTGGGAGAAGGGCTGGCAAGCCAGTGCTGAAGCCGCGATGAGCATCCGTGGAGGGAACGTGCATGGTGGGGCAGGCTCTCACCTGACTGGGGAGGTTTTCTTCTCGAGTCCAGCGTCTCCCACTGGGTGCATGTAAGTGAGCTGTAGGATCTGGTCAGGCACACAGCACACAGGGGCACCCTATCTGAGAGGGGTTGAGCACCCAGCCACGGGCCAGCCCACACAGCCTGGCACCGAGTTAAAGGCAGTCTGACTTGGCAACCTGACCTGTCCTCCAGCAGCTCTCAGGCCCCTGGCAGTTGCCAGGCCCCCGCTCTCTGCCCACAGCCCTGCTGGCCTTGGAGCGCCCACTGACAGCTGTTCCTGTTCCTCTCTGGCCTGTGGCCTTGAGTGAGCCCCGAGGCCTGAGCAAGTAGGGAAGGGGATTTGGGACACAGAGCTGGGCTCAGTGAGCAGTTTCCTGGGGGACTTCTGGGATGGATTTGCTAATAGAGACGTCTGTTCTGAGAGGTCGTGATGCCACCTGTCATTAACCCGGGCACCCTGCCCAGGGTTCTCACCAAGAAATCGTAGGCAGCTGCTTGCAGGCGGGTGAGTGATTTGCAAGGACCACAAGAATATTTGCATAAACATATGTATGGAAGTGTGTATTTATTTGCATTCATTTGCATAAATTGCTGGCACCTTGAGCTGTCGTTCCTTAATTTGACTTTATTTTTTTCAGTAAATTTCTTTGAGCTTGGAGCACAGATCTGGACACTTTGGGACTAAAACAACAGCACAGTGGCCATGAGACCAGAGGTTCTCAAACTTTGCTGAGCATTAAAATTTCCTGGGGCGCTTCTAGAAATCCCGGTGCCTGGGCCGCCCCCACACCATTGAATCAGAAGCTCTGGGGTGGGGTCCAGACGGCAGCATTGTTTGGTTTGGTTTGGTTTTTGAAGCTTCCAGATAAGTCTGATGCATAAGCCAAGGTTGAAAATCGATACCTCAGGGCAGGCCCAAGTCAGATCAAACCATCCTGGCCTGCAGGTGGAGACTGGGCACCTCACTCGCCTCCCTCATACGTACCCGACACTCAAAACAAGGCCAGAGGCATGTGACGTGCAGGGCCACACCGCACACAGCGGGCTCGCGGTCAAAGGTCAGCGTGCCCCTTCACCACCGTCCCTGTGGCGTGTCATCCGTGCGGAACTGGCCGCTCCTTCTGGCCCTGCCTCCCAGGTCACCCTGAACTTCACCGAGGCTGCCGGTCATCGGCCCCGGGGAGTACTGAGCGCTCCAGGGCGGGGCCTGGGTTCTGTTCTGGCTGAGACACATGGTCCTTTCTCCTTCCAGCTGACTTCCACGCTGATGAGTGCACCACTGCCCAGATGCCTGGAGGTATATCCCTGCCCGGGGAACACCAGGTGCTCCAGAGCCAGCCCGCCCGGCCCTGCCCACCTCCCTCCGCTCCTCTCCGCAGGTTGGGAGGGAGCCGAGCGCAAGGACTTGCAGGCCTTTCCCTTCCCTGGTGGCAGCTGCCCGGGAGGATGCTGGAGATCTGGGATGTTACCTGACACCCGGTCGGGGCCAGAAGCTGGGCCGGGCCCTGAGGTACAGGGACTGGTCAGACCCAGGCTCTGCTCTTGGAGCCTTTCTGAGCAGTGAACGAGGTCCAGCACTTCCCCCTCCCCAGGCCCTACCCGAGAGGCGGCAGCTCCTGGCTCCCCTGCTGCACGGCTGCATCACATTCACCGGTGCACTCGGGGCAGGTGATGCGGGTCTTGCCAACAGGGCACAGGCTCCCGGGACATCGGCCTGCAGGGGCTGGGAAAGGAGGAGAGTGCTGGTTTAAGGACCTGCAGAGGGAGCTCAGGGGCCCAGTCCATTCCTTTCAGGATCCAACTTTGCTGGGACCCATGGGGTCATTCTGGGGTCTTGGGGAGGCCCATGGCTTGGTTTGCAGATGCTCCCAAGCCCAGCTCAGCTGTGCTGGGAGAGCCTTCCCCCCAGCCCTCCACAGGGCCTGGTGGCAGTCCTCCGGGGATGGGGCTGTAGCTACCCGACCAGGCCCCCCCATCCCATTGAGGTCCCCTCGCCCCCACTCACCAAGACAACATTCACCCCAAGAGAGAGTCACCCTGGGCCCTGCAGTAGATCTGTAGGAGCTCCGGGAGCCTGGAGTCAGCTTCCTTTCCCAAAAGGGTGCTGGCACCAAATGGACACCATAACTCACCTCCGAGGCAGAGCCGGGCGGCAGGCCCAGCCCAGGGCGGCAGAGACCGCTCCTGGGCCAGGCCCAGCATTGCCTCCCCATCTCTTGGCCCCGCTGGAGGCTGTGGCTGGCGCCGAGGATGACTGTCCGTCAGAGTCTGTGTCATCACAGGGGACAGCAGCCCAGGGGGTCAGGGCCCCCCACGTGGCCAGGGCACAGTGTCCCCCACACCCGAGTCCTGGAGGAACTCTTTGTTTCCTTGTCCTTCTTGGTCAAAGCCATTCACTCGATCGGCAGACACCCTTCTTCTCCCCTCTGGTGCTTGGCGCTGGGGCCCTGCCCTTGAACAAGCCACAGGCCCAGGGCCAGACAGATGAGAAAGCCCCCTTGGCAGAGAGTGAGCCCGGTGTGGTGGGACTGGAGTGGGGGTGGGGGTGGGGGCGTTCCTGGATGAGGAAGAGGAGCATATTCCAGATGAAGGGAACACTGTGCAAAGAGCAGCCTGGGTGCTGCCCTCCACCTTCACCCCACCCCCCTCGCTGCCCTTCCCAGTAATGGTCCCCCTGAGAGTGTCTGGAGCGGGCAGAGAGCGGGCAGCTGGGTGCTCGGCCTCCTCGCGCCTGCACACAGGGGTGCTCCTAGCGTGTAGGGCGCCTGTGCTGGACTGGAGTGGGTGTCCACGCAGCGGGTGGAGCCGCCCCACGGGCCCATACCAGGTCAGCCTCTGAGCACCGTGGCAGGTGGTGCAGGGCCCACCCTGAGCAGATGGGCCCCACAACCCAGGCTGCAGCCGAGATGCAGGCCCGGCCCCACCCGTGCTGCCCGGCTCCTCGCGGGTAATTACTTCCAATGAGAGTTTGTAAAAACAGTGCTCTGGCTCTATTATAGAGCCTAATAGGTTCAGCTTCCCCAGAAAAAATAGACTGTCAGGCTGAGTAAGTGTGGGGAAGCGATGGGCGGAGAGGGGTATCATTAAAGCCGCAGCTCAGCTGAAATAATGAGAGGTCCCGTGTCGGGGGAATCGATCCAGAAGGCCAGGGAGCTCGTGGCCAATGTGCCCAACAGCCCTGCCCCTCCTGCATCGGGTCCCAGACCATCTGTTCTTTGCTTGGATCCCAGCACTGAGGGCCACCCTGGGACCCCCCTGTGGGTATCAGAGGCTGCTCCGGGCTCTGGGCACACAGGGAGTGGAAGGTGGCATGTCTACCCCACCAGAGCTCACAGTCTAACCCAAGACAGAACTCAGCCAGCAAAGATCCCACATCAAGCAGGGAGGGATTGGCAGGGAGAGGCCTGCGCCGGAAGACAGGAGGCAGAGTCGAAGGGGGATGGGAAGGGAGGGGGTGTCAGGAGAGCCCACCTGTGACCCTTAGGGACACCCTGGGACGGGGCCTGGGTGCCTCCTCCACAGGCTGCTGCAGGCCGAGGACCCGGCCGGCCAGCGTGGGCAGGGCAGCTGGCAGGACATGATGGCTGGCAGGTGAGGGTGTGGCTCCTCCCTGGTGCCGTGGTTCCTTCCTGGGTGGGATGCCTAGGTCCCGGCTGACGCTGTGCGGCAGACCTGACCCTCTGGCCTTGCAGGTGGCTCCCTCTTTCTTTTTTCCTTATCAGGATTTTCTAATCTTCCTAGAATACGCGTGGCAATTACTTGCATGATTAAGGACCATGTGCAATATGAAAATCTAAAACTATGCCTAGGCTTTCTGGAATGGCAGGAGGTAATGTGGTGCCCCAGTCCTGACCCTGACCGGGCCTGGCAGGAGGGTGGGCACGGACAGAGACTCAGAACAGACAGCCACGGAGAGACTGTAGAGGGTACAAATGAAACAGAGAGGGTACCTATCTCCCTCCCCCCCCCACACACACACAGCTCCTCAGGATTGCTCCTCCTGCCCCCTCCCCCATCCTCCAGCTGTGCGTCTCTCCTGCGAGGGGGTTTGCAGTGCTCTGAGCTGCCATTAGCTTGGCATCTGGGATTTCCATCTCACTTCCCTCTTTACCTGGGTAACTGAACTGATTGTACGCCCAGCTCTGGTTCACTAATTCTTACAAATCCTTTAAAGCTATTGATTTATGTGCTCGTCTATGCCTCCCTCTCCTCCACAGCCCACTCCCCTCCGCAGCTCTCAGCCCAGGGCCTTACACCTTGCAGACACCTGACAAATGTGCTTGGCTGGTTGAATGCATACCTGGGAGATTCAGAGAAGGGGCACAGAATGGTTGGACCAGCAGAGAGCAGCGCAGAAGAAGGGGGTGCCTGGCAGTGTTCGAAGGGGGGAGGGGTACGAAAGAGGGGGGAGGAGCATGAGAGACAAGTTGGTTCTGAGCAGCCACTTTTGCATGTAAGAGACAAACCTGACCCCACCCAAGTGTGTGTGTGTGTGTGTGTGTGTGTGTGTGTGTGTGTGTGTCCCTCCCCCCACCCAACTCTCTCCTGGCTTCTTGACTCTAGTTCCTCCAGCCAAGAGCCACCCACCATCTTCCAAGGGCCCACCCTCCAATAGAAAGAAGCAATATTTGTAAGTGTACTGTCGGCAGAACACAGCTTCACAGAGGCACAGGGCATGTGAGAACCCAGAGGGAGGAGTGGAGGAGTGAGCTCCCCCCACCCCCAACCTCAGACATCAGATTCAACCCCTGGGGCCAGACACAGGTCTCATCCTCCCCTGGTCCTGAGGCCCAGTTCTAGCCCCTGGAGGGGTCACTTACATCACGGAGTGACTGTAGGGCTGCCTTCCCTCCAAAACCCCTTTCCCCCAGCTGCTCCCAGCCCATCTGCCTTGGCCTCCCCCCTGGCCCTTCTGACACCCACCTTTAGGCCTCTGGTCCCCACAGAGCACTTAGGATCCTGACTTCACTCACTTAGATGTTTAGTTCACCAAACATCAGCCTCCCCAGCTCCAGATGTCACCCTAGGACCCCAGCTCCCTCCAGAGCTCTCTGCACACTGGTCTTCACCTCACTTCTCACCCAACTCTCCCAAGCTCTGACCTTCTCCCAAAATCTCCTAGCCCTGACCCCCATGAAATGTTCTCCTCTCCTGCTCAGGATACTCCCATCACCCCCTGGACCTCCATCCTCTAAGTAGGGCAAGGAGCCAGGTGGAAGCTTCTTCCTGGGCACAGGAAGGACTAACAGCTGCTAGTGTCAACCTAACCAGGGCACATCCCTCCAACTGCAGCCTCGGGGTGTGCCCAGTGGCCTTCCCTCATCTGCCAAGGGTCAGCCCCCACCTCTGCAGTGACCACCCTCTGGCCAGGCTCCCTGAGCTGCTGCTCGGGTCCTAACTCTGCCCTCTACCTTTCCCCGTTCTCCCCACGCAAAAGACCATTCTCTTTGATTCCTACTCTGCCCCCACAGAGCAAGAGCTGTCAGTGAAGGAAACCAGTTGTTGGCTTGTGTTTGGACAAATCTTACCATTCAGGCAGCTGGGCACCTGGAGAAGGAGAGAACCACCTCTTTCTGGCCACTGCACCTGAAGGCTCCTATTCTTCATAGTCCCATCCCCCCACCCCCCGAGGGCTGAGGGCTACACCTGTGCTCAACAGAGCTGTGGAGGTGGCCAGCCTTTCCCAGGACGACCATTCAGGGCTCTTCAAAGCCACTGGAGCTGAGGAATAGGTAAATCCCTTCCCAGCGAGGACCTAGTCCTAGACAGTGAACTTACTGATGCTTCAGCAGCCATAGATTGGCATACAAGTTGTGAGATCATCGAATTGATCCCACTGGTGTCTCCTGAAGTAAGGGGGGTGGGGCATGATTTTTGCATTCTTTCCATCTAACTCACACAACTATGACACTGCAGGTGGCTCTGTTGGATCATCTTTTGGGGAAGTTATTCTTAACCCACAAAGAACATGTCTGCATCTGGTCTGCAATGCACCCTGAATTCTAATCAGAAGGGGACTTTTTGTGCAACACATGATACCAGTTGCTCAGGAGGCCAGAGAGACAAGCCCTCCAGGAGGCTACAGTCTGGAAAGGAGGCAAACAGACATCCCTCTAGAAATAGCAGCCAGAGATACCTACTGTACTTGAAGCATCAACAAAAGATCTTGTGGGACCACAGGAGAGGTCTGAGGCCAGGAACTCAGTAAGACCTCTTGTAGGGTAGCATTTAAGCTGAGGCTTAAGGGATGGGTGGGCCCTAAGAGATGTGTTGGGAAAGACTTGGCCAAAGGGACAGAAAAAGAAACTACCACCGTGAAGGAATAGGAGACCCTGGGTAGGAACTTAGAGCTTTGAGGGAGGTGTGGGGACGCGACTAGAAGATGAAGCTGTGAACAAAGGTGGCAACAGGTCACAGGAGGCTCTCAGTGCCGATGGCGAGGAGTGTAGGAAAACGGGGCCAGGTGTTCCTTGGCTGGGGGGGCCTCTAGATGAGGAGAGAGCCCTGCTCAAGGTCACAGGGGCATCATGGCGATGCTGTGACTGGATCTGGGAATCCAAGTCATCCCAACGCCAACAAGCCCAGGCTGGCAGCTGCCTCTGGTCAGTCCTTGGGTCTAAGAGACAGGGGCACAAACCCAGGGAGAGAGAAGGTGATGTTTCTGTTGGTTTTGTGAGGGGTCCAAATATTTTTAAGGAAAATCTTAAATGACGTTTATATCCTCTTGGAGGGGGTGAGGGCGCCCCGCCTGGGAGGTGCTCTCCTGTTCCACCAGGAGACACAGCTCAAGCGCCCACCAGTGCCGCCCTGGGCCAGGGGCCGCAGGGACAGAAAGTGCCTTTGGTGCCAAATTTCACTGCTTAAGAAATAGGTCTTGTTGCCCTGGCCAGTTTGGCTCAATGGATAGAGCTTTGGCCCGAGGACTGAAAGGTCCCAGGTTTGATTCTGGTCAAGGGCACGTACCTTGGTTGCAGGCTCAATCCCCAGCCCTAGTCGGGGCACGTGCAGGAGGCAACCAATCGATGTGTCTCTCTCACATGGATGTTTCTCTCTGTCTCTCCCCCTCCCTTCCACTCTCTCTAAAAATAATGGGAAAATATCCTTGGGTGGAGATTAACAACAACGACAAAAGCAATGGGTCTTGTGCTGGACCACAGGGAAAAGGCAGGCTGGTGAGGGGTGGTGACTATTCTTAGGGCTTTTGCTCCCGTTCAGATAAATGGCAGGAATTTCCATTTGGACAACAGGACAACCAGGTCTCCTCAGTAAAACTGTGGACAGGCAGGAAGTCTGAGTCTTCTCCGGAAGCCCCCCTCAGGAGGACCCATGTCCTGGGAGGGTCTGCCCGCGTGGGGCCCGGGCTGGATGCGAGGTCCTCAGGCCGTTAGAGTCCATCTTACCTGGTAGCTGGAGCCCGGCTGGCCCTCCAGGTCCATTCTGAGTCCAGTGCAGAGAAGGGGGAGGCGAGCTGTGTGTGATCTGATCAGCTGGTGGAGGAGGAGGAGGAGGAGGAAGAGGAGGAGGGGAGGGGGAGGAGGCGTTCGGCTTGGGGCTTGTCTGCTCCCTCTGAGTGCTCCCAGCCGCCATGTCCCCACTGAGCAGCAGCTGCAGGAGGCTGTGTTTGTGCAAAGCCACCATTTGTCCCCACGGTGTCTGCACGCGTCGAGCTCCTCCGCTTCCCGATGAATTATCCCCCAGGGCACGCGTGACACAGTCCTTGCTGGGCTTTCTCGGTATATCTCACAACTGCTCTGAGTTTATAATTTTTTCAGGTCTTTTATCAACTATGTGTCATAAGTACCAACGGAATCGGGAGCATTTATCACCTCGCTGGGTTCCTACTTGAGCTCCGAAAAAAAATTGTTTGGCCGCACAACCTTTCTCGGGGTTCTGATTTAATGGACTTCTCTGCCGCGAAGCCACTGGAATGCGTTGCCTTTTAATATTTGACATCGCTTCCTCTTTATTACCACCTCCGACAGCCCTTCCAGCCCGCTGCAAAGAACCCATTAGTCTCTGACAAATCACTTGTGTCGTTTGGAGAAAAATATGCAGAAGTTTGGCTGCACCTTCATCGGTGCAGTTTGTGGCCTCACGTGCCTCTAAACAAAGCTTCCAGCCCAGGCCGACCCTCCCCAGCGTCCCCTTCCCCTCCGATGCCTCGAGCTGCTGGGTCCGCGGAGCCAGTCTACCCTACCCACTTCCAACAGGGCTCTAGATGGGGTATGCAGAGATGTCCGTGACTGCTGTTAAGAATTAGCCAAAAGCCGATGAGCGGATAAATAAAGTGTGTTACATACATGCAGTGGAATAATATTCAGCTTTAAAAATGAACTTTTGATAGATGCTACAACATGGGTGAGCCTTGAGGACATTATGCTCAGTGACATAAGCCAGTTCCAAAAAGACAAATATTGTACGATCCCACATATGTGATGAGGTGCCCAGAGTAGTTGAATTCCTAGAGACAGGATAGAATGGTGGCTGCTAGCGACTGGGGCGAGAGGGGAGGGTTGACAGGTACAGAGTTTCCGTTTTGCAAGATAAAAATACTTCTGGAAATTGATTGCACAACAGTGGAAATGTACTGAACACGACTGAACTGCATGCACACACAAAAGTGGTTAAGATGGCAACATGCATCACAATTTAAAAAAATAATCATAACTGGCTTCACACTGAACCAGCAAAGGGGAACTGGCCCAGAGAACGCTCTCCGGGTGCTGGAGTCCAGTTAGTTATTCACGCTTTCCATGCAGCTGGCTCTTGTGCATAACGGACAGCTCCAGGATTTAGTGGCTTAAAGCAACCACCACCTATTTGGGTGAGGATCTGGTTTGCAGTTGGGGTTGGGCTCTGCTGACGCTGGGCGGTGGGGCGGGCTGGCTCACCTCGGCTCCACAAGGTCTCTCTGCCCCCAGCAGCCCAGCCCAGACTTGTTCAGACGGTGGTGGCGGCAGGGGTCCCGAGAGAATGAGCAAAAGGAAGCAAAGCCCTGTGAGGCCATGGCTCGCACCCACGCACATAGTCTATGGTGGGAAACAAGTCACGGGGCCAGTCAGAATTCACAGGGTGGGGAGATAGGCTCCACCCCTTACTGGGAGGGGCTGCAAAGGATTTTTGCAATCTGCCACTTACACTATATATATATATGCCAGACCCTGTGCTTTGTGTTGAAGATAAAAATATATATGCCGAAACCGGTTTGGCTCAGTGGATAGAGCGTCGGCCTGCGGACTGAAAGGTCCCAGGTTCGATTCCGGTCAAGGGCATGTACCTGGGTTGCGGGCATATCTCCAGTAGGAGATGTGCAGGAGGCAGCTGATCGATGTTTCTCTCTCATCGATGTTTCTAACTCTCTATCTCTCCCCCTTCCTCTCTGTAAAAAATCAATAAAATATATTTTAAAAAATATATATAAAGAAAATACCATGGCGTGTAGGAGGCATGTAAATAAATCATTACAGCACGTAGTATGCTCTAAAGCAGCGGTTCTCAACCTGCGGGTCGCGACCCCTTTGGCGGTCAAACGACCCTTTCACAGGGGTCACCTAAGACCATCCTGCATATCAGATATTTACATGACGATTCATCACAGTAGCAACATGACAGTGATGAAGTAGCAATGGAAATAATTTTATGGTTGGGTCACAACATGAGGAACTGTCTTTAAAGGGCCAGAAGGTGGAGAACCACTGCCTAAAGGCAAGCACGGGGTGCTGGGGGAGCCTGCCGAGGAGGTCGGAGGACAAGGGGACGGAATAGTACCTTAAGGGGTGTTGAAGAACAAGTGGTAATTAGCCAGAAGAGGGGCGGGGAGATGAGTGAAGGCCTGGAGGGGGCCCTGCCTGGGGGAGGCTTCCGTGGGGAGGGAAGGGCCCGCCCTGGAGTGGAGGACTGGGGTGGGAGTGGGGGTATCTAAGCAGCGCTGACGGCCGGATTGCTGTGTGGAGCACATCCCACCCCACAGGTGGGGCAGCGGATTCTACAGGTGTGGGGTGCTGGGTGCGGGGTGCTGGTGCTGGGTGCTAGCGGAGTGCACTCCGATGCCCCAGCGCTGGCCAGACTCCGCCCAGGCCTGCAGACCACCCCCCCTGGGCACAGGGCTGGGAGGCATCCAGGAGCCCAGTCCCCCAAGCCCCTCAGACCTTAAGGGGTTGTCTTTTATCGAGACGGGGTGGGCGGGAGGGCAGCTGGTGCCCAGAGCTGGCGCTGGCTTCCTCCTGTAGATCCCAGGCCGCGCTGCCCCAGAATGCCGCCTCTCGGCCGGGCACTGGGCCGGCGGCCATGAGCACATAAGGCCGATCAGCACTTAGAATGTGCGTGGGGCCCTGCTGTGAGAAGGAACCCCCTGGTGAGCACTTTCATAAATTGAAAAATCCTTCTGAAACTGAGTAATCCAGCGATTCAATCCAGGTCTCGGCGTCGTGGGAGTAGACAGCGCCTGCCGTTACGATGACCTGGATCTCTAAGCACCTTCCGGATCCTCCCGGAATTCCCCAGGAGGAGGCATTGCTGCTGGGGCTGGGACCTCGGTGTAGGAGTAAAATCTTCCCAAGAATCAGGATGCCTGGGGCCCAGAGGGAGCGGCCGTCTGATGCAGCCCTGTTTCCCCGGCTCCCTGAGCGGGTGGGCTCAGCAGGCGTGTGCAGCTGCATCTGTCACTCAGGGCAGTGTGACGACGGAGCAGGTCCCCTCGGTGCTCGGGGGAACTGAGGCCAAAAGCTGGGGCCACGTGCCCAGGGTCACACAGCCAATTAGGGGCGACACTGGGGTGAGAACAGCGTCCGGGTCTTTGGAATTCCAGCCCAGAGCTCTTCCCCCCTCACTGCTCCACTCCAAAGGCGGCATCGCCCACCCGGCTCAGGGTGTGGGAGTGAATTCAGTTGGTGGCACTTTTGAAAGCTGATGTGTGAGCATAGCCGTTCAGCCTTAACCCAGCCTGACCCTGCATCTTCCTGAGCGGGCTCTCCACGCCACAGGTGCCCACAGCCTTGCCTCCAGCCCAGGCCCAGCCTCTGCCTCCTGCACCCTCCAACCCCCGTGTCCCACAGGCCCTAACCCTGCCCCCAAAACTACTAGTAAACTCATCATCCCCTCCCTTCCCGATGTCCCTCCAGAAACATGGAAGTGGTCCTCATGCCTCCCCCCGCCCGCCCTCTCCATCTCTGAGGGCCACAGTATCCGCAGCCTCCGTGCTGGGCTTGCTCTGTCCTGTGACTGTTCGAGTTCAGGCCTCTGTCAGTCCTCACTTGGATTATGGAGCCTTCGCCACCATCAACAATAACAATGAGTCTACTGCGTATTCCTTAGGCATTTCTACGTGTCAGCAGCTAAGAGGGGTGTTGATTCCCCTTCCCCAGCTCACGCAGCCGATGGGGGGCAGAGTTCAGGTTCTCCCAGGCCTGACTCTGAGGCCCAGCTTCTTGCCTCCAGCTGTCCCTCCCTGTCCTGCCTCTAACGGAGCTGCCAGCGTGATGTGTCTGAGCCCAGGTCTAACCTGTCCCTCCCTGGCGGCTCCCTGGCGGCTCCCTGGTGCCCAGAGGTTAAACCTCAGTCCCCTCAAAAGCCTCGTGAGATCTGGCCCTGCCTGCCCACCCATCGCATCCCCATCCCTCCCAGGCCCTGTTCCCCTGTATCTGCCCCCAGCACCTCCGTGCCCTTCACCCCAGGCTTCGCGCTTGGTGTCCTGCTGCTGGTCTGGGCACACCTGCGAGCAGCCTTCCAGAGGCCGCAGCAGCACCCCCTGCAGGCGGCCCGCTGCGACTCCAGCCTGGTGGATGTGGGGATGATGGGGGTCAGTGACTTGCCATTGCCCTACACCTTGGACTCCCCCCCCCCACCCCCGTGTGGGTGTGCTCACCGTCTCCCGTGGTCTTCGGCAGCCAGAGGCCAGGGTGGCCTCCCAAGGAAGAGCCTGCCTGACCTCGAGCCCCCGGGCCCTTGAGTATCTGATCTTCACCAGGTTCTGGGAATAGAGTGGAGCCTGCACCCCCTTTCACAGATGGAGAACCAGAGGCTCAGGGCGCGCGGGGGCTTCTTGGGGGCATTCAGCTGTCAGAGGCAGCGCTGGGCTCAGCGGGCATCCTGGCAGCAGCCAGCGCCGCCCGTGTGGACAGATGGCTAGCCTGACTGGCGCAGGGCGCACCGGCGGGTAACTCCTGAGTGCGGGCCAGGGCTCCGCCTGGACCCGGAGGTCTGGGCTGCTGGGAGCGGCTTAGCGGACAGGGCTCAGTTTCGCGGACCGCCTTCTCCCATTCCCCTGCCGAAGGACGTAACCTGCCTGACAACAGTCTACGTCATTCTGGACCCAGAATCGGGGCCTCTGCTGTCCAGCTACCAGCAATGCTAAGAGCAGGCTCTGTCCAGGGCTGCAGGGGCAGGCGGGCAAGGCGAGGCTTGTGGGAACACCGGTCATCCAAAGGCCCTAACTTTGGCAAATGAAAGCGTTTATAGAAAGTAAGCAGGTGGTGGCCAGCCTCTCCTCCTTCCCCCTTCCGAGCCCGGAGATGGGTCTGGGAGAAGCTCTGACCCCCCCAGGTTCAGAGCCCATGGGCCTGGGGCACTCTCTGTGCCAGCCCCGGGGCCAAGACGCCGGGCAAAGGTAGGTGTGCGTTAGGGTGGGCAGGCCCTGCTGGAGCTGCAAGCCAGGCTCTCCCGTGCTGAAGGGTCCCGGAGGTGGGAGAAGGTGCAGACGGTCTCGGCCCCTGGCCTGCTCCCCGGGTCCCCCCTCCACCCTTCCCTCCATGCTCCCCTCCCTCCCAAGAAGCTCTCCCAGCCACGGCCGAGTGTCTAACAAGGGACGCTGTCTTTGCAGGTGTTGGGGTTTCTATTCCTTTGAACCATACCAGCCCATCCTACATCGCAATGCCATGCTTTACTTGGTACCAAAGCACATTGGCACTCATTGGCATTTGGAGACCTTGTTGCGTAGCGACCGCAGTTCCTAACTGTCTGTGATAACGTATTCTCCATGTTCCCAACTGTGACTGCGGGACTCTCTTCCCCGGACCTTCCGTTTCTGGGTTTGATTTTTTATTTATTTGTATTTGTTTTTTTGTTTTGTTTTGTTTTGTTTTTGCTTTTGAAAGTTGTGATCCCCGGGTCCTGTGGCCCCTCCGGTTGCCGCTTGTCTATGCATGATGTTTGTGACTTCTGACTGTCAGTGTTGAGCCAGTCTTGCCAAGAAACAGTATCAAGTAGTTTCCTATTTCTCTACTTCTTGGAAAAATAATTTTTTTTTTAATTTAAAATTTGAAAGAGAAAAAAAAAAAAAAAAAACTCTTAATGGGAACCTGGCCCTGTCTGTCTTCTCTGTTCTGCAGAAATGTTGAAGGAATTGAACCAGCAGCGCAGAGCGAAAGCCTTTACAGACCTGAAAATTGTTGTTGAAGGCAGAGAGTTTGAAGTCCACCAAAATGTTCTAGCTTCCTGCAGCTTGTATTTCAAGGACCTGATTCAAAGGTTTGCCTTCCTTCCAGCTGTGGTCGGGTCTGTTCCTTTGTAGGACGCTTTTGTGTCGCTTCTCTCCTCCCCTCTCTTGCAGGTTCCTGAAGTGTGACTCCCTGTCACAGAGCCAGTAGCCATCTCTCCTCCCCTCCCCCACCCCCCCCAGCACCCTCTCACACACAGCCTCAGAGCAGCCACAGCCCCCAGCCCGCCCCACCCAGCTGTGCTGGTCGCCAGGGGCCTCCGCCAGCAGCAGGCCACACCCCTGCCCCACCCCAGGAGCTCGGAGTTCTCAGTGGCTCACAAGCGCACCCTGAGGTTAGAAGGACTGTAGACCCCTCGTTAAGGGACCACTGCACACTGCCCCTCCCCCCTCGGCCAGCACGGGTGCCCGGCACCATCGTCACTGCTGTCGATGGTGAACTTAAAGCCAGAAAAGCACATCGACCAGCCCCGCCCCCGCTGAGGAGCAGGAGGCACCCAAGGGGCCGCTTTTCTGCAGCCCGAGTCGGGGAGAAGAGGCTTGTAGCCAAAGCCTCGTTCGGGCTGCCCGTCCTGATACTGGTACCCTGAGCCCAGACCAGGTGTGTCCTAAACACGGGCTCTCTCAGCGTTTGCTCCCTCCCCACCTGCCCTCTGCCCCGGCTATTTCTACCTGAATGAGTCTTCATGGTGCATGAGCATCTTTTTCTTTTTCCATTACGTTGATTTTTTAATTTGTCTGCTTCATACCCTTGCAAAGAAGTCAGGGGCCACCTTCTAGCTCCTTAGTGAGGGAGAGCAGCGGGGGGGCAGCCCAGGGTCACACTCCTCTCTCTCACCCATCAGCAGATTAATGCCGCTGCTCCTTTTGCCTTGCAGCCTCCGGGGCGGACGCTGAGCCGGGACTGTGCTCAGAGGGGAGGACAGGACCTCTGCTTGCTTCCCAATGCTGTGTTTGGACTTGCCAACTAATCCCAGAGCGACTGTGTTTTGTTTCAGGATGGCACCCTGGCTGGCATCTCCTTCCCAATCCGTTGTGTCCTTTCACTTAGAGCTGAGCTGCCCGGCGTGCAAAGCCCTGCCCGGCCGCGCGGGCCCCAGCCGTGCAGGCTCTTGGTGACTTCCAGCCTCGTGGGCAGCTTGGGTCTCCCGCCCCCGCTGCCTGGGTTCTCTCTGTCTGAGCACAGGGGTCAGGGGCATGAGCTGGGGTAAAGGGGCATGTCCAGGGGCTTCTCCAGGCCAAGGGAGGTCTTTGTGCTTCTACTTTTGGCAAATTCTAGAACGAGCAGTGATGGCACCTGGCTGCTGAATTGCAGATGTGGCATCCTAGGCCCTTGGTCCTGCTCCAGACCAGCTGGAGAGCACAGAGGGGCAGGCTGCAGGGGCAGGTTGGCACTGAGCGATGGCCCAGCCCTGGGCTAGAAAGATGTGGGCAAGAGGAGCGCAGGAGCCCTCTGACTGTGTCCACAGACCTCACCTGCAGACCTTATTCTTGCCCACAGCAGAGAAGGCACGCTTAGGTGGAAACTCAAAGTAGTGAAGGCTTCCGGGACAGGCCAAAAAGAAGGAGGAAGAACATTCCAGGCAAGGGATGGGTTGCCTGGAATGTTCCGGACTGCAAAGAATGTTCTGGAATGTTCTAGACTGTTCTAGGCAAGGGATGGGTTGGCTGGAATGAAAAGTTGAGAACAGAGAGAGTCATGAGCATTGAGGAGGGGGAGATGGCCTTCCCAGAGAGGGGGTGTGACGTGGGATGGGATGGGCAGACGGGCCCGGACTCCTGGGCTAGGACCTGGACTTGTAGGGCTGTGAGGAGCAGTGGGGAGGGGCTGCCCACCTGGAGGTGGGAGAACCTGGGAGCTAAGAGGCGGACACTGGAGGAGAGAGGGCACCTCCTTGGGAGCTAGGAGACCTGGGTGCTACACCTGACTCTGCCACCTGTCCTGTGACCCCGGGCACATCGCGGCCTCTCTCTCAGGCACTGGGTTGTCTCATCTGTAAAGGAAGAGGTTGGTGAAATGATGTCCCGGCTTCTTTCCAGCCCTGACGTCCCAGGGACGGCCAGGGGGTGAGCAGGGCCAGCCTGGAGGGCTTCCCAAGCACAAGCACTAGACGTGAGAAGGTCAGGGTCACGGAGGAAGGGAGGTCCGGTGGACGGAGCCCAGAGAGGAGACAGGAGAGCCCCTCGGGGAGGAGGGGAGGCCCAAGCCGAGTCCAAAGGAGCCCCTGCACTTGAAGATCAAAATGTCCATTTGTCGCCATTTTAAATGTGACTTCCCTGTCCTCACTAAGGGCACAGGCCACCACTGCGGGTGACACGTTCCCGCCCCAGCCCCGGGCGGACCCCTCCCCAGGAGCCACAGGACAGGCGTAGGGGTGCCCAGCCACGCACTGCTCTCCACTCAGCGCACCAGCAGGGCCGCTCCTGGGCGCCGGTCTCACACGAAACCCTAGACAAGATGGGCTGTGCCGTCCGGGAGCCTAGGGTCTGGCGGGAGACCCTGGAGAGCCGCCGAGGGGCAGAGCAGGTGACGCAGACGGGGAGGTGCAGAGGCTCGCAGCCCGGTGCTCGTTCTGGGGGAGCGGGGCATCCGCGTGGGTTTTGAACCAAGAATGGGATTAATGGCCAGGCAGGCAGTGGGGCCGACGGGAGAGGAGCGAGTGTGAGGCCCAGGTCAGCAGGGGACTCACTGCAGCTGCGATGCCAAGTGTGAGGTGAGCGTGGAGGGGATGAGGCCTATGCAGGGGCAAGGGGGCAGGAGCCAGGTCACAGGGCTGTTTCTGGCCTGGGGGTGTCATGGTCAGATTTGTGTTTGTGAAGATGCTGTTCAGACTGGGAGGCGGAGGGCGGGTCTCAGAGCAGCCTCTCCCGACCAGCGGCCAGTTCCCCTTCCGCTCAGCTGCCCGGAGCCCCTATCCTCCAGGCCCAGGCTCCAGGCCGACCCCGACTTGGTCCACATGATCTTCCCCCACATGTTCAGACCTTTGGTGAAGCTGCCGCAGCTCCTTTCCCCGGCCTTCCCTTAGTTCGTTCCATCATCGTCTTCTTCCTCCGATGAGGGCAAGACCAGCCCACAGGAGGCTTGTCGAGGTGCCGCATGTCATCCTGGAAATCCTCCCACTGACCTGAGAAGCAGGTGCCATGCGTATCCCCATTCTGCAGATGAAGAAACTGAGGCCCAGAGAAGTTGTGTAGCCGATAGATCTGGGATTCAAATAGAGGTCTGACTCCAAAGCTCATGCTAATCTGTGAGGAAGGACAGTGAAATCTCAGGGCTGGCACTGTGGATAGGCGTGCAAGAGATAGGGATGCGGAATACATGTGAGTGTGTGTGTGTGTGTGTGTGTGTGTGTGTGCACGCACACACATCTATTAAAAACACTTGTAACTGGCCACAGGATCTTCCCGAGTAGACACACCCACCTGGGACAGGTACCTACGTCGCAGGCACGCCCTCCCGCCCCGCGAGGGGGCCGAGTCCTCTGGAGTGAGGCGTGTGAAGGAGAGCACAGAGGCCGCCGGAAAGCTCGGAGCCTGTGCTGAGCCCCTGGCCCTGCCTCAGCTCCCCCTGTCGCCCCATCCGCGTCCCCGTGACAGTCCGGGGCGACCGCCCTGCAGGAAAAGGAGCTGTGGCTTTGTCTTTGAAGAATGTGAAGGCCAGGGCTGCGTAACAAGCACGCCCGCCTGTATCCAGGCCAGAGGGAAAACCCAGAGGATTCAGTGGGGGAGCGTCCCAGGCTTGGGGGAGGAAGGAGGATCTTTTGAGCAGAATAGACCTAGTCGGGTGCTGGGGTTGCAGCCTCCCAAGTCCAGAGCCATTCCCACCCCGGGGAGCGGGCCCTGGAGGAGCGGTTCCCTCGCCTGCTCCCTGGCTGCGAGGAGCTCTCAGGGAGGGCTGGAGCCCGCTGCACTCACCGGCCCCACAGGCTGCAGGCCCCCTCCGAGAGGACGGGGACCGTTCATCTTTGGAGATGGCAGAGGTGCCACCCTCCCTGCCAGCACTTCCCAACACGCTCCCTGGGTCCAGAGGGAGGAAGTGCGCAGCCTTGGGGAAGAGATGCCTCCTCATCACACCAGTAGGAGGGGACTTGGCCCTCTGCCTCCCAACCACAGCGCAGCGACACCTTGAACTATATGGTCTCTGTTCCTATGGAGTGAAAGTGGATGGACAGGTTGATTTCACAAGCCCCGTGCACAGGCTCTGGGTTCCCGTCTGTCTCCCTCCCCAGGGGAAGCTGACAGGACCTGAGTGGCACAGATCCTGGACGTAGGGGCACCCGCTAGACTTCAACGCAATAGCCAAGCCGGACGCCTCTCCTCTCCTTCCCGGTGCAGCGGGGCGTTTGTGGGTGGCAGTCTGCCTCTTTCCTGGTGGAATAGACAGGCGTATCTGGAAAGCCAGATAACAAGAGGAGAGACTCACACATCTCAGAGGCTGGCAGGATGAGGCGAGCCAGGCCATCCCCAAGTCACCGTAGGTGGGCCAGGGCCTAGGGGAGCTGCCCAAGTCCTCGGGACCCATGCATTCCTCTGCGGCTGAGTGGAATGCCCGTGTCTGGCATCGGGTCCCGGGGGCCTCCAGCCACTCCCCAAAGATCCTTTGCCCAGTGGCCCCCTCTTCTCCAAGGGCGCCCCCCACCGGGTGCCTGGAGGAGCAGAGCCACAGCTGTAGGCCGTAGGGACAGCGGTGCTCTCCAATCCTGGACAGCACCTGTGATGGTGGACATCCGTGTGCTTCCATGCAATCCCTGTGCTCCCCAGCCATGCAGGCACCACCTGTCCCAGCCCGCTCCCAGGCTCAGACTCTGGGCAAGACCAGCATCTCCCCACGAGGGAAGCCTGCTGGTCCCATTACACCCATCACTCCCTTGCAGCCACAGGCTCCACTGACCTTCCATCTGCTCAACACCCCTCCTCACAGGTGATCTTGGGGTTCTCAGGACCACATGTCAGTGCGTGCATATGCGTGTACATAGGTGTGTGTGTGTGTGTGTGCACGTGTGCATCCTGAAGTCCCACCTCAGCAGGTCACTGAGTTTGAGCTCCTCCGCTGAGGACTCATAGGCAGGAGGACTGGCCAGAGGAGTAGACACAATGGCTGGGGCCTTGGGAGAAGGGGAGCAGCCCTACTGTGGCCTCGTCGGCCTGGCCCTGCTATGGCCCAGGGTCACCTCCGCGAGCACCAAGGGCATGAGGAGGACAGGCCAGACAGGTGCGTGTAGGAATGAAGGCAGAGGCAGCAAAGACTTAGAGTAAGAGGTTGACCAGATGACCTGGGGTGTTCAGGATTTCTGTAGTTTTGAGCGATCACATAGGAACTATTTTTATACTTAACCACACCACGCCGGCATGGACATCCATCCCCACAGCAGAAGGCTAGGTGGTTGTCACTTTCAAAACTGCACACACCGTATACCTGTGGGTTTGAGAACAGGCTCTGCTCAGACTCTGTGTAGCACACCTTCCCCTCTCAGCTGCCGGGGCAGCAGGCCCCTGTGGTGAGCCATTCTGTGGGGATGGACACTTGCTCAGGCAGCCGGTAGCAGCTGCCCCTGCCCTGCCAGGCCATATCTGTGCTTTCATGGCCCTGGGTGGCCAGCGCCCACCCAGAGAGAGTTCTCTGACGCAGGCATTTCAGGCACTGCGGGTAGAGCGGTCTCGCGGGAAGGGTGTTCCCCACGGGACTCTAGACTGCAACTGGTTCAGCCTCTTGTTTTGCAGAAGAGGAGCCTGAGGGCCAGAGAGATCAAGGCTGTGCCCTCAGTGACAGCGCCGCGGCACCCAGGTCCCCGAGCTCCCTGCTAACAGGAGGTGGCCTCTCTGGGGCCAGCCTGCTCACTTGCTGGACACTCCATACCCTACTGCCAGCCACAGGGCACCCAGGGGACCAGGCGGGAGATCTTGGCCCCTGGCCGCCTCAGGAGTCGGGGCGGGGGGGGTAGGTCATCTCCCAGGACTGTGGCTGAACCCAGCCCAGGCAGAACTAGGCTCGGTGAGAGGTGGGGCTGGCCAGGGCGGCTGAGACGGGTGCCAAGCCGACCGCCTCTGAGAAACCTGCCTCCTGACTCGCTGCTCGGGTGTCTTTCTTCCTGTACTGCTGTGACTTTTGCTTCATCTTATCTGTTTCCTTCCAGGTCCAGCTTTAGGGTGCGGCTGCCAGGCCTTAGGAGCCTTTGCAATGGTTTTTGTATTCCTGTAGACACCAGATATAAACATATTTATATATTTGTGTCCCTCCCCCGCTCCCCCCAGTTCACAAGCCCGATGCACACTCTACACGCAGGCCACTCTGACCTCTGACCCCGTGTTCCATGTGGCAGGAGGGCCCCGCCCCGGGCCAGGTCCCAGGTCATGGCTGCTGGCTGTCTGTGGCGGAAGTCCTTGGTTGTCCCCCCTCCCCTCCTCCCAGCTCTAACCATTCTGTCCGTCTGTCTCGTCTCGTCCTCAGTTTCAAAGCAATGTCATGAAGGGCTTCCTCCTCGTGCCTAAAAGGAAACAATATGCTTTTGGAAAGAGGTGGGGTTGGAGTCAGTGTCCGGGGCAGCGTGGGGCCCTCAGTCTCGGGGTGTTCAAGGACGTCTCCAGAGGGGCTGTGAGCGCAGCCTGTGGGGAGCCTCGGTCACGCTGGAGAGTCTCCCGTCGGAGGCAGACGGGTCCCAGGCCCGGGGCCTGCTGGCCGTGTTGGCGGAGACGCCGGGCCAGCAGCGGGGCCGAGCCGTATTGTTTCCCTTTGCGGCCAGTCGTGGTCCTCGTCCCCATCCTCAGCTCATGCTTTTTGATTTGCATCTTTTTTTGCATGGACATGCCGAGTAGTGATAAGCAGGGCTTTCTGTTCTTTCTGGGCGTCTCTGGTCAGACTCTTCTCTTTCAGATCCCGCGTGAGGTCGTTAGGTTCAGGTGTGTCCCTGCCGTGTCCCTAAAGTGAAGGGCGTGACCGAGGCATGCAGGGAGCCCTAGCCCTGTGAGGAGCGGCCGAGGCCGCGGGCGGCAGGTAAGGACACCTGGTCTCTGTGCCTAGGTCGGTGCAAGACGGCAGCCAGAGCGGCCGGGAGAAGCTGGAGCTCGTCCTGTCCGACCTGCAGGCGGACGTCCTGGAGCTGCTGCTGGAGTTCGTGTACACGGGCTCCCTGGTCATCGACTCGGCCAACGCCAAGACGCTGCTGGAGGCGGCCAGCAAGTTCCAGTTCCACACCTTCTGCAGAGTTTGCGTGTCCTTCCTGGGTGAGCCGGGAGCGCCTGTCACCTGGGGAAATAGGGGTGGTGGGAGGAAATTCAAAACAGCAAGGGTTTCGGGGGGGGGGGGCTGTGTGTGCACCCCCTGCAGGTGCAGTTTTAAGATGATAATTCGGGCACCTGTACGCAAAGGCCTTTGCTCACCAGCATGGACAGAGGGCACCTCTGCATCGCTCTCCCAGGCCCAGGCAGCTTTGTGAGGACAAATGGAGCCATGGGGGTCGTGTGATGGTTTGTTCATGGGGAGCTTGGGCCCTGGCCTCCCAGCCCTGGCCTCTAAACATGGAACAAGGAGCCACACACTTTATATCCCTCTACCTGCACCACACCAGGTGGCCACACAGGTCTATGTGGGCTGTCCCTTGGACACGCAGACCTGCTGTCCGGGCTGGGGATCTGAGTGTCAGGGACCCCCAGCCGGAGAACACACTTATTCTACAGCTTGGAGCTGCCCGGCTTCGGGGAGAGCAGGGTGAGGGTGGGGTAGGGTTGAGTCACCAGAATCCATGGCCTGAGTGTTGAGTGCAGCCAGAGAACTAGGGGCTGAGCCTAGAGACAGGAGGTCATGGGCGGGTGTGGGGAGGGGGATAGAGCAATCTAGAAGGGCCAGGACCACAGCCTCAGAGTTAGGTTCCCGAAAGTACGGGCGTCCTGGGACCCAGACATTTCTAGGCTAGAATAACCGTTAGTGGGGTCTCGGGGGAGTGACCAGGCTGAGCCCAGGTCTACAGGTCAGCAGGGGGGACTGAGGCCCGTGGGCGATGGTGGGTGGCATAGATGGGGTGTTACTGCTCCCATGACTCTGAAGTAGGGGTGTGTGACTCCAGGCACGCCCTTCACACTGACGGGAGACACCATAGGCCTCTAGTGTGACCCCCACCCCCTGCCCCGTGGCCCACAGGCAGTGAGGAAGCTCCGCACCTCACAGTCCTCTGCTGGGACCCGCAGGAGCAGAGGGAGGGCCTGGGACAGTCAGCGGGAGGCGGGGCAGAGGGGAACCCCGGACGTGGACACAGGAAGTGGGCTCATGGGGACCCTGGCCATGGGCTCAGAGAAGGACCCAGGGGGACAGGTAGCTGGCACAGGTAGCTCCCATCCAGGGCCCCATGGTCAGTGGTCACGTGTTCTCGTCCCCAGAGAAGCAGCTGACGGCCAGCAACTGCCTGGGGGTGCTGGCCATGGCGGAGGCCATGCAGTGCAGCGAGCTCTACCACATGGCCAAGGCCTTCGCGCTGCAGATCTTCCCCGAGGTGGCGGCCCAGGAGGAGATTCTCGGCATCGCCAAGGACGACTTCATCGCCTACATCTCCAACGACAGCCTCAACACCAAGGCCGAGGAGCTGGTGTACGAGACCGTCATCAAGTGGATCAAGAAGGACCCTGCGTCCCGCGCACAGGTGAGGCCCGCCCCTCCTTCCAGCCCAGCCCCGCCGGCGCCTGGGCAAGGAGGCAGGAAGGTAGAGGAGGCCGGGCTGCCCGTGGGCCCGGCCACAGGGAGGCTGAGCCACGGGGAGGCTGGAACTGCTCCGGGGGCAGCAGACGGGCGAAGGGAGGAGTGAGAGATGCAGAACCAGGCCCCTGGTTCTCCAGGGCTGGCATTCCACTGGCAGGAGACCCAAGCTGACCAAGAGACCACGGGATCCGGGGGACAACGTCAGGGCCCTTCGGGGAGAAGTGTGCCCGAGCCAGGGCACCCGGTGCTCCCCTGAGCTCAGACCAGCAGGAGGAGCACCCATGCTCTGGTTCCTGGGAAGGTGGAGGGCAACCACCGCACACGGGACGCAGGAAGCGAGGCCCTGGGAGCGGGCAGCTGGAGCAATCAGGGCCAGGGCCAGGGCCAGGCAGGAGGAAAGGAGGCAGGGTCCCAGGGGCGCCTGAGTCCCAGGACACCAAGCACATCCCAGCAGGATCTCGGGGCCGGAAAGCCCCGCTGGAGGCCCCTCAGAATGGAGCTGCTCGGCTCCCACATGGGAGGACCCCTGGGAGCTCGTGTAGCTGCACAGTGCCACAGCCACCTGCTCACACATGGTGTCCCGTGCCTCCTCCCTCCCTCACTCCCCGACCAAGGCCTCCCTAGCCTCCAGGATGCCCAGTCACCCCTGAGGGGTCCTGCCTCCAGTCTCCTCCAGATTCATTCCCACCCTGCAGCCTCCGCACAGTGGCAGGTCCGGGCGCCAGTCTGAGGCCGTGGGACGCCCTAAAGGGGTTTGGCTGTTGGTGTTGGGGAGACGCAGGTTCTGACGGTTGTGATTTGCAAGCTTGTCAGTCATCATCTCCTTTCCAAAGCTGATGGCCACCAGCTTCCCTGGCCCTCCCACCTCTGCTGGGCGCCTGCCCCATGCACACCTCTCTGAGGGCCGGGCCGTCCATCTCAGCCCCCGCAGCCTGGCCTGGAGCAGAGGCCCATGCTGGGGTGGAGGTGGGAGCGAGGTGCTGCCGAGACAGATGGACGGTCCTCCCCAGGCTCAGCTGCCATCGGCCAGACCCCGCCGGCACCCCCCCTCCCCGCTCCGTCCTCTCGCCGCCCCCCAGCTGCTGGGAGCTGCCTTTTTTTGTTGTTGTTCTCACCCGAGGATATTTTTCCAGTGATCCTTAGAGAGAGTGGAAGGGAGGGGGAGGGACAGAGAGAAAAACATTGACGTGAGAGAGAGAGAGACACATCGATCGGTTTCCTCCCACATGAGGCCCGACCAGGGCCAGGGATCAAGCCTGCAACCGAAGTCCATGCCCTTGACCGGAATCGAACCCGGGACCTTTCAGTTCACAGGCCGGCGCTCTATCCACTGAGCACACCGGCCAGGGCTGGGGGCTGCCTTCTCTCTCTGCCGAGGCAGGTGAGCGAGGGGCTGTCCTCCCAGCCAGACACAGACTGAACCACCCGGCGTGCAGTCCCAGGACACGCGCGGGGCTGGCCCGCTGCACGGTCTGAGCAGACCCCGTGTCCCCCGCCCCAGTACGCAGCGGAGCTCCTGGCGGTGGTGCGCCTCCCCTTCATCCACCCCAGCTACCTGCTCAACGTGGTTGACAACGAGGAGCTGATCAAGTCGTCGGAAGCGTGTCGGGACCTGGTCAACGAGGCCAAGCGCTACCACATGCTCCCCCACGCCCGCCAGGAGATGCAGACGCCCCGAACCCGGCCCCGCCTCTCCGCAGGTATTGGGGGGGCGTGCCCCCAGCCCCGCAGGTGTCCTGGGGTGGGCCTGACTCCGGGTGGTCCCCCAGAGAGGCCCTGGGTGCAGAAGCTGCGAGTGTGGGAGGTGGCCGGGGAGGGTCCCAAGTGTGTCCGTCTGTGTCCCCGCAGGTGTGGCTGAAGTCATCGTCTTGGTTGGGGGCCGTCAGATGGTGGGGATGACTCAGCGCTCACTGGTGGCCGTCACCTGCTGGAACCCACAGAACAACAAGTGGTACCCCTTGGCCTCACTGCCTTTCTACGACCGCGAGTTCTTCAGTGTAGTGAGTGCCGGGGACAACATCTACCTCTCAGGTGAGGCCCTCGGGCCGCTGGGGATGGGCGTGGGCTTCCAGGGCCGCCTTCCCGCACAGCAGGGCTGAGGACGGCCCGGCCGGGAGGGCAAAGCCTCCCGCTGACCTGAGCGGGGCTGCCTGGCGCGGCCTCCTCACCCCCCGCCCCGGGCCTCCCCGCTCTGCAGGTGGGATGGAGTCAGGGGTGACGCTGGCCGACGTCTGGTGCTACATGTCCCTGCTCGACAACTGGAACCTCGTGTCCAGAATGACGGTCCCCCGCTGTCGGCACAACAGCCTGGTCTACGACGGGAAGATTTACACCCTCGGGGGGCTCAGCGTGGCCGGCAACGTGGACCACGTGGAGAGGTGATGGGGCCACGGTCACAACGGGGGGTGGGGGGCATCCTCTGAAATTCACCAAAAGCTAAAATCTCGCTGCTCCTCCTTCCCAACACCCACCCCCCGAGCCACTAGAGCCTGGACCAGCCGTGGGCAAACTACAGCCCGCGGGCCGGATCCGGCCCGTTCGGCTGTTCTATCCGGCCTGCGGAGCCGAAAGAGCGGAGAGTTCTCTTGCTCTCCCCTCCACTCCTTCACCAGCAGCAGTGTTAACATGTATTAGTTCACACAAACACTCCATCCATGCTTTTGTTCCAGCCCTCCGGTCCAGTTTAAGAACCCATTGTGGCCCTCGAGTCAAAAAGTTTGCCCACCCCTGGCCTGGACGTTTGTAAGGCGATGCCCAGGCTCTTCGAACAGAGAGAGTGAGGGGTCTGGGGAGGGGAGGTAGAAGGCCCACAGCTGCGGGCCGCTGACATGGGACACTCTTGTGCCAACAGCCCCTCCTGGTGGCAGACAAGTGGGAGGCCTGAGACCAGGGGTGGGAGGCACAGGCGGGGCTGAGCTGGCGGGAAGGCACTGGGACTGGACTCGCTAGAATTTAAGGGGAAGCAGGAACCCTTGGCCCAAATGTGTGCCCTTCTGATGGCTGTGCCTCTGTGTCCCCGCCAAGTGTGGGGTTACACACCTGGGAGCCCCCTTTCTCCCTCCATCCTGCACAGACCAGGAAATGCGCTTCTGACACGCCTTTGGGGCAGTCCTGCTTTTAGGAAAACAGATGCCCCAGAGAGTGACCAGTTAGGCTGAGCTGGCCCCAAGTTCCAGCCCAGGACACAGCCAAGATCCCCGGAGCCCTTTCCCACGGCCTCCCCATACCCCTGCCCACGTCACCAGCTGCCACCGAAAGCAGATATCCCCGCGTGACAGCCTTTTGCCCAGGGAGCCACACTCACCCCTCAGTGTGTGCCTTTCCCTCGCTGGCTAATTGGACACTTGACAAATGTCCCGGTGAAGATGGTTTCAGAGTGAGACGGGCCGAGTGTGCTCACTATGGGCGTTTAACTCCCCCACGTGGAGCCCAGCGTTGGCTCGGAAGCAGCATTTAATTGTCATATTGACTCGGAGATCACGGGGCATCCCCGTGTGATGATGAGACGCTGGTCCTGCCGTGGACCCCAGGCCAGCGCCGACGCTGACAGCCTTCGGCGGGCCCACGGCACGGCCACCACGCCCAGGCCTCCCAGAAGCCCGGCTTCACTCGTTTGTCATCCAGTAATAAGCGCATGAAGCGGAGACGTTTTCTAGGTAGGAGTAAACTGAGCTAGAGCTGTCATCCCGCTTGCTGCTGTCAGCTATTTTTAATCTCCTAAGACGTTGAGTACTCGTTTTGCAAACTTACACTAGTTGATAAATACAGGGATTTGTTTGAGGATCAAATACACCAGGAGCCGGATACATCCCACTGCCCTTGGGCCTGGGAGCCGTTCTCCCCGACCTGGGAACAGGCTCTCCCGGCTTCCCCTGGGGGCGGGCACAGAGGGACCAGACACCCTGGCACCCAGGTGATGGAGGAGCAGCCCAGGACAACAGGGTGCCCTTTGTCAGCCACCTGGGTCTGCCAGCTGGCCTTGTAGGGATTGGACGCAGACTTGAAGACCCTTGGGTGGTGTGAGTGCAAGTGAGGGGGAGGGTGCAGGGTTCCCAAGGGGCAGAGCCGAGCCCTTTGGGCAAGTCAAGTGCTGTGGCACATGGTGGCTATGATGAGAAACAGGGTGCTTTGTTCCCCAGGAAGCACTAATGGTACAAATTGCTCTTATATTGATAATGAATGCGATATATGGTGCATTATAATTATACTAGAGGCCCAGTGCACGAAGTTCATGCACTCAGGGGGATCTCTCAGCCTGGCCTCTTGCAGTCTGGGAGCCCTCGGGGGATGTCTGACTGACGGCAGTCAGACATCCTTAGCGCTGCTGTGGAGGCAGGAGAGGTCCCCACCACTGCACTCGCCAGCCGTGAGCCTGGCTTCCGGCTGAGCAGCGCTCCGCCTGCGTTGAGCATTTGCCCCCCTGGTGGCCAGTGCACGTCATAACGACTGGTCGACCAGTCAACTGTCAGCCCCCTGGTGGTCAGTGCATTTCATAGTGAGCGATTGAGCAGCCTTTAGCATATCATTAGTATATTATGCTTTGATTGGTTGAATGGCCCACCGGACGACCAGACACTTAGCATATTAGGCTTTTATTATATAGGATTACATTGCTGTATTACAGGAATAGAGCAAGATTATGCACTTATAGATTAAAATAATAGTACAATAGACAAATATGTATGATATCATTACATAAATCACTGGGTCTAATATTTTATAGCCATATATCACAGAGCTGTGGTTACTGAATAAATGATAGCATAGTGGAGCCCCACACTCCTCGGGGTCATTTGCATGTCATTAGCATATCCTCCAGGTTGTGAGGGGACTGAGGGCTGTGGCTTGGCAATCAGCCACCTGGATTACCAAGCTCTAGGGAGAGTTGCATTTGGCGGAAGCCACACAATCCCCGACTGACTCCAGCCCCTTCTCAAGAGCTCTTTGGATCTCTGCCATCCTGGCTTAAAAAACAGACACCTGAACTTCTGACAAGAAGACACTTACTGCATCACCTATTAGCACATCTTCAGCTGGGGCTAATTCAGCCCAGCCCTGCTGCCCTGTGAGGACCTCCGCCTCTTCTCAGATGCTGAGTCTGCACAAGCCCAGAGCTGGATGTACCACAGTGGCCCCCTCATCCCCCTCCCAGAGCCAGGGGCTGTCTTCCGGGGTCACTGAGCTGTGACCGGGTTACGGCTCATGCTCCAAGGAGGTGCATGGGAACAAGTGGGCCCAGGGTGCTCCCAGGAGAGAGGTGCTGGGGCCCCGAGAGCGGAGCAGCGAGCCCGCAGCGGAGGTCCGCCCTGGGTCCCGGGCACGTGGAAAAGCAGCCAGCAGTGTGGACGGGCCAGCGCTGAGCGGTCTGGAGCGAGTGCTGGTGAGGTCAGCGCACGAGGAACACGGCGCGGACGCTGAGACCTGGGCCCAGGAAGAAAGACCTGAAAGATCCCAGTTCCCTGCCTGGTCTGCTCAGGCCCAATTCCCCTCTTCCTGTCCGCTGCTTCCTGTTCTCACGTCCCCCTGTCTGGTCCTCACTTCTCAGATTGGGAGGAAGGCCAGCCCCCCGGTGGCCTTGAGCGACTCCTCCGAGGGCCCCGAGCCGTGTGAGCTCGGGCTGTGCCAGGGGTGCCCAGGGCAGGAAGCAGACGGTGGTGCGCCCGCTATCTGCTGCCTCCGTGTGGCCCCTGCCCCTCACCGGGCCCACTCTGACCCTGGGGTCGTTTTCTCCTCTCTCGGCAGGTATGACACCATCACCAACCAGTGGGAGGCCGTGGCCCCGCTGCCCAAGGCCGTGCACTCTGCAGCAGCCACCGTCTGCGGCGGCAAGATCTACGTGTTCGGCGGCGTGAACGAGGCGGGCCGCGCCGCGGGCGTCCTCCAGTCTTTCGTTCCACAGACCAACACGTGGAGCTTCATCGAGTCGCCAATGATCGGTGAGAACCAGCGTCCCCTCAGCCCAGGGCAGTGCAGCGTCCCCACCTCGTCCTTCCATTGGGTCTCAGTAGCCCAGGCCCAGAGGGCGGGCTCAGCCCAATGCTCCCGTGAACCCCAGCCGGGGCGGGAGGGGCAGGCGAACCCCAGCCCACCCCCTGGACCCAGGGCAAGCTATTTCATGTGCAGGTGCCTCCTGGCCCTGGGCCGTGTCCAGGGGCTGGTCAGTGACACGGGGCCTTTCCAGCTCCCTTCCCCTGGGGGGTCCCCTGGGGAAGAAAAGGGGAGAGAAGGCCAGAGCATCGCCCTGACCTGCCTGGCCTGCTCTCCCCACAGACAACAAGTACGCGCCCGCCGTCACCCTCAACGGCTTCGTGTTCATCCTGGGTGGGGCTTACGCCAGAGCCACCACCATCTACGACCCGGAAAAAGGGAGCATAAAGGCGGGCCCCAACATGAATCACTCTCGCCAGTTCTGCAGGTGAGCAGGCGGGCGATTTGGCCAAGGTGGGAAGGAGGAGGGGAGTTGGGAGGGGGCGGGACAGTAGGAGAGGTTTGAGCGCAATGCCTGACCTCCATTCATTGGCCAAAGGGAGTCCCGGGCCCAGAGCAGCGCCCAACAGACACAGGTGTGGGCATTGGTGCCCCAGCAGAGTGTGAAGCCCCATCTCCACGCCGGAAATGAAGGGCTTCCTACGGGGACCTGCCCGGGTCCCTCCAGGCCACCCTTCTCTGGGTCGGGGGGAGGGTGGGGCTGCAGGTCAGCTTTCCCCCGGACCACCTGCCCATCGCATACAGAGGCAGTGCCAAGCCCTACCGGGGACAAGCAGCTCCTGGGGGTACCAATGGTGCCATGATCCTGGTGGCCCTTTGGAGCCGGGCCCAGCAAGTGGCACCCGGAGTCTCAAAGCTGCCTGGGCAGAAACACACACGAACCAGCCCCCGCTCCCCCAGGACAACATGGGAGAGGTCAGTGTGTGGCTTGGTTCCCAGTCGTCCTGGCCCCGTGGCCCAGGAAAACTCCCCTGGGCAGTGAGACACAGACCTGCGCCTCCACCCCTTGTTCCTGGACTAAGAGGAACGAGGACTACGAAGGCGCCCCAAGACCCCCTTTTAGCGTTTCCTTAGCAGATGGCGTCTGAAGACAGCTCCGCCCCCGCAGAGGTGGTCCCCGGTCCTCAGTGTGGACAGCATGAGCACTAAGCAGAGCCCGCTGTTTGTGCGGCATAGCCAGAAAAGCGAAAAGCTGCTGCGAGCCTGTGGTGTGACCTTGGGGAGGGAAGGACCACCCCACCCCGAGGTCCTATCCATGAACCAGGCAGTGGGACGGGACGACTGCTGAGTGCCTGGCAGCACGGAGGTCCCAGGTCTCCTCATGTCGCACACTCTAACGGTGGCATGCGCAGGGCAGCTCCGACTGCACTCCCCCCTGATAAGGAGCTGGAGTTTGAGCAGGGCTTGTGGGAGGACTCCCCGACCTCACCTGAGACTCAGTGCGGGCGCAGAAAGACAAAATGCTGAGGGGAGGTTTGAGCTGGGTCTTGCAAGAGAAGCAGGGAGAAGCTGTGCCCCAAGGGGAGGAGTGTGGGGCCCTGATGGCGGAGCAACTGAGGGACCTTGGGTGTCTGCTGAGCAGTCTAGAGTCTAGACCAGTGATGGCGAACCTATGACACGCAAACTCATTTTTTTGGTTGATTTTTCTTTGTTAAATGGCATTTAAATATATAAAATAAATATCAAAAATATAAGTCTTTGTTTTACTATGGTTGCAAATATCAAAAAATTTCTATATGTGACACGGCACCAGAGTTAAGTTAGGGTTTTTCAAAATGCTGACACGCCGAGCTCAAAAGGTTCGCCATCACTGGTCTAGGCTGATATGCTCTGTTGGAGGCTCAGAACTTCAGAAAGGGGTGGAGACGTGCAACGGGTATCTGTTCAGCCGACAGCCAAGAAGAAATGGCCATTCGCCCAAGTGAGCGAGCAGTCGGAGCTAGATGTGTGGGTCTGCGTGAGGGGTGGCTCAAAGGAGGAAGTGCAGACAGGACAGCGTGGGGAGCTCACAGGGGGGACCGCTGGCTGAGCCCCAGGACCAAACCAGGGAGCGAGGCGCGGGACCACGTGGTAACCCTGCAGGAGCTCCCGGGCCCGCAGCCGTGGGTGGGCAGCCGCGCCTGCCCCGCGGTTAAGGAGCCGCAGCAGGAAGCTGTGACTCTGAGCCTCGGCCAGGGTGCAAACCGCACTCACAGGGCCGAGCTCAGTTATACCGGCTCCTGGCTGCCGCCTCCTAGTGAGTCACGTGCCCACGGGATCTGAGCGGCAGGAAGGCCGGGTTTGGGCATCGGGAAATGCGGGGACGCGCTGAGCTGATTCGAGAGCCTGTACAGGAGGCTGTTCACCTTCAGTCAGACCCGCAGGCCCTGGGCACCCAGTATGCAGGTGTCACCCCCACCGCCAAGGGGGGTGCCGCATGGCGGCCTGATTGGCGGTGGGGAAAGATGTTTCCTTATACAGCTGAGGTCAGAGGGCAGAGGAGAGCAGCCAGGTCCCGTGTGGCTGTTGCAGAAGGGCAGCAGCAGCGGCCACACACGGGGAGGGAGGCTCTGTCTCCAGGTCCATGTGGAAGCAGCATGGCTGACGCTCTCCCCGCTTCCCCCGGCAGTGCCGTGGTGCTCGACGGCAAGATCTATGCGACGGGGGGCATCGTCAGCAGCGAGGGGCCGGCGCTGGGCAACATGGAGGCCTACGAGCCCGCCACCAACACCTGGACCCTCCTCCCCCACATGCCCTGCCCCGTGTTCAGACACGGCTGCGTCGTGATAAAGAAATACATTCAGAGCGGCTGACGTCAGCGGGACAGCCACGCGAGACCGTGGACGAGTCTGGTGAGGCACGTGCTCCTCACAGGATCAGTTTTCAGCAACACCCACAAGAGGCCGACAGACACACCCGGGGGACTCGCTGCGCTCCGCATTCGGATCCTCCACATTGGATGTCCTGTCGGAGGTCGTCCTTGCCTGTGGGGGCCCGGGCTTGGCTCGGGGCACAGGGACCCACCTTCCAGGCGGCCTCGGGCTCCGCGGAAGGACTTGCTCTGACGGAGGCGCTCGCTCTGCCCGGTGCAATAGAGTCTCACATATTTTTCGACTGGGAGAGAGCAGCTGCTTTTCCTTCCTGCAGAGCAAGCCGGACCCCTAGACCACCACAGACCAGTTATCCTGTAACAATAGTAGGCGTCAGGCTCCCTTGGGATAAGATCAAAGTGTCCTTCTCACTTTGATTCCTATTTTGTTTTTAACCAGCCTACACTCCCAGTGGCCGAGCAGACGGGTGGGATCGCAGCGCAGGGCCCGCCGTGGCCGGAGCCGCCGCAGGGGCAGCCGTAGGGACCGTTGGGAGAGCGGCTGTCCTTCCCAGGTTCTTCTACCATGTTTTTGCTGCAGAAGGGCCAGATGATCGTGCTAGCTTTCTCTTATCCAATATGAAGTATTTAGATTTCCAAGGCGTTTTCTTGATAAACAAAAGGCTATTTTTAAGTACGGAGAGGAGGCGGCCAGGCCGGGGAGCAGGCGGGAGCTCCGGAGCTCTGAGGAGGTCGTGCCGGGGTGGCACGGGCTCTAGTTTTTCTACGTGCAGAAGAGAGGAGCTCGCCTGGGTGGCACAGAGGCACCCGTTTTATTTTTAGAGAAAGTAACTCCCAGACAGCCCCCTACGAGCTGTGCCTCCTGAGGACATCGTCCAATAAAGAGGCTGTTCTAGCAGGAAATGACCAGCTCCCTCCTGGGGGAAGGCTGAGGCCCCGGGCCGGTGGGGCGGAGGACGGGAGGACGTGTCCACAAAGCACGGGGGACTATTTTTGATATTTATATTCGTAGCTCTATAGCAAGGCACCTGCCACCACGCACTCAGGGTGGGGCAGCCTGCGTAGACGAGCCATGACAGCCGAGGCCTGGGGCGTGGGCGGAATCTTCTAGCAGCATATTAACCGGAGACAGGGAAGCCAGGAGGGAGGCCACACGTGGCTCAAAGGAGAAAGGCCTTCCCGCCAAGGCCGTCCTCAGACCCGCACACCTCACGCGGTAGTCAGTGTCCACGCCAGGGCAGGAAGAACGCCGCCGCCGCTGCGCTGTTTAGTTGAAGTTGGTACCAAATACACATTTACCATTTTTATATCTGGGAAGTCAACTTGCATTTCATGATTTAAAAAATAATAATAATAATAAAAAGCCACTGGTAAGGAGCAAAGGCCAGGCCACGCTTCCCGTCTCTCCGTGAGGACGACAGAGCTCTCATGCTCGCACGGACAGGTGTGGCTCCCACTTGGACGAGACACCGAGCTTCGTGATGCAGTTTTTAATATTATTTATTCTTTTAAAAAGTAATAAGCACAAAACTACATACGTTGTATGTCATTTACAGTATTTATGTCAAACAGGGTGCAAGTGTGAACCCAAGGACTGGAGCACAAATTTCTAACTGCCCGGGGCAGGGCTAACGTTAGCGTTGGTGTGCGTCTGCCTCCAAAGGAGGTGTTAGCAGTCAGCAGGACTCAACACAGGTGGCACTGAAATTCCGTTTCTCTCCTCACTGATCACACTGGAGCAAAACTGGCTATTTCTGTGAATGATATAAACAGGGTTCTCTGTAATGGTATTGTACATAGTATATGTTTATCGTTAAGTTCTTGTTATATTATAATAAATATATTTATAGATCTAGACCCGGAAGTCCATGTAATGTCTTCGTGTGCCTTCATCCTGGCCACGGTGATGAGAAAGCCCAGTGTAGGTCCTTCTCCCTCGTGGGCTCCGTCACAGACCTGCACGCAGACCCCGATGAGGAAAAAGGATAGGACTCCTGGGCAGGAAGGACGTCAAGAATAAAGGGCAATTAAAGGCCAAAATGAAAGGGACTTGCAAACAGTCTGGAATGACTCTGAGGCTCTCCCTTCAGTTGTCAGTGCTTTTTTTAAAAAAATGTTTTTATTGATTTTAAAGAGGGAGGGAGAGGTAGAAATATGAGAGAGAAACATCGACTGGCTGCCTCCCACACCACCCCACCACCACCACCACCTCCACCAGGGATTGAGCCTGAAACCAGGGCATGTGTCCCGACTGGGAATAGAACCAGCAACCTCTTGGTGCATGGGTCAGTGCTCAACCACTGAGCCACACCGGCCGGGCATAAGTGATCTATTGTACTAGTACAACCAGACGCTTCAAAGTTAGCTTCCCCCTGGTCTAACCCCCGTGTCTGGCATCCTTATTGAGGGGCTGCCAAAGCCACCAGGCCACTCCAACTCCTCAGCCTGAGAAGAAACACAACATACTTCCTGCGGAAGAACAGCAAGGCGAGGCTTCTAGCGTAAAATTCAGACTCGGTGGCCTCCCGGTCTTCCGTCACCCCCGAGGCTGTTGGCTAGCACGTCACATAGACGGACTTGGCTAAGGAGGCCCATGCAAGGCTTCCCGAGGTGAACAGGTAATCCACCAGGCAGGACCGCACCCTCTTGCAGGGGAAGACGTTGAGGAGGAGAAGGTGGGGTTATCCGCATTTCTTAATCCGCAAACCTCCTTGGGACCTAGTGTCTCATTGCCGGAAAACAACCTGGAAAAGTGGGCGGGGGTGGGGGAGCATGGGAGCCCAGAGCGCCTGGCCGAGGCCTTGCGATGCCAAATGAGTAGCTGCCAGGACATCTTCAGAAGCATGGGTCATAGAGGAAAGGAAGGAGAGCTGGAGGATCCCAGCTGTGAAGAGCTGAAATATAGCCTGTCATCAAACCCAAGCAATAGTTCTCTCAGCTCCTTCTGTCCACTCTACTTCCCGAAATCAAGGGAAACATGTTCCCTGGTCTGTGAAGAGCCCGTGTCCTTCACACGGCACTCTGGGGTGGTAAGCACATCCCATTTCCCATGGTAAGCACATCCCATTTCCCGTGCTGAACACGTGTCCACTCTGCTAGGAGCCCAGGAGGCTGGGGAGTCTCTCCTGCTGGACTCGGGGTGCTACCGTCAGAACTAGCGTGGATGGTAAGCAGGTGGCTATGACAGCCACAGACAGGAGGCGGCTAACAGTGTGTGTGTGTGTGTGTGTGTGTGTGTGTGTGTGTGTGAGAGAGAGAGAGAGAGAGAGAGAGAGAGAGAGAGAGAGAGAGAGAGAGAAAGAGAGAATTTAAAAAAACACATAGCCAAAACAAGACTAAGTGAGGAAAAATACTTGCAGTTCCTGTGACAAAGGACTAATGTCTTTATTTAAGGGCCCATGTAATTCAATAAGAACGTTTTAAGTGGTTCCAACTGTTAAATAGGTCATAAAGAGACCCCACGAGAAGAAACCATTGCTAGTAAACACTCAACAAAAAAGTTCAACACTGGTAGTCTTTTAAATAATGACACTTAAAATAATGCGGTAACATCTTGCCCTGCTAAATCAGCTTGCTTACCAAAGCTAAAGACAAAGGGTGGGAGGGGACCTGGAGGACGGGGAGGCCTCGAGGCGTGCCAAGGGCTTTGTGAGCGGAAACGGCCCTTTTCAGAAGCCATGTGGCAAGTGCCTGTCTCAAAAGCCTGACGAGCACCTGACCCGGGAAACCCACGTCTGGGCATCGATAGGAAATGATACAAACTCCGGTGAGTCACGGCTGACGCTCCCATTCACTGACACTCACATCTGTCAGACACCACGCTGAGCACTGAGAGCCGGCACCCTCACAATCCGAGAGATGGGCACCAAAGACATGCAGCCACGGAGAAAACATCGGCCGAGAAAGAAAAGCAAGATCCATACTGTATATGACTGTGGTTATGGAAGGTATGTATGTAAAGATACGTAAAATATTTATAGAAAAGTGAAGGTTCACAGTCATAAACTACCAATAGTTGTCCCAATAGGATTCTGGGCAATTTTTCTTCCTTCTTCCTTCCATCTAAAATGTATATAAAGTGATGGCATTACTCTTATAATAAAGATATACTTTTTTTGGATGGGGAATGAGGGACAGAAAGTAATCGTTCCCCTACAGCCTAAGAAACTGTCAAAGATTATTTCCTACTCTGGGCACCATAAGCAAAGTTAGGGTTCAGAATAAAATAACAAAGAATGACATATAAGAAAGTGATGCCAGTAATAAGCAAGATGGTTTTCTAAAAAAACCTAAAGGCCTGGGAGTGAATGGATTATATCTTTCAGCGCATGGAAAACAAGAACACCAACACTCAATCTCAGGTCAATGAAGATGAAGAGGACAAAACGAAGGAGGGAAAACTCTTTCCACATCTGGATGCGTGTGTGAGTGCTGAAACCGAGTGACCAAGATCCTTGTGAAGGTCTTCTCTGATGAAATCAGTGTATTTATATAACACAATCGCACACATTATCCCATTGTACCCCCTCAATTACCCTGAAAGGCCCAGGTCATCGTCTTCACTCTTTCAAAGGAAATGAGGTCGGAAAAGTTAAGTGACTTGTGCAGTCGCGGCCACGCCAGGCCCGTGTCCTCCACACATCATCGCACTCGATCCTCTGACGATCCTCAGAGGGGGTTCCCCGGGCGCAGGTGAGGCCGTGGGTTAGGCAGAGACGGGGTCTGAGGCCCCTCAGGAGCGGGGCCGCCCGGCGAGCCTCCGGAGGGCCTGTGCGGCGTCACACAGCCTCTCCACACCTGCGGGCAGTTGCGTAGCTCTTAGGACTCCAAGACTAAGGCTCCTTCCTCCTCCCCACCCTTCTCAGAATCTGTGCTAAAGAGAGTTCTGTGATGTGAGACCCTCAGCTGGGTTAGACACGGTCCTCTCCCGAAGCGAGTTTGGGAATGCCTGGTAAGAGCCTCGGCAACACCTGGCTTCCCCAGCTTGGCTTCACCCAGGAAACCTGGGGGGATGAGAGTCCACTAAAACGTCAGCCCACCCATTGCTGTCTCTCTTGAAACTCCTGTGAGCCTCCCTATGCAATGAACTCTTAAGGAGTTCCTATCCGCCATAACCCGGCCCGGGAGAGTAACGAGGAGAACACAACAGCCTGGCTGCACCATCTCAACCCCCAAGGGCACATCATGACCTCGGTACCCCAGGAGGCAGGAGGCTAAAGTGCTTCCCTCCGTACTGAGCATGCTCCGCTGTAAGGGATATCACCAAATTGCTCTAAAAGCATTTATCATCCTGCCATAATCAGCATGTATGGGAGTTTCATTTCCCTTCACCCTCACCAATACTAAATACAGGCAAACTTTAAAATGTTTTTGCTTATATCACAGATGAAAAATATGTTTTGGCCTCTTGTAATTCTATCTGTAAATTTTCTATTTACATCCTTTGGAGCTTGTTGTTTTATCTATTACTGAGTTGTGTTTTATTTATGGGACCTCTTTATATCTTAGGACCTTTAATAACCCTTTCTCAGTTATATAGACGGTAAACATCTCCTCCCAGTTTATCATTTGTCTTGTTGTAAATTTTGTCTTCATTGTAGAGAATCTTAAATTACTATGTAGTCAAATCTAGCTTTTATAGTTTTGAAAGGCTTCCTTTATCCTGAGTATATAGTTTTTAATTCTCTTGTATTTACTTTTAACCTTTTATTTTTCATGTTTCCTTCTTAAATCCACTATCCTGAAATGTTTTTGTGTAGGATATAAAGTAGAGCTCTAACTTCCCCTCTACACACACACAGACACACACACACACAGATTGCTCTTCCTAATTAATCTCTGTGATTTGAGATACCAATTCCCTCTTGTATTATTCCCATAGATTCAGACCTGTGTAGGGCTTATTAATCTATTGGTCTTATTGCTTCTCTCTTTTTATCCTAATATATAATAATAAAAGTGTAATATGCTAATTAGACCAGAAGTCCTTCTGGATGACCTCCAGGACAAAGCTGGGGCTGTGAGGGAAAAAAGGAAGGCCTACTCTTGCATGAATTTCGTGCATCAGGCCTCTAGTAATTTCATAATAAATCTTGATGTTTTCTACAGAAAGTCTCATCCTGTCATTTTTTTAAATTCTATTTTTTTAAAAAACTCCCAAAATCTCTAGATTGAGGTATGAACTCTAAATAAGTCTGTTTTAAGATAGGTGTTACATATTCTTTTTGAAGCTTAATCCTGTTGTTTCATAGTTTTTGTTGCTACTGTGAAGGGGCTCTTTTTGTCCCATGACATTTACTGCTTATTAATAATATATTTAGAAGTTGTTGATCTCTGATAAAAATAAAAAAGTGTTTTCCCACCTGGGTCAAGGAGCTAACCCAAATGGGGACCCAACTCCGAGAAGTCTGCCTTCCCCACACGACAGCAGAAATAAGATCACCCAAAATCTGCACTCACCTTCCCAAGTTGATCATCCCTGTGCTCTGCTGCCTCTAACATCAGCAGGTCGCCTGGGGTCTTTCCTCATGAAAGCTGAGGGCACGGCCTTTGAGCGGATCAGGCCAGATGAATAAGACCTTGTTCGCTGCAGGCAAGGACCACGTCCTCCGGCGCCCACAGAACACACACCCTGATGAGTAGAGACAGGTATCCCGAGCTCCACTGGCAACCTGGACGTACTTTCAGTATGAAACGTGGGAAGACGAGGTCACGGCTCTGCGCATGCTCCAGCCGTCCCTGCAGCCTTCAGATGACTAAAGAAACAGTCGTTCTTGTTAAAGGGGCTTCACCTACTATGTATACGGAATTCCTCCATCTCTAGGACGCTGGCCACTGCTCAAGTGCAAACCTGTGCAGCAGAGGAGCCTTGGGGGCTGGGCATCCTGTTAGTAAAAATCCAACGCTGAGGCTCTGCAGTTCACCCCCTGCTTTCTCTAAGCACCTTTCCATCGCCAGTGCCTTGTTTCAAGCCCTTATCACTCCTTACCTTGGCTGTTGTCATAGCCTCTCTCAGATGGTTATCCTATGTAATAAAAGCCTAATATGCAAATTGTCCTCTCAGGCGGTGGTTCGACCGCTTGCAATGACGTGCGCTGACCACAAGGGGGCAGCATGGCCCGTGCAGCAGGCAGCAGTGGAAGCGCTGCCAGCCCTGATAGGCTCCAACAAGAGCGGGACCACAGCGGGATGGTGGAACGGATGAGCGGGTGGTGCCAGGCCAAGGTGAGTGGGAGCAGGGGCCCAGGTGCTGCCCAGGGCCCAGAGGTCAGTTGGGACCTGCCCTTCCGTGCCAGATGCTCACACTTCGATCGCCGGCCAGGCCTAGGGGCTGCACCCATGCACAAATTTCATGCACCAGGCCTTTAGTTTTTAAAATAACCGCTTTGATATATAATTCATATATGCTAAAATTCATCTTTTTAAAGTGTACAATTCATCAGGTTTGAGCAGCCATCAGCACTGTCTAATTTCAGAACACTTTCATCATCTCAAAAAGAAACCTGTTCCCATTAGCAGTCACACCCACCTCCCCAGCCCCAGCCCACAGCAAACACTGATCTCCTTCCTGTCTCTGTGGATTGCCCGTTATGGACAGTTCCTATAAATGGAACCATGCAGTACGTGGTCTCTTCTCTATGCCTTCTTCCGCTTAGCGGAGCATTCTCAAGTTTCATCTATGTTGTATCGTGTATCAATACTTCACTTATTTTATGGCCAAGTAATATTCCACTGAACCGGTATATAAAATGGATACATTTAGGATCTCCATTCTCAGTTGGTGGACACTGGGTTACTTCCACACTTCAACTATTAGGAATAATGCTGCAATGAACATTGGTATAAAGGTCTTGAGACTAAATAAAATTGGGGAATACTGAGTTTAACAAAGTTAAACAGGTTTCTTTACTACAGGATTTCTCAGAGTCAAAAACAGACTCCCACTCATCCTAACTGTACTAAAGTGGATGCACGAGGCAGCGTTTTGCCAAACTTATTTGGAAACTTCTAAATTATGATACAAGCTCAAATAATCACATGGGGTTCTGGGATCAATACATCTGACCTCATCTTTAGAACAGCCAAAATATTTAAGAAAAATTGATACATTTTCACACTGTAGCAGAAGAAATAAAATCAGTATTCTTCAAAGTCAACTAAATCCTTCTCCTGAATATAGCAAAATATGTTTCACTATAATTTTCTAAGTCCCCCCAAAGACCTGAGCATCTCTACTTATACTGTAATATTTTAAAAATTGGGGGGGGGGGGGGAATTGAAATAAACCATCACCTAATAACTACTCTACACAACAACTAAAATACCCAAACCAGCTACCAATGAGGGCTGCAAAAGGGGGACCTGACATTTTCTGGAAAGGCTCCTGGCATTCTGTACTTAATTTTTAACATGACAATCTTCTCAGCAAGTAAGTTGTAGTGAAGAACAGCGAAACCAATGACTGGCCCATCGATATTCAAAATGCAAAAACTTTCACATCCCAGTATTCTCACGAAAGTGTCATAGTAAAACAAAGATATTCTATTTAATATTTGTGTTAATAGTGAGACGACATTTCATCAATTCCAACTATTAAATCTTGACTATGTGGAGAGAAAAAAAACCACTTTTTAATAAAAAGAGCTTTTGCTGTTTTGTTTCTGGAGACACATAAGTTCAAAAAATGTGGAAATTGGTGTAAAGAAACATCCCAAAGATGTGAAGTGGTTTTTCTTATAGCATGACAGGCAATTATTCCTTTCTTTGCTACTAACTCCATTTTAAACAATCTTATTAAAGAGATTTCTTGATTGAGCTGTGGTGAGCTATAGAGCGGACAGCTTCCTGTCACCTTTAACTACTTGAAGGAACTTGAGACTTCCTACCACAAATAACCTTTATTTCAGTAACATATCAAGTATAATGTTATTTGTGGATTGTCATATTTCCTTTTTATTTTTTTAATATATTTTTTATTGGTTTCAGAGAGGAAGGGAGAGGGAGATAGAAATATCAATGATGAGAATCATTGATCAGCTGCCTCCTGCACGCCCCCTGCTGGGGATCAAGCCTGCAACCCGGGTATGTGCCCTTGACTGGAATCGAACCCGGGACCCTTCAGTCCCCAGGCCAATGCTCTATCCACTGAGCGCAACCGATAGGGCCACATTTCCTTTAAGAAAAAAACACCACACATACATTCTGTTTGCAAAGTCTTGTTAAAAAAGCTTTGCACTCATTAACGTGCTAAAATAGAAATTTGTCATTAATTTCCAACACTTTCTCAAAAGCAATGTTAAGCTATAAGGAAAGTAACTATACACAATGTTTACAAATAATGCTATCTCATATCAAAATTAATGCTTTGCCGCCAGACTGCTAGGGACAGAATCTAAACTGAACAGCATAGGGACAAAAGAGAGACGTAGAATAAAGAAGGGAGGGGAACAAAGTGAGAGCGTTAGGAAAGTGCTGTATGTAGCGAGCTATACGCACCTGACTTGGGCTAGTCATGTGCTTTTTAAGAAAACTCGTTCCAAAGTTTCTTAAGCCTTTGGTTTTACTGTGGCTCTTGAGATCCCATGACAATATACAATTTTAGAGTACTGCTCACTGACTTAGCATTTGTGGAGAAATTGGAAATTCCAAAGCATTTAATAACTGGTAGGGACCAAATTCATTACATTGCGTCAGACATTGACACTTTTTTTACCTGCTATCTCAAACACCTATAACACGCTGGGGCCTCAATGCAACCAATCCTAGCTGTAGTTCTGATCCAACTGCCAACTTCCTCTGAGGTGTGGGTGACGCCTGCAGGGTACATTCACAAAGGCTGGCCCAGTGCTAATACATGGTCCCACCCTCCCTGTGCCCTTACTTCATTCTCACCTGCTCCCAGAGAGCACCTTTTCCATTCCCATGAATATTCTAAACCTCATTCTCCCCTTTAAACTTCCTACCCAGAAGCCTTCACTCTTCGCAGAAGAGCACACCTCTCATCAAAGTAACTAAGGGATAGGATGGTGGCAATAACAGGTGTGGGGTTTTTTAATCATCCTGAATTTTCCATTAAAAACAGAGAGATCAGCATGAAAAATTCAAAGGCTCACAGATTAACGTCTAAATAGCAAGGAATCTCCAGAACGCCAAGTCCCAAGTGGGTAGGAGCCAACCACAGACACCTATGAGCCCGCACAGCCACGTGTGAGGAAGGAAGCAGAGGAGTCTTTGGCATTCAAAGGAACTAAAGACCCCCCCCAGGGACGTCCTGGAAAGGTGGGGTGGGGTGGGGGTCAGTGGAGAATAGCATCCGACCCTGAGCGGACTCTAGCAGACTCCAGCTCTCAGGTGAGTGAGGGTAGGGGTTCTGTGGGAAGTAGGAGTCTTGTGGATTCTCAAGACTAACCAGCCAGAGCCCCCCTTTCAGGACCAAGCTCCACACAAAGACCAGACTACAAGGGACAGAATCTAAACTGAACAGCTCAGGGACAAAAGAGAGATGCAGAATAAAGTAGGGAGGGGGACAAAGTCAGATTTCTGAAAGTAGGCAGTCAGGTATTTAAACTCTTCACGAAAATAACAGAAGAGAGCGCTCTAGAGCCATGAACTTCAGGCTTCCTTCTGAAAGCAAGGAATTTCACATAAAAACAAGCGGTGGAAGATTGAGGGAAAATCCCATATAAAAACAAAAGCTGCCCTTGTAAGCAGTCACAGCCCCCCAGAAGACATGCCTACAAACATTGAAAAGTATGGCCTGCCAGTTCAAAACAAGCAAAAGGACACAAAACAGTGACAGAAGATTGAAAGAACAGTATAAACCAGAATTAGAAAAACTCATGAAGGAAATAACTCAGGAAAGAATTAGATAAAATCATCTTACAAATGTATACTAAACTAGAAAGAATATAAAAGTTAGTAAGCAAAACAGGTAATGCCTTCTGACAAACAGGAGGAAGAAAGACAGGACATTTCTATAAAGTAACCAAGAAATAAAGAAACTTCTGGTTCTGGTTAAGATTGAGTGAGTATATCCTATCTCTCCCACTAATTATAACTGAAAGTCCTGCACAAAAGACACAAAACAATTATCTAAGAACTCTGAAAAATAAGTGAAGCAGGTATTGAATCTAAGTTCAGCCATTAATGAGATTTGAACCAGTCAAGATAAAGAAATTCCAGAGTGACTGGTATGAATAAAGTGATATGATGTAATATAAGGGATCCCAAGGAACCAAGGAAAAGTTGTGGTAAGGTGGGACTAGACACTAGAAAAGCCAAAAAGAGGCAAAGGACAAATAAAATGCTGACTATCTTTTCAAACCTTATCTCATTCTCCCCATTCCTAAAAAAAATAACTCAGTTTCCTTCTCAGAACTCTGAACAACACTGTGTTCCTCTTACAGCCCTTTCCCCACTGAATCATTACTACTAGTACATGCACCAGCCTCCCATAGCAGACTAGGAGCTAAAGACAGAGAATATGGGTATCATACATGCCTAGCATAGTGCCTAGGACATAAAAGTCCTATCATTGTATGTGTAACGGAGGGAATTAATGTATTTTCAAAGAGCCAAGGAATAACTTCGCAGGTGTTAGGGCACAGGGATAACATGAGGTGGGTATTTAAAGATTAGCCTTTCACTTGACTGTAATGGTGAGTCCAATGGAAACTAAAGCTGGACAAATAAATCCAACTACATCTCCAGAGCCCTAAAAACTCAATTGAGACTCAAATGCAGCTATAAATTCCTTATCTAAACATTTAAATACAATTTTTCAAATATGTTTCCCAGGTTTATCATTATCAGTCTTTTGATATTCAGGCATACCTCGTTCTATTGCAGCTCACTTTATTGTGCTTTGCAGATATTGCATTTTCTACAAATTGAATGTTAAAACCCTCCACCAGCAAAAAGATTACACCTCACTGAAGGCTCAGATGATGGTTAGCATTTTTAGCACTAAAGCACTTTTAATGTTTTTATTGATTTTTGGAGGGAGAGTGGGAGGGGAGGAGGAAGAGAGAGGGGGGAGAGAGAGAGAGAGAGAGAGAGAGAGAGAGAGAGAGAGAGAGAGAGAGAGAGAGAGAGAGAATGAGAATGAACCATGGATATGAAAGAGAAACAGATTGGTTGCCTCCCACATGTCCCCTTACCAAGGATCGAACCTAAAATTTGGGCATGTGCCCTGACCCGAAATCGTCCAGAGCCCTTTCAATGCATGGGGCAATGCTCAACCAACTGAGCAACATCCAACAGGGCACCAATAAATACTTTTAAATAAGGTATGCACATTGTTTTTTTAGACATAATGCTATTGTATACTTAATAGACTATAGTATATATAGTATAAACATAACTTTATATGCATTGAGAAACCAAAAAATTCATAAGCCTCATTTTCCTGTAATACTGGCTTTATCACAGTGGTCTGGAATGGAACCCCAATATCTCCGAGGTATCCCTGTATACACATAGTCAAAAATAAGAATTATACAATCTGAAAGAAAAAAAAAAGTCTCAGTCAAATTCAACCAGCTTCTTTTCACTGTGATTAAAAGGAAGGTAGACATTTAAATGGTGGAAGATTAGTATACCAATCTTGGAAGGTAGAAGGTTTCATAGGAGACAGCAGAAACATGGGCCGTGTAACGCCAGAACATTCTATTCACTGGAAGCAACAAGCCCTTCAAATTCTGGTATGAAATCTCCCTCCATAGTGAAATTCCACATACTGTTCAAAGTATACTGACAACTGCATGACGATCAAAGGGAAAACACTATAAAATAAGTAAACAATACTACCCAATCGTCTACTGCAGCATAGTCTTTCAACTGGAAAAATAGATTTTAGAAGTAATCCATTTGCTTCTATACAACAAATTTTAGACAATCTTCAACTTAAATTAAAACCACACTTTCTTAATACAAAATCCTTCAGCTAAAATATACTGAAGGCTGCCAAAATGTACTGAGGGCTACTAAAACCTAAAAGAAACAACAGAAGTTTTTGGGGCCCTAGCTGCAAAATACATGAATTCAGCTAGAAAAGTGCTAGTGTATTTGCAGCCAACAGGAATCATGATTAAGCTACAGAAAGACATGTTTTTCTTGTCATCTTTATTCAAGTATTTCACAGCAGTTATATTACAAATTACAGTAAATGTTCAAAATTCCAGAATTCAAAAATTAAATAATTTACTTCAAACTAATGTAAAATGAAGTCAAATGCAAAACATCAATTTAGCACAATTCTAAATAAACTACAAACCCAAAATAGACCCTCGTGATGAAGTCTACTTAAATCTACAAAGTAGACACACATGACTGAAACCAAAGATGACTCCCAAAGTCTAAACAACCGAATGTACAAAATACAAAAGATGCAGGTACAAGCCCAAATTCAAGCGTACAATGTGATTACAAATGATAATTATAACAACAATGGCATTCAGCTACGGGACCTGACACTGACGATACTGAATAGCACCATAGCTGAACCAACTTAATCAAAAAGTGGGAGGATATTATGACCCCACTCCCTACAAACAAAATCCAGTAAACCTACAAATACATTGGCATATGAGAAAAATCAAGTCATGAAAGGACGTAAAGCAAAACAAAACAAATTAATCACAGGTGAGATTCAAGCTCAAAACACAGTTAATTCCACAGCCATCAGTTTCAATCTTAGTGCGGTTCCATCTCTTCAAATAGCTCCCGCGGTCCCCACAGCTGAGCATTAGCTATTGTTGGGCTGTGCTGCAACACACATTTTATTGATCTGAGAGCAAGGTTTTACATAAGAGCTCATCATTTATAATGCTCACAATAGGAAATAAGAACAGAGGTCAATTTGTACATATTTTTGCCAATGCAAAAATTAAGAATTTACAGAAGGTAAACAAAATCGAGTCCACTTGGATGATTTCACAAGCTGCTTTAATCTACAGAACCACCAGATATCTGTAAAGTAAGTGAAACTGATGTAGTGTGTTTCTTTTGGGGAAGAAGGGAGCTGAAGCTCATTTTTCTCCCCTTGGCATTTGATTGGCTTTCTCTTTAAGACCTAAACTGTTCAAAGTGGCAGTTCCTATCATACTGAGGTTGCCTCCTATTTCTCCATCTATATTAAGGTTAAGGTTTTAAAAAATTTGATCTTTTGGAAGCATTTTAATGCCGAACATAAATAAATTTCCTTGTCAAACTCACCGATGGCTAAAATCTTAATAAACTTGTACAAATTTAGTAACTTACTAACAACATGTGCGTTTTTACTTTTCCTTTCACAAGTGCTGCTGTTACTTGAACAGAATGTTTCTGAATTAGAGTAACTGGAATAAATATTTAAAAAAAAATAGTGCAGCAAGAACCTGAGACTTGCAAAAAACCCTTTTACCAGAAACTTGCTACAAAAAATCTGCTACATCTTATTTCTTCATCAAATCTTTAAATTCTGTAACAATTTCCATCAAAATACAAAATGCTAATGTATTAGACAGCAAAATAGTCTGAACTGGCATGATGGTAATAAATACTAAAGAAAGCATGTTAATCCTCCCAATAATCAAATTAGAGGTTTCAAATAACCTCCCCTTTAAAATGGTTCATCGTTAATCGCACTTGCCCACCTTAAAAATACAGTGTGTCTACATGGGTAGCATCTTGAATTATATGACTAACTGAATATTATGAAAATTTTAGACTAGGTATATAGAAAACAAGTGGCATTTTTCAAAAACGAAGCGAGAACTAGAAGGCATAAAACGTTGCTGTTAATGCAAAGAAGCACTGGGGATTACTGCAGCAGCCTACGGCCACGCGGGCTTGCTGTGCTGGCACCCAGCACACGGCACAGCCAGAGACGGGAGACAAGTACCTTAGCTTCAGCATGTAAACGGTGGCTAAGTGATTACAGAACTCTGTAAACACTGTTGGTAACTAAAATACAAAAAGCTGAGGTAGCTCAGTATCTCTGCAGTAGTCCAAGACCATTCGCTCTAATTAAAACTCAAACTACATGTGTTGCATATATTGGAAAGACACACCTGCAGCTAACAGCTACAATGAATGAAGATATCAAGCCAACTTGTCAAAATTTTCTTTTTGTTTAAAAATCATCTGATAAAAAAATGTCACTGCACTCCCTTTTGCCTCTTTGCACCTGCCTAGACGGTGTCTCCCAAATTTGTAGAAAGTTTTGTAAAACTAGTGACCCATAATTAATTTTAGGTAAGTACAACTCACAGAAATCATTCAACAAGATCCAAAATGGGTTCCAATCAAAATGAGTAGTTGTGAAAAGGTTAAGCTTATGGTAAGGGATTTAAACATTTAATACTGTTATTCCAAGAACCACACCAGAGCTCACTTGCAATTATGCATATAGAAAATGAATTGAATGGAGCTTCTGACAAAGTCTTCTCTTTTCTGTCCATTTGGCAAGCCCTGGCTTTAAAAACAAAACAGTACCAATTTACTGTACATGAAAATCATTCTCTGGGAGCTCAAACATGAGTAACTAGTAAATTGCCACTGACAGAAGAAAGAATGTCTGCTATTTATTTCTGGTCATCATTGTCAGTAATACCGAAAGTGTGTGTGTTTTTTGGTGGACTGTGGATTTTTTTTTTTTGTCTTTGTTTTTTTATGTGTTTTACAACAGAAACAGATCATTCAGGAAAACTTACCTTTTTAATATATTATGTGGCATACCCAGTATCTTGACTGAGTTTTGAAAACAACATAGGCATTTTATACCAAAGCACTGGTTGCCTCTTAATGACACAGAGTATCAAACATTTTTAAGGTTGTGAAAACATTCTAATTCATTTGCTACAAACAAGCCCATCCTTTTGTTTAGCCTTATCTTCCTCAAATGAATAAAAAGGCACATTAAAGGCAGTTCTAAAGAGCCGAATCTAATTTCATCCAGTTTCTTCAGTTTCCCATCAGAATATACCATAGCCAACTCTTAAACAGGTTTCAGTCCATTACCCAGAGGAAAAAAATAGAAACAAATATGATAAAAGGGGTAGAAAAGAGAAAAAATAGAACAGGTTGCCCACTGTTTAAACAATTCAACAGTTAAAACTGCCCCTGGATCCAGTTTCCCGTTTCTGGCCTGCTCCCTACGAGAGAAGTCTCCGAAAGAGTGCGTGAACAGAGGAGCAGAAGTGAGAGCAGTTTCTGTAGCACCAAAGTCTCCAATCTGTGGGTTGTATTTTTTACTTGTGGAAAATACAACATGTTTCTGAAGTTCTGTTTGGTTCTTGTAGGCTGGTTGGTTTCAGGTACCTGAGACAATAGCACCAAATTCAACAGAGAGAAAGAATGAGAGAGAGAGAGCACTTTACACCTAGGCTCTGCCCGTGATTGGTGCAATTTGAAATCGAATGGCTCAGAAGACTGCTCTCTCAGGAGCAGATTGGAGAGGATAAACCACTCATCTTGAAAAGTTCATAGGAATGTCTCAAATGTATGAACTGTTCTTTCCATCTCCTATAAGAGAAAAAAAAAAGTACATGACATCTATTAAAGGAAAGAAACGTTATTATGGGAAAATTAACTTTTTAAAGAAAGAATTTTAGATACAAGTTAAGCTTTAAGTATTTTTCTGATTACAATACCAAAGCTACTCTGTAAAACTATCTGCCCCAGACACTTCCAAATGCCTCCCATTTGATATGTAGGCTGATGAGAAGGACACTCGTTAACATTCAATGAGTACTTATTACAGATATTGTACTAAGAAGTTTGTACGTACAGATAATTTGTCAACTAATAAGTTGCAGAGTCAGGATATGAATGCAGGTAGCCTCACTCCAGAGCCTGAGCCCTTTCTTACTCATTACATTCAATTAACTCCCAAAGCAAAATGGATGCGTTAAGTACAGTAAAACTTGTACCCAAAGCAGAATACACCCTGATCCCACTGCTATTCACTCAACCAGAGCTGGGGGGGGGGGGGGGGGGCCAGCAGTCATTGCCATCACCACCGCCAAGAATGCCACTGACTGGTGACTGTGCCATAGATCCCTCCTCTCTCTGACGAAGGCCCCTAGATAACAGGGCTCCGAGTGCCACACTGAAATATGTTTCACTGCTGAAGAGCGTCCAATCCTTTCAAGCTAATCAAATTTCAATGTGAACAAAGAAGTTCTGGAATAAGGAAAAAAGGCAAAGAACTCTACCCCACACATTTCATTCTGATGGGCAATTATCAAATATATCTAATACATTTGTTTTTCCACCTCAGAAGATATTATAGTCTGAATTCTGTAGAACTAATAGGCTAAACTAAGAGATTATAGTCTGATCAAAAAGTTCTTCTGTATGAACAACCAAAATCACTCCTGCTAAATGTTTCATCATGTATACCTGGGTAGGAAAAAAGCCAGGCTATAAAACAGAATATACACTATGCTCCTAATTTAAAAATCTATATGCACATGCTTCCACACGCCGTGTACATGTAGACATTTTTTTTTAAAGGACAGAAATTCCAAAAGATTATCTCTGACTAAATTTCTTCTAGGTGGGAGAATATGGGTGATGTTTTTATATTCTCATTTGTGCTTTCCTAATATTTCTATACTAGAGGCCCGGTACATGGATTCATGCACATTGAAAGGAAATTAATTAGAAGGTGGCGGACGGGGCGAGATGGGTCGGACATGCCCTGGAGCCAACCTCCTGCGGTCCCTTCCCAGTTGGCTGCACCTGGGTCCGCAGCTCAAAGGGCATCTGTGGAGTGAGTGGGGTCCCTCCGGCAGGTGGGGTCCCTAGGCCCGGCCTGCGGGGATCAGGACAATACCAGCAGTCTGACATCCCCCGAGGGGTCTTGGAGTGTAAGAGGACACTGCAAAGTTGCTGTCTCTCGGCAGCTCCTGCATTGAGCGTCTGCCCCCTGGTGGTCAGTGCACATCATACCTACCAGCCGGTCGGTCGGTCATTTAGCCTTTTATATATATACTAGGGGCCCGGTGCACGAAATTCGTGCACTGGGTGTGTGTGGGGGGGGGGGAGTGTCCCTCAGCCCAGCCTGCCTCCTCTCACATACTGGGAGCCCTCAGGCGTTGACCCCCATCACCCTCCAATCGCAGGATCGGCCCCTTGCCCAGGCCTGACGCCTCTGGCCTAGGCATCCGGCCTGGGCAGTGGGGACCCGCAGTGGCAGCGGGGGGCGCCGCGATCGCGCGGGCTCCGACCCTGCCCCTGCAGGACGCCTCTAGCTGAGGCGTCCAGCCCAGGCAGCGGGGACCCGCAGCTGCAGCGGCCCCGCGATCGTGGGCTCCGCTTTAGGCCCAGGCAAGGGACCCCTAGCTCCCGGGACTGCCAGCTTCGACCGTGCCCAGCTCCCATCGCTGGCTCCACCCCTACTTCCTGCTATCACTGGCCAGGGCAGCAAAGGCGCCTGATTCTCCAATCATGGCTGGGGGGCAGGGCAAAGGCGGCCCCAGGGCCGCCTTTGCCCTGCCCCCCAGCTCTTAGCTCCCCCCTGGGTTTCCGATCACTGTCAGTGGCAGGGGGCTTCTTCCTGCTTTCCCTTTCGCCTCCCTGCATTGTGCCTACATATGCAAATTAACCGCCATCTTGTTGGCAGTTAATTTGCATATAGCCCTGATTAGCCAATGAAAAGGGTATCGTCGTACGCCAATTACCATTTTTCTCTTTTATTAGATAGGATACTAGAGGCCCAGTGCACAAAAATTTGTGCACTGGCGGGAGGAGGGGGTGCGGGGGTGGGGGGTGTCCCTCTCACAGTCTGGGACCCCTCCAGAGATAACCACCTGCTGGCTTAGGCCAGCTCCCTGGGTCGCAGATGGCAGGCCCTCTGCCGCACCGCCCCACCCTGCTGCCCACTGTACACGGCAGGCCCGGCGGGCGGTGGGGTGGGGCGGGCGGATTGCGATCGGCCAGGCAGGCGGCAGGGCGGGGCGCGGGGCCGCGTACACGACTACAGGCCCTGCCGGCCTCCAGGCCACACACACAGACTGCAGCCCCGCCACCCGCCGGGCCACGCACACGGACTGCAGGCCCCGCTGGCCGCCAGGCCGCACACAAGGACTGCAGGCCCCCGCCGGCCACTGGGCCATGCACACGGACTGCAGGCCCGGTGGGGCGGGGCACGGGGCAGGCGGATCGCACTGTCTCGCCCTGCCTGCAGTATGCAAATTAGCCGCCATCTTTGTTGGTGGCTAATTTGCATATCATGCTGATTAGCCTATGGGAGGCGTAGCAAAGGCACGGTCAATTACCATGTTTCTCTTTTATTAGATAGAACTAGAGGCCCCGTGCACGAAATTCATGCACTCGGGGGTCCCTCAGCCCAGCCTGTGCCCCCTCGTAGTCCGGGAGCCCTCAGGGGATGTCCGCACTGCGCTCACCAGCCATGAGCCTGGCTCAGAGCTTCTGGCTGAGTGGTGCTCCGCCTGTGTTGAGCATCTGCCCCCTGGTGGTCAGTGCATGTCATAGCAACCAGCTGTTCTGCTGTTTGGTTGATTTGCATAATAGCCTTTTATTATATAGGATTAGATAGATATTGTATAATGACAGTATAAATTCATAAAATTTTGACAATGTGATTACAATCTTTAAATGCTCTCTTACTTGATTCAAGTCTAATCAGTATTCCTTATTACATATTGAAAATAATCACTTCCTTTACATATAAGTCCTTGCTATTTTAGAAAAGCTCCTGAAGAGCAGAGACATTGTCTTAATCAATTTTTGCATCCCCAACACCAAGCACAGTATCTGGAACTGTAGGTTCTTAATAAATATTTAATAACTAGATCACCAGATAAACAAACTAACAGGCAAGTGAGCAAAAATAGTCTAATTAAATCACTTAGCCAGTTAATGAGTAGATGAGGGATTACTTTTGCTCAGATGAACTCAAAAAGCAGAAGTGTGCCTTCATGATGTAACTTATATGAACAAAGATATAAGTTCATATTTATAAGGAAGAACTTTCTTATGTCCCAAAGTTGTTTAGAAATGGAATAGTTTACCGCTAAAGTGTCTAAGCAAAAGACAACTACTCCTTCACATGACTATTTTACAGAACTAAATCTGATTAAATAAGATGACTTTTTAAGTTTCCTTCTAACCATTAACTGGATGGCCAATAAGTCCCAGTGCCCATGTCAACTCCTTTCTTTTTTTTTCCATGTCAACTCCTTTCAATCAGTAGTAGGGGAGCATTAGAGACACAGAGTGGCCACGCCCACATTCAACAGGCCTGCATGATAAACCTCCTCAGTGATAAGCAAGGGAGGGGAGAATTGTCACCTGCTATTTTGTGTCAACCAAGAACCACGAATTTCTGTGTTCTGATAAACAAAAAATCCCAGATTATTTCTGTCCTGAAACAAAATAGTACTTAAGACTTTGTTCTTCAAATTATAACTTTTACTGACTCTCCTACTAATCTTAATTCTTCAAAACATTCTTCAGTTACTTGACAAAAGATATAGACTAAAATAATGTTTCCTTTGGACACGTAAAAGCCCTTATCTGTTTGTTCTCCAGATGAACCAGGCACTTACCTCAATAAGTTGTGATTTGTCATAATCTTTGCGGTGATGATAGATGCACTGACTAAGAAGAGAATACAATCTCTCAAGTTGATCAACTGTCAGATTGTTGCTTTTATCTACCAACAAATCAAGCAATTTCTAAGAAAAATTAGAAAAACAATAAAGTTTGATTTCACTATTCAAACTGAAACAGTTATATATTCAATGCTAGGTAATAGACACTTACAGGTGTAACACTGAACTGAGTTTAGAAAATTCTAGGGCTTAGTTTATAAGCAAGTCAATTCTCATTTTTATAAATCCCACAAAGCATACATAACTCTTTTCTTTTTAATTCGCATCCAAGGATATGTGTATGCTTTTTACTGACTCTTAGAGAGAGAAGATGGGAAGGAAGGAGGGAGGGAGGGGAAACATTGATGTGAGAAAAACATCAATCAATTGCCTCCTGTATGTGCCCAACTGGAAAATCAAACCCATAACCTTTTGGTGTATAGGACGATGCTCCAACCAACTGAGCAACCCAGCCAATGGCCATGACTCTTTTTTACTAGAAGCCCTAAAGCATATATATTCCTAGTTAAAGCAAAAAATGATCAAAAATTGGACAAAGGCACCAGGGGGATGAGGGCATGGGGGGGGGGGGGGGGGCATGAGGGAAAAGGACACATATGTAATACCGTAATCAATAAAGAGAGAAAAAAATGATCAAAACTAGTTTTATTCAGTAGCCTACAAAACATATTCAAATCTCCTTCCATTCATTTAAAACTGACTGGGAATAGCTAAACTTACCTTCAATTTCTCATGATCAACTATAAGAGGTGGCACAGGCTCGGATGGCTCTTCTGGAACCAGCTCCAGGGTTGTTGCTTTTGCCTGCTCTAAAATTAATTTACGATATTTCTTTACTTTAGAAGCACCTACAATTGAGAAAAAAATGCACTGCAGCAAGTAAAAGTTAAGAAGAATCAGGCTTAGCCAACTATAAATTCATTTAACCACCATAAATCCTTTTTGGAATAAGAATGTATTCATTTTGGAATAACAGTGTCAGCAATAAATGATTTCTTTTGGTAAGGATAAGTAACCCAAATTAAGGAGAACTAAAACTCAACTATGAAAGCCAAGTCATACTAGAAAATCATCTAATAAATATATTCACGAAAAGGAAGATAAAAACGATCTTTACCTCTAATCACTAATAATAAACAGCTTTCACTCTCTTTGTGACAGCAATCATTTTAAAATGTGGAGCTTTCAGAAATGGAAGAGGAGAAGCTACCTACAAAATCAGACACTAACAAAATGAGGCCAACCTACCTATCTGCCTCCTAATGTAAAACATTTTCCTGAACATTGCCTCAAATTTCTTATTTTTCTCTATTACACTGCCTAGAATTCTATTCTAAATTGATCTGGGTTATAACATTTATTTCTTAAAAATCTAGATCCATTAAAGGTGTAACAGGGCTAGTGATCTTTCCTAGCTTAGAGTGAATTAGTATAACCTATCAGTGGTTCTCAACCTGTGGGTCACAAACAATGAAAATACATCCTGCATATCAGATATTTACATTACGATTCATAACAGTAGCAACATTATAGTTATGAAGTAGCAACGAAAATAATTTTATGGTTGGGGGTCACCACAACATGAGGAACTGTATTAAAGGGTCGCAGTATTAGGAAGGTGGAGAACCACTGATATTTTCCTCCCAAAATCTTGCTGAGATAAAATGTACTGGGTAGGGGGGGGGAGGAGGGATTTTTTTGAGGTGGCTGAGCATAATTTGACAGCACCAGGCACTTACGGGAGTAGGAGCAGAGGTAGGTAGACCACTGAGCCCTGTGCTCCCCTAAGTAGGAATACTCTAAGGCCAAGGGGAAGGAACACAAGACAAACTTAGACTATTTCAGAATTTTATACAGGACCTGGTCCATGTCAATGTGACTAAGGAGAACTTTCCTTTTCCCTCCTTATCCCCAAGTCTTTAAACAAATCCTTCTCATCAATGCCTGCTATATAGGTAAGTAATGAATCAAAATGTTGCCTTCAAAAGCATATTCCATAATACATCAGAGACATTTTGTATTTCAGACAGCCTTTAGAATGAAAGACTTGACTTACAGTTCAATTAACACTTGCTAGGAGTTTTGTTAAGACCATACTGATACTCATTATTATATCCATTGCCTTCTAGAGGCCTGAGAACTTCGATTAGGAACCACTGTTTGGTAACACTGCCCCAACAGTTACAAATGAGAACGTCAGGTAAAGCTTGACACAACAAATATCTTTAACACTTTTAGATCACCAGTTGAACCTTTTAAATATTTTCTGCAAGCTTACTAAAATCTCACAGCAAAGTAGCATTAAAAAGGACTCCTCCCTCAAACCCATTCTGCTGGATCATGTAGATCTCTCCCTTTTTTCCACTCTGTCCCATTCATTACTTACCCTTAGCTTAACACATTTTTTAAGTTCTGTCTATATGACAGCCTAGAATAAATATAGCTCTTAAAACTATTTTCTATTGCCCTAACTGGTTTGGTTCACTGGATAGAGCGTTGGCCTGCAGACTGAAGGGTCCCAGGTTCGATTCCGGTCAAGGGCATGTACCTTGGTTGCGGGCACATCCCCAGTAGGGAGTGTGCAGGAGGCAGCTGATCGATGTTTCTCTCTCATCGATGTTTCTAACTCTCTACCCCTCTCCTTTCCTCTCTGTAAAAAATCAATAAAAAATATATTTAAAAAAAAACTATTTTCTATTATTAAATATAGAAAAAAATTATTTAGGAATAATATTTAAGAACAGTACATCTCTCTTTATCCATTAAAAGAATTCTAAGACTTTGTGAATAATATCTTCCTACTCCCTGATTCTGCTAGAGGGCTCAAAAAACTGTCAGCAAAAACCTTTTCCCACCTAATACAAATCCCAGGGTAAAGTGTATATTCCACACAACTGAGCACAATTTTTAGACAAAATTTCAAGATAGCCTCATATAAGAAGAAAATGTATATGGGATTGTTTATATCTCTAACTCACCCCATCCCACAATGGGCTAAAGAATAATGACAAACAAAGTAGGGCTAGAGATCCTCAACTCCCCCTTTCTGCTTCTTCTTAAAAGAGTCACACAGCCATAGGAGGTCAGGAGCTGGCAGAGTGCTCTCACTGAAAGAACAAGGCAAATCTGACAGCGAGGGTTCTGCTGCCTTCCTCTACCACTGACCCTACAAAGCAATGGAGCCTCTTAGGCTAAACATCCCTCAGATTCAACTACCAGTGACTGCTTGGAATGAATACTCCTCAGAATATGCCAGGTACCAGGAGAGGAAATTAATATACATGACATATGTGGTCGCTGCAGTGACACCATTCTCAAGTGAAAAAACAGGGTTGGAGAGTGTAAGTACCTAGCTCAGTCACATGATTATAATGAACAGGAGTGATAATTTAATGTGTCTACATGACTTGAATATATCTCACTGCTGTAGTATCTAAGTCATCTCAAACCACCCCACCCCATCCCAGTAATTCTTTTGTTAGAACTCCATCTTCTTAACACCTGTGGATGTATTCAACTTTTAGTCATAAATCCATTAGGATAGGGATGATCATCAAGTGGGAGCCAGAGTGAAAGCGGCCAGGAAAGCAAAGCATTCTGGATCATACACCTTTTGAAATGTTCACCAAAATGTAGTAGGTATATGCACACTTTTGTAGGGAAACTAGAAACTAGAAAACTAACAAATTCTCAAAGGGGTATTGTTAATGGGCAACCATTGTTACTGAGGGCTAGACAAAATATGCAATTAATTAACTCTGGAGTTTAAAACTTCAGAAGATTCATTAAAATATTATCTCTACCTTCTTTATCCAGTTCTGCGTCTTTAACCTCCACATCGGGGCCAGGTTCTAACTTCTCATTATTGCTACATTCCAGTGCTTCTAGTTTCTCAGGATCATCTCCACGATTTTCATTAGAAGCTTCTGGTTTCTCTTTTGACTGGTCCTCCAGAAGAATCTTCTGTTCAGAGCTACATTTATCCCCATTACTGCAGAAAGGAACGACTTCTGCTTTGCCATTCTCACACTCCAGAGCTGGGACTCCTTCAAAACTGTCAGTGGAGGCCTCGCCATTGAGGCAACTTCCTTTAAGGAAAGGCTCTTTCCCAGAAGTCTGTCCTGGATTCAGAGAACTGCTGCTGTGGACGAGGAGAGACTCATTGGAACTTTCCTCTTCGGTAGATGCAAAGTTCTCCTTTGTGCTCGCTCCACTGTTAAGCCTCTGCCCCTGGTCCATGTCCATGACATCACATGATGATTCATCATTAGTCATAGACAAGTCTCCAGTCTCCTCTCCATTTTCTTCATGGCAGTCAGTGCTTACCTCAAATTCTCCGTTCTCTAGCAATTTCCTGCCCTCTGTATGATTCTCATAGTCTGCAAATTTGGTGTCCTCTTCATCTTTTTTTAAATTATTGACTTTCCTTTTCTTAATAATTCCTTTACCCCACTGTGATCGCCGCCTCGATTTTCTCCGAACACGAACTATTTTACAAGGAAGGAAAAAAATATACGTAGAACTTGGAATGCAATACTTGTTTTACAAATGTATATTAACTAAGACCCAAAAGAAAGTAAACCCATACCAGTGTGAAACACAAGCAAAAACTACTTGACACCCTCGCTGACTAATCCTCAGAACTACAAGTGAAATGGATATGAGGTCAGGGATGAACTCTGGGGAATAAAAATCTGTTAAATTTATTTCCTATTTACTACCCAGCATTAATTTTTTTTCTATTACCCTAAATTCCAATTAATAGCTGTTCCTAATTCCTAACATCCAGGAGCCCAGAATATAATATACACATTTAGGAACAGACCACACTCCCAATCTGCCTGGAAGATTTGGGGCGCCAGTCCTAGATTTCTACCAGGAAGGTGCTTGCTTTGCCATGAAAAGAAACAAAGCATGATCCAGTATGTCGAGACAGAATAGTTATAGGTATCTCCAAAAAACCTCTCCACTGCCTCTACTTCAGAAGACAGAAAAACCACAGTTAGTACGGTCATGGAGAGAAGCCCCAGGAAGGTTATATGGTCAATCCAGTTTGCTAACTATTAGCCTCCTCTACCACAAATGGTTCTCCTAGCAACACCAATTTCTTGCCAAGTTATTTCTGAAAGTATGTAGAAAAGTTAAGCCCTCTGCTATCAAGGTGGCAACAATAACACTAACAAAACATTGAAAATAAATGTTTGGTCAGTTATGTTTCACATAACTGAAAGACCTACCAAAGTTGTAGGGACTAAACTTAGATGCTAGAAACTATCATGTGCTTTCTGAGTAGACAGCTGGCACTTCCAGGTAATGATGGACCCAGGAATCTTTCATTTCTCATATAAGCAAGTCTATCCCACTGTCCCTTAAATAAGCAAAAAGTTAACTCTTATTTTGCAATTTGGGACAGATGCATTAAAAAATTAAATATAAACGTTATTAATTATAAACTAGTTAAACTAAACACCATATCTATCGCTTCTGGTATCTAACACCAAATTCTAAATATTGGTTGGCTGAAAGCCATCAGGGTAAAAATAATTCATTTCTTTCCCCAAGGCTATAAAAGGTTCCCCACCTCTGCTCCGAACTGTTAGGTCTTTATTACCTAACAAGTTACTCCTGACATTGTGGCCTCACTTATTCTCCAACCATGTAACCAACTATACTAATGTTTCCCCTCTTCTTTCCTCATTAAGCCATGAAACTCCAGAGCAAGAGGCTGACCTCTGCTCATTCAAGAGCCAGCCCAGTTACTTGATATGTATGAGGTACACTAAGCAAAGGCCAGGAACCCTGTTGAAGGAAATTTACTGCTGGCACTTTCATCTCAGCTAAGAACAGAGAAAATGTTCTCATTTTGGGGGAGGTCAAACTAGAGAAAATTTCCCCCTCCTTATATAATTACTTCTAACAGTTAGCATGGCTTTAGTAAACTAAGAGAAATAGAAGCTCTACCAGAGTAGGGATTTTGTTTTGGTCACTGCTAATCTCCATTGCCCCTGGTATGTGGTAGTAGGAAACATTTATACTTTTCCTTTTTCAGGGATGCTTTGTGTGAAAAGCCCATTTAGAGGCACAATCTTTAGGGTCAATTTTTATAGCATCTCTGAGCTTGTTTCCAAACCTAAGACCTTAGGAAAGCAACTCTGCCTTAGACATTTAGATTTATGACTTAAGTAAGTTAATGTAAAACAGACAAATGGTGAGTCACATATGCCATCTACTGGTGAGAAAAAACAAAACTCAATTGCAGCTTAAAGCAGCTGTCACCAACTGGTGGTCTGCGGACCACTGGTGGTCCATGAGGTCCGAAAGGTTGGCGACCACTAGCTGAAAGTAACATTTTAATATCCAAAGGAACTTACAACTGTTTTAGTTAATATGTATTTGTATTAGGTGCAGAGAATGTAAAGGATTTTTAGTTTTAAATTAAGAGTGTTGTGTCACATAATCCAGGTACAACTAGGCCAAATAACTTTAATCAGTTTCATGGAACTAAATGCACCACTAAGTCCTTCAAATTTTCTCATATATGAATGCCTTATCTCAAAGAGGACAAGCTAAAAGATAGGTATGGCCCATTCATTCAAATGCAATGCCACTTGTGAAAGAACATATTATGACCAGCTTACTGACAGCTGGAGCAGTATTACACCTTTACACCAGAAGAACAGCACAGGTCGTCCAAGGATGGCTATCTTCAGTAAAACATCAGGACTGTATTAGAAAGATGCTATGTTAATTAACATACCATTTAGAAATTGTTTTAGATCACCATGAATAAGAAAAAATGAAAACCTAAACACTGAGTATTCCCTCTCTAAAAATATATCATGAACAAAACTAGATAAAGAAGGTTGTACCAATTTTTCAAACTGAGCACAAAATATTCTCTCAACTTCCTGCTGTCAAATCAGCCACTCTCTTCAGCCAGTTTCCATTTTCAACCATAAAGACAACATCCTGCATAGCATACAGCAAGGGGCTGGGGTTGCAGATGAGTGGATAAAAAATCCATTGGCTCTACATCTCTATCCAAATACCAAAGTTTAGAACTAAAAATATTCAAACCTAGTTCAATTACAACAGCAAGTACTGAATGGGGATAGCAAAAAGCAAATAAGGCTAAAGAAATATACTTCTGATTCAGCCCCTTACCCCACAAGCTTTTCACCTCTGAAAAGAGAGACGATTAAAAGAGCTGTGGGAAAACAGCAGCGCTTTGCTTTGTGTACCCAGTGCCTAAGCAATCCGCATCCTTCTCAGTTGTTCCCACTACTGGATAACATGATCTCAAATACACGCACATTTATTTGCAGAGCTGTGCCAGGCATCCATTGGATTTCTTTGTTTGTGCCGAAATGCCTCTTCAACTCTAGTTTCTGTCTTCCGAGCTCCAGTACCATGAGGATTTATTTGTTCTGCTGTTACCGATAAGCCTGCAAGCAGAAGATAAGCAACACCTATTTAAATATTCCTAGCTACATAAACCAACAGGTTTTAAAAAAATCATCTGAAATACAGAACCAAGTTTTAAAGTCATTAATTATACTTGGACAGTTTGTAATTTGGATGAAAATACTATCTTTTGTTTTAAGATGGGAAGGAAACTAGATATAAAATCATAAAAATAAAATAACTTGGCAGGCGATTCTTACACTTAAAAAGGGACACATTTCACATTTTTATGACTGTAGAGAAATAAGATTATATAATGTTTAAAAGTTATGATTTTTGCAATCTTAGAATGTGTGTTTTGGGGTCAGTAAACCCCATTCACATGAACTGTTACCATCTGACATTAGCTGCCTATCACATCACACTGCAGTGATCTTCATAAGAGTAACCATTCCATCTCAATTTTCACTAGATTTCTTTGTTCTATGTGATCCTTAAATGTTAATGTTTGCCAGGGTTGTCTCTGGAATCCTTTTTCTTCTCACTCTAATCAACACCTTCCACCACAAAGTATCCTTCATGCCTTCAGCTTCTACTACCATTATATAATAACTAGAGGCCCGGTGCACGAAATTAGTGCACAGGTAGGGTCCCTGGGGCCTCCCTTCATTCCATGCCACTCCCTAGTGGTCAGCATACATCATAGCAAGCGACTGAACTCCCAGTCTTCCAGTCGAACTTCCAAGGGGACACTTTGCACATTAGCCTTTTATATATATAGAAGATTCCCAAATCCACATCTTTAGCCCAAACATCTCTTGACCTTTTCTAATCCATATATCCAACTACCTATTTGATATCTCCAACTGGATATTCTAAAGTCATGTCAAATATCTTTCCCAACAAAAACACCTGTTCCTTCTTATATATTCCCTATCTCTATTGGCAGTATTAGCATCTATTAAGTCATTAAACCACTAACATGGCCAATTTTGACTCTTCCTGCCCTTCCTTCCTTCCAGTCACATCTCTCAAATTAATTCTATCCTCATCCCCATTTCACTAATTAAAACTCTGAACTACTCCAAAAGCTGTTACCCACAACAGTTTTAAAGTTCAATTTACATAACATAAAAATCACTCATTTTAAGCATACAGTTAAATGATTTTTAGTAAATTTACAGCACTGTGCAATCACCACAGCAACCCAATTTTAGCTAACTATCCCAGACAACCACTAATCCACTTTTTGTCTCTATGGCTTGCCTTTTTGTGAGTATTTCATATAAATGGAATCATACAATATGTGGTCTTTTCTGACTGAACTGTTTCACTTAACAAATGTTTCTGTAGTTCACCTATGTTGTAGCATGTACCAGTACTTTGTTCCTTTTTATGGCCGAGCAGTATGCCATTATATGACACACCCTATTTTGCTTACCCATTACCAGCTGACAGACATTTGGGTTGTTTCCAGATTTTAGTTTCTGTGATTAATGCTGCTATGAACATTCGTGTATAAGTCTTTATGTGGACATATGTTTTCATTGCTCTGGAGTAGATTCCTAGGAGTAGAATCACTGGGTCATATGGTAAATGTTATGTTTAACTTTTTAGATCTGCCAAACTGTTTTCTAAACTGGCTCCAACAGTTTCTTAACTGGTCTCTCATCTCCCTACCCTCCACACTGAGCCCTTGCTATTTCCTGCTGCCAAAGCAATTTGCCAATCATTCCGGTGCTTAAAATACTTCAGTGACTCCTACTGACTATGGCAATGGTTCTCAAACTTTAGTGTATAAAGAAATCTCTTGAATAGTTGTTCAAGTGCTGAGCTCTCAACCTTACTACTCTCTGAGAATTTAATTTACTAGGACCAAGCCAATGTGGGTAATAGACACACCATTTTGAAAAACACTGGTCTGCAGGATAAAGTCCAAGCTCCTCAGCATGGCATCGATTCATTCATGTATTTATAAACCTGTTGCATATCAGACATAGCTCTGGGGGCTGCAGTAGAGCTATAAGCACGACATTCCCAGCACTAAATAAGGAAGGAAGAGACAGCAGCAGCAGCAAAATGCCAAGTGCTAATGATGACCAGGGCCTAATGAGATTCGGGGGCCAGGAAAGGCCTCTAAGGAAGTAGAAGAAAAGCTTCTTCATTATTTCAGGGCCCTGGACCCAGCCCACCTCTTGAGCTCTAAATCTCACAACTCTGTACATCTTCAGCAATACCAAACAGTTTGCAGTTCTTCTAATATACCACGTGATTTCACATCTCTGTGCCTTTATACAAGCTACTGTCTGCTGTGCTTAAAATACCTCCTTCTCCTCTGTCACCACCACCTTTCCCTACTCCACTAGAGACAACACTCCTATTTCCTTCCCCAAACTCTGATCAAAATGCCTGGTCCCCCGCCCTAACTGGTTTGGCTCAGTGGATGGAGCGTCGGCCTGAGGACTGAAAGGTCCCAGGTTCGATTCCGGTCAAGGGCAAGTACCTTGGTTGCGAGCACATCCCCAGTGGGGGGTGTGCGGGAGGCGGCTGATCGATGTTTCTCTCTCATCGATATTTCTAACTTTCTATCCCTCTCCCTTCCTCTCTGTAAAAAATCAATAAAATATATTTTTTAAAAAATGCCTGGTCCCCTACCAGGAGGTCTCGGCCCTGTGCTATAAACACACTTCAACAAGTGCATACACCACACTGCACTCGATTTGTTTTAGATTTCACTCTTTCTCCTACTAAAGTGTGAGTTCCTCAAAGACAGGATTTTTTAATGAATTAACAAACCACATTCACTAATTCTTGTTTATATTAACAAAATTGTCCATAAACTTCAATAGGACAAAAAGTACCAGTATTGGGTATAAACTCATGAAAAATAAACCCTCTTCAGGTATGAAAACCATTAAGAACAGAAATCAATAATTAACAAAGATAAATTCCTGCAAAAGAAATTTCAGAATGAAGCACTTTATTTCAGCAATTTGCGCTGTTGCACTAAAACTTTCACGGGAAGTAAAGTTTTTAAATATCTGAGAATTTTCATGACACATATCAGTATCAGAAATTAAGTAAAAACTGTGCCTCAAAATACATTTTTTTCAAAATATCAGGAACCCTAAAGAAACAACATTCAATGATATTCAAGGACTCGTCTTTAGCAGCAAGTTCATTTCTATAGCTTACCTCTTTTTATTCTTGCTTCCTTAATTTCTTCACAGAGTTTATTAAATTCTGGATCCAGTTCAGCTGCAATGATGGCATGCGCAGTGTCCTTCAGGGTACAAGCCCTGTGTCTAATTATTTTATCTGTTAAAAAAGTTGGTATACATTTATTATATGTACAAATGAAATAACATTAAATAAGGGCACTTTAAAAAGAGAAGGAATACGAACATTTAAATAACAGTGTAAAAAGCATTTTTAGGTGAGAAGTTTATTTAAATGATGAGTAAAATATAAACATAATAAGCTACTCAATCAAGTTGATAATTCTCTGAAAACTACACTTTAAGAATTTCAAAGTACTAAGTCTATTTAACAAGTCATTACCTCAAAGATATAAGGCTTTATTTTACATATTTGATTTTTAAATGTATGATTTTCAATAAAAATGTTTAAAAGATTTAGGCCATGGTCGGCAAACTGCGGCTCGCGAGCCACATGTAGCTCTTTGGCCCCTTGAGTGTGGCTCTTCCTAAGCCTTAGGAGTACCCTAATTAAGTTAATAACAATGTACCTACCTATATAGTTTAAGTTTAAAAAATTTGGCTCTCAAAAGAAATTTCAATCGTTGTACTATTGATATTTGGCTCTGTTGACTAATGAGTTTGCTGACCACTGTTTTAGGGTATTCACCATATGCCCAGCACCAGAGTTGCCATATCAGGAGTGGGAAACGTCCGGCCTGCAGGCCATATGAGGCCTGCAAAAATCACTTGTTCTAGCCCTGCCAAGGCATTAGGAGTGAGTTAAATTGATAATTTTGTATGGCCCGAGAATGACGTTGTAAATATCCAAATGGCCCTTGACAGAAAAATCATTTCCCACCCTTCCTGTAGATGGATACTGAGAATTCAGATATTCTTACATAATTTTCTTCATAAGTGAAAACTGGTCAAAACTGTGCTGAAGAATATAATGACCCTAAGTAAGGGTGACCTTTAAAAACTGTGACAGAAACAGGCAAATACAGCAAGATACTCTAAGCAAAAGAATGTAAAATGGTATAAAAATTGTAGGTAGATCCAGGGGAGAAATACTCCCTTCTAGGTAGGCTATACCTAAAACTGGTACTAAAAGAAGGTTCTCAGTTATACACTAATCCAGAAATCCTCATTCATAAGCAATACAATGTAAACAGTGCCACCTAGAGCTTGCAGCTCTGAGATATTAAAAGCCAAGTAAATATAGCAAAGACACTTATTTTGTAACAGTATCAAAAACTAGAACCCAAAATCTCAAAATAACATCAGCATTTTCATCTCTAGTAAAAACAAAAAGTATAAAGATAAAGACATATTTTATTTACCAGAGGCCTGGTCCATGACATTTGGTACACGACATTCATGCAGGGGGGTGGGGGAAGCCCTCAGCCTGGCCTGAGCCCTTTCGCAGACCGGGAACCCTCGGGGGATATTCGACTGATGGACATCCTTAGCACTGTGGCAGAGGCAGGCTGCTGCAGGCGGGCTGCTGTGCTTGCCAGTCATCAGCTGGGCTTGTGGCTGAGCGGCACTCCCCCTGTGGCAGTGCACTGACCACCAGGGGGCAGCTCCTGCATTGAGCGCCTGCCCCCTGATGGTCAGGCGCATCATAGCAACCAGTCCTTCTGCTGTTCGGTCGATTTGCATATTACCCTTTTATTATATAGGATAATTTTCGTATCAGAAAGTCATAGTTCATTATGGAAATCTTACAAAAACAAACATGCAGTTCTCAAAAGGCAACCACTGGTGTATTTCTTTCCAGTACATTTCTCTAAACGTTCATTCAATAAATACTGTCAACTGTACCAGGAACTGAGTCATGTGACAGCTACACAGTGCTGAACAAAGCAGACATTTCTCCACTTTCCAAGAGCTTTTCAACTACTACAGAAAGGAGGCATTAACCAAGTAATCTCTCAGACACACATATAAACACCTCCCTACCCCCACCCCAAAACCCCTACGTAACAGCTAGGATAAAAACCTATGGGGTATTGGTGTGGGTGCCAACTGAGATTGGACAGGTCAGGAAGAGACTCTGAAACAGTGGCATTTAAGCTGAGATGAGCATACATTGAAGCAGCCACTGACAGAGCAGAGAATAACCAGTGGCAGGTTCAGAAAATACTATGTGAGAAAGTTCTGGAGTAAAAACATCTCAGATATTTCAAGAAAATGAAAGATACCCTGGGGGCTTAGAACACAATAAGCAAGAGGCAAACAGTAATCTGGTCATATTTAAAGGCTTTTAGATTTTATCCTAAGAGAGCAATGAAAAGTCATTGAAAATATCTAAGGAGGAAAGTAACATGACTTAAATGAACATCTTCAGAAGACCTCAGTGTTTAATTGTATCTCTCTATATATCTCTTTGCAGTTTTGTCAGTTTTTGCTTAATGAATTTTAAGGCTCTGTTATCAGAGGCACAATTGTTTGCACCTGTTATGTCTATTGGATGATTATGAAATAATCCTCTTTATCCCAGGTAATATTCTTTGGTCTGAAATCTATATTGGTATTATATAACCATACCAGCTTTCCTTTGCCTTGGTATTAGAATATATCTTTTTCGTACTTCTCTTTTAATCTCTTTGTAGCTTTATATTTAAAGTGGGTTTCTTGTAAAGGAGCCTCATTGGCGCAGCAGGTGGTGTGTCAGTCTCTTAAACTGACACACTAAGCAGCATATGGTGAGGTCTTTGCTTTTTCATCCAATCTGATCATCTCTGCCTTTATTTGGGATGTCTAGGCCAGGCATCAGCAAGTTTTTCTGTATAGGGCCAGAGTAAATATCTTGACTTCACAGGCCATAGGATCTCTGGCAAGTACTCGAAGTTGCCCTTGTAGTATAAAAGCAGCCACAGACAATACTGTTTTCTATATACAGTACTCATCTACAAATAATGAGTTTTACTTCTTCCTTCCAATTTGGATGCCTTTTATTTCTCCTTCTTTTCTGATTGCTGTGGCAGGACTTCCAGTACTATGTTGAATAAGAGTGGTGAAAGCAGCCTTAACTGGTTTGGCTCAGTGGATAGTGCATCGGCCTTCGGACTGAAGGGTCCCAGGTTCGATTCTGGTCAAGGGCATGTACCTGGGAGTGTGCAGGAGGCAGCTGAATCGATGTTACTCTCTCATCCATGTTTCTAACTCTCTATCCCTCTCCCTTCCTCTCTGTAAAAAAAAAATCAATAAAATATATATATATATTTTTAAAAAGAGTGGTGAAAGCAGACATCCTGTCTTGTTCCTGATCTTAAGGAAAACGCTTGTAGTTTTTGCCTACTGAGTATGATGTTGGCTGTGGGTTTGTCCCATAAATGGCCTTTATTACACTGAGTTAATGTTCCTTCTATTCCCACTTTGCTGAGAGTTTTTATCATAAGTGAGTACTGGCTTTTATCAAATGCTTCTCTGCATTTATTAATATGATCATGTGCTTTTATCCTTCATTTTATTTATGTGGTGTATCATGTTTATTAATTTGCGAATACTATACCAACCTTGCATCCTCGGAATAAATTCCACTTGATCATGGTGTATGATCTTTTTAACATACTACTGGATCTGGTTTACTAATATTTTGTTGAGGATTTTAGCATCTATGTTCATCAGAGATATCAGCCTATAATTTTCTTTCTTTGTAATGACTTTATCTGGTTTTAGAGTTAGGATAAGGCTGGCCTTGTAAAATGAGCTTAGGAATCTTCCCTCCTCTTGAATTTTTTGGAATACTTTGAGAAGGACAGGTGTTAGTTCTTCTTCGAATGTTTGGTAAAACTGAACTGTGAAGCCATCTAGTCCAGGACTTTTGTTGCTTAGGAGAGTTTTATTACTGCTTCGGTTTCACTGGTTGTAATGTGTATATTCAGATTTTCTAATTCTCCCTGATTCAGTTTTGGAAAATTATAAGTTTCTAGGAATTTACCCATTTTGTCCAGATTGTCCAATTTGCTGGTGCCTGTGGTGTGGGAGAGGGAGTACGCACAGGGGTCCTGACAGCTGTCCCTTCTGCTCTCTTCCCAGAGCCATATACCCCAGTCTCTCCTCATGTGACTCTAGTCCACTTTGCCCTTCCTCTGCCAAAGCCCAGGGGGATGGCTGCATATGAAGTTTTGTGCTTGAGTCTTTTAAGAGGGTGCCTATGTCTTTAGCAGATTGCTGTCTCCTCCTGGCAGACAGAATCCCAGCTGATTTTTACAGCCAGATGTTACCTGGCCACCTCTTCCTAGCTCTGGTGCTCTGGGCTAGGGAAACCAGCTTGGGGTTGAGACCCCACGTTCCCCAGGGGGAATCTTTGCAGCTGAGCTAGTCCTCCAGTATCTCAGCTGCTGCCCATGGGAGCAGGACCAGTCCTTTTCACATCTCCACCCTTCCTACCAGTCTCAATGTGGCTTCTTCTGTAAATCCTTGATAAGACTTCTCTTCAGCTAGTCTTCAGTTGGTTATTCAGGTTGATTATTCTATGTTTTAACTATAATTATTACAGTTTGGCCCTGGGAAAAGGTGAGTATAATATCCATCTACTCTGCCACCATCTTGGATGTGCCTAGATCAGTGGTCGGCAAAATCATTAGTCAACAGAGCCAAATATCAACAGTACAACGATTAAAATTTATTTTGAGAGCCAAATTTTTTAAATTTAAACTATATAGGTAGGTACATTGTTATTAACTTAATTAGGGTACTCCTAAGGCTTAGGAAGAACCACATTCAAGGGGCCAAAGAGCCGCAGTTTGCAGACCATGGGCCTAGATCAATTACTTTTAATGTCATTTATGTGATTATCAACTTGGTTATTTATTCTCCTTTTCTTTTTTTTTTTCTCTCGCTTCTTTTGGATTGTATATTTCCTTTATTCCTCACTAGAGGCCCGATGCACAAAATTCGTGCAAGAGTAGGCCTTCCTTCCCACGGCTGCTGGCACCAGCTTCCCTCTGGCACCCAAAACCTGGGCTTCCCTCACAGCCCCGGCTTCATCCAGAAGGTCATCCAGAAGGATGTCCAGCCTAATTAGCATATTACGCTTTTGTTATTATATATTTGATCTCCTTGTTGGCTCATTAGCTCTAATTATTTGCTGCATTATTGCCAGCCCTGGTGAGCTTCAAAGAGCACCCCTTTCTTTCTCTGTCTCAGGTGGTTCCCTCAAGTGCACACTGATCAGTTTAACTCATGCCTGGAAGAGGGTCTGCACATCTCCAGAGTGCTCTCTCCATACAGCTTGCTTCTTTCTGGTACTTTGCCCTGAAAACATTGCCTGCTTTGGCCTCCTACATTCCCAGCTCTGTCTATTTTCTTAAGGATGAATTCTAGGTTCAGCCTAGGTTCTTCCTTCCCGTGCCACAGTTTGGAAACTTTCCAGGCAACTATAGTGCTCAACTTGTTAATTTCTCATCTTTTGGGAACCACTTTACTTTGTTTCCTGATATCCAATGTTTTCAGACTTGTTTTTTCACATATTCTGTTGTGTTTTTCTTTTCTTCATTCTTTGAAAACCAAATTTAAATAGTTGTGTAATAATCCAAAGTAGGATGTACCTTAATTTTCAGAACTATTGCTCTACTGCTGAATATTTTAAGTTGCTTCAAATTTTAGCTACGACTAACAGGAAACTACAATGAACAGCCTTAGAAGTAGCTATGTTTTCAAGCTGATAGGAAAATGGGTGAATTTCCCACCATTCCTCCACAGGCACTCCATTCTCCAGCTATATTACCTCTTCTATACCTTTGTACCCTACTTATATATCTCTTCTCTCAGCCTAGGATGAATGCCTCTCCTAATCCATTCATCTCCAGGCAGTGTCTTCATCTCTATACTCCACTCACACTATGTACATATTTCTAATACAGATTTATGAAACTGCATTACAATCATTTGCTGCCACCTCAAGACAAAATGTATAACTGCCACCTCGGGGCTATCTTTATATATACCTTAATAATCTATTTTAATTATTAGTAGTTAGATATTTGTCATTACTATAAAATAGTGAGTTTTTAGGTAGCAGGGATTATGGGCTAAACTGTGTCCCCAACCAGCCCCCGCCCCCAAAAGTCATATGTTGAAGCTCTAAACCCCAGTACCTCACAATGTGACTGTATTTGGAATAGAGCCTTCAAAGAGATAGAGATAATTAAGGTAAAAGAAGGTCATACAAATGGGCCCTAGCCCAATCTGATTTGTGTCCTTATAAGAGGAGAAAATTTGGATACCCAAGGGTGCATGTACACAAAGAAAAGAACATGTGAGGACACAGCAAGAAGATAGCCATCTGCAAGCGAAGGAGAGGGTCTCAGGAAAAACAAAACTGCAGACACATTGATTTTGATGTTAAGCCTCCAGACCTATGAGAAAATAAATATCTATTGTTTAAGCCACCTGTGATATTTTGTTATGGAAGCCCTAATACCATGACATAGTGTAATGTCTGTCACATAGTAATTATTCAGCAGGCATTTGGTGATCTGAACATCTCTATATCAAAAGGCAAGGACTATCATATTCATCTTTGTTTTGTAAGCATCCAGCTCAGTAACTAGTACATGGTACTTACAAATACTAAAGAAAATATGAATGAGTTTGGCTGAAGCATAGCCTCTCATAGAGGGCTCCAAAAGCGAGGGCAAATCTGTGGACTTTATTCCTAATTGGTCCAAAATAGAAGATTTTGAGAAGACTACAAGATTAAAGCTAAAATTCCAACAAAATTAGCTAAATAATGATATGTGTAGCCCTAACCAGTTTGGCTCAGTGGATAGAGTGTCGGCTGCAGACTGAAGGGTCCCAGGTTTGATTCTGGTCAAAGGCATGTACCTTGGTTGTGGGCACATCCCCAGTAGGGGGTGTTCAGGAGGCAGCTAATCGATGTTTCTCTCTCATCGATGTTTCTAACTCTCTCTCCTTCTCCCTTCCTCTCTGTAAAAAATCAATTAAATATATTTAAAAAAATAAATAAATAATGATAAGTGCTTGAGGGCTAGAGAAGGGATGCCATAAAGACAAAGAATGAGAAACAGTTAAACATCATACATCACATCTATAAGATAATAATTATGGTCAAATATCTGATACTGGTCACGCTTAGAACCTACAAATTAAAATTCTCTGGCTAACATATTTCATCTGTCCGCATCATGCTCAAGGGAGAGAATCTGGGTGAACACTTAGGTAACACAGATAGTTTTCAAAAGGTTGGCTTTTGTCTTCTGTGTATATGCTAGTTATTTTCCCAAATGGCTAACTATTCGGCAAAACAGAACACTGTAAGCTTTCAAATACTCATGGGAGCTTGTAAAAGTAATACAACATTCATGTAATTTCCACTTGCTACACAGCAGACCCTGAGGTTGTTTTTCTAATACATAACAAGTGGTTCTATTGCTATGAAGAAAACAAAAAGGCCTCATGACTATAGATATGAAATAATCTGAACAGAACCAAATCATGCTTTTTGAATTTTTGCATCTAAAACAGTGAAGAAGTTACAAGTGTACCATGTCAACTCTGAGAGAGCCATATTTTTTCATTATACAACTGCATTCTGTAGTAAAAGGTTGTTATGCACCAGAAATCACTGCTTCTTTCTTAACAGCAATATTATTTCAATGTGGTTGTAATTAAGTTACACAGGGGGAAATACCTGGATTGATCTTCTCAACTGGCTTTCTCTAACCACTCAAATTCATTTTTCACTATCAGTCCCAAATTTTTGTTACAAAATAAGAATGAATTTTAAATGTGGTTCAAGGAATGGAATGAGAATAAAGTATAAAGGGTCATTCTAATGCAAGTATGCAGTATCCACTAAGAAACCAATTTATAAAAATTAAGTCCAATTTAAACAGCAATGATGATAACGAGGATAAAAATATGAACTAACCTTTATGGAACACTTACCACATCCCAGGCACTGTGCTAAGGGCTTAACATATTTAGGTTGAACCATATGAAAATGGTGACTTCACAAAGTTTAACCTAATAAATGTTCTCACATAATCCTTACAACCACCTCAATGAGGAAAGTACTATAATTATCCCTATTTTGCAGATAAGGAACAAAAATTTACAGAGTTTAACTTGATCAGGTTAAAGAACTAGGCAATAGATCTGGGATTAAAGCCTAAAGCACAAGCTCTCATCACCTGCTACACAGTTTCAGCAACCTTTGTGTCTTCAAAAACTGACCGGCTAAGGGTGTAGGCACTCCAATGCTCTCACATACTGCTCAAGGCAACTATACAGCAATTGTGAAGGTTGTATCCTCACCAAGGACCCAGCAAGGGGATCAAGTGAGGCTAACATCAGCCCATTCTTCACTACCCAACTGTGGCTGCTTCAGATGCCATCTACACTGAAGAAAATTGATATTGTGGCTAATAGTTGCCATGATACTGCTGGTAGAAGTGGGAAATTATGAGAAAAATTTAAGATTCCAGATTAAATGACCTACAAAAGATACATCTTTTTGATTCAAAAATTTCACTTTAAGAAATTTATTCTAAGAAAATAATTAGGGATGTGTACAAAATTATAATATAAAGATATCTATCAATCTTATATCACAAGAAAAATCTAAAAAAATCTGGTATATCCAACAATAGCGCATTAGCTATTATAGCATGTCTGTATGATTTAAATAATACAGTAAAAATATATAAAATTCACAAACTTTTCACCAAATATTATATGAATAACTAAGTTTATAAAAATTGTATTTTCATTTTAGTAAAAATATTATGCATGCATGCATTCCATATATAATGAGTGTGAAAAAGAGAGGAAGGCAGGGAAGGGGAGAGGCAGAACACTAGGTAATGAAATTATAGGTAACTTTAATTTTCTTCTTTGTTTTATTCTTCATAAATTTTTATGTGATATATTTAATAGAAAGTAAAAAAGAAACTAAACAAATAATAGAAAGCTTAAGAACTGTTAGATACCAAGTGCAGCTATGTAAAATTTTATTCTGCCTCTTGGAATTAGGATATGTGATTTATTATGGTCTAAATTTAGCCCCCCCCCCAAAAAAAAAACAACACACACACACCACAATTTCATGTGGAAATGAGAAATCCAGGTCATTCTAACATGTGGCCTGAGAACCACTGCCCTTAAATACACACATTGAGCAAAACTATTCTAAATATCTTTAGATAACTGAAACAAAAATGAATTTTTTAAAAATAGAAAGCATTGCCCTAACTGGTTTGGCTCAGTGGATATAGCATCAGCCTGCCGACTGAAAGGTCCCAGGTTTGATTCCAGTCAAGGGCATGTACCTTGGTTGTGGGCACATCCCCAGTAGGAGGTGTGCAGGAGGCTGCTGATAGATGTTTCTCTCTCATCGATGTTTCTAACTCTCTATCCCTCTCCCTTCCTCTCTGTAAAAAAACAATAAAATATATTTTTTAAAAAATAGAAAGCATCTTACATGTATATCATCTGTTGAAGAAACAGAATTCTCACTAGAATGAAAAAAAGAATATTGGCCCTTGTCAGCTGGGAGCTGGCCTGGCACTATCAGCTAGGCCTTGGTCTATTCAAGTGAAACATAAACAAATTTAACCAATATCAGAAAAAGCTACTCTGTGGCCACGATGGATCAAGATAAAAACATCCCATAAAGATCATCCCATAATGATGTCTAAACAAAGAGGCCACACTTTAGGTTGCAGATTTATATATAATGTATACCTTAAACACACACAAGATAATACCCGTATTCCACACTTGCTTATTTCTGTTTGATTAATAATAAAATATATACAACAAACTGATAATATTATTTATTTCTAATGGAGAAATTTTACAGGTTTGGTAAAAAGATTTTAATTTTGTCTAAAACTATCTCTTAACTCTTTGATTGGTTATAAAAAGCAAATAGTGTTTTGGCAGTGTAAATTATGATATCTTAAGCCCTCAAAAAGAAAATTTTAAAAAAATAAAATAAACCCTGTTCCCTGAAGAACCTATATATAAGTTAGAGTGAACACAGAGGCCCACAGTGCTATACTCTAGATCAGGAAGTGGACTTGGTTCTTCCTATCCATGTGGGTGATTTCCTGTGTTTTAGGTTAGACAATCTTCGGTAGATTTATACAGCCCATTGTTTTCAGTAGTCCTTGGTACCTTATAGTTTGGATACACCATAATTTATGCTTACTTTTGTCCTAACCACACTTTTTCGTGATTAGAACAAAAGCATAAATATTGTTCTAATCACAAAAATAACCAAAAAAATTCTATCCTGGATAATATGAATGACTGCTGCTTCTTTAACCCATCACAGCTTTAGCCTTGCTCCATTCATCTTGCCTTCCAGGTTCTTAAAATATTGAATCACAAAATTATCCACACTTCTTAAAAGTGTCCAATACACTGCCAAGTTTTTCTTCTTTAATTCCTTCCTTAAGTCACTAACGCAAGTGGACAAATCTACAAGGTTCACCATGACATATATTTTCCTTTGACATTCATCTTGTATAACTACAGATATGTTCCCTGCAGTCTTCCCTGGAGGGCACTGAAAGAGTTGGGAATGACTACTGACTTGAGTACAGGGTGGGATCTGGAGTAAAATAATAAAATCACATAAAAATATCTACAATCTATAGAACAGGTAATGCCTACATAAACAGGTCTTTTGATACGTATACATATCCTATAATGAGTTCCCACAAATTCAAAATTCCCAGCGTTTATCAGCACTGGTGATGTTGACTAAATAATAAATTCTTAATTAAATTCTCAATCAGTTTTCCATTTTACCTAAACAAAATAGAAATCTAAGGATAGAAAGTGAAAGGTAAATGATGAAACTAAACCCTAAACATAATGCACAGAATAAAATCCTCTAAATTAAGTACATTTAATTTAATAAGTTAATAATTTAAGTACATTAGTTCCTCACCAAGAAGAACTAAATACAATAATGTCATTAAAATAAATTAATCTGTTTGAAACATTAGTATTTAAACTTTAAACTACCTTCTCCATCACCAAAGTGAACCCAGCCCAATGTGTCCTTACCTCCTGGGTCCTTATCTGGATTGTATTCTAAAGCATTGCTACAGATGAGGTCAATATCTTTCAGGAAATCCTTCGAAGTCAGGTAATTATGCTTATCAATTTTAGTTATTATTGTTGATAAATCCATTGGTTCCTTGATTACTTCAAGATAATCTGAAACCTAAAACAAATAGGGTATTTTAATAAAAATTACTTATGGTATGTCATATATCTACTCATAAAAACACAAAAGAAAACCACATAGTTATTTAAAAATTAAATCTACATATCTAAGAAATAATTAGATAAAGATAACAGTATAGAGCACTTTATGTTTCTAAAGTTACTATGTCATACTTTCCATGAAAGCTTCAGTTTCAAGCCATATCTAAATCAACTCTGAAATGTTCTCATCTTGAACTATGAAACCAATTGTGTCAGCTTTTTTTTTTAATCCTTTGGCCATTCCTGAGAAGAGAATGTACAGGTAAAAGCACTGATAAAGCATCAATAAATGTTACCTCAAAAAAAAAAAACTTTTAAAGGAAAATAAAAAGAAATAATGTGTTGGTTTTTAAACAAAACAAAAAAAATTATTTCTGAAGGGTGAATCGTTTCATGGAAAGTGTTTTCTGCTCCTTTGGAGTCATTACAAACACTTTGACTTAATTATAACAAAAACAAGCAATGCTTTCATGACTAGTAAAAGATTTGCTGAACTTGTCTCTAAATATAAATAAATCTATAAGCAAAAAAACACATTTTGATTTATGTGCCCAATAAATTATGTTTTATATCTCTTGACCCATAAGAAAGCTCTATCAACTTCCAAATATATTGCCTTCCCCAATGCAAATCTCAAATCAAGTAATTAGGTCTATTACAAAAGCAGTCTTGCAAATGTCTAATTAGTCCAGGACCACATTCTGGGACAGAGTGATTTCTGCTCTCAGAAACTATAAGCAAGTTTCCTCCACTGCAGATGGCATTAATGCCTTGATTTTAAAAAACGTATTATATGCCCATATATATGCATAAATATCTGTATATATGCACATACACATATTTTATAAATATTTTCTAAATTTTAGGTAGGTATGTGTGCATGCTTTCATTTATTTTTCACCCTCAATGAGGTGAAAAGCCAGTCAATCTCCTTCTAGGGGAGGTAGTAAAGCTATACTGAACAAGCAATAGGTTCAGAAGATATTAGTTGGATTCCTGGCTCTGGCACTTGGCATACCTTTTGTGCATGACAGAAATGTTTATAAACCATAAAGCACTATACAAATTCATATTACTACCTATGCCTTTTTTTTCCTATGCTTAATTTTCAATTCAACATTCATTTTCTAAACTCTTATGTTCTCTTCAGTTTGCTTTGAAAGTCATAGATATCTCACATTCATTATTTGAATAGAAATTTATGTTTTTAAGTTACCTAAAGGCTATCCTGGTTCCCCTCTCTATTCTTCCAAAAGATCCCTACTTTTTCAGCTTTAAAAGCAAAGGACCAGAAGTAGAATGAAACTGAGAAGAACATAAAAGAAAGCTAGAGAAAATATAGCCCTTAAATAAAAGTTTCATCTGACTAGCATTTTCTATCCCCTTTCACTGCCAAACCATCATTTATAAACTTTATTCTAGCATAGATAGCATTTAAAATCTGACAATCTCTTCTGACTAGCAAGAAAAAGTTTTCCCTGGCAAACACAAAATTGTTTACTCCCAGCATGGTACGCTAACTTGGGGCAATCCCTTATCAAGTAAGTGTCAGGGGAAAAAAATTAAGTGTCAGAGTCCCATATTAAATTTGAAATAAAAATACTTAAAACAATCTTAAAGTGGACTGATAGTTTTAAGATTATCTGAAAACACTAGGAGGAAAAAGAAAGTGCTCCACAAATATAAAATGGTATGCATTAATTACAAAAGCAAATCTGGCAAGTCCTATCATTTCAGTGGGAAAAGATAAAAACGGTAGCTGTAGGTCATATAAAGAATGTAGGCTTTAAATTTTTTAAAAACTTTGAGTCTTGCCTATATCACTTGCCAAAGTGCCACAGTTTCATAATTTGCAACATAAGGACCTTTGCGAGGCTGCTGAAAGGATCAAATGGATAAAACTATGTATTGTAGATAAATCCTATATAATAAAAGGCTAATATGCAAATCAACCAAATGGCAGAACGACCAGTCACTATGACATGCACTGACCACCAGGGGGTAGACACTCAGGGCAGGAGCTGCCCCCTGGTGGTCAGTGCGCTCCCACAGGGGGAGCTCCACTCAGCCAGAAGCAGGGCTCACAGCTGGCGAGCGCAGCGGCGGTGGCAGGAGCCTCTCCCTCCTCTGCGGCAGCGCTAAAGATATCCAACTGACGGCTTAGGGGAGCGGGCCTAAGCCGTCAGTCGGACATCCCCCAAGGGCTCCCAGACTGCAAGAGGGTGCAGGCCGGGCTGAGGGACCCTCTCCCCACTGAGTGCACAAATTTTGTGCACCGGGCCTCTAGTATATAAGTAAAATTATAGATAGTCCTTTTATTTGGGGGAAAAAAAAAGAATAGGTATTTTCAGATTTGCCAGGGGTGGAGGGAGGCAGACATAGTTCATTTTCACAGTTATAGATGAGGTAATAGTTCCAAATGAATCCGATTAGATTTCATAATGAATATGCAACATTAAACTTTGAATCATTTCATAATTCAAATTTTTAAAAGAGATAAAAGATTAAAACACCCAAACTGTTCAAACATGGAGTCTGAACTATAAGAAGAAGGTCAGTAAAGATCATATTGTGTTCATCCACACACTATATTATCCCAGGATAAAAAAATAAAAACAAAAAAAAAATTTAATCTAAGTATTCTAGTAGATTCCAAATGGAAAATTTCTTTTCTCATCATCACAAACCATGCTCCCACAAGGACACAAAACAATGCACAAAGAAAGTGGGAAATTTTCCATCAGGAGCAGAAAAAATCCTTAGAGAGAAAAATAATTTTAGCTGCACAGGATATGCTTAACTTCAAGTAGCATGTTAGTCACAGGCATTTCTAAAACATGAAAGACACATTCCAGGTTTCTTAGCTACCTCTTTCAATAAAGTATACATAATTTGAGAAATGCCAATATTAACTGGTATTGGTTGGTTAATATCAATTATGCTTGTAGAATTTATCCTGGAATAAAAATAGTCTAGTATGGCCATTTCACTGAAGTAACTTTTAATCCTCTTCTTAAATTGAAAAATAAAAGATCACAAAGATCAATACTAATTAAGAGGACATATACAACTTGGTCATTAATTTCATCCAAAAGTCACCAAATATTTGTTGATGACATTGGTAGTTATCACATGGATTAAAATTTTACAGGCTAGGGGTAATTTATTCATCCATGCCTTTGCTTTTTTTCCTTCCAAAAAAAGATGTCAATTTTTTTTTTCTTTTAGCCAGTTCAACTTCACTGTTTGCACACTACTGAAACAAGACCTCTTCAATATCCACCGGTTTGCTGAAGATGTTAAAGCGTTTATCTGTGGCCAGCCTCTTGGTTACATCCCTGAGAAACAACCGCAACTCTCTTAAAGTATTTTCCTCCTGGTCCTCCATCCGAATTTTCTCTGATTCTGATAATTGACGAGGTGGAGAAGGTAGTGCAAGAGGAAGCACTTCCATAGCACAAAGACCTAAAGAAAATTGAAGAAAATGTTGATTCCAATATGGCAAGGCCAGGACCTCAATTACTTTTCTGGCATTCTCTCACAATGTTCTTTTAAGAAAAGGAGAATTCCAAACACAGGTGAGCCATGCAAATCCAGCATGTAAAATTTGAATGGAAGCCAGATATGTTAAGGAATAGTTTAACTTTATAAAATAACTTACAACAGGACTCCTTTAAAGGGCAAATGATATGATTTTAAATAATTTGATTTTGAAACATTATTTACATACAACTTATGAAAGATATTTCAAACCAACATCAGTAAAGTACTGTATACTGATTTGCTTGTTTAAAACCTGCTTATCAAAATGGGGTTGCCTTATATGCATGAAAGTGAAATGGTCAAGTACCAATTCATTGATCCTTCCTATTCCCAAAGAATTCTGAGTTTAGTCTCCTATCTTCATATTCTTAGTACAACATAGTATGGATAGTAAATGGCACCTGCTGGGAGCAAAATAAAAGTAGAAACTGAACAGAGAATTCCAAAGACACAGCAAGAAGATGGAAAACCAAGTCTAAAGCATTACATATAAAATATGTGGTATACTATCTACCACCTCCCCCCAAAGAAAACAAAAAAATCTTAAAAGGTAAAGTATTAACTTTTAAAATTACACTTCTCTAATTCCTTAAAAGACTTTCCTGGTATCATACTGAAGCTCAGGATTAAAATTCTAAGGATTCTTGTTGATTTCAAATAGCCTCTAAAATGAAAAATGAAAGTCAACAGAAGCAACTCAAAAATAAAATGAATTATATTAATCATTAACACAGAAAATTCAGATCTATGGAACTAAAATACATCTAGGAGAATGGAAGACACTTTATTAAAATAAATCATTTTCGTAATGAAGTATTTTAAATACTTAGAAATATAGACGGCAACAACCAATAATCACTAGGCATAAATTCCATATTGAATTTCCCAAGGTTTCCAGGGGTGTGGGTGGGATTCACAACTATAGCCATTTGATAGGTGTTCATTAAAACAGAGAAAATGTGGAAAGGAGCCACTAAAGGGTCATCCTACCTAATAATAGACAAAGATTGAAATTAACCGTACCTCCGCTACGTTTACCATTGGCTAATCAGCAAGATATGCAAATTAACCGCCAACAAAGATGGCGGCCGGCAGCCACGCAGCTGAAGCAAGCAGAAGGTTTGCTTGCTCCAGTGATGGAGGAAGCCAAGCTTCCTCCCTGCTGCGGCCGGGCTCTGAGCTCCACTCTAAGCAACAAAGTTGCAATTATAGAAGCTAAACAAACCCCAGATACCTGCTTTCAGCAGGCCATGGCCTCGGAGCTAGAGCAGCAACAAAGTTTCAATTATAGAAGGTAAATAAATCCCAGAAAAAAAAAGAAAAAAAGGAGAGGCTGGGAGCTTACGTTGCTGGCCAGCCTGAAAACGGCCCTCAGCCCCTCACCCAGGCTGGCCAGGAACCCCAGTGGGGACCCCCACCCTCAAGGGGGTGTGACCAGCTTCAAACAGCCATCATCCCCTCATCCAGGCTGGCCAGGCACCCAAGCGGGACCCCGACCCTGATCCAGGACACCATTCAGGGCAAACCAGCTGGCCCCCACCCGTGCACCAGGCCTCTATCCTATATAGTAAAAGGGTAATATGCAAACAAACCCTAACAGCAGAAAGACTGGGAATGACTGGTCACTATGACACACACTGACCACCAGGGAGCAGACGCTCAATGCAGGAGCTGCCCTCTGGTAGTCAGCGAGCTCCCACATGGGAGAGCACTGCTCAGCCACAAGCCAGGCTAACGGCTGCCAGTACAGCAGTGGTGGTGGGAGCCTCTCCTGCCTCCTCAGCAGCGCTAAGGATGTCCAACTGCAGCTTAGGTCTGCTCCCCGCTGGCAAGTGGACATCCCCTGAGGGCTGCTGGGCTGCCAGAGGGATGTCTGATTGCCAGCTTAGGCCCAATCCCCCGGGGAGCAGGCCTAAGCCAGAAGGTGGTCATCCCCCGAGGGGTACCAGACTGCGAGAGGGCGCAGGCCGGGCTGAGGGACCTCCCCCACCACACCGAGTGCACAAATTTTTGTGCACTGGGCCTCTAGTCCTACATAATAAAAACCTAATATGCTAAGTATCCGACCATTCATTCGAGCATTCAACCAGTCACTATGATGCGCACTGACCACCAGGGGGCAGATTCTCAACCAGTAGGTTAGCTTGCTACTGGGGTCTAGCCAATCAGGACTGGGTGAGATAGGCCAGACATGCCCTGGAGCCCTCCCTCGGTCTTTCCTGGACCCCAGTCGTGTACCAGTGGGGTCCTTCGGCCTGGCCTTCGCCCTCTCGCCATCTGGGACCCCTCAGGGGATGTTGGAGAGTTGGTTTAGGCCTGATCCCCACAGGCCAGGCTGAGGGACCCCACCGGTGCATGAATCCGGGCACTGGGCCTTTATAACATTATAATGTGTTAGATGACATAGCCAGTTTAAAAAAAAGTAGAATGAATATGGAGGAGAACCAAGATGGCGGCATAGGTTAACGCCGGAGTTTGCTGCTTTGAACAACTACTTCAAAAGTGAAACTAAAAGACGGAACGGACATCACGCAGAACCACAGGAACGCTGGCTGAGTGGAAGTCCTACAACTAGGAGGAAAGAGAAACGCATACGGACACTCAGAGGAGGCGCAGTGCTGAAGTCAAATTCTGAGGTGCGGAGTGCGCGGAGCGGGCTGGCGGCGGAGGGCGCGGTTGGCGTTTTCAATCGGGAGGGAGTCGCAGACTCTGAGCTCCAGATACAGGCGAGTCTTTAGGAATTTAGACTCAAACGGGAGAAACGGGACTGTCTGGCTTCGGTCAGAGCGAGTGCAGCTTTCTCTCCAAGCTTTACAGCGGGTGCTGGAACTCAGAGAGGCAGAGCCCCTGGGGACAGGACTGAGAGCCGCCATAACAGCTCTCTCTGGCCCACCCTGTTGATCCTGTGCGACCCACCCCGCCCAAGCCCTGCACAGAGGCATTTTCCGGATAGCCTCAGGCAAAGGCTAGATTAGCACCTCCCTAGAGGACAGAAGTTCTCTCTCTGCAGACACAGCTGATCCTCACAGCCACTTGGCCTGGAGGTCAAACCCTCCCTGGTTTTTTGCTTCAACAATCAAGGCTTAACTACAAGACTGCGCACAAAGACCACTAGGGGGTGCACCAAGAAAGCATAACAAAATGCGGAGACAAAGAAACAGGACAAAATTGTCAATGGAAGATATAGAGTTCAGAACCACACTTTTAAGGTCTCTCAAGAACTGTTTAGAAGCCGCCGATAAACTTAATGAGCTCTACAACAAAACTAATGAGACCCTCGATGTTATGTTGGGGAACCAACTAGAAATTAAGCATACACGGACTGAAACAACGAATATTATACAGACTCTCGACAGCAGACCAGAGGAGCGCAAGAATCAAGTCAGTGATTTGAAATGCGAGGAAGCAAAAAACACCCAACCAGAGGGGCGGAATGAAAAAAGAATCCAAAAATGCGAGGATAGTGTAAGGAGCCTCTGGGACAGCTTCAAGCGTACCAACATCAGAATTATAGGGGTGCCAGAAGATGAGAGAGAACAAGATATTGAAAACCTATTTGAAGAAATAATGACAGAAAACTTCCCCCACCTGGTGAAAGAAATGGACTTACAGGTCCAAGAAGCGCGGAGAACCCCAAACAAAAGGAATCCAAAGAGGACCACACCAAGACACATCATAATTAAAATGCCAAGAGCAAAAGACAAAGAGAGAATCTTAAAAATAGCAAGAGAAAGAAACTCAGTTACCTACAAGGGAATACCCATAGACTGTCAGCTGATTTCTCAACAGAAACTTTGCAGGCCAGGAGGGAGTGGCAAGAAATATTCAAAGTGATGAATACCAGGAACCTACAACCAAGATTACTTTATCCAGCAAAGCTATCTTTCAGAATTGAAGGTCAGATAAAGAGCTTCACAGATAAGGAAAAGCTAAAGGAGTTCATCACCACCAAACCAGTATTATATGAAATGCTGAAAGGTATCCTTTAAGAAGAGGAAGAAGAAGAAGAAGGTAAAGATACAAATTATGAACAACAAATACACATCTATCAACAGGTGAATCTAAAAATCAAGTGAATAAATAATCTGATGAACAGAATGAACTGGTGATTATAATAAAATCAGGGACATAGAAAGGGAATGGACTGACTATTCTTGGGGGGGAAAGGGGTGTGGGAGATGCGGGAAGAGACTGGACAAAAATCGTGCACCTATGGATGAGGACAGTGGGTGGGGAGTGAGGGTGGAGGATGGGGCGGGAACTGGGAGGAGGGGAGTTATTGGGGGGAAAAAGAGGAACAAATGTAATAATATGGACAATAAAGATTTAATAAAAAAAATATAAATAAATAAAAAATAAAGTACGGAAACTTGCAAAAAAAAAAAAAGATTTTTTTAAAAAAATAAATAAATAAATGATGTTACCAGAAAGAAAAAAAGAAAAGAATGAATATGGAAAAGCAAGCACTTGGCAGGGATGGGAGATGTATTAAATATCCTACAAGAACAGCGACAAGCAACATAAAAGAACAAGGGGAGATGGCAGCGTAGGTATATGCCTGTACTCGCCACCTCCCACAACCACATCAAAATTACAACTAAAATACACAACAACCATCATCTAGAACTGCGGGAAAGCTGGCTGAATGGAAGTCCTACAACTAGAGAAGTAAAGAAGAAAGCATACTGAGACTGGTAGGAGGTGCAGAGGCACAGAACGGGCTGGTCTGGCACCCACATGTGACACTTTTTTAATTGGGAGGGAGATTGTCTCTGCGGAAGCAAGGGGTTCCAACCCCACACCAGACCCCCCCAAAATAAGAACAAAATGGCAACAAATACATACCTATCAATAATTGAATCTAAAAATCAAAATAAACAAATAAGAAATCTAATGAACAGAATAAACTGGTGAATAAAATAGAATCAGAGGCATGGAAATGGAACAGACTGACGATTCTCAGAGGGAAGGGGATGGGAAGAAATTAAACAAAGATCTTACATGTTCATATGCATTACCTATGGACACAAACAATAGGGTGGTACAGGCCTGGGGTGGGGTGGGAACCAGGTTGGGAGGGGGGGCATGGTGGGAAAATGAGGGACATCTATAATAATCTCAACAATAAAGATTTTTTAAAAAGAACCAGGAGAAAGAGGCTTAGATTTTTTTTAACAGGATTATTATTTTCCAGAAGAGGCTGAACAATTAAGGATTATTATCTTTAAGACTAGGAAAAGAAACTCTTTTGAATGACTTGGAATGTAGTCCTTATTTAAGGCAGGGGACTGAAATCTGACAAATTTTGAGGCCCCTCTTAATGCTCTGAGCCCAAATCTAAGAAAACTCTAATCCTCAAAACAAAGCCATGATAGATTTCCAAGTGCCTAGTTGCATAAGATACCTATAATAATAAAAGCATAATATGCTAATTAGACCGGACGTCCTGCTGGACAAAGCCAGGGCTACAAGGGAAGCCCGGGTCCCGGGTGCCAGAGGGAAGCCGGTGGCTGGCAGCCAGGGGAAGGAAGGCCTACTCTTGCACAGATTTCATGCATCAGGCCTCTAGTCTAATATAATAGGTGCTCAATAAATATTTGAAAATTTAATCAATAAATAAAATAAACCAGAAAAGGCAAATGTTCCAATCAGCTACTGGCCCTCAAAGTAATCAGCACAACACCTGGTGTTTCACAAACTGACAGTTTGAGTCCTCAGTACTTACAGTGACTAAAACAGAACAGAACCAAAGACTTTTTTTCTTTGATTTTTTGAGCCTCAGAATGTGAAATCTACCAAGAGCATCTGGATTGAAGTGATAAGGAGAACACTTCAGTAACTGTCATCTATTAGTAAAGCTTTATCAATGAGGCTGTACTTCTCAATCTGAAATAAGGTGAACACAATGCCACTTCTACATAAGTCCATCTAAAGATAAATAGAACCTGAAAACTATCTTCACTTCCACAAAGAAATGGATTTTTGAAAAATGACTCCAAGAAAAGCCATCTCTTAACTCCACTCCCCACACCCATTTTCCTAAAGGATTTAGGAACTTTACCAGTGTGTTTCCTTCGTGGTGGAGCTACTGATGCCTGATTAAGAATCAATTCTTGGAAAAATTTTCTTCTGTCTTCTTCAGTAGGCCTCTGAATATACAAGACCTCTTCATACTGTATTCTAAAGATACATTTAACCTATAAACAAACACACACAAAAAAATATTAAATATATAGAGAATTAAAAGCTTACATATTATATCCAATTACAATTTCTTCAATTTCTAGTACCATTTGCAATCTTCATTTAAGATTCGCGTGGGGTTAGAATTAACCTAGTCCCAGGCTATACTATTGAAAAGTTCAACCTCATGGACTAAACAAGAATGGAAGAATGATTTAGTTTCCCAAGTCATTAATAAATTATACTGTAGCTGGAAGAGTCTGAGGATAATAGTAAAAAGGATAGTTGAACGTAACAGTCAGATGGCAACAATCACAGAGGGCTTTTTGCATAGGAGCTGAAAAGTAATTACCTAGCACCTACAACAGACAGCTGGCAAGTGGCCAACACTGTTTGCTCTTCCACTGTTTCTCTGCACTTCCTCTTCTCTGGCTTCTTTCCATACCGACTCTATTTCACTGTATCATCTAGAATCCTGGTATCACTGCAGATGAACTATACATCAGTCTCTTTACAGAATGCTCCACAATGGCACCATCTTCCATGCAAAACTCCCAAGCAAAATTAGTAAGTCAGGTTCTTCCAGCTGCATTATCTATACCTCTCCTGTGTTCATCTGCTCTATAAAGACTTTAATCCCAACTATCCCCCTTGCAAGGTATGCTTTTAAAATCTTCTTTATGTCATCCACATTTGACTGCACACTTAACTTAGATGTTTTTCTAGAAGGTCTATTTCTACTTCTAGACACCAAACTCCCTAAGAACAGACCATTTCTTAGTCATCTGTTTTTCTATACCTTACCACAGGGCCTGGCACACAGTAATGTACAAGCATGTACTCAATGAGTAAAGCTCGTTCTTCTGTTCCCCAACCCACATCAAACTGGGAAGTATAATTAAAAAGGGAAGCAGTCACTAATATGAGAAAGTGCCAACCATGACAGTATGGGAATACTGGATTAAAATTCAAGACATCAGATTTTAGCCCAAATGTAGCCATATATTTGTGGTAAGCTTTAGACAATCCATTCAATTTGTTATGTCTAACCACTTAATGAATTGAAGACTATGAACTTCATAAATATTATTTCAACCTTTATAACAATGAGGTATGAAGGCATCCCTCATTTAAAAGATGAAACTTGGGCTTGTAAAGGTTTAAGTAACTAGCTTAAGGTCACAAAATGAATAAATAGAGAAGACTAGATGACATAATCTATAAAGGACTTTTCTAGCTCTTAAATTCTAAGATAGAGAAGAAATAATCAATGAAAAGTAGAAACTAGAATTCAAAATTTGAAGGGAATTTATTTACCTCAACCCAAAGCCAAATCCTTTAAGAGTTTATAAAATTTCACTTTGTATCCTTCTAGTATTTTTTTTAGATTAGTTTCCTGTGCAATTCCCTCCAACCCTTTGGTCTTTGCTTTGCTGGCCCTTATTCAGAAGTTCTGGTGTGTATATTTACGACTGAATATCATTATGTGCCAGACACTGCAGATATAAACTTGAAGAAAATAGGCTTACTTCCTGCTATCAAGATCTTAAAGAGTCTCAAAAGAAAGCATTCTGATATCATAAAGGTAGAGAAACATAGAGGAGACCCTGTAAGAGTCAAGAGGCATTAGACAAAATATAGCCAAAATAGCTAACATTGATTCTGTCCTGACAAAATAGACACAACACAATACCCTAGAAGTACCAGAATTTTGTTCAAAGATTGCAAAACATTTCTTTTCAGTTTTAATTAAATATTCTCCCTTCTCAACATTTTTCAACACTGTGTTAAACTTTGCAAATATAAAACATACCAAAAGTAAGTCTACAATAATCCTGTGGTATTCCTGCCAGGTTATTACAACGATCTCAGAATCCATCATTTTATAAGTAGGCTAAATTATTTTTCTTTCAATTTACTCCTAACTTATTTTCTGACATTCTCAGCCTCAAACATCATGCTGCAAAGAAGACAAGTCTTGTATAATTCCCTAAAAAACCATTCTGTCTCTCACCGTGGTTCACACTGGTCTTTATACATGCAACTCACTCTTTCCCAAACCAGTTTTTAACTCTCTACTCAAGCCAATGCTTTCTGGGTGACGCTTTCTCTGACTTCCCCAGGTATACTTATGCATACCTTCTAATGTCTCTCATTAATCCTTTTCAAGCTCAATAGTTTTTAGTACATTCAGCTATACGACCAACACAAGTCAGTTTTAGAACATTTGCAGTTTCAGAACATTTGCATCACCTCCAAAACCTTCCCTCACGCCCATTTGCAATCAAGTCCCTCATATTCAGACTCCCAGACCAACAACTGGAGATTTGCTTTCTGTCTCTAGAGAGTTGCCTCTTCTACAAAGTGTGTATCATTCAACTAGTAGTCTTTTGTGTCCAGCTTCTCTCACTTAGCATCAAATACTGAGGTTCATCCACACTGTAAACTGTATCAGTAGTTTATTCATTTATTGCTGACTAGGAACTTCACCACATGTATATAGAATATTTTGTTCAATCACCAATTCCTAAATACCTGGGTATTAAAATAATTTTTTGAAAATCAATTTCATTCACATGACTTGATATACTACTTTTTTTCTAAAACTGTGATTTTTACCTTTGATTTTAATATATTAAATATAAACTGAATTTGAACTCAAAAGCTAAATATCGGATCAGAAAAATATACATCATCATCATCATATTCAACTTAGCATGGTGCTGCCAATGAAAAAGCTGAAAGGTCAAATCCCAACAAATAATCTAACAGATGAGAAGGATAATTATAATGGAATTGATGACAATACAGCTAAAGTCTTTTTAGTAGATTATATATATATATATATATATATATATATATATATATATATATATATATATACACACACACACACACACACACACACACACACACACACACACACACATACATGTTGGGTTCTGGTCTAAGCATGAATTATCTCAATCTTCACAACAATAGTGAGGAATATATCACTACTATACCAAAAAAGAAACAAACTTAGATGTTAACTTGTTTAAGTCATAGAGCTAGTAAGTGGTACAACCAAGGCATGAATCTTGACAGTTGATTTTATAATAATTAGAGAGATAAAGAAACACTGATGTGAGAGAGAAACATTGATTGGCTGCCTCCAGCACGTGCCCAGACTGAGGATCAATCCACAGCCTGGGTATGTGCACTAACCAGAAATCAAACCTGCCACCTTCTTGGCGCACAGGACAACACTCCAACCAACTGAGCCACACTAGCCAGGGCAAGATCAACTATTTTAAAACAATATACTAACGATCAACATTCAAGCAGTTCTTACCTCTTCAGGAAGTTCACTGTACATGGTTTCAGAGGTAGACAAAAGAAATATAGGTGAAAATGATGGTATATCTTGTAGCAAAGTCAGAAAAGTTGCTCTCACAGTTTCACTGACAGCTTCCCACCAATCACCAATGTGAGGCATGTAAACAATACTAGGTACTGTTCTTCGAGCTTCACGAAAAATCTAATTAAGGAAAAAAAGGAATTAAAAATTCAAACTGATATCATTCTAAAGTCTACCCAGTAAACCCCAAATACAAAAAAATGTATCAGGCCTATAATAGTAATTCTTTTCAGCCCAAATATTTAAGTTGTGCAAGATATGATGCACAAGCCAAATAGCTTCTATCTACCCTTGCCCCCCCTAAAGTATTTTTCGCCATTTTATTATTCCTATTCAGTAGATATTAATAATATAAAGGTATCAAACTGTTCCACTTATCTATAAAATATGCTGCAAATGAAGAGATAAGGATGTCACCTACGTCAGAGATATCAGTAAGCACAAAAAAAGGAAGATATAGTTTACATGTTTGTGCACAGTGGCTAAAATCACTAAACATATGAAATAAACATTTTAAACAAAATGTACCAACCATAGACTTAAAATTAATGTACTACTGCTGAACCACTTCTTCACCTCCCTAAATTACCTTAATTCAATCTTCAATTCAAAATCGTCACAAAATACCCTGGCATCTCAAGTAAGCAATAAATATATTAGCACAAAACTCTGAGACACTCTGTCAGAAAATACAAGGTAAAGTTTCCTCAGGTATTAAAAAGAGTCCTATTGTAGCTTCAGCCGCAGTCTGCCAACAAACACCAATAAAGACCAGGTTGGCTATCAGTAAGCTGCCAAGCAGAACTACAACCCTTCACATATACGTCAACAACAGCTCAAGAGCCCATCAATAAATTCTCACAAGTTAATATGACATCTCTTTAAGACTTTTAACAAGTGTAGAAATAAGTGCAAAAATCTATCTTTCTTCAATTTAGAGAATTCTATTTCTAAAATTCTCTATTTTTCCTTATTTTAAAACACACATTTCAATTAACCTATATAATGTTCAAGATACAGAAATAAGAATTTAATATTTAAAATGATTAGGATTAATAGAAACGTTTCTAAGAATCAAAAGGATTATTTTTCTTAATGAGGAAGCCTACCAGTTGCATGAATTTTTCAACTACATTTTATACAGTTTAAACCTCCTGTATAAAATAAAATATATTGCCAATTTAATAATAAACCAGATGGAAGATGCTCAAATAAAATGTAGATGTTATGATCATTCACATCGAAAGTAACATTTGCTCCTTCCCTTCCTTTAACATTTGCATATCCACCAATCCAGAACAGTTGTACAGTACAACTCCTTCAGGACTCAAATTTTGACCTTTTCTGCAAACATGCACCCTCTTATCCTGGATCTTGAAAATCCAAGGATTATTGTTTTCCAAAGTTCTTGTAGAAAATTCATAAGAGAAAAACAAGCATAAATATCGGCAAAATGAAGGAACCACACAGCAGCACAAAGGCAAGTGAGGCATTTGATTTAAAAAAGTATTATTACATGCCACCCAGATTAGGCATGATGTGTGAAGACAGTGACCAATGCCTTTTGTCACTTTCCAACTCCCACTCTGTGCTGGTAACTAGGGAGAGTCAGCTGGGAGAAAAAGTTTATGGAAAAGACTAACAAGCTATACAGCTTACTGAGAAACCTCACCAAAGTAGCTACCTAATTCAGTTGTGCAAGTACCACGTGTGCAGGGAGATGAGAAACCGACGTGTTTTTAAAAAATGAAATTTGGCCTTTCATTCTAGTACCTGTAGGTTAGGTTTTCTTGGAAGATGTGTTGAGAACACCTCACTGCTAACAAGTGTTAAAGATTATGGGCAAAGCAACTCAAGGTTAAGGGATAGTAAAAACTTTACAGAGCCAGGAGTTAAATAATGCTGCACTGTAGTGTTTTAAACTTATTTGCAGGGCTGAACTAGATATATATAAGCATCACCAACACTAACAGAGTTGAGGGTTTTTCAAAATTATTTCTCCTAAGCTTTTAGAGGAAAAACATCTTTAATTTCTAGAAAAATTGAACAGCACGACTAAAACAAGTTTTCTTTTAAATTCTTTGCTCCATTGTATCTCAGAGTATTAAAATAAACTTTCATATTTTCTTTAAATATGTACTCAATCTGTTCTAATTTTCCAGTTTTCATAATGAAAATTCAAAGAGTATAGACTCTGAGAATAGTATTTAAAATTTCAGAAAAAAAGGATAATCCTATTGTGACTTTTCTATAATGTAAAAACAGCTCTTCAGCAATTTGCTGGTAGCTTTTAAAGTTGTGGAATAAGATACATTCTATGAAACCAATTTACCAGATAATTCCAAGTAGAAAAATAAAGCCTAGTTTTAGTGAAGTGGCAACTGTCTTGGGAATAAGTGATGCCATTTGATAACTAGAAAAATACTCACCTACAGGGTGTCTTGGATTGGTGCATGTGCAAGGTGTAGTAGAAAACAGAAAAACTGTTATAGAGAAAAAAAGACAGTAGGCCAAATTACTGAACCAACCGTTTCAAAACACCTCTGACATGACCAGCACTCTTGCACAAATAAAATGAACAAACATCAGTGTATGGGAACTGTTCATTTTGATTCTTTAAACAATATACTCCATTTCCTTCTGGCCTCTTCTTGCCCCAGATAGCATGGTCCCTTATATAACATAGTTTTGTTTTTTTATTTATAAAAAATCACAAACTACTCCCCTGAATATTAAAGATATGAAAGGCAAAAATCAGGCCACTGAAGTTAGAAGTACCCATGTAAGGAAACACTAATAATATAAACTGCATCTATAGTCCTTATCATCTTAAAAGCTAGACTTTCAAGTTAGTACTTTAGCTGCCAAATTAAAATGTTCAGGGCACAAAAATGTACTATATTTTAAAAATTAAGAATAGACAGCCCAGCCGGCATGGCTCAGTGGTTGAGCATCGACCTATGAACAAGGAGATCATGGGTCAATTCCAGGTCAGGGTACATGCCCGGATTGTGGGCTCGGTCCCGTGTGGGGCATGTAGGAAGCAGCAGATCAATAATTCTCTCTCATCATTGATGTTTCTATCTCTCTCTTCCTCTCCCTTTCTCTCTGAAATCAATAAAAATATAATAAATACATAAAAAGAATATACAGCCCTTGCTATTTCCTTCAGAATGTGAAAGCTAGAATAATTTTAAAACAAATATATATGAAGCAGAAAGCTCCAAGCCAGTACAGCTTTCACTTTCCTAAAAGGAGCTGTATAAGAGAGAGGAAAACAACTTTTTGTCATCAATAAACTTCCAGAATTTGTTTTGATCACATTTACAGTATTATGAACGTGCTAAATTCATACAATGTAAATAAAAGAAAAGTCTTGGGGGCTAAAATATCTCAATTTTTATAAAAATTTAAAAGCACTATTAAAATAAATTTAATGCCTTATACCATGTTATCACAAAATATTAAAATAGATATCTATGTTGCTGATATTTGTACTTCATATATATTATTTTACTCCATTTATATTCTATTTGCCTAAGATTTATTGAGCACCTCTGTGAAAAGAAGGCCCTGTTTGGGATATGAAGATTCAGGAATAAAGAAATAAAGTACCCAGTTTCTCTCCAAGCATACAAAAATCAGCTTGTTATAAAACATAACTATACTAGGATTTCTGAATAATAATTATAATACAAATCAACTTATGAAAATTAAATCGCCCAAATTTCTTTTCTGGTATATTCATTGCCTAAAAACTTCAAGAATTTTTGTAAATGTGGTAGACGCTGGACCGGTATGATTTAATTTGTTTACAATTCAAAAACAGAAAGCCATATACACAAACACAAGAGTATCCAAAGTATACACAGACTGCTAGGAAAAATCCAGAAACCCTTATGCACAAACACACGAGAATCCAAAGTAAACACATAGGTAAGTATATTAGTTCCTTAATTCTACTTAATCAAAAAGGATTTCCTCTGAGCATTTCCAGGTACATTTGCTTTCTGAGGAAAGAAAAATACTAAAGTTTTCACCTAAAAAAAGACCTCATTAACCATCAACACTAATAAAAGAGAAAAATCGTAATTGGCGTACGAGCTACCCTTTTCATTGGCTAATCAGGGCTATATGCAAATTAACTGCCAACTGAGATGGCAGTTAACTGCCAACAAGATGGCGGTTAATTTGCATATGTAGGCACAATGCAGGGAGGCCAAAGGGAAAGCAGGAAGAAGCCCACTGCCACTGACAGTGATTGGAAACCCAGGGGGGAGCTAAGAGCTGGGGGGCAGGGCAAAGGTGGCCCTGGGGCCGCCTTTGCCCTGCCCCCCAGCCATGATCAGAGAATCAGGTGCCTTTTCCGCCCTGGCCAGTGATAGCAGGAAGTAAGGGTGGAGCCAGCGATGGGAGCTGGGCACGGTCGAAGCTGGCAGTCCCAGGAGCTAGGGGTCCCTTGCCTGGGCCTAAAGCAAAGCCCACGATCGTGGGGCCGCTGCAGCTGCGGGTCCCCGCTGCCCGGGCCGAACGCCTAGGCCAGAGGCATCAGGCCTGGGCAAGGGGCCGATCCTGCGATTGGAGGGTGATGGGGGTCAACGCCTGAGGGCTCCCAGTATGTGAGAGGGGGCAGGCTGGGCTGAGGGACACTCCCCCCCCACACACACACACCCAGTGCACGGGGATCAGCGGAGCCGCGAGGCCTCCCTGCACCGGCATCAGTGTGACAGGGGGCAGTGCCCACACCCCCTGAACCCCCTGATCGCCCTGCGGCTCTGTGTGCGACAGGGGGCGGGGCCACAACCTCCCTATCCGCCCTGCTCTGTTCGGGACAGGGGAAGGCGCCCCAACCCCCTGATCAGCCCTGCTCTGTGCCTGATAGGGGGGAGCTGCCCAACCCCCTGATCGCTCTGCGGCTCTGTGTGTGACAGGGTGCAGTGCCCCAACCCCCTGATTGGCCCTGCTCTGTGCGTGACAGGGGGTTGCACTGCAACCTCCCCATCGACCCTGCCTTGAGTGTGACAGGGGGCGGTGCCCCAATCCCCCAATCGGCCCTACCCTGAGCGTGACTGAGGGTGGCATCGCAACCTCCTGATCCTCCCTGCTCTGTGCATGACATGGGGCGGTGCCCCAACTCCCCAAATGGCCCTGCTCTGAGCCCGACCAGGGGCTGCACCTAGGGATTGGGCCTGCCTTCTGCCACCCGGGAGCAGGCCTAAGCCAGCAGGTCGTTATCTCCCGAGGGTTCCCAGACTGGGAGAGGGCACAGACCGGGCTGAGGGACCCCCCCTCCCTCCCCGAGTGCACAAATTTTTGTGCACCGGGCCTCTAGTTTAAGATGATATGCAACATCATATAGGACTCAAACTGACAGATCATATACAAATGTATCAATTCAACCATACTTCTGTATTAATGAAAAAGATAAATTACAGCACACTCAAGCACTTTTTGCCTAAATCAACAATAGAAATAATACAAAAGGCAACAAAATACATTTGAAGATGTCAGAAAAGGGAAATCATAGTTGTTATTGTTGTTTTTAAGAGTGTTAATACAAGTAAGTCTTTTACTACAGATACTAACATCTCCGGCCTTACTGTAGAATTCAATAATCAATCGTGAACTTAATGAAACAACTATAAACCTTCCAGGCTACACCAAGGTTTTCCATTCTCTTTCTAGAGCCTATGAATTACTCAGATAACATGTACACACATACACACACACTTCCACTTCGTGATCTCTGGCAATTGTTTCAGTAATAAATGTCTAACTAGTATCCAGTGATCAGCAAAAGTACTACATTTCCCAAAGTGGGACCTACTGAAGACCTAGAATAGTAAAACCTGGGATATTTAAAGTGCAGATTCCTAGGGCTCACCCCAAATTTAATGAATCAGAATCTATGGGTATGGAGCCAGAGAATCAGAAAATTTGATAAGCATGCCCAGAAAATTTCAGTCAATTTGCATATTAACTTTTTATTTTATAGGATAGGATAAATACAGCCCTTTAAAGGTGATTTAGAACTTCTTTCCTTTATGATTGCCTTTCATGTTCATGTTACAGTATTTAGTAACCAATTTTATTTTTTTATGTTTTTACTGATTTTCAGAGAGAGAGAAAGGAAGAGGATAGATAGAAACATCAATGAAAGCGGAACATCATCAATTGGCTGCCTTCTGCACACCCCCCTACTGGGGATCGAGCCCAAAACTCAGGCATGTGCCCTAACTGGGGACCACTTGGTTCCTGGGTTGATGCTCGACTGCTGAGGCACACCAGCCGAGCTTTAGTAACCAATTTTATATTAAGTATCTTAGAGGCTGGGGAAAAGAGCACAGAATAATGATTAGCCACAGACTGAACCCTTATGTTCCACATTTATTTAGAGATAATCTTGTCTACAGGAGGACTAGCTCCCAAGAGAAGAAAGGCAAAAGAGAAGAAAGGAAAAATAAGACAAAAGTATAGAAAGAAGGGTTTTTTAATCTTTCCAGTCTTTCAGCGCCTGATTCATGCTCTCTCTCTTCAAAAACTTATACCTAACTTATACTCAGGCCTGCCAATCTCTACAAGTTAAGAATAAGTTCCTCAGTTTCATCACATAATGAAGATTTTTTTAAAAGACAGTATTATGTTTGTGAATTTAAAATATTTTTAAATAAGCACTTAAGATACAAATAGAGATTAACCAGAACAGTTAATCTGGTCCCTGGCCAGTGTTCAGAGGAAGTCTAAGCTGCTACTACCATGACTACAAAATTCTGACTCAGTTCCTTGGCAGACTGGACCAATCCAGTTGCTGGTCACTCAAGAACAAGCTCTAGTTCTAACCCAGGAGCCTACATGTGAAAGCAGAGATGAGATGTCTTGGTGTATTAGAAGCAATATAATACAACCAAAACAATAAATACTGGCTTTTTGTTGTTTTCCACTACCAAGTGACACCTCTCTTTATCCTCTCCACTCACATGACCAAAAAAAAAAAAAAAAAGTAATAAGAGCCAAGAAATGTGAAAGAGACCAAAGAGCATGCAGTTAGAATTCAAATTTAGCCCAATGATGCCAACTAGGATTCAGGAAAAATAGTTCTAGGATCTCAGTAATACCAACGTATAGTTTACTACAATGCTTCCTAAGTACTTCCTTACTAAGCCAGAAATGTTTGTAAATATGTACACATACTAGCCATAAAAAACAATAGGCAGACTGCCCTCTCATTTTGAAAATGTTCCTCTTTCTTTTTTATTGATTTATTTTTATTTTTTTAAATGCACATACTTTATTTTTTCTTAAAATATAGTTGACATACAATATTAGTGTCAGGTGTACAAAACAATGATTCAACATTTATTTATACATCTTACGAAGTGATCTCCACTTTAAGTCTAGTAACCATCTGTCAATGTGCAGTGTTCTTACAATATTGTTGACTACATTCCCTATGTTGTACATTATATTCCTGGATCTATTTATTTTATAACTGGAACTTTGTTTTTTTGTTTTTTAGAGAAGACGGGATAGAGAAACATTGATCCGTTGCCTCCCGTACGCGCCCCCACAGGGAATCAAATCCGCAACCTGGGCATGTACCCTGACTGGAAATTGAACCCGCCACCTTTTGGTTTTTCAGGACAACACTCCAAGCAACTGAGACACACCGGCCAGTGTGAAAATGTTTTCCTTTCAATGTGATTCTATCTTGTTTGATTGATACTGTCAAATATACATATAAAAAGAAAAATAATATTCTAAGCAATGCAGCACAGTATAAACTAAAATGACCAAATTTATCCATTTCCCCAACCCTTCAAATTCCTTCCCCCATGCCAAAGCAATTATTATTAACAGATGGTTGTTGTTGTTGGGGGGTGGGGGGGAAGGGCGTATTCGTAGATAAACTCTCCACTTATATATAAGCATGGATATAGCATTTTTAAGGCTTTTTTTACATAAAGAATATCATACTTAGATTGATTTAAAACTTGCTTTTTTCACCAATATCTCCTTCAACTGCTATATCAGCCTATGTAAGACTACCTCAGCTTTGTTAATGGCTTCACCATATCCCTCTGTATGTGAGAATATACCATAACTTATTTTAGCCAGTCCACCATTAAAGAACATTCCGTTTGTTTCTTTTGGTCTTATTTTGTTTGGCAATTTTACACAATGCTGTCATGAATATCCTTGTTCACTCAGCAGTGAATACTTACAGCTAATATACCTTTAGGGAAAATTCTTTAAATGTAAAATTCCTGGGTCAAATGGTATATGTACTTGAAATTTTAAAAGACAATACCAAAGTACACTCCAAAATCGTTCAATAAATTTACATTTCTACTAACCATGTCTGAGTGTCCCACATCTCCAATGCTCGGTGTTATCAAGCTCTTTATATTTACAAACCTAGCAGTTGTTTTAAAATGGTATCTCGTTGCTTTAATTTGCATATTTTTTCACTCATAAGTGAGGCTAAGAATCTTTTCAGATTTTTATTGGTTGCTTTTTCTATTTTTTTTCTCCCTATAAATGGCATGCTCCAATTTTGCCCATTTTTATATTAGGCTGTTAATATTTCTTCTTACTAACATTAACATTTATTTTTATGTTTAGGAAACTTGTCCTTGACATGTATGTTAAAAATATACCTACCAGATTATGTCTATTAATTTTACTTAAATAATTTTTTGGCCATGTGTAGTCAAATTTGTTCATATCTTTATGTTTTCTGGATTTTGTTCATTGCTTAAAAATCATTTTCCCATACCCAAGATAATAAATATATGACCTTATGAATGCTCATAACAGTTCCACTGACAATCTAGAATTTGTTTTTGGGTTACAGAAAGTGGTAGGAAATCCAGTTTTGTTTTGTTTGTTTTCTTTTCCCCTTATTGAACCAGCCAGTTTTCTAAGACCATTTATTAGATAATCCATCTATTCTATCTATTGATATTAAATAGCATCATCATCAGATACTAAATTCTCATTACTATACAGGCATAAATGAATTCTCTCTTTTGTTCTATTACTGTATCTATCCCTACACGGGTACAAATTCTTTACTACTCTATTACATCTATTAGTTCTATTACATCTTTATTACTCTACTATAGGCCCGGTGCACGAAATTCGTGCACAGGGGGTGAAGGGGTGGGGGAGGAAGGTCCCCTCAGCCCAGCCTGCACCCTCTCCAACCCAGGACCCCTTGGGGGATGTCCAACTGCTGGTTTAGGCCCGATTCTGGGGATAGGGCCTAAACCAGCAGTTGGACATCCCTCTCGCAATCCGGGACCGCTGGCTCCTAACCGCTCAACTGCCTGCCTGCCTGATCACCCCTAACCATTCTGCCTGCCAGCCTTCTTGTCCCCAACTTCCCCCCCTTGCCGGCCTGCTCACCCCTAACTGCCTCTGCCTCGGCCCCACCACCATGGCTTTGTCCAGAAGGTCTCCCGGTCTAATTAGCATATTACCCTTTTATTAGTATCGATTATTCAAACGTTCAGTGAGCACTTCCTAAGCTGCACTGTGTCAGAGATACAGAAATGGTGAAGACACAATCCCTTGGCTAAAAAACGTATTCCCCTAACCTCTAGTTATAACATGGCACACTTATAATAAATTCATAGTTATATGTTAGAACCTCAAGAAATATAAACAGTCTCACTAGAACTTTGTTTCACAACTTAGCAAATATAAAGTAGTTGAAAATCAAATATCATGTTTCTAGATAAATATTAAGTCTTAGCATCTCAAAATGGGTATCATTTCCCTTCCTATAAGTACAGAGATAAGTCTAGAAAGGCTCTGAAACCATAGCTTTGAAAAGAGGGTCAGAAAAAGGCAAAAGAAACTCCCTTTCTACACCATTTCATTAAACTTTCAAACAAGAAACAGAATATTAAAATTTCAGAAATGAAGTATCATTGTAAAAACAACAAGCTCACTTTGAAAAATGTTACACATCAAAAGGATTCTCTACCTTAATATTATGTTAACAAATAAGCAACAAAAAATTAATATTCATATTATTGTTCTTTGAAAAAATTTATCTATTAACACTACCAAGGAAGTTGCAACTGCTCTGACATGGCACAAACCTACCTGTGCACATGATTCTTCAGGTGTTTTGGCACTAACTGAATAAAGTGCTGGGAGATCTAGTCTGTGCACAGAGAATTTTTCTAGAGTGTGCAAAAGCGCTGGAGCAAGGTGAGAAGTTTGACCTGAGCCTCGTTCTCCAGACAGCAATAATCTTGGCCTATAAGAGGTTGGCTGATGATATGGTGACCTGCAATACATGTAAGACATAATAATTATTTTGAAACCATACACTCTGAAAATCAATATGAAATATTAGGCAATATATTTACATTAAAAGAACATAACTCCAAATTAATAGAACTTCCCTATCTCTCTTATTTTTTAAGTGAATAATTCTTCATTAATTAGTTTTAAAATGCTGATCTCTCTGACCATAATAACCAAGAGGTAAAAGTATAAAAACCACTTCTAAAAAAAGTAAAAATATATTAACTTGGAAAATGTTTCAGACACTATATGTGATTTAGTTATTATTGATCCATGGTCAAATGTTAAGAATCCCATTTCAACAAGGAGGTACATCTGAAGATTATACAAAATATAGGACTTTTTTTTTAATGGTTAAAGTGTTAAATTGTATGTATTTTAACCACAATTTTTTAAATGGGGGTAGGACTTTTTCATGGCAGCTAATTTTGTTTCTAGGCTAATACCCTCAAATATGACATCTAAAGCCCTACACTAGAGAAGGTAGGTTTACGAAAATATATTAATGAAATTCAAGTAAATAAAACAAATTCATATACAATTACTATAGGTAATGAAGTAAATTCTAAGCAATGCAATAAGCAAATAAATAGAACTAATGGGAAGAAATAGAGAAAACACTGTTACTTGAAAAGGAAGATTATGTACTAGAAAATCCAAAAGAATCATCTAATAATTGTCAGAATCTACCAGCAAAGTAATAAAACAAAAGATGGAAACAGAAAGGCAAAAAGATTTCCTAAATACCATCAAGAACCAATATAAAAAAGAAATGAGATCCTATTTACAACTGCAAAAACACAAATAGCAAAACAAACAATATTATAAGAAAAGTATGTATAGAGAACAACATAGACTGATGAAAAGGGAAAGATCCAAAGACTGAGAACCAGCGATCAGGCTATCAATCCCCAGAAGGAAAGAAGGGGAGGGAGGGGGTAAGGGGAAGAGATCAACCGAAGGACTTGTATACACGCATATAAGCCAAACCAATGGACATGGACAACAGGGGGATGGTAGCATGAGTGTGCCGGGGGGGGGGGGGGGGGGGGGGAGGTTGGGGGTTAATGGAGGGGATGAGGACACATTTGTAATACCTTAATCAATAAAAAAGAAAGAAAAGTATGAAACGATATAGAATACATCATGAGTCTGATTTTATAAAGACGTCAATACATATATATATGTATGTATTTTATTTTATACATTTAAAAATTCAAATCAAAATCCCCAAAGAATTTGAGAGAGGAAGATTTAAAGCTTATTCACCACATTATCTGGAAAAAATAATCAAGAAATTTTTGAAAAAAGATGTTAGGTCCAATTTTACATTTAAACCTATTTTACTAACAAACACTTCATACAAATTTATCATTTAATTTTCTTTTTTTTAATATTTTATTGATTTTTTTTACAGAGAGGAAGGGAGAGAGATAGTTAGAAACATCGATCAGCTGCCTCCTGCACATCTCCCACTGGGGATGTGCCCGCAACCCAGGTACATGCCCCTGACCGGAATCGAACCTGGGACCCTTCAGTCCACAGGCCGACGCTCTATCCACTGAGCCAAACCGGTTTCAGCCATTTAACTTTCTTAACATATCTGTGAAATACGTAGTTTCCGCCTATTAAACAGACGAAGAAACCAAGGCTCAGAGAGTTGGAGTGGGAAAAAGTACAATTTCCCAAAATTAAATTTGGCAAGTATGTCAAATACATACCAAAATATATATGCAAGGATATCTGCAACTTATCTCACTCCCAAAAACTCCCTTACCTCTTAGTATTCTCTATATTTTTTCATAGTATGTATCTTCTAACATTTTATTTCTCTATTACACTTACTGTTCTTTGTCTGTTTCCATCTAAAACATAAGCTGAATGGGAGTAAGGATCATAGCCCATTTTGCTCACTGACATATTCTAGGTACCTAGGACAGCATGCAACACATGATGGGCACTTTGAATGAATGAATGATTCAAATAAACAAGATGTTATTTTCGTGTATTTGGTTGGCAAAGATTTAAAAAGACAAATTGTACTAGAATTGATAAGGCTATAGGAAAAATATTAGTGATAAAAATGAAATTGGTACTACCTTTCTGGAAGCAATTTAACAACTTGTATCATGTTTTCAAATATATATACCCTTTGACACAGTGATCACAGTTTTAAAAATTTACCCTAAGTACTGAATCAGATGATAGTGGTACAAAAATGTATACTTAGAAATTTGACTACCATAGCACTACTTATAGAAGAGGAAAATTGGAAACTTCAATTTTTATCAGTAAGGTTATATAAAATAAGAAACATCTAAGAAATAAAGTACTGTGCAGCTATTTTAAAAGAATGGCATTAAATATACTGACATGAAATAACATTCCCAACATAATGGATAAAACAGCAAGATATATTAAAAACCTTACAAGGAGGATATAGTTTATATAAGATATTATGTGGGTCTGTCTATATGCACAAGAAGGGTGGTCACCAAAACTAACAAATATTACCTTCAGATGCCTGGGCTTTAATTTTTACTTTCTTCTTTATGCTCTTCTTTATTACTTGAATTTTCTACAGAGTATATCATCTTTCTAATTAGAAAAAACAAAGCTATTTTCATTTGGAAAACCTCAGAAACCTGTGTTTCTCATCCCCTTATGGCAATATATTGTAAGAAAGTAAACTTATTTTCCATCATAAGGGTTCTCTACCAGATTGACAGACCTTAAATATCTTTACTTATATTTCATCTTAAATCTAAATTAAACGTTTCAACACTGTTTTAGGAAACTATTCCCAGAAACAGAAACCCACAGCAATGCCCAAGCTAATGTTACTGGAGACCAGGATTAAAGTCATGCTTTCTATGTGTCTAGCACCTTTTTTTTATTGGTCTGGCACGCTAACACACGTTGTTCAAACCAGAAGTCAAACCAATAAAAAACTAACCAAAAACATTGTGTACTCCTTATTAAAGGCTTAAATTCTAACATGTATATTTCTTAGAAAGTATAAAAATATTCTTGTCTAACCTACCCAGAAAAGCAATGCATTTTCCTATCTACATATTAAGCTCAGAAATCAATTTGGAAACTGCATAGTATAAGAGAAAGAATATGATCCCAGGAAACAAACAGTCCAGACCCTGGCTCTGCCACCCGCTAGCAGCATGATCATGGGCAATTAACTTAGTGTTTCAGTTTCATCATCTATAAAATAATGATACCACAAATTAGCTATATGATTATTTTAAGACCTATATGAATTATCATACATAAGGCCCCAAGCTTTATACATTTACCACACATCTAGTTTGCAATGAACATCAGATGCTAACTCCAATCCCTTCATACTCAAAAAAACAGCAAATGTCACTATTTCTCCTGCAAAGCCCTCCTGGACTTCCCAATGAAAGCTTCTTAGTTCTGCTTTCATAGCACCTAAGCCATATTGCAATGTTTGTCATCTCCAATAACAAGAACATCTCCAGACTAAGAATGTTATACTTTAATCATACGTATGTCTTCAGCACCTAGTACAGTGCCTGTCATACAGTAAACACATAAAAGCTGGCACAATGGGTGGAAAAGAAATAAATGAATAAGATTTATCAAAACATCTATAACAAAAAAAAAGCTTATTTTAGAATATACACCTGTCTCAGTATTAAAGTCAAATCAGAGCTAGAAAAGCTTATGTAAAGGAAGCTAAAATTAAACCAATTTCAAAAAGGCTAAACTAGCCCTAGCTGGTTTGGCTCAGTGGATAGAGTGTCGGGCTGTGGACTGAATGGTCCCAGGTTCAATTCTGGCCAAGAACACATGCCCGGGTTGTGGGCTCAGTCCCCAATGTGGGTCAAGCAAGAGGCAGCCAATTAATGATTCTCTCTCATCACTGATGTTACTATCTCTCTCTCCCTCTCCCTTCCTCTCTGAAATCAATAAAAAAATTACAAAAAAATTTCTCATCTAAAAATCTATTTCTGTATCACTTTACTGACAACAGAACTATCTTATAAAATTGGAACATATTATCTTTTGATAGTTTCTTAGCTCTGCTATCATGTATTTCAAATCCAAATAACTGAAATTGTCAAAACAATCTACACACACACACACACACACACACACACACACACACAGAGGCTAGCTAGGTGGGAAGAGGAGGATGTTTGGCTTTCCCTTAGCCATGAATAAAGTAGATCTGTAAAATTACTGAAATAGTCTAAGAAAATTTCCCTGAGGGCATAAAAGTAATGACCCAGGAGTAAAAGAAGAAAGTTTCTAATAAAAGAGCTTGCTGTTAAAAGAAAAAAAGAGTAAATGAAAGTAATTTATTCTCATTTTTAAAAATGCAAAATAAACAAGTTATCAATGCAAATAATTAAAATAACATTTTACCAAAATCTACATGGGAGAAACTTCAATTCAAGTTGAAAACTTAGATTTGTTCAAAATACGTCAAAAGGAAAATTACTTAAACGTAACATACAACCCAACATCTTCAAATAAAAGTGCAATTAGACTTACCTGACTGAAGCATTATGGTCCTTTAACTCTTATAATAATTATGTAAATGCAAGTGATGATGCTATTAGTATTTGAAACTACTTGGTCCCTTAATTTAAAATTAGATTAGCACTAATATTGTTTACCCATTAAAGTGCACAGCAAAAGCTGCTTTAATATAGATAAAGGTGAATGTAAATAGAAATCTAAATTAGGAAAGTGTAAACTAATGGGATTTTTGAGAATTGAAAAGTTACTTGTTTAATTACTGAGCAATTTCTAATTCAAAATCTTTTTAGTACCCTTAGAGTCCCTAAATTATCATCTGAAACTTATTGTAAATTAAAATATTCTAACCATGGTAAATAATTCACTTCTGTTCATTTTAGTTCAAATAAAAAGCAATAAAATTAAGGACATAAGTTGATTTTCTAAAGGTAACCAACCCCTCCTTCCACCTTGGTTTAAATAAAAGTCACACAATTGGTTTAGAAAAAATCTTTACAATTGACCAATAAACCAATTTATTACTACCACACACAAAAAAATATACACAGTAAGTGTTCCAGAACTGGTCCAAACAGAAAATCAAAGTCCTCAAGATTATAACCATAAATAAAAATATACCATAATTCTAACCATAAAGTAGTAAAAATCATGCTAAATGGAAAGAAATGTGATTTACATTACTTACATTGTAAAATGAAGGTAGGATTTATGTACAGCAGCAGCTGATGACTGTTTCTTTGGTGATCCTGAATGACAACTGGTCTCAAAAATTGATAAAGCATTCTCATCTTCACTATCATCTAAAACTAGAGTATCTATATCTGTTCAAAAACAAACAAAAAACAAATCACAAAGATTGAGGCTTATCACGTCATTTAATATTAATGCTCTACAAAAGCTAAGGAAAATTGGTTTAAAAATCAAATGAACCAGAAGCATGGAGACATGGAACAGACTGACATACCTCAATCTTTGAGGGGACCAGAAAACATAAATCAAAGAACTTATATACTTATTAGAGGCCCAGTGTACAAAATTCGTGCACAGGTAGGGTCCCTAGCGGCTAGCAGCTGCCGGTTGCCCAGCTGCTGGCCATTGGCCGGGGATTCCCTTCCCTGGCTGCTGGCCGCCAACCGGGGCCTCCCTTCCCCGGCTGCCGGCTGCCAGCCAGGGCCTTCCTTTGTTCCATGCCACCCCCTGATGGTCAGCACACATCATCGAACTCCCGGTCGGTCGAACTCACAAGGTGACATTCTGCATAATAGGCTTTCATATATATAGATATGCATAGGCCATGGACATGGGCAATAGGGTAGTGAAGACCTGGGAGAGGGGGAGAAAGGCTTGGGAGGAGGGGGAAAAGGGGAGGAAATGAGAGGTATCTGCAATACTATCAATAATAAAAAAATATATTTAAAAATATCAAATGACATTAGTAAGTTATCAAATAATACAGATTGAGCAGGCAAATTGACAAACTGCACTGTTTTGAATAATTTATAAGTGAAAGAGACTACTTAAGTGTTGTAAGATATAATTTGGGAGACTTCAATGACTACAAGAAGACTGAGAAGAAATGGCACTCGCATAAAATACCCATCCATCCTATTTACTAAAAATCTCTAAGTTAAATTTTTTTAGTTGTTTAAAGCAGCAGTCACCAACTGGTGGTCCATGAGGTCCAAAAGGTTGGCGACCACTGGTTTAAAGTATTACAAATACTCTTCAAAGTTCATCGGCCTTCCTCTGATTAGCTCATGAACTTAACGTTTTCCTGTAAATGAATAGGAAAAGTAGCTTTCTGTTTTTGAAGGCAGCTTTCTGTCTTTATCTCAGGTCCAAACTACAATCTTGAGGCTAGAATCCAAGATCTTTTATAACCTGACTAGAGGCCCGGTGCACAAAATTTGTGCAAAGGGTGGGGGGGTGTTCCCCTCAGCCCAGCCAGCACCCTCTCCACTCCGGTATCCCTCTCACAATCCGGGACCACTGGCTCCTAACTGCTCACCTTCCTGCCTGCCTGGTCGCCCCCAACTGTCCCCCCTGCCAGCCTGGTTGCCCCTTACTGCCCCCCTCTGTCAGCCTGGTTGCCCCACGCAGCCTGCTGTTCAGTCATTTGGTTGCCCCTCACTAACCCCCCTGCCAGCTTGATCACCCCCCACAGCCTGCTGCTCAGTCGTTTGGTCGCCCCTCTCTAACCCCCCTGCTGTCTTGATCACCCCCAAATGCACCCTTGCAAGCCTGGTTGCCCCCATGCAGCCTGCTGCTCAGTCATTTGGTCGCCCCTCACTAACCCCCCTGCCGGCCTAGTCGCCCCATGCAGCCTGTTCCGTCATCCATTTGGTTGCGATGGTCACTTAGGCTTTTATTATTATGGATTCTAGTGTACTTCCTCACTAAAAATTTATACTTCATTAATACAGCAAACCAGACTGCCCTGCCAATAAAAACAAGTGATGAGTAGAATCCAGAGGGGCTTTATAGTACCATAATGAAGAGCATGGGTTCTGAAGTCAGGGTCCCTGGGTTTGAGTAAGCCCTAGAACAGGGGTGGGCAAACTTTTTGACTCGAGGGCCACAATGGGTTCTTAAACTGGACCGGAGGGCCGGAACAAAAGCATGGATGGAGTGTTTGTGTGAACTAATATAAATTCAAAGTAAACATCATTACATAAAAGGGTACGGTCTTTTTTTTTTTTTTTTTTTTTTTTTTTTAGTTTTATTCATTTCAAACAGGCCGCATCCGGCCCGCGGGCTGTAGTTTGCCCACGGCTGCCCTAGAACTTACTGAGTGACCCTATATAAGTGAATACCTTCCTCAATCTCCCAGTTTCCTCATTTATAAAATAAGAGTACCTACCCCACAGGATTGTTATGAGAATTAATAAACAACAATTTATGTAAGGGCTTTATAATAATAAAATAATTGTAAGCCATTATTATTATAGTCAACTTCTCAAAAGACCATAACACTCCTACATTAAGACAATCAGAATGTCCCAAGAGCAAATAAACAAACATTCACGTGTGTATTTTTAATACAAATTCACTAGTCAACTACTATATGCTAGGCAGCATGCCAGGCCAGGAATACACAGTTGTGATCAAAAAAGGTATATTTTCTATATCCATGGCAAATATAAAAGAGAAACACATAAATAAATAAGCTTATGAGGAAATTCAAAATTTATTTATTTATGCTTGTACTTGTTTCATTTTAACAATACAAAAAAATAATTTTAGTACCTTCTTTCTTGTCACTCTGGCTAATTTCAGCATGAGGAAACACTTTTTGCAGGACTGCCAGGATATTGTTGAAGCTTCTTTCTAGCAGTGGCCTTATGATGGGGGATAGTGCATGTCCCGAAGACATGACAGCACGCTGGGAAGCAGGCACAATATTCTGCATTGCATGATAAAAATCTTGAGCGCTGAGCACTATTGAGGAAACATCTAGCTGCAGTTTATGGCTGCTGGCATAGATCTGGGGGTAACGCCTCCGCAGGGCAATCAGGGCAGCTTCAGTGCACAGGGCCTTGATATCAGCTCCACAATACCCTAATGCACAAAAGGAAAGGACAACAAAGGTAAGTTCATTCTTCTAAGGCCCACTATGTTTCACAAATATCCACATCTTTATCTAAGGAAATAATACAAAAATCAATAATTATTTGTAATTTTATCAGCAAAATGAAAGTTGACCATTTAAAATCACCTAATAAAATTGTTTATTCATTAAGACTAAAATGTTTTGAATATTAACAAACACATGAACTAATAATAGTAAAATAAGTCATGTATTTTGTGCCAATACCACTGATGATAATGTGCAATTTTTCTTCAAAAGAGGTTTTAAAAGAATAATAGTTTCATCTCAATCCTTCATCAATATTCCCAATCATTAATTTAGTCTTTATGACAGTACAGTTACCTATCAATTTTTTCAATATTACTAATTTCCAAACACATATAATAGTGTAATAAAAAATAGCACATAAGCAGAAACTTCAAAAACAGAGCTATTCTACTACCAACTCTGAGTGCCACTGACAAGCAAGTTGATATCTAATTACCCAAAAAATTATATTTTAAAGTTGTGATCATCTCTGATAGCTCCAAAACATTAAAGAGAATAAAAATTCATTAATTTTTCACATTAACTTCACGTGTTACATATTACCTTTTTTTTTTTTTTAGCTTAAAACGACTGATGATCTAGTTCTAAGGAATATACCAACAAGGATATTATCCATTACCCATATTTAAATGATTAAAATAGTTAAACAACAGATCAAGCCCCCGATGCTTTTAAGTCATTGCATTCATTTAAGCAACAAATACAAAAATACACTATTTATTAGGTCTTTAACACAAAAATAAAGAAAACTCAAACTAACCATGTTGTTTTTTATATTAGCAATTAAACTAGCATTTGGCCACCTTTATCAATTACACCAGCAGGGGGAACCACTTGACCTAGTTATAGAACATTAGTCTCTAAGCTCTTCAAAGAGTGGTATCAGGCTTATTTATCTTTTTATACCTCACAATGGTCTCATTGAACATTTAAATACTGAAACAAAATTGGAGATTAGACAGGAAAACCACCAATGAGGAGAGAAGAAATGGCCCTACCAGCCGTGGGCAAACTATGGCCCGCGGGCCGGATCCGGCCCATTTGAAATGAATAAAACTAAAAAAAAAAAAAAGACCGTACCCTTTTATGTAATGATGTTTACTTTGAATTTATATTAGTTCACACAAACACTCCATCCATGCTTTTGTTCCGGCCCTCCGGTCCAGTTTAAGAACCCATTGTGGCCCTCGAGTCAAAAAGTTTGCCCACCCCTGCCCTAGACTAACTGGTAGAAAAAAATACATTAAGGGACAAACCCATATAAATCAAACTGCAGGTGATTCACATATCTATAATGAACTATATCCCTATTATGAATAGAGCAAATAATTCTGTTAATCAAGTCTTACAAATAACAGGGGGGTGGAGGGAGGGTCCTCTTTACCCTGCTCTCTTTTTTCCATAGCACTCACCACCAAATCATTTACCTATTATCTTTATTTCTGCCTTCCCCAACTGGAATGTGAGCTCTGTGAGAGTAGGGGTATTTGTTTTGGTCACTAAGGATTCTCAGATACAGAGAATAATGCCTGGCCTGGCATTCAGTAGATATCCTATAAATATTTCTTGAGTAAAAGAATGAATAAAAAGAGAAAAAGAGTTAACTCCAGGGTTATATGTAGTTTGGGAAGGTAAAACTGTTAGGTTACTATGTACTACCATAAGAAGTGGATTTACTGAGTCGTGTTCTTTTTAAGAAATCTAAACAATTTTATTATTAAAGCAACTTAATAATTTCAATAAAAGTTATGAAAAAAACATAGAAAGTATTGCATTCCAAAAGAAACATTTACACAGAGCTGGGGGAAACTTAATATGACCTGTGAGAATTTAATGCAGAAAACTATAAGCAGATTAAGGGTTAACACTGTCCCATGACAGCAATCCATCTCCCAAATAATTCTGCAGAATAACAAAATTTACCATTACTCTCTCATTTTATTTTCTATTTCTCAGTGAAAAAAAAAGTATCATTTCCTGTGCCATACATATCTGTTAAGTTAGTTCAACAAAATAACTGTAAAACATCAGCTCATAAATTCTTAATGAAATAATCCATTTCAGAGGAAGTAAAGAATAAACTATCATCTTCAAACAATATAAACAACCACTTTTCTTTTTCTCCTTCAAACGTATATAAAGAGGGAAGGAGGGAGGGGGAACTGGATAAAAGGTGAAGAAAGTAGTCAAAGAACATATATACATAGCCATGGACACAGACAACAGAGTGAAGGCCAGGGGAGGGATGCCAGGGACTGGGTGGAGGTAGGCAAAGGGGGGAAGGGCGGGGAGAATGGGAGACCATCTGTAATAGTATCAACAACAATTTTTAAAGTATATACACAGTTAGTGAATATACTATATATGATCCTAATTTTGAGGGCAAAACCTAAGTTAAAAAAGAAAAAAAAACCTCAGAAACAATGCAAAACAAAAAACCACTAAAAGGTATTCTATGTAGTAAATGTTGCCCATATCATTTGTTTGACAAAATAATGTTAATAATTCATATAATAGCAATATAATGTTCATTTTCTTAATTTATTAAAGGTAAGTTAAAAGCTTATCAATAATAGATCCCATTTAAGTAAGTAAACTTTAGATTATAAAAAATAGAATTTATCTTCTTTGCATGTGCTTATGAATGAGAATTATTAGTTTTTATCTGAGTTGCTCAACCTTGACTACTCATCTGAATAAACAATGAAACTGAAACAAAAACAGATTCCCAATAAGCACTAAATCAGAAGCTCTTGTGGTTTAATATTATAAACGTATATTTTCAGAAAGCTTTACAAGTGATTCTTACATACAAAAATATTAAGAACTGAATTAATAATATATTTCCTTTTCTCATGGACACAGACAATAGGGTGATGAAGGCCTGGGGGGGGGGGGCTGGAAGGGTCAATGTGGGGGAAGGGACATATGTAATACTTTCAACAATAAAGATGTGTGTGTGTGTGTATATATATGTGTGTGTATATATATATATATATATATATATATATATATATATATATATACACACACACACACACACACACACACACACACACATTTTTTTTTCCTTTATGAGACTCTAAAACAGAATTAAAAGTACATCAAAAATATGGCTAAATAAATTATATTTGGGTGACCACAATTAAGAGCATATTTTTTCACTTAAGAGCCCTACTTTAGAAAAATAGATGATATAATCATTCTAAACATACTGACTATATACTAAGCCTTTTGAAAGTTAAAAGTTGATGTTAAGGGGAAAAAAACAACATCCTTTTTCATATGAATTCCATAAGCATACTAATTCCACCATTACAATTATAATGCTCTGAAGAACCCAAATATCTAGATATCAAAGAAAAAGCATTTTTTAATACTGGTATTAAGATGGAAATTTGTCTGAAACACTGAAAATAGAAGCTATTCAAAGAGGTTATAGACTAGAAATAGGCAATAATAAATTTTAATTTATTTTTCAAGTAAAACATCAAACATAATGAAGGCTCATAAGATAGATGCCTCAATGATACATTTTCATTGTTTTGGCCCTCTTAGTAAAAATAAATAAATATGATTAGGTTTAAGCTCCTCATTAACCTTAAGCTCCTACTATTTGTGTACATGTCTGCATAACAAAATTATTTGAGCACTACTAAAAAAAATCATACCTATTATGCATGCAAACACCTCCAAGTACTTGGGAATTTATTTCAAGGTAAAAGTTACCAAATCCATAACCTCTAACAAGAGGTCAGCTATTTTTGCAGTTGTTCATCAAGACTTTACAGTCTTTGTTAAGCATGAACTAAACTCATACATGTTAAAACATGTTTGGGGCACATAAAATGATAAACTCATAATGAATTTAAAAATTATTACTATTTCATTCCTGTTTGATTGAGACCTGCATTTGATTTTTTTAATATGAACTGGTTTCACATTAAAATGTCACAACCAAAATCATAATAAAAAATTATAAAGGACTTATATGTCTTTCTCCAAAAAGAAAATTACGTGTATATATAAGCAGATTCTAAACCACCACCACCCCTAAGAAGGCAAGAGAAGTTTTTCAGTCCTATAAGAAATTATGTTTTAAAAATTTTTTTACTTAAGACTAACTAAAAATTAAAATAAATCACTTGAAAAAATATGTAGTGGTCTTTAGAAATGAAAAAGGAAACTAAGATTCTAACATTTAGGATGAAGAATTAGAGTATATAATGTTATTTCACATGGTAGATAGGGTAATAGAAAATAATTTAAAAAGTACCTATGTTTTAGGGAGTTTACAAAATTTTTTGAAGACTTCTTATTTCAATTAAGGATGATTCTGTGACAAATTCACAGAAGAAACTATAAAAAGTCCCCAGTCTAATCTGTACTCTAATACAATATCATAAAAATAGCAGAATATAAGAGGGGTCAAATTTCAAAATGGGAAAAGACTGGATTCTGCACCAAATACCACCCTCTCCCATAAAGCAGCACAGGGCTTTGCGAAGGTCAAGCTAAATGTACATGAAATGGATTTGGCGCATGCTCTCTGATACCAGGCAAAGCTTAAACTGGAGTAGTGCTGGAGAGATTTACGTTTTCTCCTCACCAGAAGATGTCGAGGTCTTTGAGGTTCAAAAGCTGAGAGATGCTGCTTCGGAGATGGAGGTCCCTGTGGATGAAGAGGATAATTCGGATGTAGCTAACTGAATGGACTAATGTTCTATTTAAGTTTTAATTATTTGATGGTGGATCACAATGATTTTTTTAAAAACTAAATTCTTTTTGGTTTTGGTAACTTTAAAGTTTTCCCAAGTAAGCTGTTGATTGTTAGTGGACTTATTTGGGGGATTTCTACATAATGCTTGAAAAGTTCATGGAGAGAGATCTTTTAATTTAGATTTTTTAGGAAATCGAAGGAAAGTTGACAAAAGATGGGGGGGAAAATAAAGGAAAAATACTTATGTGTATACTTGATTGCTTAAATATGTACTCATTTTTATTTCAGACCTGATTAGAGTCAAAACCCCTGAATTCCATCTCCTATGTATGGTCATATATGTACATAAAATACTCTGACCACATCCTTTCAGGACAGTAGTGTCATTCACTCTGTGGGAGATCTTCCATTCTGGGAATGACAACATTAAATTGGAAAGTTTTGTATTTGGGGAAATACTAGCAGATGCCATCTGTATGTTCTTTGAAGACTCCTCTCACTCAACTTCATGAAGATGAGTCCATCATGTAATCTGCAAAGTGAAAGACTACACAGTCCTGCCTTTATCTTTCTGTCAAGTTTACACTTACTTTTCTTAGTAAAATTTCTGAAAGGGGACAATTCCTAAAAGGAAACACTGTAATAACATTATAGAAATCCAGCACTCAATGAAAGGAATATTACTATTGAGCTTTGTTAGTCAATCACCTAATGGCAGTTAAAATTCTAATTTACAAGTGTTCAAACTGCAAGTGCAATATTTAAAATAATTTTTTTTACATTTAAAGGTAGAGCCATATATTGCACCAAGACATAACTATACTCATTCATATTCCAAATATAAGGGTAAAGGAAGACTGAGCAGAAAAAACAATGATAATCAAAGAATTCCAATAGTAGCACTCACCAACACATTTTTCAGCCAGTTCACCTAAAAAAGCATCTGACAATTTTGGATTCCAATCCCTGGTATGAATCTGTAATATGTGTTTTCTTGCCTACAAAGAAAAACACAGGTAAATAAAATATATCAACCCCTCAAATGCATTTGCTGGAAGAAATTTATGGACTAACCATACCCCAAAAAAGTAAATGTTTATTTTTAAAGAATTTAAACACGTTGGCATCCGCATCAACTCTGATTCCCATAATAGCCCTGCAGCGTGGGCAGTGAGATCTTGTCTCTATTTCACACACTAAGACATTTAATATTCAGAGAGGTGAGGGAACATGACTAGTGGCACATATGATTACGTGACTTAGGACTAGATTTCAAAACTAAATTTCACTTTTCTGCCACATCATTTTTATCATTTGAAAATACATGAACAAGAAACTTAATGTTATAATAATCATAACTTTTAGACAAACTTTAGATTTCATAGAACCTTTGGTTCTATCATAGTTATAAAGTACTATGCCTAACAATGAGCTAAATGATAACTAATTTAAGATTTTTTAAAAGTTTGAAGTCAGCCCTGGCTTCTCTGGCTTAATTGGTTGGAGCATCATCCCTGGGTTTGATTACCAGTCAGGGTAAAGACCCAGGTTGCGGATTTGAGGGCACATACAAGAATCAACCAATGAATGCATAAATAAGTGGAACAACAAACTGATGTTTCTCTCCCTTCCTCTCTCTCTCTATAAAATAAATACATAAATACATAATTAAATATTAAACAGGACAGCTAATTTTTTGTCATCATCTGATTTAACATAGCAACACTGTTAAATCACACCCTCCTCACTGATGCACTTTCTTCACTTGGCTTCCAGAATCCCACTCTCCTGTTTTCCTCTGACCTTACTGACTGCTCCTTAAGACAAAGGACTTGGTGCTCTCATCTAGTCTCATACCTTAAATATTATCTAAGGAAAAAAGGTGAACAGCCAGTCCAGGTCTTTTCCACAGACCAAAACCAGAAAAATGGCCTTAGGTTTAGGTCTCACAGCACAGTTTCCTTAAAACATAGTTTCAAGTAATGTGGAAAACTATGTTCAAGATCCATGCTGTACAATACAGTAAGACACTAGCTATATGACGCTATTTTATTTAAATTTTTTAATTAAATGAAATTTAAAATTCAGTTCCTTAGCTACACTAATGACATTTCAAATGCCCAACAGCTACATGTGCCTAGTGGCTATCATACTGGACATTGCTCAATGGACAGTGTAATTAAAGAACATTTTCATTGTTGCAGATAATTGAATTGGGCAATGCTGTTCTGGACCTTGTTTATTATTAAATCTCTTGTGAAGACTGTGATTGGCATAGAAACTCTGAGGCCTACATGACTAGGACAAAATAGAAGACGATTGAGAAATCAAGGTAATGGCTTTCCTGTGCTGAAATGAATACTGGCTGTGTCTCCTAGAACTAAGCATATTTCCCATATACTAGTAAGAGCCAAAAAATATGCTTGGACTGTTGTAAGATATACAAGATAGCTGAGGTTCCCCATGCTGAAGTAGACTGCACCCACTTCAGCTTTGTCTCCTACAACTAAGCAAACTTCTGTACATTGGCACCATCTTGGAAGTTGCACTTGAATAATGAAAATGTTACTGTATATGCTGTGTCCTACCCTGACAAAGTTATGTAAACCAGAGTGGGATTCTGGTGCCAAATTAAAGCCTATGAATTGGGTTGTCAATTCAAAAATGAGACAGCTTCTAGTGGCTGTGCAAATTGACTTCAAATTGAGGTATTAGCTGCTCTATACAGTGGAGCCACTGCCTTAATTTCCCTGGATCAGGGGTGGGGAACGTCCAGCTCGCAGTCTATATAAGGCCCACGAAATCATTTGTGTGGCCCTGCCAAGGCATTAGGGGTGAGTTAATTAAGATGATAATTTTGTATGGCCTGTGAAAGATGTCATAAATATCCAAATGGCTCTTGGCAGAAAAATGGTTCCCCATCCCACCCTATAGTCTTCTAAACTGTCCTAGCAACTAAGTCTTGCATATCTATGTATATAAGCCAAGCATTTTATATAGAACTAGAGGCCTGGTGCACGAAATTCATGCACTGGGGGCGGGGGGTTTTCCCTCAGCCCGGCCTGTTCCCTCTCACAGTCCGGGAGCCCACGGGGGATGTTTGACTTGCAGCTCCCTGTGGGGAGCATCTGTCCCCTGGTTGTCAGTGCACATCATAGTGACCAGTCATTTAGCTGTTCAGTCTATTTGCATATTAGCCTTTTATTATATAGGATTCTGAAATCAAAGCCATATAACAACGTGTGTATCTACATATATTCATATGCAGTATCTTCTCTGCTTTCTTTAGTTTACATTTGTATGGCTATATGTTATAAATATTTCCATTAGACTTATTTAAAATATTAAATTACATGGGAAGCATTGTCAAATATAGTATCTTCTCTTCATTCATCTCTCCTTCTCAAACTTAAGTTCCCAGTGAAGAAACAGTTGATGATTAAACTGGTCATACCAAAACTAACAATAAAATTTTCAAGTAGAATTAGGAAAAAAGAACTTTGTATAATACATAACATTTTACATATTTAATGATTATACACTACCCTGTTTTAATTACACATTCTTTTAGAAACTACACTATAATGAATAACATATGCTGCTTTTAATTAAATATGAGGGTATGGTCATTTCTATGAAAATTTGTATTTTGGGTACTTATTCATAAACCCACCAATATACTACAAATGTTATTTTTATGGGAACAAAGCTACTTTGACTAACTAGAGACATATAACCTGCCATACAAGATAATTACTCCAATCTGGAGAACTAAAAGAAAAGAGTAAGCATCTACAGTAACTTAATCAAGGGTTTTCCTCTTACTTCTTAAAAAGCATAAACTTTCTAATAACTGTTAATAGAAAAGACTAAATTATTTAATAACTACAAGGTTTTTATATAGAATTAACTCTGATATCCCAGAAGAACATAATTTTAAAAATGAAAATTCATAAACTATCACTCTCAAATTGCATATATGTTGTATAATTGAATCAAAAGTAAATCTTAATAGATCAAAACCAGAAACTCTTACCTTTTGATCAGGCAAGTTGAAAAGGAATTCTCTGTCAAAACGACCAGGTCTCCTGAGAGCAGGATCTATAGAATCAAGTCTATTTGTAGCACCAATAACAACAATTTCACCCCTATTGTCTAATCCATCCATAAGAGCAAGGAGGGTTGACACTATGGAGCTGTAGCAAAATTTTTAGACAAAATTGAAAAAAAAGAAAGAAAAGTTGTAAATACTGCTTTTTATACTAACTTGTATCAATCTTAAAATGCAAATAAAATTATAGCATGATTATCTTAATGCAAGATCAAGTAATATACATAAATCATTTTCAAAAGTACTCAAACATTAATAGACACCAAAAACACAGCAACAAAGCCTGGCCCACATGGCTCAGTGGTTGAGCGTCTACCTATCATCCAGGAGGTCATAGTTCAATTACCAGTCAGGGCACATGCCCAGGTTGCAGGCTCAATCCCCAGTGAGGGGCATGTAGGAGGCAGCCAATCCATGATTCTCTCTCATCACTGATGTTTCTATCTCTTTCTCCCTCTCCCTTCCTCTCAGAAATCAATAAAAAATATATTTTAAAAATAACAAAGCAAAGCAACAACAAAAAAACATAAAAATGGTCTACATCGCCGAAACCGGTTTGGCTCAGTGGATGGAGCGTCGGCCTGCGGACTGAAGGGTCCCGGGTTCAATTCCGGTCAAGGGCATGTACTTGGGTTGCGGGCGCATCCCCAGTGGGGGATGTGCAGGAGGCGGCTGATCGATGTTTCTCTTTCATCGATGTTTCTGACTCTCTATCTCTCTCCCTTCCTCTCTGTAAAAAATCAATAAAATATATTTTTTTAAAAAAATGGTCTACATCAAAATTAAAAGTTTTTCTGCCTTTAACTATCAAGAAAGGTAAAAGGCAACCTAAAAAACAGGAGAGAAAATATTTACAAATTATATATTTAATAAGGGTTTAGGATCCAGAATACAGAAAAACAATTACAGCTCAACAACAAAAAAAGGTAACCTAATTTAAAAATAGTCAAAAGATTGCCGAAACCAGTTTGGCTCAGTGGGTAGAGCGTCGGCCTGCGGACTGAGGGGTCCCAGGTTCGATTCCGGTCAAGGGCATGTGCCTGGGTTGCAGGCACATCCCCAGTGGGAGATGTGCAGGAGGCGGCTGATCGATGTTTCTCTCCCATCGATGTTTCTAACTCTCTGTCTCTCTCCCTTCCTCTCTGTAAAAAATCAATAAAATATATTTTAAAAAAATAAAAATAAAAAATAAAAATAAAAATAAAAATAGTCAAAAGATGTAAATAGACATTTCTTCACAAAAATATACAAAGGACCCATCATTAGTCATTAGCAATATCCATATCAAAACCAAATGAGGTAGCGACCCTGGCTGGGTAGCTCAGCTGGTTAGAGCATCATCCCTATACACCATGGTTGCAGGTTTGATCCCAGTCACAAGTTTGATTCTGGTCAGGGCACATACAAGAAACAACCAATGAATGAATAAATAAGTGAAACAACAAATCGGTGTTTCTCTCCCTCCCTTTTTCCTTCCCTCCCTGCTTCACTTGTGAAACGTGCCTCTTTGGAAAATAGCCTGACAGTTCCTTCAACTATTAAGCATAGAGTTACCGTATGACTCAACAATGTCCACACACAAAAAAGTTCATAGTAGCTTTATTCATAACAGCCAAAAAGTCGAAGCAGCTCAATGTCCATCAGGATAAATGGACAAATAAAAACATACAATAGATTATTTGTCAATAAAAATAAATGAAGTACTGACAGATGCTACAACATGGATGAACCCTGAAAACACTGTAGCTAAATGAAAAAAAAACAGCTATAAAAGTCCACATATTGTATGATTCCATTTATATGAAAAGTCTAAAATAGGCATATCTATAGCAACTCAAAGTACGTTAGTTGATTGCCTAGGACTTGGTGGGGGACAAGGGGGAAGTTGGAGAGTGATAGCTAAAAGATAAAAGGATTCTTTCTGGGAAGATGAAAATGTTCAATAATTGGTTGGGTTAACGGTTACACAACTCTGTAAATACACTGGAAGCCATTGAATCATATAGTTTAAATGCGTAGACTGTACATGTGAACATAACTGAATCATACGGTTTAAATGAGTGAACTGTATGTTTATCTCAATAAAGCTGTTTCTGGAAAAAAAAAGAGTAAGAAATATATCAGTCTTTTAATAGCAATCTTGGGTAGGGGTAATGTCTGCCAATTTATATTATGTTTAGAGTTCCTACAGAATTACATTTGCATTATTATAATTTTAGACATTTTCTTTAAAATGACTATCATTTTAACTAAGTTCAACTCAAAATTATTTTAGATCTTTAAACTACGTTTTAAACATTACTACACAGAAATGTTTCATGTCTAATTATAAGATAAACCATAGTTCTAGTAACAATGGCCTTCTTTGTGTTTTCCAACTGTTCTCACTACTATTCTTACTGCTAACACCAGTGTGAAATAACTTCTCCAATATGCTCCACATGTTAAAGAAATCATTCTTGCTCCTAAATAAACTGTTCCACTGTTTCCCAAATCTATAAATGAGAACAAAATGCTAGAGACCCAATATACATGAATACAGGAGATTTGTGCTTATTCTTATCTATTGAATAACTGAAACTTAATGACATAAATGCCTCACTCAAGATATAAGGGGTGAGAAATAAGCATCCTTAAGTATAAGTTCATATTTAATCCCAAACTTTTCCTTAGTATATTCCAATCACTGGGAACATTTCAAATGTTTGTTAGAATTTTTTTAAAGATTTTTTAAAATTGATTTTTAGAGAAAGAGGAGGAGAAAGGGACAGAAAGAAACATCGACGTGAGGGCAGTATATCAATCAGCTGCCTCCTGCATGCCCCTTACTGGGGATCGAGCCTACAACCCAGGCATGTGCCCTGCCCAGGAATGAAGCAGCAACCTTTCCCTGCACGGGATGATGCCCAACCAACTAAGCCACACTGGCCAGGGCTGTTTGTTAGGATTTATCAACATTTTTAAGTGTTTTGTATAAGGATTATCAGAAGACAAAGTTTCAAACATCATCAAAAACAGAATTACACCCTACCTTAAATTCTACCAAAAGTTATCTTTAATTTAAAAATTTTAATTACCAGCTCCTGGATCAAAATTCTCTAGTAATCCCTATTATGTTTAAAATAAAGTCTAAATGACTTAAATACTATAGTTGAGGTCTACTTGCCTGCACTAACCCTTTCTTCCACATTATCTTCTAAAAGCATTTGTATCATCTTTCAAATATGGACTTAAAAATCCAACTGGAATTGCTTTATAAAGTGTGAAGAAGAATCAGTTTTATTTTTCACCAAATAGATACCCAATTTTCCTAGCATTATTTATTGAAAAGGCCATTCTTTCCCAAGAGCACTGAACTGCCTGTTTTATTATATACATGCTAAGAGGCCAGCAGGCGAAATCGTGCAGCGCTGCCCACCCTCTGCCCACCCTCGAGTCACCTCGGGCTGGTCCCGCCTTCTCCCGGCACCTCCCCACTTCTGCCTCATCTCCACTTCCGCCCCGTCTCCAGAGCAACTCGGCTCCCCCCCCCTACCCCCCCCACCCCCCCCCCCCCCGGTCATGTGCTGAAGGAGAGCATGGAAGCCTCTACCTGCTGCACTGTGCTCCTTTCCCTGGCAGGTGGGCAGCAGGGCGCTCTAAGTGCGAGCTGTGGGTGGCAAAGGACTGGTGAGGGGGGCACTACGGGCTCTCACCCCCACACTCTCCCACACGGGATGGTCCCGCCTCCTCTGGGTGCCTCCCCGCTCCCACCCTATCTCTGGGGCAATGCCCCGCAGTGCGCTCCTGCTGATAGGCGCTAATAAAGAACTAATATGCTAATAGTCTGGTCGGGACACGTTAAGGCGTCCTGGCTCATTTGCATATTACCTCTTTATATAGATAGATAGATAGATAGATAGATAGATAGATAGATAGATAGGTTTAATTTAAATACATTTTTTATTGATTTTCAAGAGAGAGGGAGAGAGAAACATTGATGTGAAAAAGAAACATCAATCAGCTGCATGCCCCCTATTTAGGATCAAGCCCACAACCTGGGCATGTGCCCTGAATGGGAATTGAAAGGGCAACCTTTTGGTGCACAGGACGACATTCAACCAACTCAGCCACAACTCTGCTCTTGTAGTGCAGACGCAGCCATATATAATTGAAAAAGGAATAAATACAGCTGTGTTCCAATAAAACATAACTTACAAAAACAGGCAGGAGGCTAGATTTGCCCCACAGGTCATGCATGGTTTGCTGACCCCTGTGCTAACTGAAAAAGATCTTCCTTAAGGACACAGATGACATGTTATAAGCCTCATAGCACTCATCCAAGGGCTAAGGCTAGATACTGTGTCAATGAGTGAAAAGAATCTAACATAATCAGATTAGAAAAAATTACCTGTGAATCTGATCTTGTCTGCTAGAGCGAACTGGAGCTAATCCATCTATTTCATCAAAAAATATTATAGAAGGTCTCATCAAATATGCCTAGTATAAAAAGAAAAAAGTTATTCATTGTATTACTGTCCATTTTTTTTATAATTACTGTGTTTTCTTAATAGCTATTATAAGCAAATGATACAACATACATCAGGTAAGAAAGATTACATAAGTAAAAAGGAAATCTCCTTACCCCCCTTTCCTTTTTACTTATGTAATCTCCTACTCCCAGTAAGCATCTACTGTTTTCAGTTTTATTCTTCAATATGTATTATTTATTCATATACACAACAAAGGTCTTTTTAAACATACTATTTTTGTTTTATTTCATGCATTTAAGTCATTGAACGTCAGCATTTCCAAGTTAATTCTTCCCTCATCCACCAATGTTATTTTATATTTATATATTTCAATTATTATTAAACTAGAGGCCTCGTACACGAAATTCATGCACTGGTAGGGTCCCTAGCGGCTGCCGCCGCAGGCCAGGACCTCCCTCCCTTCCCCCATCCCCACCCCTTGGTCGAACTCCCAGACGCACTCCCAGTCGAGGGGACAATTTGCATACTACGCTTCCATTATATAGTACTCTCTTAAAAGCTTACAGGCTGCAAATGTTTGACTTCCCAATAAATACTGAGCACCATGAAGGTAAGAATTTTTCTATATTCCCCTTTCTAGATCCATTATCTAAACACAGCAGTTTTTAATACTAATGTAATATTTGAAGTGTTTTACTTATTACAAAGAACTTTGACACACAACTCAATGGGCATTCAATTAATGCTTACTGAAAACATTGTTTTTATTTCATGTGAATTTCCTTAGACACAATGAAATATAAGTTGCATTGCCAAATATGAATGACTTCATTCACTAGCTCAAACAATCCAAAGTGAATTTACATGAGGACTTTTTTTTACAAGTATTAGAAAATAGTATTTTTAAGTACTTATTATACTGTATACATATATATTGCACGTTCAAAGGCTGTTAAATCACATTGTTTATCCATATCTTCAGAAAAAAATGACTTCTACTGTCGTGGCAAACAACCTGCTTCCCTATTTATAATGGTCTGGCCCTCTAGCAACTTCAGCACGAAATTATAGCTAATTTGCCTACAAACGTCAGGTGGTCATAATAATCTGGCCACTCAGTGTATATAAATAGTAAAGACAGCCTACACAATATTCATTCACCTTAATCTCTTATTTTTTTAAATAAATTTTATTGCTTTTTAGAGAAAGAAAGAGGGAGAGAGAGAAAAACATCAGTCAGTAGCCTCCCACATACACCCCAACTGGAAATCAAACCCACAACCACGGCATGTGCCCTGACCAGAATTGAACCTGCCACCCCTCAGTGAATGGGACAACACTCCAACCAACTGAACCACACTGGTCAGGGCTCACCTTATTATTTTAAAAGCATTCATTTATTACTGAATTCTTTCAGCACCACATTTATAATTGATGAAAATAAATATTATATTGTTTTGTGTGATTTCATATTAAGTTTTATGTTATTTCCTGAATTAGACTATAATCTAATGATAAATATGTCATAACCAGGGTTCCCAAAAGCACCTAACGTAGTATTAGGTGCCTAGTAGCCACCTCAATAAATGTGTTGTGAGTCAACTTAAATTTGTACTGGTAAAACTGCTTTTAAATACTTCTATGCCATTCAAATTCAGATTACTGATCCTAAATTTCATATATTGATTGGAGAATATGCCTCCTCGAGAACAGTTTGTATTTACAGACTAAGTGCATTAAATATGCTAAAGAAGATATTCTGTGATTTTCTTTACCTGATCAAAAAGAAGCCTAAGTTGCCGTTCTGATTCACCCACCCACTTGCTCAGACAGTCTGCTCCTTTTCGCATAAAAAAAGCCACCTTTTTGTCTCCTTGACTGCACTCATTAGCTAGTGCTCTGGCAACCAAGGTTTTACCTGTGCCAGGAGGTCCATAAAACAAACAGCCCCTAGAGGAATAAAAATTAATAAATGTTATCACCACCACTAATAACCAATATAAAAGGATACATCTCTCATATAATTGTGTATTAATATATCATTATTAGACACGAATAAAACTTTTGTAGTACATAGACAAACGTTTCCCTTTGCTGAGTGTCCTCAAGGATGTTCTCAAAGCACCAAGCTTTGATAGGCCAAAAAATAAAGTTAAATCAGAATAGAGAGTAATTTGGCAAGATATATTAAAATTTTAAATGTTTTTCCCTGTGACCCACAAATTTTACATCTTAGAATATGTCATATAGAAATACTGAAAAGAATGTTATTTTTAAATTTTTTTTAATGTATTTTTATTTATTTCAGAAAGGAAGGCAGAGGAAGAGAGAGATAGGAACATCAATGATGAGAAAGTATCACTGATCAGCTGCCTCCTGCATGCCCCTCACTGGGGATCAAGACTGCAACCTGGGCATATGCCCTGACCTGATCAACACTTAACCACTGAGCCATGCCGGCCAGGCTAAAAATTTTTAAATGGATGTTCAACAGAGCAGATTCTAATTGTGAAAACTAAAAAAAATTAAATGCCATTTTTAATAAGGGACAGATATGCTGTTACATCTATAAAATAAAACACTAGTATAGTACAATATGTACATTAGTAATATGGAAGGTGTCTAGAATATATTATAGAGTAAAAAGGTTATATAAGAGTATTGTTGAATAATCTCATTTATATTAAAACTTCACATGTGCATAATATAGACAAAACATAAATTTAATATATGCACAGATGTATACAAGAAATAAAAAATATATACAAAATTGTTCACCCCTAAAGAGTAGAACTACTTTCTGCTTGTGACACTTGCTCCTTATAATTCTGTTTTGTTTCTCCTAATGATATACTAAAAGTAATAATTATTTTTAAAATTCAATTTATATCATATAAAAAACAAATAAATTGCTATCATGATTTTTAAAAGCCAATGCAGAATTATAGGCTAACTTTTTAAATGACTCAAATAGAAGATGACTCTTTTTTCTAATTTGTCTTTATTGTTAAAAGTATTACAGATGTCTCCTGAAGATGACTCTTTAATAGATTTTCTACATCCTTAAACACATGGAAAATAAATTAGAAACAAATATGAATAAAAACCTCCTACTAAATAAAAAGGAACATTTAGCAATTTAAATCTAACAGCCTATAAATATACATCTTCAGAATATTTTATTCTGCCCAATTTCCTTTAAAACAATTTCTTAGCCTTTTTCTAATATTTAATCACCTCATGATCAACCACAATTAAAATGATCATGAAAATAATTATCAAGCTTAACATTTCAAAAATACACATCAAGTCAAATAAACACTTCACTGAAATTGTGCTTCCAAAGAGTAAACAACATAGAGCATCAAACTCAATGCTATTAGAAAGCCAAATCAAGGAAAATATCTGGGCAACTCACTTGTATATTAAAGACCAGATTTGTGCCTGACCCTTAAATGCTAAGGTGTAAATTTCAAGAACATAGTACCACAGCCTTAAGAGCACTAAAAAACAAATTTTAATTCTTATTGCTAGAACACATCAAATAAATACATATGAAATATTTATATTTATGATCATTTACTAATTGAAATTTGATAAATTAACAGTAATAACAATACTTACCTTGGAGGCTGAATTTTAAATTTTTCAAAAATTTCAGGATATAATAGTGGAAATACTACCATTTCCTTTAGTGCATGAATATGATGGCTCAATCCACCTATGCTATCAAACCGTACCTTGGAAAAAAGGGGGAAAGTTTAACATAAAATAATTTTAACTGTTTATAGATTTTTTTAAATATATAAGGTAGTTTTATGATTCAGAAATACATGTATGAGCAGAAACTATTGAACGTAAAGTTAAAAAAACTTACACTTTTGAAATAAGTGTAGAAAAATAAAGTTGGCAGTAAAACTCAAGTGTACATGTCAATCCAGCCAAATAAGCTACCAGCCTTTAATCTCATAGTAACTAAGGACAAGATCAATGCCTAGACTAACACTTTAATGGTTATCTATAAGAAATACTATGTTGTGTATGCACGCTAATAATTTAAATGCCTTTCAAAATATCATCTATCACATGCATTCTCAGCAGGGGCAACTTCACCCCCCAACGGGGCAAAAATTGGTGCAGGAGTAGGGTAAAAAAATCTTTGCTATTACAATGGTTTGTGACCCACCACAGCTCAACTTTACCTGACAAAAATCTTAATCTTTAACACAAATTTACCTAGATAAAGAGAAATTTAATTTTTGTCATTAGGGGACAACAATAAAAAAAAAAACAGTTTGAGAAACACTGGTCTACTACAAGGTGCAACAGAGATTATTCCTCCCACCCCTAACAGTTTAAATATCTAAAAGTTTGTAAATTAAAAAGCTGGATAAAAGAAAGTGCTTGAAGAAAATAGGCAACCCATTGCCTTTGACCAGTGGGTTCTGGGAGATTTTTTTCCTTGATTTTTTATTATGTTATGGTACTTCAAAATGTTCTACAATGAATATTTTACTATGATAGACAACACTTAAGTAATCTAGAAAAATAAATAGAGTCTAAATAAAAAACTCTCTAAAAAAGTAGCTAAATTTTCTTGCATATGATATCATACTTTAAAGAACTAAGTTAACTCTAATTAACTGGCAGAGATGCCTAAAATTAACTAGATTCAAGAGAGTAAGGTACTGGTAAACTAAATAAGCAAAGATCATTAAGTAAAATCCTCTAAGAATGTGAACTACTAGACATGAGATTCTGAAATGTCCTTAGGTCCTCACTAATAAAATAAAGATTTTCCCCTATGACTTAAGATTGGTGGTAGCTAACATTTCCTTTTCAAATATATATACAACTCCATTTGATAACAAGTCTATCATGTGAGATCAGTTAAATTATGTTGAATAGAAAGGTTTATGGGAATAATCAAATATATTCTATAATAACCTTATTCCCAAGTATCCTCACAGAAAAGATTCTACTAACAGTAAGCATCTACCATGTCCTCTTTGCACACCATATACTTTCCTGGGTGCTTATTATCCATTTTCCATAGTGACCTCAGCTATCTTTATGTGGGTGACACATATCTGAAGTTCTAGCCCAGATATTTCGCCTTAATGCCAAAACTGAATACCCAATTTCCTACAAGTTACTTCAATTTGTGATATGCCACAGAAACTAAGCATGTCTATAACTAACTAAATGAATCTTCACACCTCAAATACATATTCCTTCTATTATGCCCCCTACCTCAGAGAATGAAGCCATGCATTTCCTCATCCAGTCTCTTAAGCCAAAACCTGGGTAAAATATTCAGGTTTTGTTTCTCTTGTTTCTCTCCCCCATTCCCCAAAAGCAACTAATTTATCAAATTCTGTCATACCAATCTCTCTACCGAATTGTGTCAAATCCATATGCTACTTCCTTCCACAGTTACCCTACTTTCTTTCTACCATGAGCATTACTCCAGATTACTAGATTACAACTACTTCTGAACCAGTCTCCCTAATGCTAGTCTTGCTGCCCTCAAACTCATTAACTACATCAAAGACAGAGTGATCTGTCTAAAATGCAAATCTGATCTGGAAACCTAAGCAGCAGCTTCAACAATAACCCATTACTTAATCATGGTTTATGGGGCTCAGCCTCACTTCCTAACCATTTTTCACTATATACTCTAGCAACAGTGAAATGAAAAAAGGGGGGGAAACTTGAGTAGACATCATATGATCATATGTTATCAGAGTGTAGGTTCCTATATATATATATATATCTCCATACACACACTAATAATGGTGATATCTAGATTTTTCTGCATTTATTGTGTGTTGGTTTAGAAACAAGAAAATACCTTAAAAAAAAAAAAAGGTACTTCTAGAAAAACATCTCCAAAACTTACTGATTTATCAATGTTCATTGGATCAACATCAGCCAAGCTTGCACCCACTTTGACACGTTCTCGGAGAATACCACTAGCTAAATCTTCTGTTCTTAAATTCATAGGCAAACACCTGAAATTCATAAAAATTCAAGTTTCACATTTTTAATGTCAAAATAAGTTTAAATCTCTAACACATTTTCACCTTTCTCCTTTTTATCATAAACCAGAAAATAACATCAACAGACTCCATATTTTTAAACTACTTTTCTAAAAATTTTTCTACAAACCAAAAACAAATTTATTCCCTAAATAAAGCAAAGGTCAATAACCTATTTGTCCAAAAAGGCCAATCTATTCCAACTTAGAAAACTTAACCTATCTGATATTCTATATTATCTATAATAATAAAAGCGTAATACGCTAATTAGATGGGACAGCTGAACAACCTTCCAGACAAAGCCACGGCAACAAGTGCCGAGGCAGAGGCAGTTAAAGGAGATCAGGCAGGCAGGCAGGCGAGAAATTAGGGCCAATCAGGCAGGCAGGCAGGCAAGTGGTAAGGGACGATCAGCAGGCAGGCAGACAGAGGTGGTGAGGAACCATCAGGCAGACAGGCAGAGTGGTAAGAGGCAATCAGGCAGGGAGGCAGAGTAGTTAGGGCGATCAAGCAGGCCAGCAGTTAGGAGCCAGCGGTCCCGAACTGTGAGAGGGATGTCCCCCAAAGGGTCTCAGATTGTGAGAGAGTGCAGGCCGGGCTGAGAAACACCCCTCCATCCCCACCCCAATGCAAGAATTTCATACACCGGGCCTCTACTCTCTATATATAAAAGGCTAAGTGACCAGTCTACCAGCTGGCCCATAGCTATGACACACATTGACCACCAGGGGCAGACGCTCAACACAAGAGCTGCCGAGTGACAGCAACTTTGCAGAGTGCCCTCTCACACTCCAGGACCCCTGGGGGAATGTCGTACTACCGATTTCAGCATGATCCCCGCAGGCCAGGCCGAGGGACCCCACCTGCCGGAGGGACCCTGCTCACTCCACAGATGCCCTTTGAGCCCCAGCGCTGCCCCCAGTGCACCCAGCCAGAAAGGCACCACGGAAGGTTGGCTCCAGGGCATGTCTGGCCCATCTCGCCCAGTCCTGCCCCACTGGCCACATTCTAATGAATTTCCTTTCAATATGCACGAATCCGTGCACCAGGCCTCTAGTATAAGTATAAAATAAAATTATAGATTGACTACATATGTACTATAATATATGGCATTAACTGAATTCAAGCTTCACTATGATATTTAAACTTATCCTCAGATATTATGTGAATATGTCTAATCAGTTTATATGACTGAAGAAATATTTTGCCCTTTTATTCAAAGGAAACCAAGTTTAGACCACATTTTGAGAACTAAGCTTAATCTTTTGTGTAACTATCTTAAAATAAATCTTTAGCTATCTAAAACCATACATTGTATTATTTAATTTCACTACCCTAAGAGAACATAATCTACTTTCTCTTTTAACCTTGGGTAAACACCAAAAAATTACAAACACCCTCAAAAAAGTATAGCTTCTATAATGAATGTAACTGATAACATTTCTGAGTGCTACCTTCTCTCAAAAATATATTTCCAAAGCAGGTATCAAAATAGTTCAGATTAAATAGGCACTAAGTTCTTTTATTTAAACTTAGATTTTTCTCTTTCATTTTCTTTCCATCATCAATATAAGGAATTTTTGTCTGCATACAATCTACACCACTCCAAACTAGTTTCCAACACCTGCTAAATAAAAACTTGGTATTTCTATAACAAATATATAACAACAAATTATAGAAATGCTTTGTCAACTGTAAATGTTTTAAATATAATCTATCTTTAGTATTATAAAATAAGCTAGAATATTAACTCAAATTTTAAAGAATAAATTATAACTTGAAGCGCTAGTTATTTACTAAACAAAATACTGATTCTCTTCCCCAGTGAAAATTTTGAGGTTTCAAGAAGCCATGTAGTAATCAGTCACTTAACCTAGTTAGGCAAATACCACCAGAGGCATACGTTCAACCAAAAGTAAAACAAATTTTCCAATAAAAAGCCAAGGGCTCCTGACCTAATTTTATTAGAAGCCAAGTCTTACTCTGAGTGCAATCATTATAAGCATCTAAAATTAGCCTCATTGTATGAATTTGGATAGAGGAGAGGAATGGAGAAAAATATTGCCGTAGAGGTTGGCCTCTCCCCCGTGGCTCTTCTTTCTTTACTTTGCACACACCATTTTACTGAATACTTATACAGCAAATAACCCAAGGTCAGATGTCTCCTCTAAGAATTATAAGTAGAAACCAATCAGCACATTAGTCTAAAATATGTGTTGAGTATAGTGTTAGCAAAATGCTAGTACAGATAAGAATCCCATTCAAAATATAAAAACTTTTCTTCCTTTTTTCTGTCAGAGAAAACAACGGTAGAAAATTTCCTAACCTGTTTCTCGCTCTTGCCATGCTCTTTGATTTCCTTCTTTCAAAACGTTCTTCATCAGAAGAAGTTGTGTCACTACTATGAATAGCATGCTTCTTTCTTCTATTTAAAGAGAGTAAAGTCCAAAAAGAAAAAATAAAGAAAGAAAAGAAAAATAAAAAGAGTAAAGTCCTTAAAATCATTACAGCAGCAAATGGCTTTTAAATACATAGTATAAGCATCACATTTACAATTAACTTAGTAGAAAATACACACTTCATCCATTCACTCAGAAATAGTTATCCAGCTCTTGCACTCATGCAGTATATATATCTAATGAGGTATAAACATAGTAACTGCCACAGAGAAAAAGAAAAAAAAGAGAAGGAGAATAGGAAGCCCACAGCTTTTTAAATAGGGTAGTTTAGGAAGGCACATGTATACATATAAAATGACAATTATGCAAGCATATTCATTACATATTTTACAATAGCAAAAGAGTGAAAACAACCTGACTCTTAATAAAGGACTAGTGTTACACTTACACTATATCTACAAACATAATATTATGCAACTATAACATAAATGTGAAATTTCACAATACTGAAAAGACAGTTAAAATGAATTAAGTGAAAAAACAAGGTGCAGGATAATGTACACAGTACATTTTATGTAAAAAGAAGCGGTAACAATCGATATGTATATTTGCATATACAGTAGGTCCTTGGGTTACATGGGAGATCCGTTCCTATGACGTAATGTGATTTTTGCCGTAAGTCGGAATCCACCCACATAAGCACCTACGTCACTCACATGGAGCACATACACGGCAGTAATGAAGTAAAACAGTAAAAAAAAAATTTAAAAGATAACAATTCCTGAACTTTACTTGTGGTAAATAAAAAACATAAGGCACATATGTCCATACGTCAAAATGACGGAACTTTTCTTTTATAAATAAGTGGGAGATGGCGACGTAACCAGAAACTACATACATAGAATCTGACTTAACCTGAGGACTGCCTTTACAGGGTGTCCCAAAAATTACAGGTACACTTTGAATAATTATAAAGGCAATGTTTATTAAAATACATTTCATTTTCAAAATATAATCGAATCTACAGACATTGCTTATTTTGTCAATGCCTATTTTCAAACTGTCCATTCTGGTCCAGGAACTGCTGATAACACAAAGCAATGGAATTGCAAACATCCAGAAACATTTCATTTGGTATTTGAGTGCATTCTCGTTCAATGGCTACTCTCAATTCAGTGACAGTTGCTCATTTTGTAGAATAGACTTTATCTTTTAAGTATCCCTATTTTAAGAAGTCTAGAGGTATGAGGTCTGGTGAATGAGGAGGGTATTCTACGAAACCCCTTCATTCAATCCACCTGTTTGGCAAGATCTCATCAAGGTAGGATCTTAAATCACAATGGTAGTGTGGGAGAGCCCCGTCTTGCTGAAAATAAAACTACTCATCTTCAAAGGCCTCTGTAATGCTTAGCATGACAGACTGTCGAAGCAAGTTCAAGTCTGTGTATACATTTTTTGGGACACCCTGTACATACATATATATGAATATACTAGAGGCCCAGTGCACGAAATTTGTGCACCAGTAGGGTCCCTAGCAGCTGCCAGCTGCTAGCCAGGTACTCCCTCCCTTCCCCCAGTCGCCTGCCACTGCAGCCAGCAGGGGCCTCCCTCCCTTCCCCTGGCTGGCCCTGCCCCACCCCCACCCCCTGGTTGAACTCCCGGAAGAACTCCGGCTGAGGTGACAATTTGCATACTATGCTTTTATTATATAGGATTCTCGAAGGATATACAAACTTTAACAGTGTTACTACGAAAAAAAAATGAGAGACAACTAAGGCTAGAAAAGAAGTTTTTTGTGTTCATTTCTAAAAATATTTTTGAACCATGGAGAATACATTACCATTTCAGGAAACATAATTAGACAAGATAAAGTTTCAAAAACAAAAAATCTCTTGTACCTACATGTAAAAGGAGGAAAAGAAAAAAAAGGAGCAAAAACTAATTGAATCAATGATGCTTCGAATGAAAGCAATGTATGTCACTTAGATTCAACTCTACTAAGAGACCAGAGAGCTATGTAGCTTTAGAAAATGTAATTGTTAAACTTAACTATTCCAGACAAACTGAATCAGGAAAATAAGTCACATGTAGGATAATAACTATTAGAAAATAAAGAAAGAAATGTGTTATTTACATATGGCCAACAGACATATGAAAAAATGCTCAACATCACCACTCATCAGAAAAATGCAAATCAAAACCACAATGAAGTATCACTTTATACCTGTCAAATGGATATTATCAATAAATCAGCACACAAGTGTTGTCAAGGGTGTGGAGAAAGGAAACCCTTGCGTACTGTTGGTGAGAATGCAAATTGGTGCAGCACTATGGATAACTGTATGGGAGTTCCTTAAAAATTTAAAATGAAACTGACTTATGATCCAGCAATTCCATGTCTGGGTATATATCTTAAGAAACCCAGAACACTAATTCAAAAAGATATATGCCCCCCTATATTCACTGCAATGTTATTTACAATAGCGAGATATGGAAGCAGCCCAAGTGCCCATAGACAACTGTATTAAAAAACATGTGTACAGTGGAATATTACTCAGCCATAAAAAAGAATGAAATCTGACTATTGGCAACAACATGGATGGACCTCAGAAAGTATTATGCTAAGTAAAATAAGTCAGGCTAAGAAAGACAAACATCATATGATTTCACTTATATGAGGAATTTTTTTTAAAATAATCCTTTCTATTCTCGTTCTGTTTTTAAATATATTTTTATTGATTTCAGAGAGGAAGGAAGAGGGAGAGAGAGATAGAAACATCCATGATGAGAGAGAATCATGTATCGGCTACCTCCTCCAAGTCCCCCACTGGGGATCAAGCCCACAACCCAGGCATGTGCCCTTGACCGGAATCGAACCTGGGACCTTTCAGTTTGCAGACTGACATTCTATCCACTGAGCAAACGCTCTATCCACCAAGCAGAACCGGCTAGGGCTGTATGTGGAATTTAAAAAACAAAATAAACAACAAAACAGAAATAGACTTATAGATGTAGAGAACAAACTAATGGTTGCCAGAAGAGAAGGGAGTTGGGGAACTGAATGAAAGGTGAAAGGATTAAGCCCAGCCAACATGGCTCAGTGGTTGAGCACTGAACTGTGAATCAGGAGATCACAATTCAAATCACAGGGCACATGCCTGGGTTGCAGGCTTGATCCCCAGTGGTGGGCGTGCAGGAGGCAGCCAATCAATGATTCTCTCTCATCATTGATGTTTCTCTCCCTCCCTCTCCCTTACTCTCTGAAATCAATTTTTAAAAATTAAAAATAAAAGGTGAAGAGACTAAAAAATACAAATTGGCCCTACCCAGCACTGCTCAACAGTTAGAGCACTGGAGGGTCATGAGGTTAGATTCCCTGACACAGGCACATATCTGCACTGTAGGTTCAACCCCAAACCTAGTTGGGGCACATGTAGGAGGCAAACAATTGATGTTTCTCTCTCTATCCTCTTTCCTCCTACCCTTCCACTCTTTCTAAAATCAATGGGGAAAAATGTCCTCAGATAAGGACTAAAAAGAAGTATAAATTGGTAGTTATAAAATAGTCATAGGGATGTTAAGTACAGCATTGGGAATACAGTGAATAATCCATCTAATAATAGAGAAACATGGTAATTAACCGTAACTTCGCTACCCTTCCAGTTGCTAATCGGCGAGATATGCAAATTAACTGCCAACCAAGATGGCGGCCAGCAGCCAGGCAGCTGAAGCCAACAGGAGGCTTGCTTGCTCCAGTGATGGAGGAAGCCAAGGTTCCCCACCTGCCCCTACCGGCCTCTGAGTTGCACTCTAAGAAACAATGTTGCAATTATAGAAGCTGAACAAACCCCAGAAACCTGCTTTCAGCCAGCCGGGCCTCAGAGCTGGAGTTGCAACAGTGTTTCAATTATAGAAGCCAAACAAACCCAGATACCTGCTTTCAGCAGCCGAGGTCTCAGAGCTGGAGCTGAGCCTCAGAGCTAAAGCTGGCTCTCAGTTCCAGTGACAGCCATAGAAGATAAAAAAATCCCAGAATGAAAAAAGAAAAAAAGGAGAGGCTGGGAGCTTCAGTCACCCACCAGCCTGAAAACGGCCCTCAGCCCCTCACCCAGACTGGCCAGGCACCCCAGTGGGGACCCCCACCCTGAAGGGGGTGTGACCAGCTGCAAACAGCCATCATCCCCTCATCCAGGCTGGCCAGACACCCAAGCTGGACCCCTACCCTGATCCGGGACACCCTTCAGGGCAAACCAGCCGGCCCCCACCTGTGCACCAGGCCTCTATCCTATATAGTAAAAGGGTAATATGCAAACTGACCCTAACAGCAGAAAGACTGGGAATGACTGGTCACTGTGACACACACTGACCACCAGGGGGCAGATGCGCAATGCAGGAGCTGCCCTCTGGTGGTCAGGGCACTCTCACATGGGAGGAGCTCTGCTCAGCCACAAGCCAGGCTGATGGCTGCCAGTACAGTGGTGGTGGTGGGAGCCTCTCCTGCCTCCTCAGCAGCGCTAAGGATGTCCAACTGCAGTTTAGGCCTGCTCCCCGCTGGCAAGTGGACATCCCCCGAGGGCTGCCGGGCTGCCAGAGGGATTTCTGATTGCCATCTTAGGCCCAATCCCCCGGGGAGCGGGCCTAAGCCAGCAGGAGGTCATCCCCTGAGGGGTCCCAGACTGCGAGAGGGCATAGGCCGGGCTGTGAGAACCCCACCCCGCCGAGTGCACAAATTTTTGTGCACCGGGCCTCTAGTCTACACTAATAAAAGAGAAAAATGGTAATTGGCGTACGACGATACCCTTTTCATTGGCTAATCAGGGCTATATGCAAATTAACTGCCAACTAAGATTGGCAGTTAACTGCCAACTAAGATTGGCAGTTAACTGCCAACAAGATGGCGGTTAATTTGCATATGTAGGCACAATGCAGGGAGGCGAAAGGGAAAGCAGGAAGAAGCCCCCTGCCACTGACAGTGATCGGAAACCCAGGGGGGAGCTAAGAGCTGGGGGGCAGGGCAAAGGCGGCCCTGGGGCCGCCTTTGCCCTGCCCCCCAGCCATGATCAGAGAATCAGGTGCCTTTTCTGCCCTGGCCAGTGATAGCAGGAAGTAGGGGTGGAGCCAGCGATGGGAGCTGGGCACGGTCGAAGCTGGCAGTCCCAGGAGCTAGGGGTCCCTTGCCTGGGCCTAAAGCGGAGCCCACGATCGCGGGGCCGCTGCAGCTGCGGGTCCCCGCTGCCCGAGCCGGACGCCTCAGCCAGAGACGTTAGGCCTGGGCAGGGGCGGAGCCTGCAACCGCGGGGAGCTGGGGGTCCCCTGCCCAGGCCTGACACCTCTGCTGGAGGCCTCAGGCCTGGTCAAGGGGCCGATCCGGTGATTGGTGATCGGAGCGTGATGAGGGTCAACTCCTCTGGCCGAGGCATCAGGCCTGGGTGGGGGGCTGAGCCGGGGATTAGGGGGATATGATGGTCCCCTTGCCCAGGCCTGAAGCCTGGGTCAGAGGCGTCAGGCTTGGGCGGGGGGTGGAGCAAGCGATCAGAGGGAGATGGGGGTCCCCTGCCCAGGCATGATTCCTGGGCCAGAGGCCTCAGGCCTGGGCGGGGGCCAGAGCCAGTGATCAGGGGGAGATGGGGGTCCCCTGTCCAAGCCTGACACCTCTGGCGGAGGCGTCAGGCCTGGGCAAGGGGCCGATCAGGCGATCGGAGGGTGATGGGGGTCTACGCCTCTGGCTGAGGCATCAGGCCTGGGCAAGGGGCAGAGCCAGCAATCGGAGGGGTCTGGGGGTCCCCTGCCCAGGCCTGATGCCTGGGCCAGAGGCATCAGGCCTGGGCTGGGGGCAGAACCAGTGATGGGGGGAAATGAGGGTCCCCTGCCCAGGCCTGACACCTCTGTCAGAGGCGTCAGGCCTGGGCAAGGGGCCGATCCTGCGATTGGAGGGTGATGGGGGTCAACGCCTGAGGGCTCCCAGTATGTGAGAGGGGGCAGGCTGGAACACTCCCCCCCCCCCCACACACACACACACACACACACCCAGTGCACGAATTTCGTGCACCGGGCCCCTAGTATATATATAAAAGGCTAAGCGACAGGCCACAGGTATGACGCACACTGACCACCAGGGGGCAGACGCTCAACAAGGAGCTGCCGAACTGCGGTAACTTTGCAGCTGCAGTTCTCAGGTGACCCACCCCAGAACCAGAGAGGAGGGAGGCCAATTCCTCGCAAGGCCGCGTGATTCCACCTGCGACTGTGAATTATGTTGTAGCTGGGGCACTGTCAGCCCCAAATCTGGTTTACTGCACACTTGCATTTGCATTCCACACCTTGTACAACAGTAACTTTGCAGAGTGCCCTCTCACACTTCAGGACCCCTCAGGGGATGTCAGAGAGCTGGTTTCGGCCCGATCCCCGCAGGCCAGGCCGAGGGACTCCACCTGCCGGAGGGACCCTGCTCACTCCATAGATGCCCTTCGAGCCACCACTGCTCTTCAAGCCACCACCGCCCCAGGTGCGGCTGGCTGGAGAGGGGCCACGGGAGGTTGGCTCCAGGGTGTGTCCAGCCTGTCTTGCCCAGTCACACCCTGCTGGCCACCTTCTAATTAATTTCCTTTCAATGTGCATGAATCCATGCACCGGGCCACTAGTATTGTAATAACTATGTATGATGCCAAATGGGTACCTGAGTTATCGGGATGGGGGAAGGGGCTCACTTATAATTTATATATAACTGTCTAATCACTATGCTGTACACCTAAAACTAATATAAAATATATCAAATATCAACTATAATAGAGAAATAAAATGGAAAAAGAAAGAAAAATACTATTTAGTCCCTCAATGGCATTATCATTTACACCAGTGGTTCTCAACCTTCCTAATGCCGTGACCCTTTAATACAGTTCCTCACATTGTGGTGACCCCCAACCATAAAATTATTTTTGTTGCTACTTCATAACTGTAAATTTGCTACTGTTATGAATCGTAACGTAAATTGGATATACAGGATGTATTTTCATTGTTATAAATTGAACATAATTAAAGCATAGTGATAAATCACAAAAACAACATGTAATTATATATGTGTTTTCCGATGGTCTTAGGTGACCCCTGTGAAAGGGTCATTCGACCCCCAAAGGGGTCGCAACCCACAGGTTGAGAACCGCTGATTTACACTATCAATACCTATACTGTAATTATAAGCCATTATGTTATGTATGATTTAAAGGAGATATATAAATGACAGATGTAAATATTTCTTCCTTTCAAAAACCAACAAAACATACCTGATATGGCTTCTTCTTGCTGGAGATCGGTGAATATCAAACAGCGTGTTTTCCCTCTTTTTTTGATGAGCTGGTACTTTAAAAAAAAAAACAGGATAACATAGAAATAACTAATAATAAAATCATAAGTTGATAAAGGAGTAAAAAAAAACTTCTATTAAATTGATAAATTGGAGTTCTTAAAAATCACAAAATTCTGCTCTTTGAAAGACACTATGAAGACAATTAAAAAAACAAGTTATAAACCGAGAAAATATGTGCAAATCACATATCTGATAAAGGACTGATATCCAGAATGCATGAGGAACTCTCAAAACTTAATAAGAAAATAAACAACTCAACTGAAAAAATGCATAAGAGATTTGAACAGACACTTCACCAGAGATAACATTGGCAAATCCTAACTATAAAACCTAGACATTCCAGCCATAAAAAAGAATGATTATAAGAAAAATTAAAGCATTTGTTTAAACAATGATTTGCACATGAATGTTCATAACAACTTCATTTATAATAGCCAACACTGGAATGTCAACAATCCCAATGTCCATAAAACAAATGAACAGATAAATAAAAGTGTGATATATTCGCCGAAACTGGTTTGGCTCAGTGGATAGAGCGTCGGTGTGTGGACTGAAAGGTCCCAGGTTCGATTCCGGTCAAGGGCATGTACCTGGGTTGCGGGCACATCCCCAGTAGGAGATGTGCAGGAGGCAGCTGATCGATGTTTCTCTCTCATCGATGTTTCTAACTCTCTATCTCTCTCCCTTCCTCTCTGTAAAAAATTACTAAAATATATTAAAAAAAAAGTGTGATATATTCATTCAATGGAATGCTACTCGGCAATAAAAAGCACACTATTGTTATGTTCAATAACATGGATGAGTCTTACAATAATTATGCTGAATGAAAGAAGACAAAAAAATCATATGTACTATGTTCTGTATATAATAAAATATAAACTAATCTATAGTGAAAGCAGATCAGATCAGTGGCTACCTGAGGATTGGAAGCAGGGAGGCACAAGGAGGTTAGGAGTAGATTATAAACAGGCAGGATGAAATTTTGGGAGTCAAAAAACATATTCATTGTCTTAACTGTGATAGCTGCATAAATATGTGTAATGGCAATGGACTGTAATTTAGTTATACCTCAATAAGTATTTTTTTTAAATCTAGACAAATGGCTCACAGTCTTTTTTCTGTCCCAACACACCTCTCCCATTATTAACAGGACTATCTGTGACAGTGACTCTTAACTTTGTTAGATAAGAAGCCTCATACTTGGGCAAGCTTCTAATAGATAACTCTGATAGACCCCTTTCAGAGAATCAATCATTGTTTTAGAAAATAAAGGTTTTGAGTAAAAAGATCTAGGTTCTTCCTTGAAAGCATTATGCTAAGTGAAAGAAGTTAAATATAAAAGGTCACACACAAGCAAATCTATAGAGACAGAAGGTACATTAGTAGTTGCCAAGGGCTGGGTGAGGAGAGAGGGGGCGGGTGTGGAAGTAATAAAATGTTCTGGAATTAGATAATGGTGATGACTGGGGAGGGGGGAATATGAAGTAATAAAATGTTCTAAAATTATATAGAGCTGATGACTGCACACTCTAGTGAATATATGAAAAACCAATGAAGTGTACATATTAAAAGCCAGCAAAAATGGTGAATTTCATGATATGTGAATTATATCTCAATTTTTAAAACTTCAAAGGGAATCAATAGTGTCGGAATTTCCCAAGAGCTGGAAAAAGTCAATAAGATAGTATCTGTAGAATTTATTACATGTCCATTAGATTTAAACATTTTTTCTTTTCAAAAAAAATAAAAATTAAAAATAAACCCCTATGTTACTGGCCAAGCTGCAGCCATGCACCACTTTTGTGACTAAGTTACTCAACTACTGGGAACATAGAAATACTTGCCCTAAAGAACTGCTGTAATTGAAAGTGCTCAATAAACTATAAAGTAACACAAAAACAAAGCAGTATTTATTATTAAGTTTAAGGTTCTTTAAATAAAATGTACCTGCTCTATGTAATTCTATATTGCAACTACATACTTAAATTTTCTTTCCATTGTATTATAAACGGAAGCACATATAGGAAAAGATATCTGGAACCTACAAGAGTTTTCATTCTTTTAAATTCAGCAACACTAATTTTTAAAAGAGATGAAGCAGAATAAGCTACCAATGACAAAAACAAAAGTTATTTAGTGTCTCCTACCTATTGGAGGTGCTTGATATCGATCCACTGTTTTTCTTTGTCTCAAATTATATGGTCTATCATTTTCTTCTCCTTCTGCCTCTTCAACTTCTATATCTCCATCCTCCTCTTGAGATTCTAGTTTCACACACACAAAAGAAAAAAAAACAGTTTTAATCCATAGGATTGGTCCACTCTAGAACTGAATATTTATATTTTATTAATTATTATTTTTAAATATATTTCTGTTGATTTTTAGAGAGAGGGAGGAAGAGGAGAGAAAAAGAAACATCGGTGTGAGAGAGAAATATTGATTGGCTGCCTCCTGCACACACCCCAATTGGGGATCAAGCCTGAAACCTGGGCATGTGCTCTGACTGGGAATCGAGCCGGTAAGCCAGTGACGTTCAAACAACTGAGCCGCACCAGCTAGGGGTTACATTTTTTTAAAATATATATATGGACAGAAAAAAGACTGTGAGCCATTTGTCTAGATTTAAAAGAGGAGAGGAGAGGGAGAGAGAGATAGAAACATCAATGATGTGAGAGAATCATGGATCAGCTGCCTCCTGCACACCCCACACTGGGGGATCGAGCCTGCAACCAGACATGCGCCCTGACCCAGAATCAAACCATAACCTCCTGGTTCATAGGTCAATGCTCAACCACTGAGCCACACCAGCCTGGCAGGGGCTACATTTTATCTTTTACTCTGTAAAGGTGACATTTAAAAATATCAATTCTGTATCATATAGCATAAATCAATAAAATTTAAAATCATCCTAGCCCTAGCAGGTTTGGCTCAGTGGATAAAACAACCACCTGCGGACCAAAGGCTCAATTCCAGTCAAGGGCACATACCTCAGTTGCAGACTCCTCCCCAGCCGGACCCTGGTCAGGGCTCATGCAGGAGGCAACCAATCAATGTGTTTCTCTCACATCGATGTTTCTCTAAGTTTTTCCTTCTCACTTCCACTCTCCCTAAAAATCAATGGAAGAATATCCTCGGGTGAGGATTAATGACAACAACAAAAAATCAACCTAGATAGATGTAAAATGCCTTTCCTACAAATAAATAATCAATATAGTTATGTGCTAAATAAATCAATATGATCATATTTGATCTCTTGATTTGCTCATGATTAAGCATTTTACTACAGCAAACTTTATTCAATGTCCAATCAACCTCTGGATTAGGTTAGTATTCAAATACCACTTGGTAGTTTAAAAAATATGTTTACAAGATAATTACTAATGTTACAGCAAAAGCAATTTTTGTTGGCAGTATAATAGTTTGTTAGGCCTGTTGACAACAGGTAAGCATGGATAAATTATATTTGGTAAGAAAATGCAGGTAGGAATTGGGAGGGAGCATGAAACAGGCTTCCAGGCTATTGATAATACTATAGGTTATTTCTTGATATTAGTGATTGTTTTATGATAATTCACCTAGCTATAAATGTAAGAAACTAAATTATAATATACATAAATACAAAAAGTTTATTTTTTTACAGTGGTTTAAAAAACTGTTTGGCTATAGCTATGATGTGACATCTATTTACAGTTTAAAATAAAAATCTAATGAAAATTTATAGGCTTATTGTCCTTAAGTACAATATACTTTAGGATTAAGTTTTTAACCACAAGAACTATCAATACAATGCAGTCATATAAAGGCACAGGAAAATTAAATTGCCAGTGATGCTGAGTGAAATAGGAGACTAAAAATGCAAAGGACTTTACAGTTTACTTGTAACATCTGAACGCTTATTCTAAGTTTTTAAATTTTTTATTATTAGGGTATAGAGAAAATCAGCAAATAAAATATTACTTATCTAAATAATACTATTAATTATTTATGCCCAATTATGTTTCCTAAACCTTCAAAAATATTTTTTTGAAAAAATGCCTGCACAATAATACTATTTACTATGGGAGGAAATGCTGTATTTGTCCAATCTACTTTGGAAACTCCACAAAAATGTTCAGTTAATAAAAAGGCAAAAATCCTATCTAATAAAAGGATAATATGCAAATTAACCATCACTCCGTCACAAAGATACCGGCACCCATAGCCACAACATGGAGGCACCCGGTCCCCTCAGCTCCACCGGAGTCCCCCAGTCCTGGGGGGACGGCCGCTGAGAGTGGGCAGCATTAGAGGCCTGGTGGAATGCTTGCTTCATCACTGCGGCAACGAGGCAAGCATTCCGCCCTGGCCGTGGAGGGCCTCTGGGCAGCGGGCACAGAACGGCCAGGCCCCGCAGAGAGCAGAGAACCATGGGGAGTGGGCCTAAGCCATCAGGGCTCCTGGATTGGAGAGTGCTCCCAGATTGAAAAGGGTGCAGGTCAACCTGAGGGACCCTCCTCCACCTCCACCGTGAACAATATTTGTTCAATAAAGTACCTTCATTAGAAATATCAGTTCTTCATAATTTGCTAATAATATATTAATTACAGAATAAGAGCAATAAACCTGTTCTTCTCTAAGCTATACGAACAGTGAGAACGAGTAAAACTGCCTAGTAAAATACAAGTACCCGGCATTTACAATACACCAAATCATCTGAAAATCCATTTCAATAAAGAAGATTAACTCCTACAGAATTAATTCCTCTAGATGTACCAGTCATTGATTTATAATCCTTGGGGCAAACGTACTTTCATCATGTTCCAGCTCCAGCCCTACAAATTTGGGGTTCTTCAGTTCAGAACCTAGACATGCCTCAGAAAAGAACAGTAGTATACTCCTCAGTCCATAACTAAATGTGGGACCCAAATACAGTAATCAGAGATTTAGAGACTATGGACAGAAGGTGATTCTCGATAGAGGCTTCTGATTGGAAAGTACCTAAATACAAAAGAGGCCTGACCTAACAAGCAAATCAGCTCATGGCAAATGCCAAATTAGGTCATTAAGGACTATCAATAGCTACTAATAAGATACATTACAACAATGTAGAAAGTAGCGTAACGGCACTTTTCCAATGCAGAAAATAAAAACTCAGAATGCCAGTGGGATAAACATTATTTCAAATTATACAAGATATAGACCTCTGCAGCCAAAAATTACCTACTTGGCAATATTACACATATGTTACTTGTATATATTTTTCTTTTCTTCCACCTAAACTTTCTAGTGTATTATTTCATAAAGTGTTTTACAAACCTTCTTCTTCACCTTCAGTAGAGACTTCATGATGATTTTGTATCCCATAACTATTTCTTCTCAGTGACTTTCTTCGCCTTTTCACTCTTGAATACATATCCATGTTTTCCTTTTAAAGAAAGAAATCTGTCAAATATTAACATGGAATGTATTTCTGGCAATAAATAATATAACCCAATGGGACATGCCTACTCAATAAAATTCACTGAGCGCCTATTTACAAGGCACAGATTCATGAAAATGGAGCTCCCTGAATTCAATAAGTATAAGGGACAAGAGAATAAACAAACAAAGCTTATAAAATATTTGAAAATTGTAAACTATAATGCCATGGAATACTGTCTCCTGCAAGCAAATTACAGACTAGTAGGATGAAACAAATCACAGGTAACTATAAAAGAAAGTAAACAAAGTTAAACGCCATAAAGAAAGGTACTAAGTAGAATTCAAAGAGACAATGTCTTCTTGATAAGGGCAGGGAAGCGAGGCAACATTTGAAATGAACCTTGAAACAAGAAAGGATTACATCAGTCCCTAACCAGAAGTATTAAGAGAAGTAAAAGTCAGTTGAACAAGAATGATTTGTTTGTATTTGGTTAATAGTGTTGAGAAGATAAAAGTTGAAAACAGATTATGAAAGCCAAAGTATTTTTAATTAATTCAGTACACAATAAAAAAAAACATTAAAGGTTCACATCAGAAAAGTTACAAAATCAGAACTGTATTTTCAGATGACTATTCTGGAAAAAGTAGAGAGAGAATTTTTAGGGGAATTGTGACAAGTAGGGAATGGAATAAAAGAAGCAAGAAAGCAAAAAAGTCGCAAGGTAAAAATGAAGAAGGAACAATTCTATTAATCCAAGAAAGTCCAAATGCTGTTGACTCTCCCCTTTTATTCCTCAGTAGAAATTAAAAATTGCAAAGGTTGTTTAAGTATACTCACAAATTCTGTATCTGTCCACATTCGAAGTCGTTCCACTTCTCCTGATCGACGATTCCGTCTAATGTTAATGTTGTCCATTTCTTGCAGTACAGCTTCAGCAGTACTATAATCACATAATAAAACTAGGGTTTAGACAATTGTGGAACCATACATTGTGTCATCCACATAAAAGAGATCTTCACCAAAGCATAACTAAATCATCTCCGATATGTAACTGTATATAACATCCCTCTTTGAATTGGGGTCCATCAGAACCAAAAGACCTTCTACCTTAATATATTTATTTAAGTAAAACTTACGAAATAGAAGACTTTTGTTTATAAGGCTCCAAAATATTCAAATCCACAATGCCACTAAAAAAACTGACTACCAGATCCAAGGCACTGAAAAAAGTAACTAATTTAATCTTTTTATTTGAAGATGATGTTATGATTCATACAAAACAGAATTTGTAAAAAGTTTAAAGCCAATAAGGTAACAGAACAGGTCTTTCTATAAATTAGAGAATACTGACATCCACAAAATACATGCTGACATTAGAACATTTCACCTTTCAAACACTATGTTTCCAGACACTGGTCTAAGTATCTAACAAAAGTACATCTGAAACTAATACAAATAATATTGAATGTAAACTGTAATAGAAAAAAGTAAAAATAATAACTAATACTCAAATTTGACATTACCACTACAGAATATAATTTCCAGAATATAAGGGATTATACTGACCTCCCTTCTCCAGGTATTTGCAAGAATTAAGTATGATAATCTATCACCTGAGAAGAATCACGTTTCATTGGAGGTCGATGCTGAGCAATCAGCTAGGCTTGCTCACTAGCTACATCCCACATACCCAGTCTCAAAAAGATCATCAATTCAAAATCTTAACTAAGCAAAATTATATATTAATAATGGAGCTTAATGTTGTTTGAAAATTGTCAAAGCTACAAATGTTAAATGAGAAAATATTAAATGACTATAGTAAAGACAGAATAAAATTATTTTTATAGTATCTCACTATGCAAAAAAGCTTAATTAACAATGAGAAAATTTTTAACTATTACATAAATTGTATTAAATCTAGTAAACTAACTAGAAACTGACAATCACTGCTAACCACTGTTAATTCAAATTGTTATAAAATAATTGTATTTATTACTAAGTCAGTGCCTAAGTTGTTTTTAAAAGCATAACTGTCTTAAAAATCAAATAATTAGCCCAGCCAGTGTGGCTCAGTGGTTGAGTGTTGACCTATGAACCAGGAGGTCACAAGTTCCATTCCCAGTCAGGGTATATGCCCAGATTGCAGGCTCCATCCCCAGTGGGAGGCATGCAGGAGGCAGCCGATTAATGATTCTCATCACTGATGTTTCTCTCTCTCTTTCTCTCTCCCTTTATCTCTGAAATCAATTTTAAAAATTATTTTTTAAAATCAAATAATTAAATGAAACTGCTTACTACATAAGCATTCATACCTATTTACTAGTTGATCAAATAACAAACTCTGGTTCACGCTTTCAAATCTGTTTTTCCTGGAACGACAACTTTTTCTGACTTCCATGTCACCATTCATACAAGAAAGGTCTCCATCTCCCTTCTTTTCCCCTCGAAGGGGATGGCTTCGAAGGGCTACAAAAAGAGAGATAATTCCCATTTCAAAGTACAGAGTATAAAAAGAGAGGGGAAAAAAATCAAAACATTACTTTTAAAAGACAACAAGAGTTTTAATATAACCTCTTAAATGGCTTTAATATCCAATAATCTAACATTTCTATAAATGTTTACAATCTGTCTTAATAATTTAAATTATTTCCCTTGTATGGATTTTTCAACACTTAACAATTACATATGTATTTATTGTGACTGAAATCCAGTCATTTGCTGAGCATACTAGTAAATCACTCTGTTTACCCACATTAAATACTTTAATTCTAACAACATTAAAAGAATTTCAATACTAACCAGTTTCATAATAGAATACTCACATAGACTACTATGTCCGTTTGGTAATGTAGCACCAGGCTGAGAAGTTAACCTAAAACACAATTATATTTAATATGCAAACATATCAATATTCATTTAAAGGAGCAAGAAATGCAATACTGGTGGAATCATTTTAATCTTTAAAATGTCAGTAATATAGTATTACTTTATTTAAGAGTAAAGACTTTTTTTACTCTAACATTGATAATATACCAATTAATAAAATATACTGAGTCATTTTCATTACTTCAAGAACAGCTTTAATAATAGAACTTATTATCTCTTTAACTCTGTAAATTAAATCCAAATAAAAGGCTTAAGCCTAACATATGCCATAAATTAACTGAGGCCATTAGTAGCAATTGTCACAGACATTTACTATTGATTTGGTTGACAAAATAAAATTGAAACAATAAAAAAATTTATTCATGCCGAAACCGGTTTGGCTCAGTGGATAGAGCGTCGGCCTGCGGACTGAAAGGTCCCAGGTTCGATTCCGGTCAGGGGCATGTACCTGGGTTGCGGGCATATCCCCAGTGGGAGATGTGCAGGAGGCAGCTGATCGATGTTTCTCTCTCATCGATGTTTCTAACTCTCTATCTCTCTCCCTTCCTCTCTGTAAAAAATCAATAAAATATATTTAAAAAAAAATTTATTCAAACAGTAATTTGTAAGAAAAAAAAGTACTGAACACCAATACCATATAATAATTTATTCAAATATTTTATTACACATTCTAAACTGAAAATAAAAACTCAACTACTTTCTCCAAACAGTCATTGTATAATTCTCTCTCTTGGGTGGAGGAAGAAAAATGTTAGATACTTACATGGTCATCAAAACATAAAGACTTAAGGAAACAGTCACCATACACCTAACTATAATTAGAAAGCTCAAAAACTAAATTGTTACAGAATAAAAGAGCTGTCAATATAAAGTTATCGGAGTATTTTTTTAACCCAACAATAATCATTTTCAAAGAAAAAACCAATGGGAGGACATTTAGAAAATAGTTAATATTTATAACTATGTTCTACTATTTATGTGGTTTGCAGAATTTTTTAACTAAAATATTCTAATGTTTTTAGTTACTCCGTAGCTCTTTGTGTTAAATCATAAATGTTAAGTGTTATAATTGTTAATTGTAAATATCCCTGCCTAATAAAGGTCACAGCTAGGATGATTAAAATATATGAACAAAAACTCAAACTACTATCTGTCTTCAGACTGTGGAGAAAACAAAAACTCCAGCCCTCCTTTCCCCCAGAAAACAACAAAACTATCTTTTTCTAATATACTACCTCTTGGAAAGTATTTCATTTTTAGCACCTTTGTATACCAAGTACACAATTCTCCTGGCATATGAATTTGAGTATAAAGTAATGAAACTGATGTATTAACAGGACATTCTTTAGATTACACATGTAGAATTCTCTATAATCAATCTCAAAATCCACTTAAAACCAAATTTAAAAATCTATTTTATTCATAAATATACTTTGGCTTTGAACCCAACATAACATTACCTCAGTCTGATCAATTTATTCACAAATCTTGGCTCCAAATGAATTTTAGCTGCATGCCAAACTAAATGGTTATCCCTAGCTGGTTTGGCTCAGTGGATAGAGCGTTGGCCTGCAGAATGAAGGGTCCTGGGTTCAATTCCCAGTCAAGGGCACGTGCCTTGGTTGCAGGCTTGAACCCCAGTTGGGGGTGTGCAGGAGGCAGCCAATCAATGATTCTCTCTCATCATTGATGTTTCTATCTCTCTCTCCCTCTTCCTTCCTGTCTGAAATCAATAAAAATATATTTTAAAAAACTAAATGGTTAAAATTATACACACTTGAATTAAAAGAATAAAACGTTAACCCTAAAATATATTTCTATAAAAGAAATCTAAAACTTTTCTGAACAATAGCAACGTCACTTGGGGGTAAAAGCACAGTAAGGTTTTTTTTTGTTTTGTTTTGTTTTGTTTTTTAATATATTTTATTGATTTTTTACAGAGAGGAAGGGAGAGAGATAGAGAGTTAGAAACATCGATCAGCCGCCTCCTGCACATCTCCTAATGGGGATGTGCCCGCAACCCAGGTACATGCCCTTGACCGGAATCGAACCTGGGACCCTTCAGTCCACAGGCCGACGCTCTATCCACTGAGCCAAACCGGTTTCGGCAGCACAGTAAGTTTTTTGTCCCTCTGAAGAAACAATACTTAGTTGGCTTTTACTTCTTTGCTAATGAGAGATGTTTTATGGGGGGAAGGGAACACTAGTTCTTCAATCTAATTATCTTACAATTACATATTGTCATCATTTTACCATTATCATTTCTCTTATAAAAGAGAGAAATTTATTTGTTTTTAAAGGAGATAAAATCAAATACTCTGTCTATAAAGAGAGAATACTGAGATTTTAAGGGTTGGCCTGACTATACAATATTATGTGTCTAAAAAGTCTCTTGAATCAATGTTCCCAAAAGTTAATTACTTAAGCCCTGGCCAGAGTGTGGCTCAGTTGACTGAGTGTCGTTCCATTCACCAAAAGGTTGGATTCAAGGTCAGGACACATACCCAGGTTGCAGATTTGATCCCCTGTCAGGATACATAGGGGAAACAACTGGTTGATGTTTCTCTCTCACATCAATGTTTCTCTCTCTTTCTCTCTCTCTCTCTCTCTCTCTCTCTCTCTCTCTCTCTCTCTCTCTCTGCCTCCCTCCCTCTCCCTTTCTTTTTCTCTCTCTCAAATCAATAAAAACCTATTTTGGAGGAAAAAATTTGATTACTTAAAATGTAACCAGGTTCACTACTTAAATGAATCCTCCAAGAAACCCTTTATAATTATAAAGTCTCCTTTGTTTATTTTTAAAAAGGAGAATTTGATGGGGAATATTTCCCTATATCTCTGTTTCCTAAATTTTTTAAATAGAGATAGTATCACTTTATATTAGATGATCATTATATTAGAGTTTTTTTATTGTTGTTTTTTATATTAGATTTTTTTAAACCTTTAATTATCTGTAGCAACTACCAGATTTAAAAAGCATTTCTTATTCTCCCTTTCCCATATAAACCCAAGGCATTTAATGATTTAGAGGGTTTTAAACCTCAATTCAGTAAATGTCTCATTTTGGAAAACCTTAAGCATTATCACCCTTCAATTCCAATTTGCCTCAGCAGTCTAACATAGCTGGTTATATTTCACTTAATCTCATTATTCTCTCATCTGATGACAAAACAAGTTTTTCATGTATAATGCATTTAAGTTTACAGTTTGTCTTATCAAAGATTTAATTTTGTATCTTAGAGTATGCCCTTTTATTATTCCAGAAACATCAAATGCATGCCACTTTCCCCAAGCTGCCTACAACACACCAGGCCTCCAAGTTAAATAAATGTCTACTGGCTAAATGTCAGCTGACAAGAGTCAGTAAAATGGTACTCTACTCAAAATATTTGAAAAAAATAAAAATAAAAAATATTTGTAAGTGCCAACATCTATCTAGGTTAGCATGTATATGTGTTAGTTTCTACGTATAAGATAAAGAACATATGCTAAATACTTTCTGATCAAACAAAATCCTCAATTTACAAAAAATGATCAATCATTATAATTACATTGATGAACTTGGACCTCCAAATATATATGCCCAGATTTCTCCCCAAAAGAAAACTCAATCAATTTCAAATCTTTTATGAAGACTTTGAAATTCTAGTTTCACTTTTACCTCTCCATCAATTACTAGTCTCTAAAAAGAAATCATTTTACCAATCAACAGTAATTTCTTTAAAGAATTTTGATCTTTAGAAAGTCCAAAGGACTCATTATTTTTCACCCTAGCTAGTTTGGCTCAGTGGATAGAGCAGTGACCTGAGGATTGAAGGGTCCCAGGTTTGATTCCAGTCAAGGGCACATGCCCGGGTTGCAGGCTCGATCCCCAGTGTGGGGCATGCAGGAGGCAGCTGATCAATGATTCTTTCTCATCAATGATGTTTCTATCTCTTTCTACCTCTCCCTTCCTCTCTGAAATCAATTAAAAATATTTTTAAAAAGAGATTAATTATTTTTCATAGCTAATACTAAGTTTTATCTATATTCAATTTTTCTCAAAATGAAATGTATTTCTAAGGAATTATTTTTATGAAAGAAATTCCATAATTTACCCTTAATGCTCATAAGAACTTAGATTACAAAATAAAGAATCAGGATTCTTAGGTTCATGACATAAAAACAACCAGAAACCTTCAAATAAATACTGATATTTGTATTTATGCTATCTCAAAATATAAAATATATTTAGCTAAAAGTGTTGCTTAAAATTCAATTCTGTTAAATCTAATAAGTCACATGGCATTTTCTTTTCAAGTCATACAAAACCAAAAGATTGTAGCAGTGTAGCACTTACATTCCTAGATGAAAGTTTAACTCCAAAAACTTTTTAAAATGTGAAATGCTAAACATTATTCTTCTGCCAAAACAGAAATAGTAAATTTTATTACCATTCATTATGTAAGCTTTTTATTCAAAATGTGTTTAGTATTTTTTTAAAAGGAGTATCTTACTTTAATGTACCTAAATGTAATCAAAACTATCCCCCCAAAAATTTTTGACGTCTTTTTATATGAAAGATGTCAATTTACATAAAAGCCTTCTGAATGGATAAGATGTGGGAAATCTAGTGTATTACATCCTCAGACTTGAATCAAACTGTTAAAATTATCTTACAATTAAAGGTCAAACTTCAACACTAAAAGAACATCTTTTAGCAACATTTATCTAGAAAAAGAAGCCTAATTCACTTACTAAATAAATGCAAGAGACAGAATATAACAGAGAGATCAAATCTAGAAGTGTAATTAAAGGGAAGTACTCATCTTGAGAAATATCATTATACTGATCTGGATCTGTTTCATCTCACATATGAATGAGTATGAGAAAAAGGGGGAGGGGGAGAATCAACAGACTATAATTCCTGAATTTTTCTACTTAGTTCTCAGACAATGCAAAATAAAAATTTTTAATTCCACTATGCTGTACACCTGAAACTAATATGATATTGAATTATCAATTATAATGGAAAACAGAATTTTAGACCATACTAAAATAGGTAACATTCTTTGTAAATGTGCACTGCCTATCAAAGTTTATGTAACCCCAAAAATATTTTTCATTAAAGAAAATATATATAGGCCCTGGCCAGGTAGGTCAGTTGGTTAGAACATCATCACAAAATGCCAAGGTTGTGGGTTCAACCCTTAGTCAGGGCACATACAAAAAACAACCAATGAATGCATAAATAAGTGGAACAACAAATCGATGTTTCTCCCTCTCAAAAATTCAATTTTAAAAAAAGAATCCTATATAATAAAAGCCTAATATGCAAACCGACCGAATGGCAGAATGACCGGCAGAACGACCGGTCACTATGATGTGCACTGACCACCAGGGGGCAGACATTCAACACAGGAGCTGCCCCCAGCCCAAAGGCCCCAGGCCAAGGCAGGTGCCAGCGGGGGCCCCTCAATCGCCCCGCCAGTCACCCCACAGATCGGCCCTGATCGCCAGCCAGGCCTAGGGGTTCTACCCATACACGAATTTCATGCACCAGGCCTCTAGTGTGTGTGTATATATATATATAAATATATATGTGTGTGTGTATAGAGAGAGAAAGAGAAAGAGAGAGAGAGAGAGAGAGAATCAAAATATTTTTAAATATTTCAAGGATAAATGAAACCAAAGAATTTCCCTTTTATTTTAATCTGCCATGGGCATATCAGCACTTCTCTAAAAAGACTTTGGAGAAAAGAGAAGCCAAAATTCTGAGTTCAAAGTTTAAATCTTCTGTGTGTGTGTTTATCCTAGCTACATTAAATTATTACCATTTACTTTGATAAGTAAAACTAAGCTTTCCTGCTACATATTAAATCAGACACAAGCAATTTAAGTTGAAAGGATGGAGATAAATGAAAAGATTTCTTTAAACATTTATTTAGATGTTATTATATTTTGGTATATCAATTCAAGTGGAATCCTATCCTATATAATAAAAGCCTAATATGCTAAGTGTCCAACCATTCGTTCAACCGTTCAACCAGTTGCTAGGATGCGCACTGACCACCAGGGGGCAGATGCTCTGACGTAGGTTATCTTGCTGCTGGGTTCCAGCCCATCGGGACTAGGTGAGACGGGCCAGATACACCCTGGACAAATCTGTGCCTCAGGCTGGTTTCAGCCCAACCCCGCAGGCCAGGCTGAGGGACCCTACCAGGCCTCTAGTATTTAATAATTTTAGAAAGAAGACATTTTACCTATTTTCAAATAAAAAAATAATTCTAACCATATGTTCTTACTTAAATTTTCAGGACTAGCCCAGCTGGTGTGATTCAGTTGGTTGAGTGCTGTCCCATGCACTAGGAAGTTGCCAGTTCGATTCTGGTCAGGGCACATACCCAAATTGTGGGCTCAATCCCCAATAGGGGACATACAGGAGGCAGGTGATCAATGTTTCTCTCTCTCTCTCTCTCTCTCTCTCTCTCTCTCTCTCTCTCTCCCCCTGCCTTTCTCTCTAAACTCAATAAAAACATATTTAAATTTTTTTTCAGGACTGTACATATATATGCATATTTAAGACCTATCAAAATCCAACTGTTTTAGTAATAAGTTTCTAATTTTTAAGTATTTTTAGATACTAGCAGCTTTACAATTTATGAAAATTAGCATTAACATCAACTCTAAATCACATCAAATCATTCATGAAAAAATAATCGATGAGTTCTCACTTCTCACCTGGACTGTCCAGTTGATATATTCCATTCCTCTCGTTGACTAGTACTTCGTGATTTTGATTTGTCTTTGCAAACAGAATCAGGTTGTTTCAAAGTGCGTTTGGCTGGAGGAGACACGTGGCTATCACTTAAACTACCATCAACCTCAGATTTCTGAAAGACAGTGAAAAATGCATTTATTATTCCTATTAAAACACACAGAATTGTTAAATTGCATAAAGTACAGTATTCAACCAATAAATATTTACTGAATGAATCACTCTACAAGTGTAACATAATGTAATAATCTGTAACTACAGAAACAAAAATTAGAAAAATATGTTCAGTGTTTATATTTGAAAGCAGTTTCAAGCCTACAGAAAAGATGTGTGTATATCATCATTTTATGATATGACTAGTAGCCCTGCGCACAAATCCATGCACCAGTATGTCACCAGTGCTCGCTGCCACCTTCCAGTAGCTCTCCGCCCTCCTGTAGCTCCCTCGCCCCCCTCCCCCCACCTCCTCCTCATAGTTTGCTGCCCTGCCCCCTCCTGTAGCTCTCCACCACCCGACCGCTTGTAGCTCACTGCCCCACCCTCCTGCTGATCCGTGATCCAGTCATTATACAGTCGGCATAACGATCATTTGCATATTACATCTTTATTATATAGGATTCCTCATTCTTCTCCTAAGTACTCCATCATGTACCTCCCAAAACAAGGATACATTGTTACATTAGCATCATACAATCTACCTAATCAGGAAATTAACAATGACATAACACAGAGCGAATCCAGACACATGAAATTTTATCAAATGTCCCAACATGTCTCTCTTTCCCTTCTGGTTCAGGATCCTATCCAGGAACACATATTGTATTTAGTTATCAGATCTCTGTCTCCTTCAATATAAAACAGTTCTTTAGTCTTTCCCCATGTTTTATGACCTTGAGTGTAAAGAGTACAAAGCCTTTCATTCCCAAGGATGAATTTCATTCTAGGTCTATTTGATGTTCCTCATAACCAGATTCAGGCCATATATTCTTGGGAAGAATATACAGAAATTATATTGTGCATACTACATCTACCCATCATTATCACCTTGATTATTTGGTCAAGTTGTTGTCCACCAGGTTTCTCCACTGAAAAGTCTTATTTTCCCCTTTGTATTTCATTAAATTAGGTGGAATTATTCTGATAATTCAGCAATATCCTGTTTTTCATCAAACCACCACCCACCAGCCTCAGCATTCATTGACTATTTTTGCCTTTCTTCAATACCAGTATGACAATGATTATCTAATCCCATCATTCCTTCTACAATTTTTTAGTTGGCATTCTACTTTAAAGAGCTTTCCCCAGCCCTGGCCAGTTTGGCTTAGTGGATAGAGCGTCGGCCTGTGGACTGAGGGGTCCCAGGTTCGGTTCCGGTCAAGGGCATGTACCATGGTTGCGGGCACATCCCCAGTGGGGGGTGTGCAGGAGGCAGCTGATCGATGTTTCTCTCTCGTCAATGTTTCTAACTCTCTATCCTTCTCCCTTCCTCTCTGTAAAAAATCAATAAAGTATATATATTAAAAAAAAGAGCTTTCCCAACCCCACTTTGCCCAATTCATTTACTCATGCATTTATATCAATAGGCACAGTGGATTCTATATTGTTCTAGGAGTTATAACCCATTATTCTATTCATTTTGTTACTCAATTTATAAAAGTTTTGGCCATTTGGAGCCCTTTAAAAGTGATTCCTGTATCCTTTTGACATGTCCCCATCATTTTGAATATTTCCTTATTTCTGGCACAAAAGAAATCTCTAATCTTATACTTTCCCTCCCTGACCCCAGAATTAGCTATTTCTGCAAGGAGCCCTGGTTCCTTTCAATCAAGGATGGTACCTAGAAACCAACGTCTGGGCAATAGGTGCACTCACTGGGGGTTTCAATGCTATTGAGTCCTCTTAGCAGAGAGCGATAAAAAATATACGAAAAAAATGTATACACACACACACACACACACACACACACATCTATACCTATTTCTTTATCTGTGCATAAATAATAACAAATGTGTGTATACTAATGCTTCTAATTCTAATTCCACACCTTAAGTTTCTAGACTTTCCCTTTTCTGTTTCTAAGCCCTTCTCAGAGAGAAACCTCATTTCCAACCTCTTGAACACATTTATTTACTTATTTATTTTTAATATGTTTTTATTGATTTCAAAGAGAGGAGGGAGAGGGAGAGAGAGAGAGAGAGAAAAACATGGATGAGAAAGAAAGATCGATCAGCTGCCTCCTGCATGCCCCTACTGGGGATCAAGTCCAAAACCCAGGCCCATGCCCTGACCAGGAATCTAACCAACAACTTCCTGGTGAATGGGGTGATGTGCAAAAGCTGGGCCGGGCCATGTATTTATTTTTTATGTTCCCTCTCAATTAATTTGAAAGCTCCATCTACCATATTTCCATTATTGCCCCCCTAGCTGCATATCTTCAAACTACAGGAAAGTCACTGTCTGCACAGCAGCTCTCCTCTTCACCATGCAATTCCTTGGATACTAGGCGGATGGAAGAGAGAGTGGAGGGATGGATCTTTCCTTTGGAGAAATTTAGATCATATACTTTATCACTTGACATTTTAGATCAGTATTTCAAAGGAACATATGATCATTTTCAATATGGTACCATTAAAGATATTTGAGTTTGGTCTCCTTTTATGCTAAAAGTTTCTCTTTAAAATATATATAAAAACTATCCATTTCATAAATGCAGGCTTTTATATCATATTATCCCAAAGCAAGACAACTATATTACTCAAATAATTAGGAAAAATACAGCCACTAGCAAACAAACATAAGAAATATAATGTTTATTTAAAGGTACCCAACTACAGCCAATAGAATGAATTTACTTACTAAAAATTTTTTCACAGAAAAACCAATTTCTAATTTTGTGATTTAATACATTTACAATGAGACAGTTTTAAAGCCACAAGACCACACACATACTAAAAGGCACAAAGAGAAAATCAATTAAAAATTCAAACATCAGAGTGACTATTTAAGAATAATAAACATGTTAGTTGTGTAACATGCATCACAACTTATCAGTTTAAGTTCCCAAGAAAAACTGGTTAGCTACTTCCAAACTATCCTCAATAGACTACCTCTGTCACTCCAAATGTGCTCCACTCCAATCAGAAACCAATTTTGGCAAGATCCCCAGATGATTCTTATGCACATTAGGATTTGAAAAGCAGTGCTATAACATGTTCAACAAGCACTGGGTGAGGAAGCAATGTCATCTGCTCTAAGTTAAGGCATATTTATGAACACAAAAACTGATACCTATAAAACTACTTTAACAATTTAGATATCCAAGCCAGCATTACTCCTTCTAATCAAATCCCACCACTCACTCTTTAAGACCCATCTCTACCCTGAATCTTATCTGAAGAATCTAACCTAATTGACATTTCCCCTCTACTAGCTGCAACTTTACAATACATTTTGGCAATTAATTATATTCAATTAGCAATATGTATTCAAAACTGATTCTAACAGCCCTGGCTGGTTTGGCTCAGTGGATAGAGCGTCAGACTGAAGGGTCCCAAGGGCACATGCCCAGGTTGCGGGCTTGATCCCCAATAGGGGGAGTGCAGGAGGCAGCCGATCAATCATTCTCATCATAGATGTTTCTATCTCTCTCTCTCCCTTCCTCTCTGAAACCAATAAAAATATAATATTTAAAAAAAAATTGCCGAAACCGGTTTGGCTCAGTGGATGGAGCGTCGGCCTGCGGACTGAAAGGTCCCAGGTTCGATTCCGGTCAAGGGCATGTACCTGGGTTGCGGGCACTTCCCCAGTGGGGAGTGTGCAGGAGGCAGCTGATCGATGCTTCTCTCTCATAGATGTTTCTAACTCTCTATCTCTCTCCCTTCCTCTCTGTAAAAAATCAATAAAATATATTTTTAAAAAAATTTTTTTTAACTGATACTAACAGCTTACCTGGTATTTAAGTAGTATTCAAGATCCAAGTCTTGAGATTCTAGCAAGATTTTAAGTTCTTTAATTTTAAAAAAAAAAATGACCCTCTTTTTTTTTTTTTTTTTTTTCAGGGGAGAGCTCGAACGCAGTCCCCCACTACCACAAATTATGCAATCGAGTTTCCTACATTTGGGGAAAACGCAGGGGTCAGCACATCCGGAGTGTAGTGAATACGCCTCACCCTGGGAAAACCACCTTCGTGATCATGGTATCTGCCCTGCCAGGTAAGCATCCTATTTCTTTCTAATTCCACACAACAGCAAGCAAAAAAAAAAAAGCAAGATTTCCCCAAATTTGTTCAATAAATTATTAATAGGAATTATTATGGAGGGGGAAAGGGAAATTATTAGGGGAAACAAAGGAAGGCTAATGATGAAATAAATTTCAGAATCAATGAGGTCCAAGGTTTTTGGCTGCAAGGCTTCTAAAAGTTTTTAATATGTTAATATGCAGTGTAAATCTCCAAGTATGAAAGACAGTATAGGACATTTCACAAATTTACTTGATCAAGTCTCTTTTTTCATGAAGCATATATAGGTAATAAAGTTTCACAAACATACCCTGGGAATAAGTACTATGTACTTAAGTACTTATTGAAATAAAGAAAAATTAATAAAATATTTTAGTTATTATATAATAACTTGAAATAATTTGAGTTATTATATAACTCTGATTATCTGTTTACATGAGTTTATATGTTTACTGGTCAGTCTCTCATATTCTACTGGCTTTTTTCAGTTCCATTCAAAGCACCTCTCATAGTGCTGTCCACATACTACCTGAACCAGAAGTCACCTTAATTGCTCACTGAAGAAACATAACCTGTTAAACTAGAATTTCTTGAGGTGAGATTTTTTTTTTTAATATATTTTATTGATTTTTTCACAGAGAGGAAGGGAGAGGGATAGAGAGCCAGAAACATCGATCAGCTGACTCTTGCATACCCCCGACTGGGGATGTGCCCGCAACCAAGGTACATGCCCTTGGCCGGAATCGAACCTGAGACCCTTCAGTCCGCAGGCCGACGCTCCATCCACTGAGCCAAACCGGTCAGGGCGAGGTGAGATATTTTTAACGAGGGCCTCCAAATGATTCTTAGTACACAGAAGTTTGAGGACCTCTGGTACATAATACAGTTTTTAGTATAATATGAGGCACATCATCCTAACTGCTGCACTGAACTATAGTACTTCTCTTATGGAAGGGTTTCAATCTTTACTTGGCTCTGTGACAGAAACCTCAGAATAAATAGCATTACAAAAAGATCCCTCCCTCTAAAGAAATCTAGAGATTAAGTAAAGCAAATGAACAAGATGTACATATGTGCAAAGTGATTACTTCAGCACCATTTTAGTAACTTCAAGCTTTGGGAAAGCTTTTACCTACAAAACTGATACTAACAGCTTACCTTTAATAGGATAATCACAGGTTCAACTTTAACTTTTTCATCTTCAAAGCATTTTGCCAGTTAATTATAACCTAATCCTTTGAGGAAAGGCGTTACTAGTTTCAGGCCAAAAAGTTTAAGAGAGGTTTTGCAATCTACCCACAGTCATTTAGCAATTTATGTCGGAGTCATTTCAATCCATGAATAAGAAAGGCATCTCAGACTAAGGGAATAATTTCACTTAACAAACGTTTATTGAGAACCTACTGTGTATATAAGACATGGGAGCAGTGGTAAAATGGAATAAGACCTATTTGAACTCAATATACAATTTATTGGGTTCACAAACAGGCATAGTGATGACAGATAACATATTATATTAAGTACTATAAGTATACAATTCTCTGAAAGCAAAAACTAAAAATAAGAACTGCTAGTAGAGATGAAGGAAAACATCATAAATGATGTGGACTTTATTTCATAACAACATCGTAATGGAGTGAATGGTCAAAGGAACAATAGATAGTAACACTATAGTAACAGTGTCAAATGCTACGAAAGTAAAAGTACAATGAAAAGATAGTCATCCAACCTAAGTGACTTTATTCTCTAAACTCTAATCTTCTAAAAAAGATAATTTTTCCAATTTGAAAAAATCATTTTATCCTCAAGTCTCATCAGCTACCACAAATACTGACCACTATTATACCACAAATCACACACAATTAGACAAAAGACCTTGAGAATAATGAAACAGAGGAGATTTTTATGCTACATAGGTTTTCAGGGAAGGCTTCATGCCCAGATCAGAATTTGTCAGAAATCCAGAACCTGGACTTTAATGTAAAGACTAAAAGAATATTTCCAAACATACCATTAAAAAATGAGAAACTTAAGGAAACAAATAAATTACCAGGCCACTAAATTAATTCAAGACTTGATGGTGGCCTCATCTAGAATTGTAAAAGTAGAAAATAAGAAATTGATTCCAGAAAGCAACATAACTAAGATATTAGTGAAACCTCTATTCAAATTAAGACATAGGGCAAGTATAAAAAGTGGTAGTTGATTTTTAGTGGGTGTAGGGGGAGGCCAGGGGACAGATGTTTAATGAAGAAGTATAATGCTGAATTCTGATTTTGAAAGTTGGGTTTAGAATTCTAGCCAGAAATCTAGGGAGATGTCTATCAGGTTGTAGAAAATGCAGCTCTGAGTAAGAATAAGTGAGAACTAGAGATATGAAATGGTAATAGAAGAATCATAGGTAATATAAGAATGAAAAAACAAAAAGGCAAACAGCAAAATCTTTAAAAATGGCTGCATTAAAGGGATGAGCAGAAAGGATCTCATATAAACTAAAGAAAAATAGTGTCTCATTAAAACAGGGAGAATGGAAGTTTGCTCCAAAAAGACCAAACAGAAGGAAAACTGATAAGCCTGTGCATTGGTAATCTACTAAGTAAATTAGTCACTGTACTTTCTGATAGGACAATTTCTGCAAAATGCTGACTGGAAATCACTAGATGAAGAACTGGGTGGTGAGAAAGTATAGATGATGACTACAGAGTTAGTTTTAGAGGAAGTCTCAGAATTAAGAAAGACAATAAAAAATAGTCTAAGGAGGTCACAAAGTCAAAGAAGTCAGGGAAGAATTTCCTTTTTGGAAAAGATAAGATGACCTGGTTTCTTGTAAACAGAAGAAAAGGAATCACAGAAGAGATTAAAATAAAATTAAATTTTAAAGAGAAAGCTAACTGATGCAAAAAAGATCCTAGGAGAGACAGGAAAAAAGAATGAGGAACACTATCCCCCCAGGCTAGATCAGAAAGTATATGGGTGCAATCAATGTTTTCCAATTTCCTTTATAGAACAGCCTTTTTTCTGCCTTTAAAAAAAAAAAAAGTATTCCTGTTGAAAGCTTAGCAAGTAGAGTCAATTTCTTTTGCTTTCATTTGTAAAACGAATGCACAGAGGCAGCAGTTACCATGACTGCAGAAAACAAAACTCTCACTGCTACTTATTTACTCAGGGCTAATACTATTCTACAAAGTCCTAAAACTCAAGGACACACAATGTCCTAAATTTTCCTCAAATATCACAAGAGTGCTAGCTTACTAGTTTAATATTTCTAAACAATCATCATGAAAGAATATGGAAAGGGGAAAAATACACAGAAATAAGCTTAGGCATTGTAAAAAGATAAAAATAGACCATTATAATTTAAAATGCATTTTTCTTCCTGGTAATTTTTTTAATTTGAAAATATCACATAGTTAAAATGAGAGAGAGACAGACAGACAGACAGACAGACACAATGTGGGCACTGAAAAATGCCAAGCTTAAAAGTTTGACAGCACCAGTCTTATACTACAGCATACCATTGTAATTCAACTATTTACCTCATAAAATTGTTAGAAGAACCAGGTGAGGTAGTGTAAGTTATAAATAGATACAGTCTCAAATAAGGATACTTGTTTCAAGGCTTTGTAGGAGTAATAGAACTTCATAAGTTTATTAATTATCTTCAGTGATTCATTCTTTCCACAAAGAAAATGTATTAAGCATCTATTGTGTCAGATACTAAAGATACTTGATAAGATAGTCTCTGTCCTTCAAGGAAGTTAAAGCCTAACTCCTTAAATCAACCAGCAAAAGATGTAAAAATTTAAGGTGCTTTGAGTATTGGGGAGTAGGGTACATACTGCTTTAGTCTGTTTAATAGTACAATTTAGTAAAACCTGTAAAAATTTAAAATACATATATCTTTAATCCAATAATTCCACTTCACCTAAAAGAGAAAGGTCATTTCCTGCTACATTACTTATAATATTAAAAATACAGAGGCACCCTGGTCAGGTGGTTCTATACACCAAAAGGTTGCAGGTTTGATTCCCAGTCAGGGCACATACCTAGGTTGTGGGTACAGGAGGCAACCAATCAATGTTTCTCTCTGGCTCTAAAATCAATAAACATATCCTTGGGTGAGGATAAAAAATAAAAAAAGAGTATGGAGGCAACCTAACCGTGTAACAAACAGGGAACAGCCAAATGACTGGATCACACAATGATACAACAAAATATTAGAAAGCCATTAAGAAAAATGGGTACTGCCGAAACCGGTTTGGCTCAGTGGATAGAGCGTCAGCCTGGGGACTGGAAGGTCCCAGGTTCGATTCCGGTTAAGGGCATGTACCTGGGTTGCGGGCACATCCCCAGTAGGAGATGTGCAGGAGGCAGCTGATTGAAGTTTCTCTCTCATCGATGTTTCTGGCTCTCTATCTCTCTCCTTTCCTCTCTGTAAAAAAATCAATAAAATATATTAAAAAAAAAAAAAAGAAAGAAAAATGGGTACTTAAGAATGTATATGACACAAAGTTAACTTAAAAAAATTAGATAACATAAGTAGTATATAGGGTATGATTCCATTTCTGTCAAAAATATACACATATAAATACAATAGTCTGGAAAGATGTACACCAGTTTTAACAGTGTTTATTCCTAGTAAGAACAAACTGGAGGAATTAAGGGAGCAGGGGAACCTCCCTTTTTTATTTTTTTTAATGAACGTCCATATTGTTTGAAATATTTATTTCTTAATTTTTAAATAAAAATAAAATATTTTGCCACACAGTAAAATAGATAATCAAATTGGTATCTTAGTAAAATGTATTGTTACTGAAAAAAATTCCAAAGAAAAGGCAAAGTACTTATAACCATTTTTTAAAAAAAGTCAGAAGCCTGGCCAGCATGGCTCAATGGTTGAGCACTGACCTATGAACCAGGAGGTCACGGTTCAATTCCCAGTCAGGGCACATGCCTGGGTTGCAGGCTGGATCCCCAGTGTGGAACTTGCAGGAGGCAGTGTTTCAATCTCCCTCTCTCTTCCTCTCTGAAATCAATAAAAATATACATATTGTTGTTTTTAATCAGAAAATATTAGTTCTGACCAGAGTTGTTAGGTGGTTAGAGTGTCGGCCTACAAACCAGAGGGTCGTGGATTCAATTTTCAGTCAAGGGCACGTACCTGGGTTGCAGGATTGATCTCTGCCCCCAGTTGGGGCTCATATGGAAGGCAACCAATCAATGTCTCTTTCTCACATCAGTCTCTCTCTCTCTCTCTCTCTCTCTCTCTCTCTCTCTCTCTCTCTCTCAAAATCAATAGAAAAAATATCCTCACTCCTCTGGTGAAAATTTTAAAAAAAGAAAACTTTAGATAATATAGGGCAGAAAGGGAGGTGGAACATTACAAGAGCATGTTAAAAAGTATGTGGTTAGAGGAAATATAATTTTAAAAATATATGAATTTAAAAAACCTAGAAGTTTAGGTCTTAAGAGCAATAAATAACAACAATAAAGCATACATGGAACAGTTACCAAAACTAAGCATAAATAGGGTAGCAAATATAAATCACAACAAATTATATAGAGTAAATTCTCTGAACATACTGGTATTAAACTATAAGTAAATAACAAAAAGATAATTAGAAAATAAATGCCCAACTGTTTAGAAAAGTAAGCAATATACTTCAATAACCTATATGTCAAAGAATAAAGCAAGAAAAAAATCAGAAACTATTTTAAAATTAAGTTAATTTATACATATGTTAGGAGAATTTGAACAATAAAAAAGTTAAGTAGAATCTTAATATGGAACAAAATAGGAGTTTATCTGAATAATCAATAAACTCATACTAAATACTCCATCTCTTAATGTTTCCTATCATCTCTACATATAAAAGCCTAATATGCAAATTATCCCCTCAGGAGTTCGACTGGGAGACCAGGAGTTCGATCGCTCACTATGACGTGCATTGACCACCAGGTAGCAGCGAGGAACGAAGGAAGGCCCAGGCTGGCAGCTGAAAGGCCCCAATCGGCCCTGATCACCGGCCAGACCTCAGAACCCTACCTGTGCACAAATTTTGTGCACCGGGCCTCTAGTATATTTATATTTTTCTACATCTAACAGAAATACACATTTTTCTCAAGCACACAAACAACATTACTGACACTATATTAGGTCACAAAGAAAGCATCAAATTCCACAAGAAATACACAAACTGTGTTTGTTATATAAGAGATATGCCTTGCTTTGACAATTTACTACAAAGGTGGCAATTCTCTGCAAATTAATCTAGGAATTCAAATATATTCTCAATCAAAATTCTAGTTGGATCTTTTGAGGAACTCTGATCTAAATTGGAAATGTACATGAAAAAAAATAAAGATCCTTGAATATCTAGGTCAATTTTGAAAATAAAGAGGAGGGGGGACCCTTCCCCCCTGCCCATGTGGGAGTCCATTCTATGGGACTCTTTCCCTCTCCCCACGTGGGAGTCTGTACTTGTTCTTCAATAAATCTCCATCTTTGCTATAAAAAAAAAAAAAAAGGAAAGAGGAGGAACTTGCCTTTTAGAATATTAAGACATATCTCAAACCACAGTCATAGAAATAATATGGCACTGCCACAAAAATAACCAACACAAAAGAATAAAGAGATCAGAAAAGAACATATATCGAAATTTATTGCATTATAAAATGACTCTTCAAAGGGATAGGTTGTCTAGTAGAATCAATAAGATAAATCAAAGACCTAAATAAAAAAGGGAAAACTACATGTGTGTACAGGTCACAATGTAAACAGTATCCCTTTAATATGAAACAAGAAAGGTTAAAAGTCACTGATCTTACCCAGCCGGCGTGGCTCAGTAGTTGAGTTTCGACCTAGGAACCAGGAGGTCACAGTTCCAGTCCTGGTCAGGGCACAAGCCCGGGTTGCAGACTGGATCCCCAGTGTACATCGCCAGTGTACATCCCCAGTGTACGGGTGCAGGAGGCAGCCAATCAACGATTCTCTCTCATCACTGATGTTTCTATCTCTACCTCTCCTTCTCCCTTCCTCTCTGAAATCAATTTAAAAAAATTTTTTTAAGTCACTGATAAATAATATTCTTGGAAAATAAGAAAATATAGCAAAACCAGCAGAAAATAGAAAAATGGGCAAAAAATATCAATAAGCATTTCAGAAATGAGGAAATTTAAAAATACTAAGGACATTAAGAGTTGTTCATACTCATTAGTAATCAAAGAAGAGCAATTAAAAATATACAAAATTCCTAATATTGGCAGGGTGTGAAGATACAGGGACCTGTATATACTACTAGAAGTTGAAACTAGAGCAATTTTTTTTTAATCCTCATCAAGGATATTTCTCCATTGATTTTTAGAGAGAGTAGAAAAGAGAGGGAAAGACAGAGAGAAATATCAATGTGAGAGAAACACAACGATTGGTTGCCTCCTGCACGAGCCCTGACCAGGGCCAGGGCCGGGAGGAGCCTGCAACCAAGGTACATGCCCTTGACCGTGCCCTTGACCAGAATGGAACCAGGGACCCTTTGGTCCACAGGCCAATGCTCCATCCACTAAGTCATACTGGCAAGGGCAAGGCTTTATTTATTTTAAGTACATGAATACTCTACTTCATTCCTGGGTATTTCAAAGAAATTCCCAAACCAAGTCCCCAAAGGACACTGTATGAGGATATTATTTGCAGCATTTAACACACAAGGAATGCACTGCACAACTAGTCATTTGCATAGACTAGAGTATGAATGGTGCCTCTTTGACTGGTGCAACATGGCAGCCCTAAAACAGTGAACCAAAGAAACTAAAATGTTTGCCCACAAGGCACTTACATTTTAATATTGTAGCTGCCTGATAAACATTTGTTGATTGAATACAAGAACAAAGGAAAAAAGCAAGACCCACCACCAAAAGTTAGGCTTTATTACCTCACAAGTACCTGCCTGGCAAGTTTAGAGAACATATTTTATGAGTATCTGAAGCCCCACCACTTCGGAGATCCTGATTTGGGTCCTAGAATACAGACACAAACTAATAATGCTAAAGATGTTTAATTCACTAATATCTATCTTCATACACAAATATGCTATATAATGTCTTTTCAAGATGTTTCAAGTATGAACATTTTTCTCAAATGGAAAACATGTGCATACCCCAGAGATAAATAAGTCCCAGAGCATAAAAGAAAATGTACACACTAATAAATCAGTATCACCAAGCAGAGGGAAAGATGGTAACACAAGTACACCTCTATTGGAGACCACAAGCCCCAAACTAAGTCTCTTTATAGGGATTTTTTTCCCAAGCCATTTTTAAAATATTGGGAAGCAAGGATATTGCTAAATGATCTCACAATATGCCTGCTCCTCTCCCTACACCCACCCCCTGAAATCAAGCAGCGAGCAATTACTGAAAATCGCTGTTCTATATTTCATCTCCCTACAGGCTACTGTTCCCACTTTCAGTCCCAATGCAATCCCAGACACAACTCCAGATAGTCTGGTAAAAATCTGACTATGCACAGCATGCGCAGTACTTCCTGACTGTCCAACAGCTGCCTTCTTCACTTTCTCAGATATTTGTAGAAACCACTGATCCAACAGCATCAGAGTAGTGACAAATACACGAGACTGTGATAGACAAGTGGAGAAGACAGAACTAGATTTAGGTATTAACCCTACTACTTGGCTTCCACTGGCCATTGAACCAGAACTAGATTTAGATATTACCTATTTGGCCTTCTACTGGCCATTTAATCTCTTCAGCAACTCAATTTCCTTAGCTGTAAAATAGGAGTACCTATTCACCTGTCTTACAGGGTTGTTGCATGGATTAAATGAAACAGCATTAAACCCTGGCATGATTTACTCCTCTCCTTATTAGGTTACCACCAAATGGTCAGACAGGCAAAATGCAATAAGTAAAATGAAAATTGTTCATATAAAAATAATTTAAAATGAGGCACACTTTTCATTCATTCACTCAAAAACTATTGAACAATGTCTAGCAGGCACTATTGTAGGCACTCAGGATACAGCTGTGATCATGACGATCTCTGTTTATTTAATTGATTTTTTTTATAGAGAGAGGAAGGGAGAGGGTGAGAGAAACTCTGATGTGAGAGTGAAACATCAATCAGCTGCCTCCTGCACGACACCTCCCCCATAAAACCCCCACTTGTGCCCAGACCAGGAATCCAACGGGCAAGCCCAACCAGCTGAGCCAGGACAGCCAGGAAGACTATCTGTCCTTAAAGAGTATCAGAGAGCACATTCCGGGTTGTGGGCTAGATCCCCAGTAGGGGGCGTGCAGGAGGCAGCTGATTGATGTGTCTCATTGATGTGTCTCTCTTCCTCTCCCTTCCTCTCCCTAAAATCAATAAAAACATTAGTTTTAAAAATATATCCTCAGATGAGGATAGTAACAAAAAACATAAAATAGTAATTTCTCTCTCTCTCTCTCTCTCTCTCTCTCTCTCTCTCTCTATATATATATATATATATATATATCTACACTAATAAAAGAGAAAAATGGTAATTGGCATACGACGATACCCTTTTCATTGGCTAATCAGGGCTATATGCAAATTAACTGCCAACTAAGATTGGCAGTTAACTGCCAACAAGATGGCGATTAATTGCATACGTAGGCACAATGCAGGGAGGCGAAAGGGAAAGCAGGAAGAAGCCCCCTGCCACTGACAGTGATGGGAAACCCAGGGGGGAGCTAAGAGCTGGGGGTCAGGGCAAAGGCGGCCCTGGGGCCGCCTTTGCCCTGCCCCCCAGCCATGATTGGAGAATCAGGTGCCTTTTCCGCCCTGGCCAGTGATAGCAGGAAGCAGGGGTGGAGCCAGCGATGGGAGCTGGGCACGGTCGAAGCTGGCAGACCCGGGAGCTAGGGGTCCCTTGCCTGGGCCTAAAGCGAAGCCCACGATCGTGGGGCCGCTGCAGCTGCGGGTCCCCGCTGCCCGGGCCGGACGCCTCAGCCAGAGACGTCCTGCAGGGGCAGGGGCGGAGCCTGCGCGATCGCGGCGCCCCCCCCCCCCCTGCCTGGGCCGGACGCCTAGGCCAGAGGCGTCAGGCCTGGGCAAGGGGCTGATCCTGCGATTGAAGGGTGATGGGGGTCAACGCCTGAGAGCTCCCAGTATGTGAGAGGGGGCAGGCTGGGCTGAGGGACATTCCCCCCACCCACCCAGTGCACGAATTTCGTGCACCGGGCCCCTAGTATGTATGTATGTATGTATATATATATATATATATATATATATATATATATATATCACTGTGCGAAGAGTCCTGAAGATAGGAACTGTGTTTTATTTATCCTCTATTCTCAAAGTTCTATCATCATGATTTTCACAAAAGAGACGCTCCTTACTATGCTATTCATTCATTTAACAGATATTTACTAAGCATCTTCTATGTGTCAGATGCTGCACCAAGCCTGGGAACACAACAATCGGGTGAAAATAAGACAGAGACTGCTCTCATGGATCTTACAGCCTACTGTAATAAAAGAACCTGGGGAGTGGGGGGAGGGGGGGGAGTTTAACCAAAGGTATATATTTCCCACCTGCAGATAAAATTACAATAACAATCTAAAAATGAAAAAAAAATACCAAAATAGAGTTCAAAAGAACATGAAGTTTATAATCTTATAACATATACTCAAAATATTTAAAAGATAACACAGCCCTGACTGGTTTGGCTCAGTGGATAGAGTGTCGGCCTTCCGACTGAAGAGTCCCAGGTTCGATTCCAGTCAAGGGCACCAAAAAATAAAATAAAATAAAATAAAATAAAAGATAACACAAATTACAGCCTATTAACTTTAATGTGATGTCTTTTCTATTGTTTGATAGAAGCCACATAAAATATTTAACTCTCTAAAAATCTCTAGCTTATATTTAAATAAAGTTAACACACTTTATGTATGGTTTTCTCCCTAACTTTGCGCTTCCATAGAACTTTTTATCCAAAAAGCCTCCGTGACTCATTTTTTACAAAAATCCTCCCCCAGTGAAGGGACATTAACAGAAATATAAAACATTCCTAGTACAAAACTAAAAACCCAAATATCAAGAAATCAATTCAGTAACACACTGAGTAATGAAACTTCATTGTGTATATCCAAAAAGAAATGCTAAGTATACAATTCAAAGTCTTGCAGCACTTCTCTGAAGGGACTCCTTGAAGAGACAAGATCACTCTACTCAGGTGCTGACAATGGTTGGGCTCATGAGTTCTCATAACAAGCTGTAATCCCACCACCTGTCTAGCTGGTTTCCAGAGGTTACTGGTTTATCTATGATTATGTATTTGAGAGACATACAATCAAGGACATATCAAAGGATGGTTAAAAGACTGCCAGGAAAAATAATTTAGGAATTAATAGGCATTCACTTCTACAGGTGTTGTTTCACCCATGACCTAAAAAAACTGTAAGTGTATATAGTATTCAAACTCCTATGAACTCCACTGCTACTATGGTTCAAAATTGTGACAGAGGACACTGCTTAACATATTACTCAATAGCACCTATATGGTGCTCCATGTGAATCTGACATAAGGAAAAGTAAACATTACATGTCCCTCTCAGGCTTCCTTTCCATGTTAATCCCCAACTTCAACCACTCTGTTTGTGTTATGTTGGCAAATGTATGAGTGCTGGAAAAGAATAAGTACAGGGTGGTAAATAATAATTGTAGAGTGATAATAAAGAAGGACCCACAGATTTTTTTAAATAAAAGTAAAATGAAGCAAGCTTACTTATAAAATTACTCAAAATATTTTCATCCTCTCAGCTAACATGTGGATTCAGAGTCAATGACCATCTCAAAAAGCACAAAAACTAGTGACAAAGCCAAAAGCACCTGCAAACAAACCTGACAGAACGATGAAAGAGATGAAATATTTTTCAAAGACTGCTTTCCAACTCTGCGAGTACAGTCGCAGTTTGTTTGCCGAGAGTGACTCTGAGGTGGAGCAAATAAATGCTAATTACTGGTGGTCAGATTAACTGACCTAAAAGAGGTCAAACTTTATACACGTTAAATGAACAAACAAAAAAAAGCCAAGTACATAGAAGTAATTACAGGTAACTGCAAAACACAAATCAATCTGACATTTAAGAAGTGTGGGCACAAGAAAATCCTTCCAATAACCTATGGAACGGATCATGTTTATTTCCCCATCCTACACATACTTGGGGGGAAAGCAAAACTATAGGCATAGCTCATGGTCCAATGCCTTTTTAAACCAAATGAAATGTCTCTAGACACAGTGGATAAAACAATCTAAAGAGAAGAAAAGGAAGAGGGGGGAAAATCAGCATCAAGTGTAAAGTGAAGAAATAACACAAAAGTAGAGAAAGGGGAACCTCCTCAATTATAAATCTCATAAAGAGGAATAAATACAGTGCGAGCAACTCCATTTCCCATCAAATACTGGTAAGTCTTTGCAGGCACCAGCAAAGGCTTTAGACCCCACACACATAGAGGGTGCTTTAAGTACCACCAGAAGGGTGAACCCGGAATGCTAAACTCTTGTAACATAAAACCAATTTGAGAGGAAGAGCTCCCCAGACTCAAATCAATCCACTTCAGAAATATACAAAAGGTATACAGCCTGCTCCCCTAAAATATAACCCATAAATTTGGAAAATCAGAATTACAACTTATCGTCTTCTGAAGGACTAATCAAGATAGAGAATTATTAAAAATTTCTCAGAGAAAGTAATTAGATCATTCCATCATCTACCACGGCCAGAATACAAATCTTCTTAAAACTGAAAAACAAAGTTTCCAAGTAAATCTTCAGTAGCCTGTTATTTATGGTCTTTAAAACATTTTAAAAGGATCCTTGAAACAAAGTTTCATTAGCATCCTTCTAGAAAGAGCTTCAATATGTTTCATTCTAGCAATTTAAAAGCTACCCAATATTCATTTCTACATTAGATTATTGATTGCTTGCCTTTTAACATCTCCATAACAGCTGCTTGACAAATTACCTCACCTCATTCCTCAGGGGGTAAGGACAGCATGATATCCATGAATTCAAAAATGGGACCACAAACTGAACAGCGACAGACGAGCTAATTGCATCAGATGAATTTAGACACAGTTCTAACAGACTGGGCACTCATGTAGCATTATACAATTAAATGCTCATACTTTAAGAATTTTATTTGCCCTTAAGTGTAGAAGGCAGACCTTTCTTAAATTTATTTTCCTTTTAAAATATATGTTAGCTTCAGTAAGTCAGTAAGCTGGTACATGTTTGGAGTACTTTCTACAGAAAGCCTAGTTTTTCAGAATAATTACTCTGAATAGTTTGCACAACTTTCAGATTTGGCTTTATTTCAACCTAAGAGCTCCGTCAGCTCCCGAATAGTCTACTTAAGACAATTTTGAAAATATTTTCCAGGTTTTTGCAAAATAAAAGCCAAATGAATTTTCAAAGATATAGTAAATATACTTCAAAATGACACAGTAAGATGTGTTGTATTTACCTCAGCTTATTTCTGATTAGTGCCAGAGAGGTAGAGTGAGATACAGAGAAAAAGTCACGGAGATACAGAGAGAAAACACACATAAGCCATAATCTTGTAGAGTCCTGCAGGAAAAAAATAAAATATTGCTTTCCTCCCGTAACAGTAACAAAATGAGGCGGATTTAAAGGCACATTTCCAACGAACAGCAATTTCCAGCCCAATTACCCTGGGTAAATGAACCTCTTTCTGGACGAAAACAATACTCTCTCCTGACTTCAACCAACCCCATGATACAAACTTACCGATTCCTCTAAAGCGACTAAACACACCGCTGACTTCGAGTTTTTACACTGTATTTAAATGTCAATCACTTAAAAAATAAAAAAATTAAAAAAAAAGGCTACAGCAACGGCCTTCTTGGAATGATCGCTCTTGCAACAGTGACCCTGACGGCGTTCACTCGCCTTTGGTAACTAACTATCCCGGTAACAAAAACACGCAGACCTCCAAGGGGCCGCCCGCTCCGGGGACGACCGCCGGGCAACTCGGGGCGGGCGGGCCCCCGGTCGGACCCCAAAGCCCCCCAGGGTCCCTAACTCCAACCTGGGTCCGCGGCTGGCGGGCCCTCCAGCTCCGGGACCCCGTCCGACCTCTCCCGCCGGGAGGGGAGGCGGCGTGGGTTTTGTTTTGGAAGTTGGTGTCGGAGCCGCTGCAAACTTTTCTCAGCATCCCCGCCCGGCGGCACCGGGAGCTCTCCGGGCGCTCGCTCGCCAGCCCGCAAACGGTCGGAGCGGGAGCGGGAGCGGGAGCCGGAACCGGCAGGAGCTGACACCCCGCGAGGTTGGCCACCGCAGCAAACTTTCACTTCTCCTCCGGCCCCGCCGCCCGGGACGCCGGCCCGGCTCCCGCTCCCGCTCCCCGCGAGTTGGTTCTCCTCTAAGGCGGGACAAGGGCACGGAAAGCAGACCGCCCGCCAGCCCCCCGGAGGCCCCCCGAAGCCTCCCCGCGGGCTCCAGGGCGGTTCTCGACACAAAAGACACGGGCCGGCAGCGCTGTCGCGGCCCTGCCCAGCCGGTGCCACCCGCCCCGTACCCGCGACGCCCGGGCTCCGGCCGCCGGGAGGGCTCCGCCGGAGGCTTCCTGCCCAGCCCGGCAGACAAAGCCCGGGCGCCGGGCCGCCCCGCAGTCTCGGGACGCGGGCCGATCGCTTACCCGGGCCTCGTCCGCAGCGACGCCGCCGCCGCTTCCCCCGGCCTTGGCGGCGGGGCAGCTGGCAGCGCGGGTCTTGGAGGAGCGGGTCCGAGAGGAGATGAAATGGCTGCTGCCTCCGGTCGCCCCAGGCTCGGCTCCGGCTCCAGGCCCGGGCCCAGGCGACTTGGACCCGAGAAGGCGCAGAGAGCTCTTCCGGGTGTTCACCATGGTCCGGCCAGCAGGACGGGTCCAAGCGCGCCCGCCGCGCCCGGGGAGCCGTGGAAGGCGGCCCGCCGGCCGGGCGTCAGGGCCCGGGGAGCCGGGCCGGGAGACGAGCCCGCCCGGACGCCGCGGAGCGCAGGCGAGGACAGGCGACAGGAGGGCGCGGGACGCGAAGTCGACGTGAGAAGGCAAGTGGCGAGCGGCGGGAGCAGCGATCCAAGCAGTCGGCTCAGCCCTCCACCGGCTTCGCCCTCCTCAGCAGGAGCCGAGCGGAGCCGCCATGTCTGCCCCTTTCTCTCCCGTTCTCGCTCTTGAGCTCCGTGCGTCAGGGCTCCGGCGCCGCAGGGCCGACGAGACCGCTTCCGGCCGCGACCGCTGCGGGGCGCTGCAGGGCCGGGCAGCCCTTCCCTCGCCGGCTGCTCTCCGGTGGCCCCGCCCCTCCGGCAGGCCCCGCCCAGCGGTGTGACGTCACTCGGCGGCCAGGGGAGGGGCGCTCTGGGCTGCGTCGACTCTATGGTTCGCGGGTCTGGCCAGCCCTCTGAGAAGGGGGATGGGAAGCCCCCGAAGGCGCGCGGTGGGAACCCTTCCTCCCTGCCAGGCCCGGGTACCCCAGCGACCCCGCCATCACCCCAAGGTGATTTGGTCTGAGCTCGGAGCCAGGGCGGGGGATGGAGCGGGTGCCCGGTGACGAGGTCGCGGTGACCTGAGTTGGAATGTCAGAGATACCGAAGGCGAGACACCGAACTTGGGTAGCACTTTTCATGGCTGTAAAAATGAGTGACAGGTGTGATCAAATAGATCTGCTCGGTATCCGGCACACCGTTAGGCTTTAAAAAGAGCAAACACCAGAACCCTGCTCTTTACACAAAGCAAGGCAGGGTCTTTTTCTAAACCCCTGGCCAGCGGGAAGGCGGAGCCACAAAGAACCAACTCTGCCCACCGAGCGCCTCCTTCATCGCTGCCGCCCCCGCCCGCGCGAGAATGAAGACACAAAGCTGAACACAAATTTTTTTTTTTAAGTTGTGATTTAACTTTCAAAGGAAAAGATGAAAGCACGCGATTACTATGAAAAAGAAAGCTCTGCTGTAAAGTAGTGGTTATGTTAATTTCAAAAATTCTCAGCACATGAGCGATAGAGTCTACTATTTGTTGGGAATACTGTTTGCTACACTAAGAAAAATTGGAGACTCATGAAAAGTCCTGTCAAGATCGCCAAGCTGCTTCAACACTGGAGCATTCTAGCCATCCAACCTCCCAGTGACCCTGGGAATGGACAGTTTTTCTATTTGGGGAGCAGTGTGGGTTCCAGGAAAGCAGACACATCTCTCTTACACTGATTTGCATACCACACCCTCCTCTAGACTCGACCCAGAATTTAAAATCTTCTGGGTGTGGGAGATCTTGTAATGGCACCGGACCTGGGTTTTTCTGTATCAATTCGCTATGATCATTGAGCAGAAAAAAAAACAACAGTATCATTTCCTGTAAAAGAGGCTGGCTTTAAGTATTATAGAAGTGTCCCGAAGGCTCCTCAAGGCATGCTGCGGCCGGTACCACCCACCCTAGCACCAGGTGGATGGGTCCAGCCTCCTCGCTTCTGTCAGTGTGGCCCCTGCTCAGTCACAACACCAGTTTGCCACCCAGGCCTACACTGGGTCTTCGCAAGACTCAACACTTTACCCTGGATACCCACTGAGTCCTACTAAGATCAGCCAGTATTCCTACTTGTGCTTGTGAGCATGAGGGTGAAGGGGTCATGGCTGCCTTTTCCTGGCCCTGAGTTCCTCATAATCGGCTATGATGAGCTTCTTCCTTGCCCTCTCTCAAAACTCCTTAGCCAACAACTTTCTCTGCCAGGGCTCGCTGAAGTAGGTTTTTCTCTGACTGCACTATTGTCGTCTCCCTATTTTTTAATTCTTTTTGTTTTGTTTTTGTATTCCTCGCCCTAGAATATGTTTTTATTGATTTCAGAGAGAAAGAAAGGGAGAGGGAGAAAGAGAGAGACATTGATGTGAGAGAGCAACATTGATCAGTTGCCTCCCATATGCACTCCAACCAGGGATGGAATCCCCAACCTGGGTATGTGCCCTGACCAGGAATAGAACCTACAACCTTTTGGTGTATAGGATAACCCTCCTACCAGTTGAACCACACTGGCCAGGGCTATTTTTTTAATTCTTTATTTTTGTGAAAGCAATTTTGGTATTTGGAAGAGTTCAGGTGCCCATCTTCTGCAGTCACCAAGAAAGAGAGATCATTCTGAAGTTACTCTTTGAGAAATATGTTTTCTGACTTTATTTCTATAAATGATTTTAAATAATGAAAAGCACCCTGAAGAAGTGTGTGGTCTGCAAATTAGCATACAGAGGCTTTGGGGGCTCTCCTCTTTGTTTTGTTTCTATGTTTGTTTGTTTGTTTTTGTAGTCCTAGCTGGGGAAAGCCAGGTTCGGAGTTGAGTTACTATAACCTATACCATTTTTTAAAATATGTATTTTATTATTGATTTCAGAGAGGAAGGGAGAGGGAGAGAGAGATAGAAACATCAATGATGAGAGAGAATCATTAATCAGCTGCCTCCTGCACTCCCCACATTGGGATCAAGCCCGCAACCCAGGCATGCGCACTGACTAGGAATCAAACTGTAACCCCCTGGTCCATAGGTCGACGCTCAGCCACCGAGTCATGCCAGCTGGGCATAACCTATTCCATCTGTTAACAACAAATATTTACTCTAAGCCCAACTGGTGTTAAGTACTATGCCAGCTCAGGAATAGGGAGTTTTTTAAAAACAACAACATAGCTCTGGCCCTCAAAGAACTCACAGACAAGAAGGGAACAAAGGAGACAGGCAAGTGGTCAGTAAGCTGCAACATGATGTTTTAGGGAAGAATGGGGTGGAGACTTCTCATTCAAGCAGGGATGTTATGGGAAGCCTCTGAGAGGTAATGACTCCTGAGATGTATCTTGGACCACAAAATGGAGAAAGAAAACGTTATGGACAAAAGAAAGGAAGACTTGAAAAAGATATGGAAGCCTTGTTTGTTTTATTCACAAGATGATCTGCCTTGCTTTCTTACACCTTTTTATAATCTTCCTTAAATTCCCTCCTTAATTTTACATGCAGAAAAGAAGCTGCAACCTGCCATTCTGCAGAGCTTTTGAGATCTGACTTCCCAGAAATTGTCAGTTAAGCTCAAATAAACTCATAAAAATTCTCTACAGGTTTGGACATTTTTTTATATTGACAGCATGGTCTTATATGTACAAAATACCACAGAAACTATTTTTTTATATTTTAATTGATTTTTAGAGAGAGAGAGGAAGGAAGAGGGACAAAGAAGGAGAAACATTGATGTCAGCGTGGAACATTGATCTGCTGCCTCCTGCATGCCTCAAACAGGGGATCCAGCCCACATCCCAGGCACGTGCCCTGACCAGGAATGGAACTAGTCCCAACCTTTTGGAGTACAGGACAATGCCCAACCAACTGAGCCAAACCAGCCAGGGCCAGAATCTATTTTGTTTATTTATTTTTTAATATATTTTTATTGATTTTTTCAGAGAGGAAGGGAGAGGGAGAGATAGAAACATCAGTGAGAGAATCATTGATCGGCTGCCTCTTGCACGCCCCCTACTGGGGATCGAGCCCACAACCTGGGCATGTGCCCTTGACTGGAATCAAACCCAGGACCCCTTAGTCCGCAGGTTGACGCTCTAACCGCTGAGCCAAACCGGCCAGGGCCAGAATCTATTTTAAAACATACAACTGTGAGAGCTGTATGTTTTTAAATTCAGCAAAGATTCTGGATTTAAGAACAAAAATCAGTAGCATTTCTATATGCTAATGATGAAAAATCTAAAAAGGAATTAAGAAAGCAATTCCTATTACAACAGCATGAAAAAGAATAAAATATTTAGGATCAAGGAGGTATATGACTTGTACACTGACAACTAAAAAATACTGCTGAAAGAAATTAAAGAAGACCTAACTAAATGGAAAGAGACATCCATGTTCATGGATTGAAAAACTTAACGTTGTTAAGATGTCAATATTCCTTTAATAGATCTATTGATTCAGTGCAGTTCCTATCTGAATCCCAAAGGCCTTGTTCTACAGAAATGGAAGAGCTGATCCTAACTGTAAGGGATCTGGGATTGTTAACAGCAGAGTTAGCCCTCGGTCCTTGAGTTTAGCTAAGAAAGAATTCAGAGCCAAGTTCTCTGGACTAAGAAACTTACTTAGAAAGTCACAGAGGTAGAAGTGAACCAGCTGGGCTACATGAACTCAGGAAACAAGGTACAGAGGCCAAGGAAGAGCCCCTGGAGCTTAGGAGAAAGAAAACACATCTGAAAGAAGAGAGGAAAAGGCTCAGGAGAGAGAGAGAGAGAGAGAGAGAGAGAGAGAGAGAGAGAGAGAGAATATGCTCTATGTCATTTAAAGGTTTTATCTGTTTTCCAAAGGCAGGGATTTTAGGGCAACTCTCAGGGGAGCACTTCAATAGAATATTCATCAGCTTCCCCCATGTGTTGGTTCAGGGTTGTGGTCTCTACTGATTGGTCGGCAGTAGGGTAGAGGGTCATTAGTCATTGCAACTGGTCCTGGTGTCAGCCCTGGCCCTGATGTCAGCCCTAGCATCGCTTCATCTGGTTTTGCTGCTTTTCTGGGCCTGGCGTTGAAACACAACTGAGGTCTAAATGTTATCTCTAGTTTGACCAAAACTCTCTCAGTGGTCAGTAGACCCAAGGCTTTATTCCTAAGATCATTTGATGTAGGCCAGAACCTCATTGTCCTGGAGGCTGGATGCTTAAGGGAGCAGTTGTGCAAGGGCTTGTATAGGAGTCCTATGAGGCCATTCTCCAGCACCCTTATTCCTCCTCTCAGAGTGTCTAAGCCGCAAGGCTAGCAATATGGAAGGTCAGGGGGTCCAAACCAATAGACATGCTAGGGGAGGAAAGGTCACCTTGGGAGTAAGGTCCTAGCCTATAATCCTTCTTTTCCCAATTTTGCCCACCCTGGTGACATTCCATACTTGGCCTATCATTCCTGCTCTGCTCATGTCTGTCTTACTGCCTACTCTATTAGAATGACCCAAACAATCTTGAAAAAGAACAAAGTTGGAGGGCTCACACTTTCTGATTTCAAAACCTACTACAAAGCTACAGTAATCAAAACATTATGATACTGGCATAAGGATCGGTATTTAAATAAATGGGATAGAATTTTTGAGTCCAGAAATAAACCAATACATCTATGGTCAACTGATTTTTGACAAGGGAAGAATCCTCTCTTTATCAAATGGTGCTGTGACAAGAGGAAGAAAGAAAGAAACAAAGAAAAAAGAAAGAAAGAAAGAAAGAAAGAAAGAAAGAAAGAAAGAAAGAAAGAAAGAAAGAAAAAGAAGGAAAGAGAAAAAAGAAAAAAGAGGAAGGAAAGATGGAAGGAAGGAAGAAAACAGAAAGAGAAAAAAAGAAAAGAGTCCTCATATAAGAGCCAAAGAAAGCCTCTGCAGGAAGGAATCAAAGTGACTCCTTAGCGCAGGCTTCAGCGGACAGGATTTCTGGAGCACTGGTTTGAAAGTAGAACTCGCCACAGGGTCCCAGAACCAATCACTGAACAGAAGACGAGTTGGAAAGGTTCCCCAGGTGCCTTTACCTGGGTGGGGATGGCAGGGGTCTATAGTAAGGCTCAATCTCATTTGCATCCTGGCACTAAAAACTACCAAGTAAAACACAAACCTGGGTTTAGGCAAATGAGGCTTCTTTTGAAAAAAATTATTGCAACGGGGAGAAAAGAGACAATTCTATGGCAATATGGTAGAAGGGCAATTACTGTGGGGGAAATGCTCAACTGTCAAAACAAAACAGAAACAACACCCAGCTTTCCGTAAAGAGAGACTTTACTGTAGGATGTTATTCCAAGAAGAAAGGGAATGAGGCAGCGGGGTGTAAGGTGTGCGGAGGTGACTATGGCTGCAGGGGAACTCTGCACAAGATCTGCCCCTGTCTCCCAGGTCAGGCGGGCATTTCTTTTCTAGGAACAAAAGCTAGAAAGAACTGGCTGCGGGGCAGGGGGCTGAACCTGTGGAGATGGTAGTGGGTCGCACTGAGCTCAGAGAAGGTTCTACAGGGAAGTCAGCCTGTTTTCCGGAGCGGTGGCTCAGGTTGAGGGTGGGTCAACGTTTCGGGGGCTGGAGGAAGCGGGGGAAGCTAAACAAAAGTTTGGTCAAGTCAGGATAGCTGGTATTTTGTCCACATCGGTCAGCAAGTACAATCAGCTCAGCTAATCACGTACGGGGCCAACAGGGGGATCGTAAGGGTCTGTGGCTGACCTCGTCATGGGCACACAAGGGGCACCCATGAGTCTCATCTGAATCACCTGGGGAAGGAAGGTGGTTCCCCGCTGTAGACCCTTCCAGGAACACAGGGAGGTGGAGAGATGGCCTTAACCGTCGCTTTCCGGAATCTCAGGGTTCGGGTTCAAGTTCAACATGGTCAGCATGCAGGGAATCCTCTCCCCCATTCAACCAAAGGCTGACGAGGGGCAGCGAGGAGGAGATGCGGGGTTCAGGTGAGCCCACACCTAGCTCGCGAAGAGGCATCTGGCGGCGGGGCCGGCGGCAGGAAGCAGGTGGCCGCCCCGGAGCGGGGAACGCGGAGGCCAGACGCCGCCGCCGCCGCCGCCGGCAGCCCCGCCCCCGCGCGCTCTCGGGGCTGCGCAGAGGCCGCCACGGCGCGCGCCCGCGGCGGTGGCGGAGGCCGGCGGGCTGGGTCCCAGGGGCGCGGCCGCGAGCCCCGGAGGGTCTGGGAGCTGCGGTGCTCCGGTTCCGAGGGGCTCCGGTCCGGCGGCGGCGCCCGCGGCGCTGAGCGAATTGAGGACGAGGCCGGAAGGGGACAGCGCGGCGGGTCCCTCTCCAGCGGCCACGCCCGGAGGTGAGTTTCCCGGGGCCGCGGCGCGTTCGGCGGGGAGCGGAGCTGGGCGGTGCGCTCGCTGCCGGGCTGCGGCCGACGTTTGCCGGTGGGGGGGTGGGGAGTGCGGGGAGGCGGGGGGTCGTTGGGTCCCGCCGTGCCGCCGCGCTCGCCTTTGTCTCGAGGAGCCGGGTTCCCGCTAGGTTTCGGAGCCCGCGTCTGCGATCACGAAAGGGCGCCATCGGGCGGCGGCGGGGCGAGACCCCTGCCCAGCCCAGCCCAGCCCAGGTGAGCCCGGCTCTCGGCCGCGGGCTGCTGGCTTCCTGGGTGCCAACTCCGGGAAAGCACATCATCAGCTGGGTTTCTGGTTCCGAAGACGCTCAGAAACTTCGAGTTCTGTGCTGTCAGAATGCCCCTGTTTCCAAAGGCGATCGTGGCAGAAGCACAGCACAGGAAGCCAAGGCGCGTCTGCTCGGGGTGGACATTTCCTAGTGAACTTCATGCCCAGCCTCCCACAACGCACTTTATTTTGCAGTTTTCCTACTTAATTTCTTTTTTCCTGTGTGTCTGTTTTCCTTTTGACTCGCAGTTCATTGCTTCTCCGTGTGGTGTTCAGTGTTGGTTCCTCCGTAGGTAACGTGAGATCAGTTTAAAATAAAGATGGGAAACTTGTAGTCTGTATTGATGTCAGTGCGGAACTGTCAAGTGTGATTGTAAGGGACATGAACACCAACCTGCTTATTTCATAGTCACGGCTCAAGGATGTTTGGGGAGTATTTATAAGTTTTTAAATTATAGTTTCGTTTTAATGGGACAGACTTTAAAAACTGGTGTTGTGTTTTCTATGTAAATATGCTGAAAGTCTCATTGACTTAAAATGCAGTTTAATTCAATGAATGCTGAGCATCCATGTAAAACAGTAACGTTAATGCTAGGCACTGGTGGAATCCAAAAAATGAGTGAGAATTGTGTGCAGGCTGGAGAAAATGATTAAACACAAATAATAATGATACAGGCAGAACACAGTGTGAACAGGCACTGCTACTGACTCCAGACCTGCACTGTGGTAAATACTTTACATGCATACGTTACTTACTTAATACTTAATGTTTATTACTTAAAAATTTGTCGTTCAAATTTTTTAGTACCTACTGTGTGCTGAATGCTAATGATTTTGATATAGTAGGCAGTTAGATAGACATGAGCAGAGTAGGAACCATAGGCCAGGTACAGAAGGTCACCAGGTTGGAAAGCCCTGGGTGCCTAGCAACCAGGAAAACAAGTATTGCAGGGTGGGACTTGTCCCCAAGTTGACCTTCCTCCTCTGGCCTGTCTCTAGTCATGTGGTAGAACCCCTTAAAGCAGTGGTTCTCAACCTTCCTAATGCCACGACCCTTTAATACAGTTCCTCATGTTGTGGTGACCCCCAATTTCATTGTTACAAATTGAACATAATTAAAGCACAGTGATTCATCACAAAAACAATATGTAATTATATATGTGTTTTCCGATGGTCTTAGGCGACCCCTGTGAAAGGGTCGTTCGACCCCCAAAGGGGTCGCGACCCACAGGTTGAGAACCGCTGCCCTTAGAGGAAGAACAAGGGGGCTGGAGAATGGCCTCATGCCACTCGGGTTCAAGCCCTTGTACTACCACTCTCTTAAGCAGTAGGTCTCCAGGGCAGTGGTTTCTGGCCTGTATCAAATCATCGTAGGAACAAAGACCTGGGTCTGTTGACCACAGAAACAGTGTTTTGGTCAAACTAGAGATAACACTGAGGCCTCAGCTGTGTTTTAGCCCCAGGCCCAGAAAAAAAAGCAAAACCAGAAGAAGCCATGCCAGGGCTGACATGAGGACCAGCTGCAATGACTAATGACCTCCTACCCGAGTGCCGGCCAATCACAGAGACCCCGACCATGAAAGAACACACCTGGAAAGCTGATGAATATTCTTTTGAGGTGCTCCCCTGAGACTTCTCCTAAAATCCCCAACTTTGGAAAGCAGATAAAATCCCCCAAGATGAAGGACTTCAGTGTGAACTCTCACTCTCATTCCCTTACCCGCCTGCACCTCCCCCCCCCCCACCTTGCTTTCTTTCTCCTAAGTTTTAAGGGCTCTTCTTTTGCCTCTATAACTTGTTTTACTGAGTCCATGCAGCCCAGCTGGCTCACTTCGGTTACCTGTGCTGACATTCTAGATTCTTTCTCAGCCAAACTCAAGAACCGGAAGTCTGACCTCACAGGTTACATCCGTGCCATTCCGTTAACAATATGATGGCAACCATTATAGATTTTGCCTTTAAGGACTTTACATTGCCATTTGGGAAACATTGTCATGGTGTGATGATTTAAGCAAATCGTCACACAAGTAAATGCCAGCAAACTTAGAGGCTAAAAAAAGGAAGAATGTAGGCTGTTGTGAGAGCAAGGAAGGGGTTGCGGGGGCACTTATCTCAGCCAGGAAAAGTAGTTAAGGTTTTCCTGAGAAAGTCATCCTCAAGCTGAGGTATGGGTAAGTAGGAACAGGTGACGGTGACTCCCAAAGGAGAGAAGGAAGGGCCCAGACATAGGAAATAGCTTCCACTAAGGCTTGGGAAGAGTTGGGGAACTGGAAGGTCGAAGCAGTTGGATTGAATGTAGAAAGCAAGGGGGGTGTGGGTAGGGCCAGAGAGATCACGTGGGGCTGCTTAAGCAATGTTAAGGATTGGCAACCAATTTTTTTTTTTCTTTTTGAAAAAACTTTTATGGAGAACTTTTCAAAGCACTCAAATGTATCGAGAGAACAATACAGTGAACTCCCCTGCAATGTTATTCAGAGGATTTGGACCGTATTCAAAGAGCAATGGGAGGTCTTTGAAGGGTTTTAAGGAGGGACGTCCCACAATTAAATTTGTATCTTAGAAAGGTCACCCTGACATTTGTGTCGAAATCAGATTGGATGGGGACATGAGCGGATGTGAGGAAACCAGCTAGAGAGGACGGTTGTGGCTGTGAACAGAAGGCAGATTCTCAGTTACCAACGGGTCTCTCCTTGCGTGTTCGTAAATCTATATTCATGCCGTTTGGAGAAATCATGGCAGATTTTCTAAAGGAGATTGTGTTTAAGGAGGCAGATAACATTTCAGGAACCCTGGAATGAGAATGCCCAGGTGTCAGAGGGTGGCTGACAAGGTGACCCTGCCCACTTTTCCCTCAGGATTTTCTCACCCAAATTACTTTGGTCACCATCACTCCGGTCCTTAGGGGCATATACCTCATGCATTCACAGTTCTTTCGAGAAGACACAAATGTACTTTCTTTTTTTGCCCAGATTACAGGCAGTTAAGTGGAAACTTTCCAAAAGGTTTCATTTTTTATTATTTAATAGTAAACTAGAATTCATAAAATATACTGTCTTAAAGTGTCTGATTCTGATGCTACCATAATTTGCCCTCATAGGCCTAATTGTAATTCCATTCCATAGAAGAACTAAGTGAAGGAACTCCACATGGAAATGTGATCCATGGGTTTCTTTTTTTTTTTTTTAATATATTTTTATTGATTTCAGAGAGGAAGGGAGAGAGCTAGAGAGATAGAAACATCCATGATGAGAGAGAATTATTGATTGGCTGCCTCCTGCATGTCCCCCACTGGGGGGGATCGAGCCCGAAACCCGGGCATGTGCCCCTGGCTGGAATCGAACCTGGGACCCTTCAGTCCACAGGCTGACGCTCTATCTATCCACTGAGCCCAGCCGGCTAGGGTGATCCATGGGTTTCTTTTCCCTTGTGTTTAATTCCAGGAATGGCTTTATCCTTAAGGAGAAGCTTCAGCTTTTACATAAAGATAGCATACCCAATGGTATAATATCTTGATACAAATATTTATCTTTCGAAAATATAGCCTGTATTACCTACCTGGTTTGGTTTGATTTTTGTTGTGTGTATGTTTGCTTTGTTGTTGTTGTTAATTCTCACCCGAGGATATATATTTTTTTTTTCATTGCTTTTCCGAGAGAATGGAAAGGAAGGAGGGAAGAAGGGGGAAAGACAGAGGAGAGAGAGAGAAACGTTGATCTTCTGAAAGAGACACATCAACTGGTTGCCTCCCGCATGCAGCTGACCAGGACTCAAACCCGAGACCCTTCAGTGCGAGGGCCTAACTGCTGAACCACACCAGCCAGGGCACCTGTTTATAAAAATCAATAAAATTGGTAATACGCAAATGTTTTCTATTCGAAGTCTAACGTATACATTGAAAAGACAAAATCTTTTTATTTTTTATTTAATCCTCACCCGAGGATATGTTTTTTGATTTTAGAGAGAGGGGAAGGGAAAGAGAGAGGGAGAAACATCGGTGTGAGAGAGAAACACTGATCGGTTGCCTCCCCTAGGCACCCTAACCAGGGATGGAGCCTGAAATCTAGGTATGTGCCCTGACCGGGAATCAAACCCACAACCTTTTGGCGTACAGGACAACGCTCCAACCAACTGAGCCACACTGGTCAGAGCACTAACTCTATTTTGACTAGATTTTCTTTTTGGTGGATATGTTCCAAAAAGCTCCGTGTACTCTGTCTCCTGACTGATTTTATCACTGCAGTTGTTGGGAGTTAAGTGGGATAATATTTGGGAAGGTGTTTGGTAAACTGTGATATACAGTACAAATGTAAGATGGTAGTGGTACTAATTAGAAGTAAACTGAAGCAAGATGAAGAAATTGTTCATCTGTCCATTCTGAGGCCCCTTCATGCTGGAAACTTCAGAACTTGCCAGATGGCTTTTTTATTCTCTGCTGTACAGAACATGCATTAGGTTCACTCGCGTTATATGACTGTGATCATTGCGGCAGCTCACTCAGTGGGTACAAATAAATGTTACATGGTTCAAAAAGTATGTAGCCAGTGTTCTAGTACAGGTCCGTTCGAAACCAAGGACTCCTCATTCTCTTCGGCTGTCATAAAACAAGCAAAAGACTTTATCAGTGGCCTGTAACTATGAAATGGTTCCTAGTAGTAGTGATTTGCTAGAGGACGACACCTTCAGGGCGGCACCTCTCCGCTTTGCACTTCTGTGCGCTGTGGGAGAAACAGGAACTGTGTAACTCCTGATACCGGACCTCAGGGATCTTGGATCCAGCAGAGAGATTAAAAGACAGAACAGAAACAATAGTAAACAAGATCAGACCAATATGACTTAAATGCCCCAAATCTAGATGTTTTAGGAGAGGAGTGTTAACGGGGTTTATTATTTCACCTTTATGGTAGAAGTGGATCTTGGGTTGGGGCTTGGAAGGACAATTAGGATTTCAATTCCTAAAGCAGGGGTGGGCAAACTTTTTGACTCGAGGGCCACAATGGGTTCTTAAACTGGACCGGAGGGCCGGAACAAAAGCATAGATGGAGTGTTTGTGTGAACTAATATAAATTCAAAGTAAACATCATTACATAAAAGGGTACGGTCTTTTTTTTTTTTAGTTTTATTCATTTCAAACCAGCCGGATCCGGCCTGCGGGCCATAGTTTGCCCACAGCTGGCCTAAAGGATAGTTACAATGTGAGCCAAGAAGTGGAATGACTATGTTATGTTTATGATACAACAAGGATCAGATCTAAACTAAGGGATTATTTTATTTTATTTATTTATTTTTATATTTTATTGATTTTTTACAGAGAGGAAGGGAGAGAGATAGAGAGTTAGAAACATCGATGAGAGAGAAACATCGATCAGCTGCCTCCTGCACATCTCCTACTGGGGATGTGCCCGCAACCCAGGTACATGCCCTTGACTGGAATCGAACCTGGGACCCTTCAGTCCACAGGCCGACGCTCTATCCACTGAGCCAAACCGGTTTTGGCGAAACTAAGGGGTTATTTTAGAGTAGTTGAAAATAATGTTGGAAAACTGTCAAGTGAAAAAATGGAATGCAGGAAGGTAGCTGATCAATGATTCTTTCTCATCATCGGTGTTTCTATCTTTCTCTCCCTCTCCCTCTCTGAAATCAATAAAAATATATTTTTTTAAAAAAAGACATACCGCCCTAGCTGGTTTGGCTCACTGGATAGAGCATCAGGCTGGGGACTGAAGGGTTCCAGGTTCGATTCCGGTCAAGGGCATGTACCTTGGTTGCAGGCACATCCCCAGTAGGCGGTGTGCAGGAGGCAGCTGATCGATGTTTCTCTCTCATCGATGTTTCTAACTCTCTATCCCTCTCCCTTCCTCTCTGTAAAAAATCAATAAAATATATATATGAAAAAAAGACATACCATGTAGTAAATATTTTAGTATTAAATATTTTTATTTTAAATATTTTATTTAAATATTGTGCTATTAAATATTTTAAAATATTAAAGAGTATTCAACTTGTGTCTATAATCTTTTATTTCTTAAATAAACACAAAGAGCCCAGCTGGCATGGCTCAGTGGTTGAGCCTCGATCTATGAACGAGGAAGTTATGGTTCGGTTCCCAGGTCCTGAGCATATGATGGGGCTCCATCCCCAGTATGGGGCGTACAGGAGGCAACTGATCAGTGATTCTCTCTCATCATTGATGTTTCCATCTCTCTCTCCCTTCCTCTCTGAAATCAATTTAAAAAAAATTAAATAAATAAACAAAAAGAAGTAAGTCAAAATGTAAATTTTTCTGAATCTGAATGGTAGGGATGGGTGTTTATATTTTTCTCTATTTTATGTGTATTTGTAAGGGAAGCAATTTTTAAAGGGAAGCCATTAAATAGTTTTAGAAATGATGAGATTTGAAGGACAAAGTCTTAGGAGAAAACATTAGTAAGCATGAAGTTCTGGTTTTCTGAATATATTTTTAATTTGTTTTCTGGTTTTTAAAACTTTTTATCAAAGTCATATATCCAGCATTTAAAGGGGTAGTGTGGCTTTAGTGACTCTGCCTTACCCTCTAGCCAAAACCTAGAGTCTGAAATGATTGCTGGGAATGCTGCTGAGGGTCCTGGCCTCAGACGTGCTCCTACTCACTCCTCTGCCCCTTAGAATTTCCTCCTTCTTTCTCCCTGTCAGTTTCGCCTAGTGTTTCAGAATTGCTCACAATTTTCTCATAAGAAGGCTAAGCAATACAGTCACTATCAGTTTACATTCAAGTCATAATGAAAACAATAAAGGTATTTAAAACAATTTTCAAGATAGGCTATTTTCCAGAGCAGACTCCACAGTTCTACTCTGATTCCCAGCAAAACATAGGCTCCATGGGAATTGGTGCTCCAGCCAAATTGGCTGTGGTTATGGCCCAGCTCCATTAGCAGAGGCAAACTGGAGAACTGGAATGGACGTCAGGACCCCAGATCAGTCAGACGCTCATTTTCTCTGGTGAAAGGCTGCCCCTGGGTCCCGTTACCAGATTAGCGTCACCTCCAGATCCTTTGGAGACTTTTAAGTGGGGCCAGTAGATTATTCTAGTGCCCATTTTCTTTCTGGTTCTCATGGCTTTGGAATGGATCTGGCGGGCCTTCAGTGGCTATGACTGAGGTCCGCTTTCTATTTAAATGTACTTAAAATTGCCCTGGCCTGTGTTTCTCAGTGGTTAGAGATTCAGCCCGTGCACCAAAGGGTCTCGGGTTCGATTCCTGGTCAAGGGCATGTGCTTGGGTTGCAGGTTTGATCCCCAGCCGCAGTTGGGGTGCATTTGGGAGGCAACCAATCTCTCTTTTTTTCTCTCTCTTTTTCTCTTTTCCTCCCTCTTCCTCCCCCCTCCATCCCTCCCTTCCAGTCTCTGAAAATCAATGAAAAAAAAAATATATCCTCCAGTCAGGATTATTTAATAAATAAATATACTTAAGACTTACTTTCAAAAAAAATCCTGCCCTAGACTGTTTTGCTCAGTGGTCAAAGCGTCGACCTTGGGACCAAAGAGTCCTGGGTTCGATTCTGGTCAAGGACACGTACCTTGGTTGCAGGCTCCTCCCTGGGCTGGGCCCTGGTCAGGGCATGTGCAGGAGGCAAACCAATCTTTGTGTTTCTCTCACATTGATGTTTCTCTCTGTCTTTCCCTCTCTTCCACTCTCTCTAAAAATCAATGGAAAAATATCCTCAGGTGAAGATTAACAAAAATTTTTAAAAATCCTCACCCAAGGATATTTTCCATTGATTTTCTTTTTTTTTTTTTTTTTTACAGAGAGAGGAAGGGAGAAGGAGAGAGAAACATCAATATGAGAGAGAAACATTGATCGGTTGCCTCCCATACACACCCAGACCAGGGATCAAACCCGAAACCTAGGTATGTGCCCTGAAAAGGAATGACACAGGAACCCTTTCGGTGTATGGGACGACACTCCCCCCCTCCGAACTAAGCCACCCGGCCAACACTTAAAACTTACATTTTTTAAATAGCAGTGCTGTATTTGCCTTTTGTATATGTACTCTCCAGAGAGAATTTAAGGAACATATTGGACACAGCCTATTTGAGAGTTGAAATATTTTTAATGCATTGTAGAAATCTAACTTGATTATGTCTCCTCTTTGGGTAAAGTGTTTTTCTTTAGTTTTAAATCTGTAGTGTAGTCTCAGGGATCTTGATATCATAAAAAACCTGTCATGACCTAATAATAACATATTCTTAACTGTATTGTTTCTCTTTTAAATGTATTTTTATTGATTTCAAAGAGGAAGGGAGAGGGAGAGATACAGAAACATTAATGATGAGAGAGAATCATTGACCGGCCCTCCCACACACCCGCTCCTGGGGATGGAGCACGCAACCCAGGCATGTGCTCTGACCAGGAATCGAACCTTGACCTCCTGGTTCATAGGTCAACGCTCAACCACTGAGCCATGCTGGCCAGGCTTAACTATATTGTTTTAAGCACATATAAATAGAAGTTGTAATTTCGTTTTTCCCTAATATGAACTTTTTTAAAGCATAGCATGAATTGAAACTAACTTATATAGGTTTATTAAAGCATTGCACTCCAGTATTTTTTAAAGCTTACTTAATAATAAAACATCAAAAAGTCATTGATTTCTTTTTTCTTTCTATAATCAATTTGATTGTGTGTGTGTTGTTTTTTTTTTTTTTAGTTAAATAACCAGACATTCCAGATTAGATAAAACAGACTTCATTTTCCCTAACTTGAATTTTGATAACTGACAACATAAATTTTGCAATAGGCAGGCAGTTCACTACTATTGTCTGTGTTTGACTTCACATAGCTCATTTGTGTGCTATTACACTATCTAAGAAAGAGATGGACGTGAATATAGATATTTGTTTATATTAGGGGGGAAAATAAGGTTACCCATAAGCTGGGAAAGAGAGCACAAGGTGGGAGGGGCAAGGATGAAAGCTGGATTTCTCTGGAACAATATTTATATGGAACTATATAAATATTTTACACACTTAAGAAACACATTAACTGAATTGACTATCAAGTAGGTAGCAATATCACACAGGAATTGTTTCAAGTAATTTAAAACATAATAATTTTACTGTGTATCCTAGTGAGAGCTTTGAGTTTGGTCACTTGTTCTTATGACCCTTTCAGTGTTACTTTGGGACACATAATAACATGTGGAGAGTATGAGTGCATGCAATTTAAAATGCTATGAAGTAATTTATTTAAAATGCTAAACTCGTAACTTTAACTTTTGTTTCCTTTTACCTTTACAGTAAGGCAGAAGAGAATGAAAGAAGTAGATAATCTTGAAAGTATAAAAGAATGGTAAGTTAATTCGATCTGTGAAGTTTCTTTGTTAGTAATGCCTTTGTTAGTGTCTTTTTCTATTTTTACTGCATTTCACTGACTGTGATTGTAAGTGTTCATTATGATTATCTCAGTTAAATATACCTAATAGTAGTATATTTTAAAGTAACTTTTTTTTTTTCACCATCACTGCATTGAATGGATTTTAGTGAAGTCACTAGATCTTCTTGTTACTAATTAAAAAAAAAAATGGTTAGGACAATTTATGCGACAATTGCCAACAAGTATTTTTAAGAATTTAAGTGAAATAAGCACATTCTTCTTTGGTAGAAAAATAAAAGTTAAAATTTTCTCTTTGCATATTACTTCTGTCATATAAGTGAGAAATGCCAGTAACTTTGCTTCGTTAGCCTCTTGTGATAGAGTCACAGTGGAAACATAATGGCTTTGGAGTCAGATAAACCTAGGTTTGAATCCATCTCTTTCTTATACTACTTCTCTGGCCTGTGGGCAATGTAGATAGATTATTTGAGCTTCAATATCTCATCTGTATAGTCCATGGACAGAGACAATAGTGTGGTGAAGGCCTGGGGTGGGGTAGGGGCTGGGTGGAGGAAAGCAGAGTGGGGAGGAATGGGGGACATCTGTAATACTGTCAACAATAAAAAAATAAATTTTTACAAAAATATATGAACTGGGGCTACACCTAGGTACCTGAAAGATTTGGGGGATAATTCGATAGCTTATATAAAGCACTTAGCATAGTATTAGCATATAGAAGGCATGCAATAAATGGTAAATGCAAAATGTATGGCTGTTAATATAGAATATTTTATTCTCATTTACGGAGGTGAAATATATCTTGTATTACGCTCTTTGTTTTAAATCCTTGAGGTGCATTTCTTTCATCCGTAGTTCATTTGAGACAGACAAGTATTTATTTCACACTTACAAATATTTTGAAAATGCTTCTGTACCAAACAAACATTTGTTATTTTTGACTAGAGTGTTTACTGTTTTATTTATATTTGATACTAACTATATAATTTTAAGATTGTGTCAGGGGTCTCTAAGACCACCCCCAGGTTTGTAATCGTACTATGATTTATTACAATGGACGGGTAAAAAGCAAAATCAGCAAAGGGGAGAGAGCACATGGGGCGAAGTCCAGGGGAAACCAGGCACAGGCTTCCAAGAGTCCTCGCCTGTGGGGTCACCTGGGACGAACTTAATTCTCCCCGTGATAAGTTATGACAGCCCATGTGAAATGATATCTACCAAGAAAGGTCATTGGAAATGAGCCTAGGCTTTTTATTGGGGGCTCGTCACCTACTCAGATTTCAGACTCTCCAGCGGAAAGCAAGCAGGCCTTTCGAAGGATAGCAGTCAGGCCCACTGTGTTAACTCTTTTCTATACAGACATACAATGATGGAACGATTTAAAAGAGTAAGATTAGCTTGGGACTTTTTTTTTTTTTTAACACTTTATTGAGACCTAATTCACATACCATATGATTTATGCATTTAAAGTATTCAATTCAGTGATTTTTACCACATTCACAATATTTACTGCATTAGTATTGTGAGAAATCATCTTAGGGTGTGATTATTTTTTAATAGGAAGTATCATATTGTTGCCTTGGAAAGGCATAATTAATACTTTATGATAATATGAAGTGTCTTAAGAGTAGATACAGAGCCCTAGCTGGTTTGGCTCGGTGGATAGAGCGTTGGCCTGCGGACTGAAAGGTCCCACGTTCGATTCTAGTCAAGGGCACGTGCCCAGGTTGCAGGCTCGATCCTCAGTAGGGGGCATCCAGGAGACGGCCGATCAATGATTCTCTCTCATCATTGATGTTTCTATCTCTCCCTCTCCCTTCCTCTCTGAAATCAATAGAAATGTATTTAAGAGAGAGAGAGAGGCTTTATAGCATACCATGGTTAGTAGCATAGACTTGGAAGACATTAACATTCTGTTTCTGCCACTTACTAGTTGTGTAACCTCCGACATATAAGTTAACCTCTCTCTGACTCATTTTTCTTATCTATAAAATGGGATAAAGGTACCTATAGTTCCTGGCACAGTCTAAGAGCTATAAAAAGTGTTGATTACTTACTGAATCTGAGGAGATATATCTCAGAACATTTATGAATCTAATATATGAATTCTAAAAAGATCTGCCAGGAATATATTTTCTATCAAATGAACCTTTGGTAATATTTCCTATATAATATAAATATAGAATGAAATCCAGTATATGGAAGTGAGCAAAATGGGTGAAGGGGTTCAAAAGGTACATATTTCCAGGTATAAAATAAAGAAGTCATAGGGGTGTAATGTACTATAGTGACTATAGTTACTAATTAGTGACGATAGTTACTAATACTGTATTGCATATTTGAAAGCTGGTAAGTTAATGCCCTGCCTGGGTAGGTCAGTTGGTTAGAGCATCATCCTGGTGAAATTTATCCCCCAACTCCCACCCCACAGATGTTTTTGGTTGTCATAACACTTTGGGGGTGGGAAAGTATGCATGCTACTGACATCGAATGGTCAATGTCACAGATGATGGTAAACATCCTAGAATACTTAGGACAGCCTGCACAACAAAAGAATTATCTCTCCCCAAATGTCAATAGACTCAACTTGAGAAAACCCTGCTCTGGACCCAAAGGGTTAATGACTTCCCAAGGTCAAATGTCTGTTAACTGAGAAGAGGGTCTAGACTGCGGACTTGGAAGTGGCATCTCAGGTCAGGATCCCTTAACTAGAATAACGTATGTGAATTTTTAGAGAACTGGTCGTTAGTAATGCTCACTTTTCTTTGTTGTGTATTCAGGGTTTGTGAAACAGGATCTGACAACCAACCGCTTAGTGATAATCGACAATCAACTTGTGAGTATTTTGTCGACAGTCTTTTTGAGGAAGCCCAGAAGGTTGGTGCCAGATGCTTGTCTCCCACTGAACAGAAGAAACAGGTAAATGCCTATGACTTTTTTTCTCCTCCACTGTTTCTCCAAATATGGACCTTTTTGAGCGGTGGTTCTCAACCTTCTGGCCCTTTAACTACAGTTCCTCATGTTGTGACCCAACCATAAAATTATTTTCGTTGCTACTTCATCACTGTCATGTTGCTACTGTTATGAATCGTCATGTAAATATCTGATATGCAGGATGGTCTTAGGCGACCCCTGTGAAAGGGCCGTTCAATCGCCAAAGGGGTCGCGACCCACAGGTTGAGAACCGCTGTTTTAGAGGGTCCACGAGATCAAAACTGTTTAATAATAATAGTGAGATGTTATTTACCTGGTCATTGTGTTAACCTTGCACTGATCCTGCAAAATCGATGGTGGGTGATAAAGCGGCTGGCACCTTAGAAGGAGTCAAGGCCGTGGCACCAAACTGTACTAGTAATTACTGTCGTCTTTGCTTGCACTTGCAGGGATAAAATAAACACTAGTTTCGATTAAAAATGTTCTTGATGAAGTAGTAAAAATGATAAATTTTATTAAATCCCAACCCTTCAGTGCACGTCTTATTAATATTATAATGCAAAGTACACAGACATTTTATAATATACAGAAGTATATTTTTTAGTTAACATGATGCATTTGTTTCTTACTGCTTTGCAGGTAGATATAAATATAAAATTATGGAAAAATGGATTCACGGTCAATGATGATTTCAGAAGTTATTCAGACGGTGCAAGTCAGCAGTTTCTGAATTCCATCAAAAAGGGGTAAGCAACCTTGGTAAATAGCAGGATAGTTTAGGCATGTTTCATTTGGAAGAATGGTTTTTAATGGCTGTTTACACATCCCTACACATTCACAGGTACTTTTAGAAATTCGTATTTTCATAGGATGGGTTTTCTTAAGAGAGCCACAGCTATAATTTTGAAGGAAGTGGAGGCGTTCGAATTTTGATCAGGTGGTCAGTGCACATCATAGCGAGCAGTCGAGCGGCCTTACCATATCATTTGCATATTACGCTTTAATTGGTTGAAAGGTTGACCAGATGACCAGACACTTAGCATATTAGGCCTTTATTACCATACTAGGGGCCCGGTGCACGAAATTCGTGCACTGGGTGTGGGGCGGGGGGGAGTGCCCCTCAGCCCAGCCTGCCCCCTCTCACATACTGGGAACCCTCAGGCGTTGACCCCCATCACCCTCCAATCGCAGGATCGGCCCCTGGCCCAGGCCTGACGCCTCTGACAGAGGCGTCAGGCCTGGGCAGGGGACTCTCATTTCCCCCCATCACTGGTTCTGCCCCCAGCCCAGGCCTGATGCCTCTGGCCTAGGCGTCTGGCCTGGGCAGCGGGGACCTGCAGTGGCAGTGGGGGGCACCACGATCACACGGGCTCCGCCCCTGCCCCTGCCGGATGCCTCTGGCTGAGGCGTCTGGCTCGGGCAGCAGGGACCCGCAGCTGCAGCGGCCCCGCGATCGTGGGCTCCGCTTTAGCCCAGGCAAGGGGCCCCTAGCTCCTGGGACTGCCAGTTTCGACCATGCCCAGCTCCCATCGCTGGCTCCACCCCTACTTCCTGCTATCACTGGCCAGGGCAGAAAAGGCGCCTGATTCTCCGATCATGGCTGGGGGGCAGGGCAAAGGCGGCCCCAGGGCCGCCTTTGCCCTGCCCCCCAGCTCTTAGCTCCCCCCTGGGTTTCTGATCACTGTTAGTGGCAGGGGGCTTCTTCCTGCTTTCCCTCTCGCCTCCCTGCATTGTGCCTACATATGCAAATTAACCGCCATCTTGTTGGCAGTTAACTGCCAATCTTAGTTGGCAGTTAATTTGCATATAGCCCTGATTAGCCAATGAAAAGGGTATCGTCATACGCCAATTACCATTTTTCTCTTTTATTAGTGTAGATAGGATATTTTTCAATTCCTTTTGCATGGAGAGTATATTTTTCAGTAAAAGAAAATGCACATGGTGAGTGTGGGCACTTTGTTTCTTTCCCTTCCCAGGGAATTGCCTTTGGAATTACAGGGAACATTTGATAAGGAGGAGGTGGATGTTAAAGTTGAAGATAAGAAACATGAAGTGTGTGTGGCAACGAAGCCTGTATTCCAGCCCTTCTCAGGACAGGGCCACCGACTGGGAAGGTGAGTGGGCTCATGATTGTAGCAGAGGCTGGACTAACATTCAGCCCATCATTCTTTTACCAGGGAGACCACAGATATGGAGCTTCTCATTTCTCCCATTACAAATGGAACTTTTTATTAATCCTCACCCAAGGACATGCGGGGGGCGGGGGGGGGCGGGGGAGGAAGAGAGAGAGAGAGAGAGACATCAATGTGAGAAATATAGAAACATTGATCAACTGCTTCTGTATGCTCCCCGATTGGGCATCAGACCCACAACCCAGGTATATGCCCTGAATGGGAATCGAACTAGCAACCTTTCGGTGAACAGGACAATGCTCAACCAACTGAGCCACTTCACCTAGTGCAAATGAAATTTTTAATGTTAGCTTTTGTGAGGACTCCTCTAAGTCATATTTACCTTCGTGTGAATTAGCATATGCTGGCACTACAGTAAAAAAATCTTGGAGGCTTGTTTGGTTTCATCAAATCAAAAGGGCATGGCTTATTGAGGACATTAGGCAAAATTGGATGGATGAGTCGTTTCTTTTCTCCCTTACACTCACCACCTGAGCTTTGCCATTAAAGTTAGCGTGCAAACACTAGCTTTTGAGTATAGGGTTCCATTTTACACATACCACTGCTTTCAACATTGTACTGTAATCAATATCTGAATTTTGAGGTAATAAAAATGAAAAATGTCTGATAAAGTTAGCAGTATTAAAACCTTTATTTGTTGTTGTTGTTAATGAAAATAAGCTTTATGTCCTAGCCGGTTTGGCTTAGAGATAGAGCATCGGCCTGCAGACTGAAGGGTCCTGAGTTCGATTCTGGTCAAGGGCACATGCCCAGTTTCGGGCTCGATCCCCAGTAAGGGGCATGCGGGAGGCAGCCAATCAATGATTCTCTCTCATCATTGATGTTTCTATCTCTCTCTCCCTCTCCCTTCCTATCTGAAATCAATAAAAATATATTTGAAAAAAATTAAATAAGAAAATAAGCTTTATTACATCAAGTAATAAATATATAAAAAGATGCAGTGTTAGTTATTTTCTTCCAGATGTTTATAGTATCAAAACCTTTAATTATGCCCAGTTGGTGTGGCACAGTGGTTGAGTGTCAACCCATCAACCAGGAGCTCAGGGTTCTATTCCTGGTCAGATCACATGCCCAGATTGCAGGCTCAATCCCCAGTAGGGGGCATGCAAGAGGCAGCCAATCAGCGATTCTTTCTCATCATTGATGTTTCTAACTTTCCCTCTCCCTTCCTCTCTCTGAAATCAATTAAAAAAACACACACCTTTAATTATTTTCAGATTTTTTAGTCTTTTTATTTTATCCTCACCCGAGGATATTTTCCATTGATTTTTTTAGGGAGAGTGGAAGAGAGAGGGAAAGACAGAGAAACATCTGTGATTGGTTGCCTCCTGCACAAACCCCAACTAGGGTCCAGGCTGGTGAGGAGCCTGCAACCAAGGTACGTGCTCTTGACTGGAATTGAACCCTGGACCCTTTGGTCCACAGGCCAATGCTCTATGGGCTGCAGTCTTTATATCTATGCCTTATAGCAGAATATGCAAAGAGGTTAGATGTGGGATCACTTTTATTTTGATGATTTCTCATATGTTAATTATCAAGATTGGTAAGGTGTATACACATTCATGCATACATATAAAAAATATCCAGATGTGATTTTCAGAAAATACATTTTTATACCATTGGATCTACTTTTTAACAGAATAATAGTATGCATTTGGTAAAAATGAATGACATATATATGCATCTGACTTTGTTGTCTGGATTTTTTTAGTGCCACACCAAAAATTATTTCTAAAACAAAAAGTATTGAAGTTGAGAAGAAAAATAATTTGTCTACTGTCCCACTAAGCAACCTGGAACCCATCACTAACATACAGATCTGGTTAGCCAGTGGGAAAAGGATTGTTCAGAAATTTAACATGTCTCATAGGTGAGTCTTTCATTTCATTATTTGTCTGATTTTTTTCCTAATTTTAATTTTTATCTCTTCTATTAACTTCAATCAAGAGTTGCATTTCTTTATTATCTTAGTGTGATTATAGAGATCACAGTATACATTTGTTTTTTGTTTTGTTTTTTAATCCTCACCCGAGGATATTTTTCCATTGATTTTTAGAAATTCCATTGACCTTTAGAGAGAGTGGAAGAGAGAGGGGAAGACAGAGAGAAACATTGATGTGAGAGAAACACATTGATTGGTTGCCTCCTGCATGAGCCCCAACCAGGGAGGAGCCTGCAACCAGGGCACGTCTCTTGACCGGAATTGAACCTGGGACCCTTCGGTCCGCAGGCTGATGCTCCATCCATTGAGCCACACTAGCTAGGGCTATATTTGTTAATTTTACTGCACAGTTTCTTTAATCTTTTTTAAAAAAATATATATGTTTATTGATTTCAGAGAGGAAGAGAGTGGGAAAGAGAGATAGAAACATCAATGATGAGAGAGGAGCATTGATTGGCTGCCTCCTACACACCCCTTACTGGGGATTAAGCCCACAACCTGGGCATGTGCCCTTAACCAAAATCGAACCTGGGACCCTTCAGTCCACACATCAATGCTCTGTCCACTGAGTCAATCAGGCGAGGGCGAGTTCCTTTCATCTTTACTGTTTTTCTTCCTTTTTATAGTTATATTGTTTGCCATAAGCTTTAGCCATTAATTATCTAATATTTGATATCCAAATAAATACAAGGACCACATCCTGGACTTTTTTGGTAACCTGCACAGGTTTAACAGAGTGGCATTTTTGAATTTTAGTGAATTGATTGGGAGAATTTTGTCTTTCGCAATGTGCCATATTTCATTAACTCTGAGTTGCGCATTTTTTTACGCTTAGCGCCTCTGAAATGGGGATGCATCCATTGCTGGCCACATGGCAATCCTGTCACAATTGTCTTTGCCTTAGTATCGTCCTCAAAGCGTGCAACACAAATATCAGACGAACAAGAAGCACCCCAGAGACAGTGGCAGAGCACTTCTTAAAATACATTCTGTGTCACCAACACACGGGGTGATTTCGAGGGTGGCTATTACGTGGAGAAACATGTCCAGGATCCGGGTGTGACTAGTGTTCATTAGGAATGACCCTACCATTTCATTGTACTTATGGAAGCACATGAGTGATTTGTATGAAATTAAGTTAAAAGCGCTCTTTCAATAAATATTAAAAAGAATTCTAAGTGTTAAGAAAACATTTTGTCACAATCTGGATTTTCTATTTTTTTTAGTAACACATAAAATGATGTGTTTTGAAATCAATGGCATCTTAGTTTTGATGAACTGCATATGCGCTCTCCCTCTCTAAATACACACACGTGCGTAGGTGAACATAACTTTGAGCTGCCCTCAAGGTTGCAATTATTATTTTACTTTGTGTTCATTATTCTAACGTAAATTCTCCCTGCACTGAGTGAAGGATTTTCCTAATTGGATTTGAAGCACAGCATGACCTGGTATTTAAAAGAAACCTATGTCTGTCTGTCTGTCTGTCTGATCCATTCAGAGCTAGGTATGTAGATATGTCAACTTTCTATTATAGAAACTTAGAGATATACACAAAAGCAAAGAGAACATAATGACCTATCATTTAGTTTCCACTGAACTATTTCTAAGCAAACCCCAGACTTCATATAGTTTCATATGTAAATACTTCAGTATGTATCGCCAATAGATAAGTACTCTTTAAAAATGTAACCATAGCCCTGACTGGTTTGGCTCAGTGGATAGAGCGTCGGCCTGAGGACTGAAGGTCCCGGGTTTGATTCCGATCAAGGGCATGTACCTTGGTTGCGGGCACATCCCCAGTGGGGGGTGTGCAGGAGGCAGCTGATCAATGTTTCTCTCTCATTGATGTTTCTAGCTCTCTATCCCTCTCCCTTCCTCTCTGTAAAAAATCAATAAAATATATTTTTAAAAATGTAACCATAGTTTAAAAAAATGTAACCATAATACCCTTGCCACATCTAAGATGGTGAATAGTAATAATTTCCTACTGTCCCCAAGGGTCCACCTTCAAAAGATGGCCCCAGTGAACAGCTCTAGCATTATAATTTGAATGTTCTATGTGTTCACACAGCCAGATATCTTCACACGTTACTACTTTAAATTGGCTCGTTCAAATTTTCATAAAATTGCATTAATAGTTGGTGCCATTTTACAGGATAAGCCACATCAAAGACTTCATTGAAAAGTACCAAGGATCTCAGAGAAGTCCTCCCTTTTCCCTGGCCACGGCTCTCCCGTACCTCAGGCTGCTAGATGAAGCTCTCACGCTGGAAGAAGCAGACTTACAGAACGCCGTCGTCATCCAGAGACTCCACAAAACCACAGAGCCTTTTAGAGGACTTTCATAACATCGACTTTTGACACACTAAGTGGAAAGTTTGCAGAGAAGTGACGGTTCGTAAGTGAACATGCAAACCGAAATGGGGGGAAGTCAGGTTTACTGAACTTTTGGTTTGAGACCTATTTAACTCCCTCCAGATGGGAAGACGAGTAAGTACAAGTTAGGAGAGGAAGCTACGACGAAACTGTATTCAGTGCACTGTCTCCCAAAGGCTACTCAGAAAAATATACTTCTTTTCAAAAACCAGTGATTCAACATAAGACAGATTAAAGGACTGTATCATTTAGTATCTTAATGTGGTATAAATTAGCAAACATGTTCACAGCATCACCCATTTAAACATCATTCCAAAACAGCAGTGATTTACTCAAATGTTAGCTTGGCTCAGAATTTTTAAATAGCAATACATTAAAAGTTATACATGGCAGGTTAAAAGCATCAGTGTCCTTATTTTATACCTGAGATACAATCAGAATGCTGGAAGGAACTGCTTCCACCACAGCCATGCCTAAATCTCGAAGTGTTCTCAGTCTGCATTCTCTAAGGCAAGGTACACTCAAACACTAAGTTGGCAATAGTATCTAGTATTTTCAGGTAAGAATAAAATTCTGTAGCTTAGTATAATGTCAGTATTAATCTGTCTACTCACATTTCTACATTTTTGAGAAGTATAATTTTTTTAAATATATATTTATTGATTTCAGAGAGTTAGAAACATCAATGATGAGAGATAATCATTGATTGGCTGCCTCCTGCAGGCTCCCTTCTGGGGATCAAGCCCACAACCTGGGCATGTGCCCTGACCAGGAATCGAACTGTGACCTCCTGGTTCACAGGTCAATGCTCAACCACTAAGCCAGGCCAGCCAGGCGAAAGTATAATTTTTTAAAAAACAATGTTCTCTCCAGGAACCTCAGTTCACCCCCTATTTTATTTTCTTTCAAAAATTAGGGACTTGTTCTTAGCTAACATTCGCAGTATGTCATTCATTTGAGACTGCTTACTTAGAATCTCATGTTGTGTTTGTCACACTGCTAATTAACATTTTTTAAATGCCTTATGTCATGTATGGTTTTCTATTCCATATGTTAGAGTCAACCTGTGTATACATTCAAGGGTTATTTATTACATCCTGATGTCACCAAGGGAGACTTGCTTTGTTTCTTAGACTTTACAACCAGTTAGACTTCGATAGTCACTGTCCGATTGCATCCCCTTGTCCAAAAATAAGTTTAGGAAGCCTTTTTGCAAATGATCTGTTGAATCATATTTAAAGTGAGATATACACTGAGTGTGCCAAGGAACTAAGCAGCCATACCCGTCAGCAGTACTATTCACAGGGCATTGGACGTCTGCTGGGAGGAGCAGGTCTTAAACTGTTTGGTCTCCAGACCTGTTGTTTGTGTGGGTTATAAATCTGTTAAAAATTTAAGAGTTACACATATTTATTCATTTAAAAATAATACACGTGTAAATATAAACACTTTTATGAAAAATGTCTATTTTCCAAAACATTAAAAATAAGATTTCGTGAGAAAAGTGGCAGTGTATCCCATTTTTTGCAGATGTCTTTCCTGCCTGCCTTAAAGAGACAGATGGCATCTCCTGTCTGCTTCCACGTTCAATCTGTTGTGCTATCGCACATCGTGTGGCCTCCAGTAAATGCTACTGCACATTCATGAGAAAGTGAACAAAACAAATAACGTCTCAGTGTGATCAGGAAAGTAGTTTTGACCTTGTGGACCTGAAAGCCATTCTGATAAAGCAATGATTTGCCCTGATTCTCAAGCCCTAGTGTAAGGATCACTCGGGAAGCTTTTCAAAAGGCCTATTGCTGCCCCTCAGCACGCACATCCTGATTCACCGTATCTGGGGAGAGTCCCAGATCTCTGCATTTTTTATCGCATTTGATTCTTAGGTAGGTAATGGCAGCAAATCCTGCACCGAAGCTTCCCCTTAAGAAAATAAAGCCTTGTGTGCACCATGGACAGTGGAAGACCCTCCACTGAAATGGGGGGTCCTCTTAGTTTTATCTCTGTTCCCCACAGTTTGTTCTGAGACTGTTCCCCTTTAACTCTGAACTAACCATGCCATAAACCTATACTTCGTCTTCCATGAGCACAGCTGAGATTAGGCTGGAACATGTAAATGAGGTTTTTATCAAAGGCTCAGGAATAACGAAAGGGAAGTACCCGTATAACTAGATGGCCCGTTTCATAAGCTCTATCTTCTCTTGGAGGAACATTTGAAGAATGCTTTCTTTTAGAGACCTTTTTACTAGGAAGGGAGGGAGGACAAAGGAAAACCTTCTCTTTTTGTTATTTACTCTCAGAAATGAACAGGTATATAATAGAAAATAAACATTGTCAGTCATGTTTACAGCTGTGGCAGAGCCCTCTAGTGAAACAATGGCATTCTTTACAATAATGAGGGGACAGTAAAATCAATGAACTTCTCTTTCAGATATAAAATAACATAAGGTGGTTATTAACATTTTCAAGAATATGTAAGGAAATGTTTCATATAGGTCTATCATGAAGCATTTTATAATTTTTACTTGCATAATTATAGTCATTATGTGATTCTCCATATATTACTATAAAGGGGCCTCTTGGAAATATTTGTCTTGAACCTATAGAAAAGCCTCCTTCGTGGATGTTCCCATTTATAATTCTTTAACCAGGAGACACACAGGAGGTTTTCTTGTGTGTCCATGTAGAATACACCCCAGTGGGAAGTTTCTATAGGGAAAGACCCATCACCAGCAGTAACCTTCGTTCTGTAACTGTGAAAACTTTCACTAATGTGGATAATATTCTCAGAGGTTTTCTAAAATGAGAATCATCTGATAAAGCTTTTTACCTGAAAGTTTCACGTTCTAAAGTTGTTAATTAAATGTGTAGAATATTCAAAACATGTTGATTTTAGAAAACATAAGCTGAATTTATTAAGGGAAGGCAACCTGGCAATTAAGCATATTAGGTGTGGAATATAATTTGACCTAAAGTCATTTCAAAACTATTGTCAGTTTCTTGAAAAATCATTGTTAGGGTTAGTATATAGAAGTACATTTCTAATTTTGCAGATTCTAATTTACTGGTTAAATTACTATGCATTTTCCAGGTTATAACAGTGATCTTATTTTATATACTTCTCTCCTTCAGAATACTTTTTATTATGTTTCATTGTGTTGAAAATATGGTATGTATGCATCTATTTTAGTGCCTTAAAGTACTTTGAAAGCAACCTTTTGCTACAGGCTAACAAACTGTTGTCTTAAGGGTGGAATACTATTTGTTAAAAGGATCTGTGAAATAATGCATACTTGTTTGTTATAAAGTGGTTACATGTAGGTGCATTTGTCATTTTTATTTGGCAAATTCATTCACTTTGAGAATCTACAAATATTTATTAGTTGCCTTCTGTTTGCCAGGTACTTTAACCAGTGTTACTTTCACTTAATACTCAGAAATGTTAAAGTGTGATATTTTCTATACTGACTCAGTGTTTGTGTTTGTTTTTTAAACCATCCTTGTGACCTGAGTTGAACTAGCATGAGGACTCCTTGGTAGGATTTGCTTCTTTGTTCTTTCTCTAACGACAAACCATTTAATTAAAAACTAGTTCAGCCTAGTACATCTTCAAATGGCAGTGGTTTACTCAGTAGACAAATATTTGACTTTTGTTGTTTGCTTTAAATGTATTTTTGCCCAGATAATTCATATAAATTATAGAAAATTATCAGATGCAGATATTCTTAAATGATCTTTAAGTCACCTGTGTTACCATAAAAACATTCAAACCTGTAAAGAATTTTTGTGAGTTTATTTGAGCCAAACTGTAGACATATGCCGGGAAGCAGAACCTCAACGAGTTGAGATAATGCTCCGGAGAATGGTGGGTTACATCTGTATTTATACATTACAATCAAAGGAAGGGACGTAGGTGGGTTACATGAAATCCATTGGTGATAGACTAGAGGCAGGAGAAAGCAAAGTGGGGAAACCCCTGGGATTGGATATAAAGTAAAATGATGGACACATACTTAGGTGGGTGCAGGAACAATTAACATGATAATAATGAAGGAATTTGTGGTATCTGTCCTGGCACATTAGGTTGTGCCCCCAAGGGTTCCAGAAAAGGGGAAGTTACAGGTTACCCAGACATTTCAAGGGTCTGTTATTATAAATGCAAAAAGACAGGCTCAGTTAAGGTAAAGGTTGACCTTGTCAGTGAAGATACCAGCCAAGGATGTAACTGCCCACCATAACTGCTTTTAGTTAAAGTTTAATTTCAGACCATCCTTTGTGGTTACTTTAGGTCTCTGACTTTGCAAGACTGCCATGCAGGCCTTCCCTGAGCCTGTCAGGTTAGCATGTGGCTTCTTTCTTTCACACCTGTTACTCCACCACTCAAAGATAACCATGGATAACATTTTGGTGTGCATCCTTTCGAACATTTTTAAGTGTATCAATCTTTAATTTTGTTGCAATTAAAAAGCAGGCTCTTTGGTTATTGTTATCTAACATATTTGTTATCTAACATAGCAATTTATTGAAATCTAACATATTTGCATTTAACTGAAAACTGCATTAGGAATATACCATTAAGTAGAAGAATAGCTGTTAGGAACAAATGCCATATATATATGGCATATATATATATATATATATATATATATATATATATATATATATATATATATTGATTTCAGAACGGAAGGGTGAGGGAGAGGGAGAGAGAAACATCAATGATGAGAGAGAATCACTGGTCCGCTGCCTCCTGCACACCCCACACTGGGGATCGAGCCCGCAATTCAGGCATGTGCCCTGACCGGCAATCAAATTGTGCCCTCCTGGCTCATAGGTAAACAACCACTGAGCCATGCCAGCCGGGCCAAATGCCTTTTATGTTAATTATATTTTTGTGCAAAAAAAAAAAAAAAGGAGAAGGAAGTTTGTTTCTTATCCACGTCAAAGTTGAGGTGTAGAAAATGTAATGAATGACTTGCTTTATTTTTTTTAATACATTTTATTGATTTTTTAAAAATATATTTTATTGATTTTTTTACAGAGAGGAAGGGAAAGGGATAGAGAGTTAGAAACATCGATGAGAGAGAAACATCGATCAGCTGCCTCCTGCATAGCCCCTACTGGGGATGTGCCCGCAACCAAGGTACATGACCTTGACCAGAATCGAACCTGGGACCCTTCAGTCCTCAGGCCAATGCTCTATCCACTGAGCCAAACCGGTTAGGGCCAAATGACTTGCTTTAGACTAAGTAGTGTATACTTTAGAATCATAGGATAGACTCCTTAATCTGCCAGTCTCGGAATGTAACTCAAGGTCCCAAGATCACATCTGCATTTCATTCAGTAGGAAGAAGCACATTCCTGCCCTTTCAAAAAACAAAGCCAGCTTTATTGGGATGTAATTCACATACCTTACAATTCACCCAATCCAAGTGTTTCGTATGTTCACAGGACTGCGCAGCCATCCCCTCAATCTAACTGTAGAATGTTTCTGTCCCTTCTAAAAGAAACTCCATACCCATTAGCATTCATTCTCCACCCTCAGTTCTAGGCAACACAAATCTACAATCTATGTATAGATTGGCCTATTCTGGACATTCAGGTCAACGGGAATCATGCAACATGTGATCTTCTGCATCTTTTTGTTTAATGTTTTCAAGTTTTATCCATGTCTTTTTTTATTGGAAATACCTACCATGTTTACTTATCTGTCAGCTGATGGCCATTTGGGTTGTTCCCACTTTTTGGCCCTCATAAATAATGTTGCTATCAACATTTTTGTTCAAGTTTTTGTGTGAACATGTTTTCATTTCTCTAGGATATATACACTGAGTGGCCAGATTATTATGACCACCTGATGTTTGTAGGCAAATTAGCCATACACTGCATCGTATGGGATATGGAAGCCGAAGGCCTGTTCAAACACCTTTGCTGTCTGCAGTTACCAAGATAAAACGTCTCCAATTCGCACAGGAACACAAGGATTGGACAGTCGAGCATTGGGGAAAAAGTCACGTGGTCCGATGAATCACCTTTCCAGTTGTATCATGCAGACGGCAGAGTGAGAATTTGGCGGAAACAGCCTGAAAGCATGCACCCCACATTCATGAGTACAACCCTTCAAGCTGGTGGGGGCAGTGTTATGGTTTGAGGCATGTTTTTCTGGCATGATTTGGGCCCTTTAATTTGTGTGGAACAACGTCTGAATAGCACAACATACCTAAGTATCGTTGCTGATCAAGTTCATCCTATCATGTTGATGGTGTATCCCAGTGGAGATGGCTTCTTCCAACAAGACAATGCGCCATGCCATGGTGCTCGTATTGTGCAGGAGTGATTTCAGGAACATGAGGGAGACTTTACTTAGGTGACCCCCACAATCACCAGATCTCAATCCAGTTGAGCATTTGTGGGACGAAGTTAAAAGAGTCATCAGGCAGCTGCTTCCACAACCATCAAATCTCACAGAACTGGACAGTGCTATTCATCAGGCATGGTGTCAGATTCCTCGCATCACCTTTCAACATCCCGTGGAGTCAATGCCAAGAAGAATCACCGCAGTATTGAAGGCAAAAGGTGGCCCAATGAAGTACTGATTGGGTGGTCATAATAATCTGGCAACTCATAATAATATATATCCCACATTCAAAGGCTGTTAAATTACGTTGTTTACCCATATCTTCAGGAAAAAAATCACTTCTGTTGTCGTGGTAAACAACCTGCTTCCCTATTTATAATGGTCTGGCCCTCTAGCAACTTCAGCGTGAAATTATAGCTAATTTGCCTACATACGTCAGGTGGTCATAATAATCTGGCCACTCAGTGTATATACTTAGGAGCGGAATTGCTCGGTCATATGCTAATTCCACGTTTAACTTTTTTTATATACTTTTTTTCTTTATTTTTTTAAATATATTTTATTGATTTTTTACAGAGAGGAAGAGAGAGAGATAGTTAGAAACATCGATGAGAGAGAAACATCGATCAGCTGCCTCCTGCACATCCCCCACTGGGGAAGTGCCCGCAACCCAGGTACATGCCCTTGACCGGAATCGAACCTGGGACCTTTCAGTCCGCAGGCCGACGCTCTATCCACTGAGCCAAACCGGTTTCGGCTTTTCTTTATTGATTAAGGTATTACATATATGTCCTTATCCCCCATTCCCCCCAACTCATGCCCTCACCCCCCTTGTGTCTGTGTCCATTGGTTAGGCTTATATGCATGCATACAAGTCCTTTGGTTGATCTCTCCCTCTTACCCCAAATCTCCCTCTGAGGTTTGACTGTCCGATCGATGCTTCTCTGTCTCTGGGTCTGTTTTTGTTCATCAGTTTATGTTGTTCATTATATTCCACAAATGAGTGAAATCATGTGATATTTATCTTTCTCTGACTGGCTTATTTCGCTTAGCATAATGCTCTCCAGCTCTATCCATGCTGTTGCAAATAGTAGGAGTTCCTTTTTTACCACAGCGTAGTATTCCATTGTGTAGATGTACCACAGTTTTTTAATCTACTCATCTGCCCACGGTTAACTTTTTGAAGAAGTGCCAGTTTTCCAAAGTGCCGGCCCTCCTCTACCCACCAGCAACAATGTATGATTTCTCTACATGCTCCCCAACACTTTTTATTGTCTGTCTTTTTAAGCATAGCCATCCACGTGGAGTAGTATCTTGAAGTTTTGTATTTCCCTTATGACACGAGTATCTTTTCATGTCTATCTTTGGAGAAATATCTATTGAAATCCTTTGCCCATTTCTAAATTGTGTTATTTGTCTTGTTATTGTTGAGTTATAAGAGCTTTTTATATATTCCAGTATAAGTCCTTATAATTTGCAAATATCCTATTCTGTAGGTTGTCTTTTCACTTACTTGCTGGATGGCTTACAACCCAAGGTTTTTCATAACAATATAGAGCAATTTGTGGTTGTGGTGTCCTATCTAAAAAACAATTGTGGTGGAGAAAAAAACGGCGACAGGCAGGAAGGTAGGGAGGGAGAGAGTGTGAGAGCGCAAGGAAGTGATAGAGGAGTGTGTGGACGTGTGTGGTATGTGTGTGTATAAGCTAGGGACAGTTAGATTCTGCAGGTCTTCTAAGGGGCTGCTAAACCGGGCAGTCTTAGATGGCGGGGCCCCGCTTCCTGCGCAGACACTCCTGGGCGGCCAGCACGGGCGCAGCAACCACGCCATCTTGGGAAACAGAGCTGCTTGAGACTAGGATCCTGGACTCAGCACTACCCAGTCTGATCTCAGACGCATACCAGGACCCTGCAGCCACTGAGGACAGAGACCTGTGACCACAGCTACAGACCTGCCGACACCAAAAGTTCAGAAATCCCCGAGGCAGATCCATGAGTAACAGAGCCCATCCCCCTCCCTGCAGGCTCCCGGGCAGCGCCATAGTAACTGGTAGACCCACCGCTTGCCCGGGCCTCAGTGCTGCTACAGGAACTTTAGCCTGGAAGTGCGGGAGCACCTTGGAACTGGTCCTGCGCGCACTGCCGGCTTTAGGAGTCCTGGGCTGGGAACTCAATACCAGATATCAAGCTGTATTACAAAGCCAGTGTTCTTAAAACAGCTTGGTACTGGCACAAGAACAGACATATAGATCAATGGAATAGAATAGAGACCCCAGAAATCGACCCAAACCACTATGCCCAATTAATATTCGACAAAGGAGGCAAGAGCATACAATGGAGTCAAGACAGTCTCTTCAATAAATGGTGTTGGGAAAATTGGACAAATACATGCAAAAAGATGAAACTAGACCACCAACTCACACCATACACAAAAATAAACTCAAAATGGATAAAAGACTTAAACATAAGACGGGAAACCATAAAAATACTAGAGGAATCCATAGGCAGCGAAATAGCAAACATATGTCAAAGGAATTTCTTCTCTGATAATGCTCCTAGGGCAATGGAAACTAAAGAGAAAATAAACAAATGGGACTACATTAAAATAAAAAGCTTTTGCACAGCAAAGGAAACCATCAACAAAACAACAAGAAGATCCACTGCATGGGAGAACATATTTGCCAATGATATCACCGACAAGGGTTTAATCTCCAACATTTACAAGGAACTCATGAAACTTAATAATAGGAAGATAGACAATCCAATCAAAACATGGGCAATGGACCTGAATAGATACTTTTTTTTTTTAAATATATTTTATTGATTTTTTACAGAGAGGAAGGGAGAGAGATAAAGAGTTAGAAACATCGATGAGAGAGAAACATTGATCAGCTGCCTCCTGCACATCTCCTACTGGGGATGTGCCCGCAACCCAGGTACATGCCCTTGACCGGAATCGAACCTGGGACCTTTCAGTCCGCAAGCCGACGCTCTATCCACTGAGCCAAACCGGTTTCGGCAATAGATACTTTTTGAAAGAGGACATACAGAGGGCTGAAAGACATATGAAAACATGCTCAAAGTCACTAATTATACGAGAGATGCAAATCAAAACGATAATGCGGTATCACCTCACACCTGTCAGAATGGCTATCATCAACAAATCAACAAACAACAAGTGTTGGAGAGGATGTGGAGAAAAAGGAACCCTTCTGCACTGCTGGTGGGAATGCAGACTGGTGCAGCCACTGTGGAGAACAGTATGGAGCTTCCTCAAAAAACTAAAAATGGAGCTCCCATTTGACCCAGTGATCTGACTTCTAGGAATATATCCCAAGAAACTAGAAACACCAATCAGAAAGGATATATGCACCCCTATGTTCATAGCAGCACAATTCACCATAGCTAAGATCTGGAAACAGTCTAAGTGCCCATCAGCAGATGAGTGGATTAAAAAACTTTGGTACATCTACACAATGGAATACTACACTGCGGTAAAAAAGAAGGAACTCTTGCCTTTTGCAACAGCATGGATGGACCTGGAGAGCATTATGCTAAGTGAAATAAGCCAGTCAGAGAAAGATAAATACCACATGATCTTACTCATTTGTGGATTATAGAGAACAACATAGACTGATGAACAGGGGCAGATCCAAAGACAGAGAAACAGCAATCAGACTATTAATCCCCAGAGGGAAAGTAGGGGAGGGGGGGAGGGAGGGGAAAAGATCAACCAAAGGACTTGTATGCATGCATATAAGCCAAACCAATGGACATGGACAACAGGAGGATGAGAGCATGAGTGGGGTGGGGGGGTGGAGGTTAATGGAGGGGAATGAGGACACATTTGTTACTTCCTTAACTAATAAAGAATGTAAAGATTAAAAAAAAACAAATAGCTGTCTCTTATAGAACATGAAGTATGTTTCTCTTTTAAAAATGAGAGAAGTCAACAGAAAATGATTTATGAAAAATTGTGGATTTAATTGCTAGGTCTCTGATTTAATTCCAAAATGCAGAGTTGGTTAATAGGAAATAATTTTCATACCGTTAAACTAAATAGCTCAAAGTTCATCAATAATAATAAAGAAAAATCTCATAGTTACGGAAAAAAAAAGTGCTGAATCTTGCTATCATCAACCCCCTCCTCATTATCCTGCCATCAAAACACCTTCCGGCTCTCTTTTGATGAAGGTGTCTTTCCCTCTGCTTCTAATGTTTGGACTTTCCCCATCTTTAAAGCAAAACAGACCTTCACTTGTCCTTGCTAGATGGAAAGTTGAATGATGGCGAGGATTCAGACCATTCCCAGGTATTTCAGCACATCTAAGGATCCTAATGCTATCTGACCATGGAAATTTCTGGGTCTCCTGAAGTGTACAATCCAAAGGACATCATTTGTCACCCTGGACAAGGCCCACTGAGCTCCAATATTCTGTGAGCTCAAACGCTGGCAAAGGGCAGCTGGGCCCAGCCTCATTGTCCCTGGGTTCTTTTTTGCTGATCTGTTTGTTCCAGGTTCCATTCTGCTACCTAGGCTGGAAATTCCACACCTGCTCAGCTCAAAGGAATGCAGCTCTTGCTGGCCAAAACGCTAGCCAGGAAATGAGGAGCAACTTTGCATTTGTGGCTTCTTTTCACTTGTGGCTTCCTCTCTCACAGCTGTGAGACTGACTGTGCTACTACTGCCTGAGCTGTTCACCAACCTTATCCAACTGGAGAGCAACTATTTTCAGGTCACCTCGTCCAGGGAGCCTCTGCTGACTTCTACAAGCAGCCTGCTTCCTGACCTTTAAAGGCCCAGAGACCTTTCATTTGACATGGTATTTAATTCCTTCCTAGTATTTCCATTATTTGTTTAACCCCTTCATTTATTTATGTATGTATTCATTCACTCATCATTAATGTAAAGCACCTACTGTATGCCAGGCCCTATGATAGGAGTTAAGGGTTAGTAAACCAAACATAAGCCCTACCATTACAGAATTTACTGTATGGTAAGATGGTAGCTAGGAGCAGTCACATAAGTATACATACAATTATAGCCCATTGAAAATCCTTGCAAGTAGGAATGGTGTTGGGCATACAGCCTATATCACACAAATGTTTTAATGATGTTTGTAAAATGTGAAATGTCTCCATTAGTTCTTAATTCTCCACATTAACAGGTGAATGTACAAACCATGGACTATCTAAAATGTTCCTCAGCCGGATGGTGTGGTTCAGTGGTTGAGCACCGAGCTATGAACTGGGAGGTAATGGTTCTATTCCTGGTCAGGACATATGCCCAAGTTGAGGGCTCGATCCCCAGTAGGGGGCGTGCAGTAGGCAGCCAATCAATGATTGATGTTTCTATCTCTCCTCTTCTTTCCTCTCTGAAATCAATAAAATATATATATATATTAAATAAATAAAAGTGGCCCTAGCCAGTTTGGTTAAAAAACAAACAACCAAAAAAAAAAAAAAAAAAAAAAAAACCAACTGTGGCCCTGGCAGGGTGGATCAGTTGGTTGGAGCATGTTCCCATACCTCAAAAGGTTGTGGGTTCGATTCCTGGTCAGGACACATACCTAGGTTGCAGGTTCAATGCCCAGTTGCGGTCTGCTTTCATTCACCGGCCAGAACTGAGTGTGGGGGTCAGACCCATGTTCTCTGGGAGACTGGAAAATGTATATTGCGGCACCCGGTATCACACTGAGCAGCTTGTAAACCTGTTCGGCCATAACCTTACTCCAAACAAGTCAACACTAGGACTTCGTTTTCCCGGTAGATGTGTCTGCTGACTTTCGCCCATGAGGACTTGGGAGAGGGTCTAGCGGAACCGCCTCTGGTGCTCACCCCTTGCGGACGCGTCCCCAGGAGAAGGGTTCCCAGGGCTGCCCGGCCGTTCCCCCAGCGAATTTGAGCTCTAGATACTTGCCCTTCGGGAAAAGGGGACCTTCCCAGCTCCCCGGTTTCTCGCGGGTCAGGGGCCCCTCGCCGCGCCCACTCCCGGAGCCGCCCTCCCCGCGGACGATAACAACCCAGGGCCCCGGGCGCGGGCGCAGCAGCTGCGCGATGGAGGCGGCCCCTGGAGGGTCCCCGGCCCCAGCGGTGGAGGCGCCCGCGCCCCAGCCGGAGGCGCAGACCCTGGAGCCCCGCTCGGTGAGCGCAAAGCGAGGGGAAGCCAGAGGGGAGCTGTGGGCAGCCCCGCGGAGAGAGGGGGCGCGGGGCAGAGGGGCGCCGGGGACCCTGAGGGCGTCTGATCGCGGCCCTTTATCCAGCCAGAGGGAGCCCCGCAGGGTCCTCGCCTGAACCGCCCCAGTGGGGGTGGCCGTTGAGAGCCCAGTGACTGAGGCTATTCGGGAGCCCCAAAGACAACAGCACGCGAAACAGCCTGAGACAAGTTCAACTGCTCAGGCAGGACCCGGCCGGGCGGGCCTCCTGATCCCCGTCTAGGCTCTCGCCCCCCACCTTCCGGTCCGGGTCTTCCCAGAGATCCCCTGCACCCTGGGCCTGAGGCAGCAGCCTTCCTTCCCCGACCCCAGGCAGGTGGTGTGGGCTGGGCCACCTTCTCCAACCCTGGCCTTGCCCTGGCACCAGGCTCTGTTTCGAGAGATGGCCCCCAGCCATGTCTTTTCTGGCTACCAGGCCCCAGAGTGAGGGCAGAGGGCAGGTGGGGACCCAGGGGTGGCGGGGCTGGCTGGGGCTCATGCCACAAGGGTGGGTGTGTTGGAGTTGGTGTCTGCTGAATGCAAAATCCCCTGCGGCTCCAAATGAAGCCCCCCCCCCCCCCCTGCCTGTGGCTTCACCTCACCACCAGCTCAACTCCACACCCTCCTCCCAGGCACCTCAGAGCAAAGGATTGTGGCCCCCCAGAAAGAAAGTCCCATAAGGAGGCTCCCTGAGGACTCTCATTTTCCAGTGAAAGTGAGAAATTCAGGGTGAGATGGATGGCAAGAGGGAAGCCAACACTGCCAATGCAGTGGCAGCATTTCATTCTCAGAACAACCCTGTGAGGTTGTACTACCTCCAGCTAAAATGTGAGGAAACCGAAACAGCCCCGGAAAGTAACTGGCCCTGGGTCACACAGCTAGAAACGGCAGGCGCGGAACGGGACTCTGAGCGTGTCTAATGCTAAGACTTGTGCTCCGCCAACTGTGAAGGGTTTATGATTTAAGTGCATAAAACTGTCAAGATTCCAAAACCATATATCATGTACCTAGTTTCCGCTGGAATTTTTTTTCCCCTTTCAAATGCCATGTGCCAGAAACTTGCCAGACATATTTAGGGGGAAACAAAATTCCCATTATGGAGAGGAGGGGGCAGGAGGGCTGTGACGGTGGATTCTGCCTGTTGTTAACAGTTTTCTGGAAGTTGAAATAATGTTCAAGTCAGAAAAGGAGGCCACATCCTGCTTCGTGTATGGTTTTCTTCTGTGGGCAGAAAGAGTGTGCAAAGGGTATGATAAACTCTTATCTAGGAAGACCTTCCCTTCCAAAGGGCCCATCTGGGTGTCCTGCAAGATACCAAAATGGGTGAAGTCACAGTCTTCTCCACTCCCCCACCCATCCTCAAGCAAAGGACGAGGAAGAAGAATTCCCAGCACCTTTCAGAGAAATGGCACTTTACACAGTGTTCTTGTGGCATTGATTCCTTCAACAAATACTAGTATATACCAAGCATCTGCCACATGTCAAGCATTGCTTTGGGTACTGGAGACATGGTGGTGAATAGGTCATCTCTCAGAGAACTTATAAGTGCAGTTGGAAAACAGACTTTGGTGGCCAGGAAAGGCTTCTCTGAGGAGATGACCTTTAGGCTTAGACTTGAATGGAAGTGCAGAGGCCCTGGGGCAGCAACAGGCATGGTCACTTTTGAGGAATAGGACTGAGAGCAGAAGCAGGGGAGCCACTGAGGAGGCTCTCACTGATGGATTAGACAGGGGAATGGGGAAAGGGGAATCGAGGTGACTCCTGGGTCTGTGGCCTGAGCTGCTGGATGGACATGGGGGTCATTTAATGCAATGGGGACAACAGGGTTAGGAGTTGGTTGAAACAATGGGATGGAAGCCAGAAACTGTGTGTTTGACCATACTAAGTTGCAATGCCTGTTAGACAACCACATAGGGTTGTGAGTAGTCAGTCGAATATTTGAGTCTGGAGTGTGCTGGATAGCTTAGGGCTTGCAAATTGTATATATACACACACACACATTGGGCTTATAAACATTACTTCATTTCAGTGGTGGATTGGTAAACAGTCTCTCCAGAAAAAAAAAAAAAAAAGCTCTGATTTGTACTGTTGGCTGATTACAGTGGTGTAAATACCCTCACCATGAATGATTTCAGGCTACTGGTCATTCAACAACGGGCTGCAGGAGTCCTGACCATTTAACAATCAGCTCCCAGAGCCATGACCACATTTGCTTATCAAAACAGCCCTGTGATGTCGGCAGGACTTTTCCATTTGACGGATAAGGCTTAGAGAGGGAAAGTGGTTTATTCAAGGTCACACAGGGAGCTGGTGTGGAAGTTGGGGGTCTCCTGACCCCCAGTTCACTCAGGCTTGTTGACTCAGAAAATAAAACAACCAGGAAGCACTAAGGGGGAAATATAAGGAAGAACTTCCCCCTGGAAAAGTTTAGAGATAGGGACCTCGGGATGCTTATGGAAGTCATGGGGTGTGGGGAGCTGTTGTGTGTCTATGAAGGTGGGGCTTAGCTCCTGTGTCTCCCCCAGGACAGAAGAGCTGGTCGCCTCTCATTCTGTACGAAGGTTTGCTATGGCATTGGCGGCGTCCCCAATCAGGTGGCCTCCAGCGCCACGGCCTTTTACCTGCAGCTCTTCCTGCTAGATGTGGCACAGGTGAGTGTGGGCAGCAGCCCGGGGCCCCCTATTCCCATCTTCCTTAGTGTCTGGTCCTTCCACCCCCACCTGATCCATAACAGATAGCACCTTTGACCTAAGCCTGACAAAAAGCTAAGGATATTTATTGTGGGTTGTTTGTACTGGAAAATGGGAAACAATGTGAATGCCCACCAATATAGAAGCAGTTGAGTAATAACTTGTACTATCTCCATATAATGGACTATCATGTGGCCATTTAAAGAATGGGTTAGAATCAGCGGTTCTCAACCTGTGGGTCGCGACCCCTTTGGAGGTCAAACGACCCTTTCACAGGGGTCGCCTAAGACCATCCTGCATATCAGATATTTACATTATGATTCATAAGAGTAGCAACATTACAGTTATGAAGTAGCATCGAAAATAATTTTATGGTTGGGTCACAACATAAGGAACTGTATTTAAAGGGCCAGAAGGTTGAGAACCACTGGGTTAGATCAATACCAGTTGACGTAGAGGGATTTCCATGATGCACTATCAAGTGAGAAAAGTTAGTTTTAGAGAAGAATATACAAAATGATCCTATTTTAGCAAAACAAAGACATGCCCCATATATGTATATTCATGAGTATATGTGTGTATGTGTCAGTACATGATCTATAATAATAAAAGTGTAATATGCTAATTAGACCGCACAGCCGAACAACCTTCCGGACATCCTTCCAGACAACCTTCTGGACGAAGCCAGGGCTGCGAGGGCTGAGCCCCCTTGTACGAATTTCGTGCATCAGGCTTCTAGTTAAAAATAAGCATGGAGAAAATGTACAGGAAATTACACCAGACTATTAATGTTGGCTATAGGAGGGAATGGTGGAGGATAGAGAGCAGGCAAAAAATGTTTTTTTAAATAGGTATTCATTATTTTTAAAAAATATTTTTTTATTGATTTCAGAGAGGAAGGAGGGGGAGAGAAAAATGGAAACATCAGTGATGAAAGAAAATCATTAATTGGCTGCCTCCTACACACCCCTTACTGGGGATTGAGCCCCAACCCCGGGCATGTGCCCTGACCGGGAATGGAACTGTGACCTCCTGGTTCATAGGTCGACACTGAACCACTGAGCACGCCAGCTGGGTGGTATTCATGGTTTTTTAAGTGACACTGATATGGTTGCATTTATATAAGATTATATAAATTGCAAATGTATATCAATGCATGAAAGGATGATCATCAAAATGCTTCTGGCGTTGTCTCAGGATGGTGGGATTTCAGATGAGCTTTGCTCAATATTTTTCTGTACTGTTTGAATGTCTTTATAGTGAGTGTATCATTTATGTAATCAGAAAAATTAAAACAAATTTATTGCGAGACAAAAATCTACCTGTGACTGTCAGCCTGGGCGCATCCTTCTTGCACTGAGCACCTCAGGTGAGGCTCCCTAGTGTCTTCTCCAGAAGTGAGTGGGCATGAGTAACAATGGAGACGTGCCTGTACGTGGCTGTCGGCTCCCTCCCACGCTTCTCGCACGTGCACAGATATGTCCTGAGCGCCTTCTGGATTAGTGTTCTGGGGAGCAGGCTGAATGGACCTTACACTCTGGCCCCAGCCAGGTTCCCAGATCCCCCTCCTGGTGGGTGGGCAGGCCTGGACACCCTCTCTGACTCTGCCAGTCCCTGGCTATCCCCTCCCTTGTCATTGCAGATCCCTGCTGCCCAGGTGTCACTTGTCCTGTTTGGAGGGAGGGTGTCGGGAGCAGCTGCTGACCCTGTGGCTGGGTTCTTCATCAGCAGAAGCAGGAGGACAGGGTCTGGACGACTCATGCCCTGGTGAGCAGCCCCATGGTCCTTGAGGTCCCTGTGATTGTCATAGCCCTGCTTCTTAGTAGAAAACCCTGTGGATGGTTAGAGGACAAGACGGGACAGCGGGTGATAGGACTGGACAGTAGGTGACAGTACCGGGCTGGGCCAGACCATCATGCAGGAGTCAGAGACATTCCTGGGGATGTTCCCTCACCAGATGGCGCAGGTAGACAAAGCCTCCAAGACTCCCAGGCCTGGCCCAGGGTCTCCGTGAGGCCAGGGAAGGTCTTGCAGAGTAGGTCCGACTCCTGTGCTCCAGGGTCCTTGCGGGGGGGGGGGGGGGGGGGGGGGAATGGCACCACCAAGCACCCGTGTCCTAGCCAGAGTCCAGCCCCCGTCCTGATACCTCAGGTCCCCCCCCCCCCAACACGGCTCCCACCCTGAGAGGCCCACCCAGGGCTGAGGCCCAGGGGGGTGAGGTGGCCCCAGGCCCGGTTTGGTGGGCATCCCACCCCCGTGTGCTCCCACAGGGTGCTGGGCTGCATGCCCTTCACCGCCTTGGCTTACTTCTTCCTGTGGTACCTGCCCCCCTTCACCAACCTCCGAGGCCTTTGGTACATGACCTTCTACTGCCTCTTCCAGGCTCTGTCCACGGTAAGCCGGGCCGCCTTCCCGGGCCTGGGCCCCTGGAACCCCACTGCTGGCACGTGGTCACTGTGAAGCGAGAGTGTCCTGGGTCGGGTGTCAGGAGGACCCTCCCCGCCCCCCCCCCAACCCCCCTCCTGCACCTGCTCCCAGCCCCGGCCATCTCCTGGAGCTCCTCCGCCCACTGGGCTCTGGGCTGGTGCTCTGGCCTGAAGGGATCCGTGGCTGGGACAGGGCGTCCACGGGGTGGTCTGGGCGGAGGGGGGCGTCCTCTAAGCTCCGGGCGCCCCAGTTCTTCCAGGTGCCCTACACGGCGCTCACCATGCTGCTGACGCCCAGCCCCCGGGAGCGGGACTCCGCCACCGCCTACCGTGAGTGCGCGCGGCGGGTGGAGGGTGGCGCCGGCCCCGGGCTGCAAGCTCGGTCCCCTGAGCGCTCCTCGCTGTGACCCAGGGATGACCATGGAGATGGCGGGGACGCTGCTGGGAGCTGCGGCCCACGGACTCATCGTGTCCGGGGCCCACGGTCCCCACAGTTGCGAGGACGCCGAGTTCCCGGGGCCGGGCGCCGTCTCCCCCCACGCGGTGAGTGCTCCCCGGACCCGTGCGTCCTCCCACCAGACCCTCTGCCCCGGGGGTTTCTCACCGTGAACACCTTCAGCGCATCCGGAGGGGAGGAGGCAGGCCCCAGGCAGGGGCAGGGAGAGGGCAGGGGGCATGGGGTCCCTGCGGAGCTCTGGGCAGAGCCCTCCTGGGGGGCCTCCCACCCCCGGGTGAAAGGAGAAGGGAATCCTCCCGGGAGGTGGGGTATGGGGGGGGGGGGCTGTGTCTCCTTCAGCCATCAGGTTCTCCATTGGCCCCATTAAGCAAATGACACCCCGACCCCCAGGACCGTAGGAATCATCCTCTAATCCTCCCTCTCCCTCAGCCCAGCCCATTGCCAAATCCTGCCATGTTTCAGGACAACACTCTTCTGCATCCACGCCAGGTCCTGGCGCTGCCTCACAGCCCCTGCCCTTCACCTGGGGGTGAGGGAGGGCGGGGAGAGAGGGCCGAGAACCCACCCCCAAAGGCACATTCAGGCGCCTTTGGCGGCTCCAGCTCTGTTATCCCATCGACTCCACCTACAAAACAAATGAATTCATAGATAAAAGCATCGAGAAGTTCCAGACAGCGACCGCAGAGCAGGTCCCCGAGTGCAGGTCCTTCTGAGTGTGGGGCCCTGTGCAGCTGTGCTGACCCGCACCAGAAGCCCTCCCTCCCCTCCCCCGCCCCCCCCTACCACCCAGGCAGCTTCTGTCTCTTTTCTTTTTTTAAAATATATTTTATTGATTTTTTACAGAGTACAGAGAGGAAGAGAGAAAGATAGTTAAAAACATCGATGAGAGAGAAACAAAGATCAGCTGCCTCCCGCACATCTCCTACTGGGGATGTGCCACAGCCCAGGTACATGCCCTTGACCAGAATCGAACCTGGGACCCTTCAGTCTGCAAGCTGACGCTCTATCCACTGAGCCAAACCGGTTTCGGCAGCTTCTGTCTCTTTTCTGACATTTATCTGGGTCAGCCCGCATCACACTGTAACTTGTGCTCATGCATCTGTCTTCCTCCCACACTCCAAGCCCCTCACTGTGGATGCTCAGGGGTCACTTATCAGGGTCTGGCATAGAGAATCAGCAACAATGAATGCTTGTTTTAAAATGAGAGGGAGAGAGAGAGAGAGAGAGAGAGAGAGAGAGAGAGAGAGAGAACTCAGATCCTCAGACCCTGGTGCATGGCTGCATGCAGGAGGCACAGGGTCAGCAGAAGGTCCATCCTGGCCCTTAGCTCTCCCCCTCCTACTGGGCTCACTGGGAGGAGTACCCAGTATTCTTGGACTTGGGCTGAGGGTCCCCCTGCTCCCATTGGGCGGCGCCCTGCCCCTGGGTGTCCTCCCTCCGTGGGTGGGAGACATCACCCCACCCCAGCTCTGTCCTGTTCCACAGACTTGTCTCTACTCCGTTGCAGCCGCCGCGGTCGCTGTGACTTACCCCGTGTGCGGTGGTTTGCTCTGCTTGGGGGTGAAGGAGCGGCCAGGTACAGAGGTGCAGGCAGAAGCTGGGGGCAGGGCTGCTCGTGGGCCTGGGTTTTGGTTTGGAACTCTGCCAAGTCCAGATGTCACCTTCCTGTGTTGCAGACCCCTCTGCCCCAGCCTCCAGCCAGGGCATCAGCTTCCTGGCTGGGCTGGGCCTCATTGTCCGGCACCCGCCCTACCTGAAGCTGGTGATCTCCTTCCTGTTCATCTCAGCAGCCGTCCAGGTACCTCTGGCCAGGCGCATCCCCCCTGGCTTGGTTCCAGCCGCACTGAGCTTGCGTGGGTTCAGGTTCAGCCTCTCATCCACTGCATCACAGTTAGGCTTGAGTGGTAATAGGGAGAGAGCAGCAGCTGGGGTGTGGCCCAGAGAAGGTGGTGCTGGGAGGAGAGAGATCTAGATAGAGCTCCTGGGAATGAGGAGGGTCAGGGCCCAGACACCAGGAACACTGTCTGGATGGTGAAGTGCACCCAATCTTAGCTGTGCGAGGGGGGCGGTAGACTAGCACATTGTTTGCGGGTAGTTTTTATCGCGCGCTAACAGGTGGCGCGGGCCATTTTTGCTAATTTTTTTGCGCAAATGGCAACGTTCAGTAAAATTACGATAACTTTAGTTGACGTATTTATACGTTACCCGCATTCTACCGCTAGTCTATAAAAAACGTATTAATACGTGTCCCGCGCTCTACTACACTGGTAGGACGTATAAATACGTAAATCGTGTAAACACGTTTCCCGCATACAATGTGCTAGGAGTGGTGTTTCTGCCTGTGTCAGGGATAAGCAACCTTTGTAGGGACAGGGACTGCACGATGGCAGCACCAACCAGGGTTCAAGGTCCCAAAAGGGAGGCCAGGCCTTGCTCTTGCCTTCTGAAGTCCTGCCGTTCCTGCACGCACCCACCTCCCGTCACCCTCCTCAGGTGGAGCAGAGCTACCTGGTCCTGTTCTGTACACACGCCTCCCAGCTACATGACCACGTCCAGAGCCTGGTGCTAACCATCCTGGTGAGGAGACCTGGGTGACACGTGTGGTCCCTGACATGACATGTGTGGCCAGAGTTCTGGGGGGCAACATTCTGGACCCACATTCCGGCAGAGGAACTGGGGCCAGGGTCATACAGTTCATAGCCGCTGGTTCCAAACCAGGAGGCAACATGGAGGCCGGGCATCCCACCTACAAGCCAGGGCTGTGAGAACCTGGGCAGAGGCGCCGGCCGCTTGGCCCGCTGGGCCTGGGCCGGGCTGTGATGGTTCTGTCTGTCCACAGGTCTCAGCTGTGCTGAGCACCCCGCTGTGGGAGTGGGTTCTGCAGCGATTTGGGAAGAGGGTGTCGGCCTTCGGGATCTGTGTGAGTGAGGCAGGAAGCCAGGTTGGAGTTGGGTTGGGGGAGGCTGACCTTGGAGCCGGAGCCTCCTGGGGGCCGGCCGGTCGATCTGTGTCTGTCTCCCCAGGTGATGGTGCCTTTTGTAATCCTGTTGGCTGCTGTGCCCACAGCCCCCGTGGCATACGTCGTGGCCTTTGTGTCTGGCGTGAGCATTGCTCTGTCCTTGCTGCTACCCTGGTATGCTGCGCGAGGGGAAGGGAACGTGGGGGCTTCATGTCCTTCCTGATGCGTCTGCCCTCCTTCATGTCAACCTGGTGCCCCGGGCCCCTCGTGCCCAGCCTGTGCTGGGGAGCCACTCTCCCACTGGCAGGGATGGAGGCCACCCGCTCCGTCCTGGGAGCCCTCCTAAAAGAGCACCAGCAGCAGGCACGGTGGGCAGCCGGGGTGGGGGTGTAGAGGTGCGGGTGGAATACAAACACACAGTGCCTGGCGCTGTGTGGGCCAGTCCTGGCCCTGGGTAGTGAGGACTCAGGGATGACCCTGACTTGGTCTCTGCCCCCAGAGAGCTTGCAGGCTGGTGGCTGTCCAGGGGGGTCAGGGGGTAACTCTGCAGCCCCGCCCCCAGGTCCATGCTCCCAGACGTGGTGGATGACTTCCAGCTGCAGCACCAGCATGGCCCTGGCATAGAGACCATCTTCTACTCGTCCTACGTCTTCTTCACGAAGCTCTCGGGCGCAGGGGCTCTGGGCATCTCCACGCTCAGTCTTGAGTGAGTCCCAGAGCTGGGCTGTGGCAGGGGCACAAAAGACCAGCTGGGTGGGAGGAGGGCAGAGTCCCCCACCCCAGCCAACCCCGGGGACCGGGACCGAGAGTGCGGGGCAGACACCTCCTCAGCTGGCTCTGGGAGTGTGACTGAAAGGGGCCTTTCTTGAGGGCCATAGCCCTCCTGAAGCCTCAGCCCCCCACATTCTCACTTCTCTCTGAACTCCTCCAGCCCATTCCCTCAACACTCCCTTCCAGCCTGGCTAGGCTGATCTGGCCAGGAAATGAATCCAAGTTTCAGGAGAGTGTGGAGGCGGGGGATCTGGGACACCTCCCCCAGGGAGCCAGGCTCAGGAGGGTCTGGGCTGGATGATGGGATGGTGTTTCTCCAGGTTTGCGGGGTATGAGGCAGGAGCCTGCAAGCAGGCAGAGCAGGTGGTGGTGACCCTCAAGGTCCTCATCGGTGCTGTGCCCACCTGCATGATCCTCACCGGTCTTTGCATCCTCATGGTTGGCCCCGGTCCAAAGGTGCCAAGCCAGGACTCCTCTCACCAGCTGAGCCTTCGAAGGTGGGCACCCCATGCACACGGGTACACACAGATAGCTACCAGCACCCCCGGAGGCACACAGAAGTGTGCCGATGTGAGACCAACCAGTCCGCAGATCTCCTGGCAGTGCTTACACCACTGAACAATCCTGCCTTTGGAGACTCTGCCTTAGCTTCAGTGACGCCATCTAAATTTTCTTCTGCTGCTCAGTCTCTCTTGATAACCAGTAGGATGGTGGTATGGGAGGGCTCCCTTGTTCACCCCTATTCCTTTTGCTCTCCATAATCCCGGGCACCTCTTCCACTTGCTTGATCCCGAGCACCTCTTGTGCTTGCTGACTCCTATAGCTGTCCTCCTGCCAACCCTACCACCCCACTCCCATACTGCCTTCAAGTTCCAGATCCACACCCCTGGCTCTCATTTGGATAGCTCCACCTGACGTCCCACAACCATTGCAGTCAGTCTTAATGATCCCCCAAAGGAATTCATGGTCTTGTCCCAGTCAGCTCCACCACCCTCCCGTCTGGGAGCCGAAACCTGGGGATGGATGGATGGATCATCTTCCACTCCTACCCCCCTCCCCCTGCCCCCGACAGGCTGTGCTGAGAGCTCTCTGAGCCTTGCCCTTCCCCCTCCCAGAGCACTGGTTCCACTGCAGGGAGGATCTGCTCACTGTCCGGCTTTCCCCGTAGACTGTGGGGACCTTGAGGCCATATCTTTGTGTTTATTCATTTTTATGTCCTAAGAGCCTAGCACAGAGCCCGAGGCCAAGCAGGTGCTGCAGGATCAACATGGTCCCGCACACTTTTTCATGAGCACATGTCCACATCTTTGTAGATGCTCATGCACTCACATGTACACACAGAGGATCACACGGGGGAGACAGGAAGTGACATCATCATCCACCCCTCATCCCTCAGCATGGCTGGTCTCAAGACTCCAGCCAAGTAATGCTGACCTCACGGGCTACACTCAGGGAGTGACACGGCTGCTTGATGGGACTTGGGGAAACAGCTTGTGGCTTTATTCACGCGGGGTTGGGGGTGTGTGTGAGGGGAGGAGTTGCTAGAAGACAAGAACAGCCACTGACACCTCCACGGGGCCGGCAGGGCAGACCCCCCTCCCTCATCCTCTTGGGCTTCTCCCCTTCCCGCAGGAGGACCAGCTACAGCCTCGCTGCAAGTTAAAGCTTCGTGAGCCCAAGCGCAGGAGCCGCACCGTCTGGGTTCAAAGTCCCCGTCTCGTCTCAGCCGTTTAGAACCCCCACTTCGCAGCGTGCACGTGACCTTTTCCCTGGGCTATGGCGCCTTCAGTGACCTCTCCAGAAGGGACTGGCCTGGGGTCCACCTGTCTTTTCTTACCTGTTGACCACAGACCATTTCAGATAAACCTGTGCCCCTGACTACCCGGCTCCAGGTGACGTTTGACCTGGAAAGCATCCCAATAGCAGCTTGTCCTGCAAAAAAAGGAAGCCTCAGCCAGCCTGGCCTGCAGACTCCCCAGCCACCTGCTGACCTGACAGGACAGACACACAGACAGCCCCTTTGTTTTTCCTGATGCCCCAGTGGACATCTGAGAGAGAGACTGACAGACGTCACACGAATGGGCAGAGTGGGGATGTTGTTAGGACAGACAGATGCAGGGAGGCCGGCAGACCCCAGGGGAGAGAAGGGGACAGCAGTGGGGATGAGGAGGAGCAGGGCACGGGGTGTTCTCAAGCCTTTCTGTCGGGCTGATGACTGTTCCCAGAGGTGGGCACAGACTGTCCAGCCACCAGAGATGGATCATTTTCATGAACAGTCGTTATTTTTGTGGGAATATTTTTTTCTGAACTTTCATAAAAAGTACAGGAACCACCATTTTCTAGAAGCCATATCTTTAAAAAAGATCCACTGAGGTTTATTTTTTTCAATAAACAAAAAAACCGCATTAAAGGGTTTGTCTTCTACTGAGTCAGTCAAGTGTGATGGCGGGCAGCCCCCCATCATCCCTCGGCCCAGGGCTAGGCTCCCTTCCACTGCCTCTTCGGGCCTTTGGCGGCCTCTTAGGTGAGAGACCCCGTAGGCTGCCAGAACTCAGACTCACGCACAGATGCTCGTCAGAGCTCGGTTTAAGCCTCTGGCTTCCTCCACAGACAGGGAGCTGACCTCCCAGTGAGAGCGCAGAATGTTAAAGGTATTACATATGTCCTTATTTTCCCCCATCGACCCCCTCCAGCCCATCCCCGTGCCCTTACCACCCCTGTCTGCATCCATGGGTTATGCATATATGCATACAAGGTCTTTGGTTGATTACCTCCCACCCACCCTCCCTTACCTTCCCTCCAAGATTCCGTACTCTGTTCCCTGCTTCCATGTCTCTGGATCCATTCGGTTCATCAGTTTATTTTGTTAATTAGATTCCATATATGAATGAGATCATGTGATACTTGTCTTTCTCTGACTTATTTCACTTAGCATAATACTCTCCAGGTCCCTCCATACTGTCTCAAAGGGTAAGAGATTCTTCTTTTACTGCTGCATAGTATTCCACATGGTATAAATGAACCTCAACTTTTTTATCCACTCATCTACTAATGATGTGCTACATTTTATATCACCTACATTTCCCAGGGTGCAGTCTCAAGGAGCAGCTATACGGCAGCAGGGAACAGCCTTGGGGACCAGGGGTTAGATCTCAGAGATAGGGCCATCATGGGCTGGCCAAAAGGTATCCTACCATTTCTCCCTCACAGCCACACTATGAAGCGGGAACTAGTGTTCTCTTATTCAGATGAGGAAACAGGCTTAGAGAGCTTAAGCCGCTTGTCTATGGCGGTGGTAGATGGTCTTGAACCTCATATAGTTCTTAAATTAGGTGGTTGGTGGTTCATTTCACCAGGTTCCTTTCTGGTGACATATCCACCAGAGGAAGAAATACAGACAACATACACAAATATAAAATCAAGAATATTTCTGTATAACAGCAATGATCACAAAGAAAATACCATCAAAACATTCACAACAGCTGCATCAACCATGAGTGATTTTTTTAAAAATATATTTTATTGATTTTTTACAGAGAGGAAGGGAGAGAGATAGAGAGTTAGAAACATCAATGAGAGAGAAACATCGATCAGCTGCCTCCTGCACACCCCCTACTGGGGATGTGCCCGCAACCCAGGTACATGCCCTTGACCGGAATCGAACCTGGGACCCTTCAGTCCGCAGGCCGACGCTCTATCCACTGAGCCAATCCGGTCTCGGCCCATGAGTGATTTTAGTGAAGACTGACCAGTGAAACGCTGACTGTAACATACACCTTGAGGCACACACCTTGAACTTACTATGGGGTCCCCCAGCCCCCTCGTTAAGCTTCACAGTATGTGCTTTCATCCCACCCGGAAAATGGAGCCAGGCCTCAGACTATCCTCAGACATTGCTCTCAGGCAACTGAGTACAGACAAGTGGCCTCCTCTTCCATTATCCCACCAGCTCTCTAATGCATCTGAACCACAAAATGGGCCCTTGCTTCTTTCCTATCCCAGCTCCATCTTCATAAACTGTAACAGACAGGAGTCCCCAAGGGTGCAAAATATTTCTTTCCAGATAATTTTAAAGGCAATGGAAAAAAATGACCATGTGCTAATGGAGCTTCTATGGCTGAAACAAGGGTCTGCAGATGTGATGACTAGCCACACAGACCGATTGGTTATGCTGCAATAAATGAAATTTATAATGTGTCTGAAGGCAGTAAGGAGTGCTGTGTTTGTCTAGAGTTGGGATCAGGGCTCTTTCCACTCTACTAAGCTGGCCCTTTAGCCCTTATTTATAATAACTGGTACTTTTTAGGGCTATCCCAGATTCAGTGAAATTTCCACCTTTCTGAAATATTTTCTCTCACAAACTCTATGCTAGTCTCTAAAACTTGACTAAAGGAAAAGAAAAATACCAAAATTAAAGCTACAATTTAAGAGTCGAGGCCGGCAGCAGGAGAGGATTTTCCTGGAAGGCTTACTGCTAGAATCCCTAGCGGTTCCAGGCGACCTGCAGCTTCCCCCGAGTCAGAGGGCCCAGTCCGCCTTCAGAGAGCAAAGAAAACAAAAACTCAAGGAGCATCTGTTAAAAAGAAAAACTCTTTTTGCATACAAACAGGAAAATCAGAAATTCTCCAGTAGAAACGAGGAAATGATGGCATCTGAGGGTCTGGTCCAAGAAGAGAGAAAAAGTTCTGAAACTTAAGACAAAAATGGCCAATAAAGAAAATGTCCATAGACCTACAAGGAGCAAAAATAATGTAACAATGGGAAAAAATTATATTCCGTTAAAATCTTCTAATGAATTAACCAATTCAACTACAGCCACTGATACATATAACTTGGGGAATAATCAAACTCTGCAGTTGTTACCAATTACAAATGATCGCCAAGGTCAACGTATGACATTAAGCCAAGCGTTTCACATTAAAAACAGTAATTGAAAGAAACAAGTAACTACAGAAAAACCAAAGCAAGATGCTAACGTGCTCAAGAAACCTGTGCTTGGATCTTATCATGGCCAAATTGTTCAATCTAAGGTTAATTCATTTAGAAAACCTGTACAAGTCAAAGATGAGCATTCTGCAATAACAAAGAAACTTTCAACTCCTATCTCTAAGGCCACAAAACACCAGCCTATAAACACCAGCAGTGTAACAGCAAAAAGTCACAGAGCCTCAAATATGATGACTACAACTAAATTTGTGAGGGCTACATCTCAGAATGAACAACTTTTATGTTCTCCTATTAGAAGTCACCACAGTAATACTCATAATACCCAGGACTACCTGAAACAAGGCATTGCCAATGTTACATATGGAAAGGGTCTCATGAGAAAGAATTACTACAATTAAATACAGTTTTATCTAGTGTCAAAACCATTTCTTCTCAGGAAGTAAAAAGAAATAAGACAGTATCAAGAAGCATCACATCTGAAATGATAGCCAGGCCTGCTTCATCTTCTAATATCAAACAGATAGAAACGTCAAAAACCATTGAGCAGTGCAGACAAAAGCAACTATCAATAGAAGGGCTCAGCCCAAAGAAACCGTAGAAGAAAGAACAGCTTGTCTGAGTGAGTGGAGAGCTAGCAAAGGAAAAATGTTGAGAAGGCCTCCTAGCTCAGTAATAACCCAGCCTGAAGCTGAAGGACAGAATGAAAAACCAATTGGGTCATTTTGGACTACCCTGGCAGAAGAAGAAGAACAAAGATTATTTACTGAAAAAGTAAACAAGACATTTTCTGAATGCCTAAACCTGATTAATGAGAGATGCCCCAAAGAAGAAGTATTAAACATACTGAATGACCTGATTAAAAATATTCCAGATGCCAAAAAAATTGTTAAGTATTGGATATGCCTTGCATGTGTTGAACCACTCACAAGTTCTATTGAAAATATTATCTCAGTCTTTGAGAAGGCCATTCTGGCAGGAGCTCAGCCTATTGAAGAAATGCGACATGCAATTGCAGATATTCTAACAATGAAGAGTCAAGAAAAAGTTAAATTTGGAGAAAATCTTGAGGAGGCTTGTGCAACCAAGGAAAAAATCCAAGAAGTCAACATTGAAGATACTGGTGTTAATCTAGAGTCAGGAAAACCTGAAATGGAAAATAAACATCATAGAAATGTGGTATTTCAAGATTGTAAAAAAGAGCAAGTACACAAAACAAAAGATCCAACCAATGATGTTAAAACCCCCAACACAGAAACTAGGGAGGGTTGCTTAATTAAATATAATGTGTCTACTACACCATGCCTTAGACTTCGCCTGTCCTTGGCATTGTACTAGTAACATCAGCACACACCCAAGAGGGGTCTAGAAGGGTCAAAGCACTGAAATGTCCTTTGAAATCTGCCCGGGGCCAGTTTTTAGGAGTATCCGGACCTTAGTCAGCCAGAATTTTCTAGGGAAGCAACAGAGTTAGGTTTACATTCTGGGAGGTCCATCCTGTTCTAGGGAGCAGAGCGGGGGAGGGAGGGAGCAGTCAGTGGCTTTTTTCTTCCTTTGAGCTCTGTAGATTTCTGCTGGTTTGGGCTAAGAAGAATATGCTGGAGGATATGCACTCCTTATCCTCATCTTTAAGCCAAGAGAAAGATCTATCACAGTGCTGAGGTACCTTTTAAGTGCTTCTAAGACAGCTTCAACACAGCTCTGGGCTGGGACAGAAAGCCTCAGAGAAACCATAAAACACAATCCATAGGGCACCATTACATTGTCTTGTTCTGGGAATTCCGCCTTCAGACAAAACCACACCTCATGAATACATAAGCAAGCACTTTCTGAGCCATCTAACAAAGGCTGCGCTCTGAGAGCCTCATTCTGGGGAAGATGGAGAAGTGGCCGAGCCAACCAGGCAAGCGCTTACCTCTGTGTGACAGTGTGAGAGGGGAGAGCCCACAGTGGAAAACAGATCTTGTTTGTAATGGTCTCATCTGAAAAGCTATGCAGCAAATACTCTACAAACAAGTATCAGCCTAGATGGTTGGAATAGCTGGTGGCATCTAAACGCTGGGCTGTACGTTCTCCAAAGACTTCAAGACAAGGACCAGAATCAAGACTCTGAGACAAAGAGTCTCTGAAGATATTTGACCTGGAGCTGCCATCTCTGATGAGTATTTCCTGTGTGGCTGTAAAAGTTAATGGGATGAAGCCTTCACTATCAGCAGAGAGAAGGATCCAGCGGGAGTCTGCAAAGTAAAATGAACACATAGGCAATTTAGGATATTTCCTCTTATTCCACTAGGAAAAACAACAAATATGACTTTTTGGGGGGAAGAATTTAGTAGTTGATAATATTAAGCCTGATCACCACGAGACTTTAGAGAATGGGGAGATGGAAGGACTGTTACGGAGGGTCTGGTAATATGGCAGGAAGAGGATGCGGAGGACTTAGGCAGAGCTAAAGGACATACACTTTTCACTCCGGCTGGGCATTTATTACTCAGTGGTATGCATCTGGGCTTCTGCCTGCACGCACGGTAGGGGTTGTGTGTGGAGTGTCCCTACCTTACCTACATGCTCTTAATCAGTTTCTCCAGAAAATATGTGAGGTTGGGAACAGCCACTCTTATGGAGGAACCTTCTCTACTCTTTAGATCCATACCAACCTCTGGACACCCAAGGAGGCAAAAATGACTAGAGCTAGACTAGAATGGCCCAGAACATCCTGAATGGCTAGTTCCAGGATAGCGAGGGCCATCAGCATGCCTGGACCTTCTCTGGCTCTTTCAAGTCTATAGTGTCTTAACCTTTTGACCTTGTAATTTCACTTCTGAAAATCTATACTTTCCAAAAACAACATGTAAAATAGAGAGGTTTTCATTAATGTTATTTATAATGGGCCAACACTGGAACCCACCAAAATGTCAAAGAAAATATAGCAGCCCAGCTAGTGTTGCTCAGTGGTTGAGTGTTGACCTATGAGCCTAGAGGTCACAGTTCAATTCCCGGTCAGGGCACATGCCCAGGTTGCAGGCTCCATCCCCAGTGTGGGGCCGTGCAGGAAGTAGCCAATCAATGATTCTCTCTCATCACTGATGTTTCTCTCTCTCTCTCTCCGTTTCCCTTCCTCTCTGAAATCAATAAAAACATATTAAAAAAAGAAAAAAATATATAGTCCTAGCTGGTTTGGCTTAGTGGATAGAGCGTCAGCCTGCGGACCGAAGGCTCCCGGGTTCGATTCCAGTCAAGTGCCTAAGAAAACCAAAACCTGATGGAACGTGGACATGACTCAGTCCCTCACCATCCAGAAGTGTCCCTCATGCCCGTATGTTTGCTGCACATTAAAACAACCCCTTTCAGAAATACTCTGCAATGTTGCTATGATCTTCATGTTCTAGTGCAACAGGTATACATGAGGTTTTTATGTCATTTCCTTGCAGTTGTTATACAGGGTGGGGCAAAAGTAGGTTTACAGCTATGATTACTCAACACAGTTCATTCTTGTATTATTACTTACTCATTATTGCATTATTTTCAATACGACCAACTGAAAACCTACTTTTGCCCCACCCTGTATATGGCTTTGTAACTTTTTTCTAGTTTTTCATGTATACAGTTAGGTTTTTCAGCTAGGCGATAAGTTCCTTAAGGGCAGAACACATATTTTCCATGTGTCTGGTGTAACAGGCCTGGGTATGCGGCAGGCAATTAATAGTAGTTGTTAACTATCTGGAGAATCACGGGACGATCAGTACACATCATTTTCATTGCCAGTGAAAGTAACAAAACAGACGGTGGAAGGAGGGTGCTGGGCAGGGTTGGTTTCTGATTTTACCTACCATGCAGCATTTCAACAAGAGCGAGGCCGAAAGTCTGCTGCACTGTACTGAGCCTCAGCTTGCCACTGCAGAGAAGCACGTCTCTTTTTTCAACAACAGATTCTACAGAATAACGTTTCTTCAAATACAAAAAAAGTTGTTAAGCCAATTGCAGAAGCAATGGAGTTAACATTTCTTTAGAAAGTGTAAATCGTTTTTAAAAATCCTTATCTAGTACCACTATCAATTAGACTTCAGTTTTATGTCAGGAGCTTTTTGCTCTATTATTTAACACAACTAAAGGGTCAGACCAGAACACAACCCCTAATTTACTTTTCCTAGAACTTTGTCACTAGGAACTGGCTGTCCTAGGACCTGACTAATAACACTACAGGTGATGGACGGCAGCCTAAGAGACACATCTGATGGTGAGGAACAGGTGCCTGGCTATTTTAGTTATAACTCACTAAACTTAATGCTCTCTTTATTGGGGGGAAAAATGCCAAGAAAGACTGCCCTAAGGATCTGCACAAGTAAACAAACTGGTCAAAATTCACTTCGTTTAGAAAACGTACAAATAAAAATGATTATTAAAGTCTTATTAAACATTAACTCTTTAAAATTGGTTTCAAATATCCCTAGATATAGAAAATATAAAATAATTACAGTTCTAATTTAAGATATATTAAGAGTCCAAAGGTATAATCATAGAATAAAAAATATAACTTCTAATTATATGTTATTTGCAACAATAACTTCCTGTAAGCATTTGAAGAAGAGTTTTATAATTTCAACGATAGAAGATAAACTGTACTACATTGGTGGAAGAATAAACAACTAAAAGAGCATGTCTACTTTTAACATTTTAAATATTAATAAATTATAAAGGCCAGAAACAACTAATCATTTATTTGAATTCTATGAAAAATGTCACTTTGGAAATTACAGGAGAAACTCTTCCTTGCCATTGATTATTTTGCCTTTTTTCTCATTACAAAAGGGATATATCCTCAATATAGAGTAAAACATAAATTTATAATGTGGAAAGTAAAGTCCCATCCAGAGGTAATTATTGATAACAGCTTGGTTCAATCAGTTCATTATAAACTGAGAAACTGAAGAACTGAAAAGGCAAAATACCCCATATTTCTTTTACTCAAAATATATAGAATTTCACATTTACAAATGTTTACAAAAGAAAAAATATGTTATTATTTGGTAGAAGAAATATAGACTTACTTAAAACTAACTCTGTGATTTTCTCTAAGGGTTCAATTATGCAGAATTTTTACTTTCAACATTAATTATTCCTATATTGGTTACATTCCCTTCCTCCCCTCAGTGAGCAAATATTACTTTCGTAATTAGGGAAAAAAAATACTGTGCAGATGTAGAAAAAGAAAAAAGCTCTATATACTGATATGGAGAATTCTTTTTTTTTTTTTAATTGATTTTTTTTTACAGAGAGGAAGGGAGAGAGATAGAGAGTTAGAAACATAGATGAGAGAGAAACATCGATCAGCTGCCTCCTGCATGCCTCCTACTGGGGATCGAGCCCACAACCCAAGCATATGCCCTTGACCAGAATTGAACCCAGGACCCTTCAGTCCACAGGCTGACACTCTATCCACTGAGCCAAACCAGCTAGGGCGATATGGAGAATTCTTGAGGATATATTATTAAATGGAAAAAGAAAGATGCAAAACACTGGATATAATGCCTTACACTTTGTGTAAAAGAGGAAATAAAAATATATAGTGTCCTGGCCAGTTTGGCTCAGTGGATAGAGAGCATCGGCCCACAGACTGAAAAAGAGTTCTAGGTTCGATTCTGGTCAGGGGCGTGTACCTTGGTTGCGGGCTTGATCCTCAGTGGGGGCATGCAGGAGGCAGCTGATAGATGTTTCTCTCTCATCCATGTTTCTAACTCTCTATCCCTCTTCCCCTCCTCTCTGTAAAAATCAATAAAATACATTAAAAAAAAATATATATATATATATAGTAAGATCTACTAGTATCTGCATAAAGAAATAAAAATAAAAATGTTAATTATAGGAGGTGAGGGGAACAGATTGCACAGAGATGGGTTGAGAGTAAGACTTCCCAGTATATATCTATCTTTTTATTAAATTGTTTCCCTTTTTAAACAGGTAAATGAATTAACTATTCAAAAAGAGGAAAAAAGGGGGGGATAAAAAAAAGAAAAAGAAAGGAGGGGGATTTTTAAAAAGTGGAATCTAAATTTCACATCTATAAATACTATTTAAAAACTAAAAAACTTTTTTACAGAAAACTTCAGGTATTTATATAAAACCATTTAAATAACTGCTTTAGCTAAAGACAATGTAACAAAAATCCTCTCATGTCGTAAGTGTTTCCCTCCACGTCCTGCGTGGTTCAGGGTTCGGGTCTGGAAGAGGAGCCGCACAACAAATGAAAAAGAAAAGACACGAGATAATTTGGGAATATTGGGGGACCAGGCGGGCGAGTCCAACTCAAGAGGACTTCTAACTCTCAGAAAATAGAAGTGGTCCATACACAAAAATTTAATTAAAGACTGAAAATGTAAATGTAGGCCCTGGCCAGGTAGCTGTTGGTTTGATACCGGGTCAGGGCACATACAAGAAGCAACCAATTAATGCATAAATAAGTGGAACAACAAATTAATGTTACTCTCTCTCTCAAATCAATTAAAAAACACAAATGTAAAAAGCAAAATAATAAAATATTGCAAGCGCCCTGGCCGGTTTTTCTCAGTGGATAGCGCCTCAGCCTTTGGACTGAAGGGTCCTAGGTTCGATTCCAGTCAAGGGCATGTACCTCGATGCAGGCTTGATCCCCAGCTTTGGTCAGGATTCATGTGGGAGGCAACCAATAGGTGTCTCTCTCTCACATAGATATTTCTCATTCTCTGTCTCTCCCTGTCCCTTCCATGCTCTCTAAAAATCAATGGAAAAATATCTTCAAGCGAGGATTAAATAAATAAATAAATAAATAGGTAAATAAATAAAATATATTGCAAGAAAATCTAGACATTACATGCATATTAATTTGTATAATATACAAAAACTTCTTGTAAACTGATAACTCAATAGGGAAAAAATGAGCAATAGGTAACTCATTCATTGGCCCCAGAACATGAAGACCTATGTACTCAAATTCACTAACAGTAAAGGGAAAAAGAAATTAATAAAAGTGAAATACTATTTCACATTTATCACATTCATGAGGATGTGAGGAAAAGGTTGCTGGTGAGCATGTAATGACACATTGTTAAGTAAAAATCTTTGAAAGGCAATCTGGCAAGTTTTTTTAAAAGTAGAAACATATATTCAAATTGCATTCCTGTTTCTGGGAACCAACCCAATAGAAACAAAAGTAGGAAAACAAATGGATACATACAAGAGTACTATTGCAGCACTAAGCAACTGAAAACAAAGTGAATGTCCATCAACAGGGAACGCCTGAATAAACAGCATACTCTCAGCATGAAGTAAAGAGTACACCATATACCCTATTTCTATAAAACAATAACCACCCCTAAACCTATATATCGCTTGTACCTATGTATCTATTTATGCAAAGAACTGTGTAAGATTATGAGTATGAATTACACCATGGAAGGATTCACATTAAGCTGCTAGTTAAGTGGGGAGGAGCAGAGGTCAGTTCCATAGGGAACGAAAGTGTTCATGATAAAGCAGTGGTTCTCAACCTTCTGGCCCTTTAAATATAGTTCTTCATGTTGTGACCCAACCATAAAATTATTTTTGATGCTACTTCATAACTGTAATGTTGCTACTGTTATGAATCGTAATGTAAATATCTGGTATGCAGAATGGTCTTAGGCGACCCCTGTGAAAGGGTCGTTCGACCGCCAAAGGGGTCGCGACCCACAGGCTGAGAACCGCTGTGATAAAGTGACAGGATGCTATTTATGTAATACTACGTTTGCATATGCATGCATAAATAGATGCATTGACATTTCTTATAAATGGAAGAGGGTCTGCACTGCATAAGAAAAAAGTTTCACAATGAAATAGCACAACTAAAAAAATTTTTTTTCTAAATATGAACTGATAGAATAAGTGCAATCATTCATGTTTTCACACCATGCACATGATAAAAATCAGTGTATCCTGGTATGCGTGTCCATGTGGTTGGCAGGCAACCAACCTGTAAAGGTGTAACAGCTTGCCTGTAACATAACATGCCCAGTTCAATTTAAACACAATCTTTCACGACCATTTTTCTGGCAGTGACTACTGGATGCGGGAGCTTATGTATAGCGGTAGCTCCTGAAGGAGGAATTACCTGGTAGGAGATGTGGACGTAAGGCAGATCCTGAGAGAGCGGATACACTGGAGAGGACTTCTTTCCATTGTGTAGGAAGTCTGTGAGTTCAGAGAGACTTCGCTGTACTTCCATCAGTTTCCTAGATAAAATTTCCAGTTCCTTAGAGAGCTGACAAGTTTCCTTTTCCCGCTGTAAGTTCTTTCTTGGAGGGAGATTAAGAGGGCCCAGGGTGCTGGTGTAGTCTGGTGTGCTGCTGGGTTTGGGCAGTGTCGCTGACCCGTCAACAGGCTCGGCCTCTAGAGTTTCCAGGGCTATGGAATCATCACATACACTGGATGGAGGGCGTTCGATTTCTTTAATAAAAGTACTTCCAGGCCTTTCACCTTGACTACTGCTATTAGCTGTTAACGAGAGTCCTGTGTTTTGGTGACACATATCTGGGGAAAGACTCTCAATTGGCTTTTTCCTCTCTGCTTTATTTAACAGAGCACTGAGGGTAGTATAGCCACTCTGGGTTTCGCTCACTGTTACTGGAAACTCCTCTTTCAACGTTACTTCTCTAACAGTCAAGCGAATGACATACTCATCAGACTTTGAAGAAGGAAGAAATGTCGAATCAGTGGATTTTTGTTTTCCTATCAAAATTAATAATAATTTATCTGTCAAGAAACATATGCCTTTTGGTCTCTCACTACCCTCTAATTGAATTTGCTGGATGTTTGGCATAACCGCTGGAATGACAGAATAGATAAAAATTGTATTACAAGTATTGGAAGCCACGGCTACAACCTTTGCTTTCAGATTAAATGCTATTAGATCAGGAACCAGAATGCCTGGAATGGTGACTTTTTTGACCTGGGTCACCACTTGCGCAAAGGTCACAAGAATCAAATGTGAAGAATCCAGATCGGTTCCTGCCAAGTAATTCTTTTTTCTTAGACAAATGAGGGCATTGCTCTCAGGCTCAGATCTATTGAAACGTATATGAGTTAGATCCAGAGGATCTGAACCGGAAGAAGAAAAGGGAGACACTGATGTGTCGGAATTGGTTCCACAAGAGGCTGCCCCTTTATCCACGGAGGGCATCGCATCAATAACCGGAGACGTATACAGACAAGTGTCTTCACTGCTGGGTGGAACGCCAAATGTTTCAGCTGCATTTAAGCCACAAATCTTACCTATTGGAAGTTCAGTGGCTAGGACGACCTGTGAGTCCACAGCGGCCCCGATGGAGCGCACGTCGCTGCGCACATCCAATACCGGGCAGAAGGAGCACCGCTGAAGCGTCTTCTGAGCACTGTCCCAAATGTAAGAATGCAGGCTGCTGCCTACGGCCACCAGCAGCCGCTGGCCATCCTGGGTCCAGCACGCACAGTGAATGAGGCCCTGGGCGCTGCCGTCCGCTTTTACTCGGGAGTCACCACAGTGCACGTTATGGACAATGGAGACATCCCGTGCAGTCAGCACCGTCAGAACAGCACTTTGTGGGTGCCACACACAGCCTTGGGGAAGGACAGGGCGCGATTCTCTAATCTCGCAGGTCTGAGACATCAGCGGCTTGCTTGTTCCCGTGGTATCGGGACACAGCTGCCACACAGTGACATGCTGCTTGTGCTGGACAGCGAGCAGAGGGGGCGTGTCAGCTATCCCAGGTGGGGCCCACGACACCCCATACACATGCTCAAATTGCCCAATGACCTTCGAGTCCCCAAACTTGGCCTCTCCACGCTGAAGCTGTACATCAGTCAGGACTACCTGCTTCCCATCGGTCCAGACAAGGCCGTGAACTGGGTGTATTGCTTGATACAATGCATTCAGCCCACTCCTGAGAAGTTTTCCTTTTCCCAACTCCATCCTTTCTGATAAAGGTCATCTGAAATAATTAAAAAGAAAAGCTACATCCTGAGACTGTAATCAGAGAAATCCAGAATATAGGACATGTTTCAAGACAACTGGCTTAGACGTTTCACGGGTCAGTATTGTGAGAGGATAAAAGGATAGGAGGAGTGTGGCAGGTTCACAGAGACTACTGAGCCAAACAAACAAACGCAACATATAATCTTTGGATCTTAAATTGAGGAAATAAAATTTTCTACAAATATATATATATATATATTTGTAGAACTGGGGAAATTAGAATATGGAATGGATATTAGATAATATTGTAGAGTTAATAATTTTCCTAAGTGTGACCATGGTACTGTGGTTATGTAGGAAAATGTCTTTATTGTTAAGATAATGTATGTTGAAGTATTTGGGATAAAGTGTCATAATGCCTACAACTTGCTTTCAAATGCTTTAGAAAACAAACAAAACCCTCCCCCCAAAATATGTATCAAAAAACATATGTATGTACATACTTGGTGTATATATAGAGAGAGCGCTAAAGCAAATGTAGCAAAATGTTAGTAATTGCTGAATTCAGATTGAGACTATGTCAGTATTCATGGGATTTTGAACTTTTAGGCTAGAAAAGTTTCAAATTAAAAAGTTGAGAAAAGTCTCCATCATCTAATTTCTATTCTCCTTTCACTGCCAATTCAATAAATAAATGATATTCACGACTCAATGGCCTTTATCTCTATACTGAAAGGACACTCAAAAGTCACCACTGCTATTTCTACTTCATCATTTTCAAATAGCACTTAATTTTCAGAATAGTTTCACATTCCCGATTGCATTTGCTCCTTGCAACAATCCTTCACAATAATGTAAACCAGGCTAGGCAAGTATTACTTTCAAATTTTTCATTCTTAAGGTCCCCCCCCCCCCAGACATTTAGATTACTAAAGTACATGCTCACTGCTATGGAATTCAAACAAACCAGAGGCGTCTAAAGTAAAACAAAATGTTTCCTCCAACTCCTCTTGACTACTGCCACCACCCTGTCCCCCAAATCTTAAGTCCTTGAAAAAAAGCACTGTTAACAATTTGGTGTATAGCCTTTGAATCTGTTAAAGAAATATGTGTATATTTCTTTATACATATATATGATTTTATATGTGCTACATTTTAAAAATCCTCACTGGAGAATACGATTATTAATTTTTTAGAGAGAGGGGAAGGAACAGGGAGCAGAGGAGAGAGGGAGTGGAGGAGAGAGGGAGAGAGAAACATCTATGCGAGAGGAACATCCATTGGTTGCCTTCTGTACCCGCAACCTAGGTATGTGCAACCTTTTTGGTGCATGAGTCCAGTCCAACCAAATGAGCCACACCGTCCAGGACTAAATTTTTTCTTTTGGACAAAAATGGGGTATAAGTCAGAGTTCCCAGATATTAACAACAGAAACCACTCTGGTTAACTTAAGCAAAATAAAATAATAATAATAATAATCATCATCATCATCATCATATCATCATCATCATCATATCATCATCATCATCATCATCATCATCATCATCATATCATCATCATCATCATCATATCATCATCATCATCATCATCTCAAGAACCAGGCTCAGAAAACAGGCTGCTAGGCACGATAAACCACGGCTGCCCCTCTCTCTAGTCAGCTGAGACTCTAACTTCTCAGCAGCTGAGAATCAACTTCACTGCCCCTTCACCGGATGGCAATGCTTCACAGTCAGAACTCCTGTAGGCTGAGCTCAGTTCACAGACCCTTTGCTCTAGCAACCAGGGGGGAGAGAGTCTCCCCACAAAAAGCCAAGAGGCCAAAAGCTGAAACGACCTTCAGGAGGCCTCCAATTATTTGGTATTTTGTAAAATATTTACACTTTCCTCCACTCTTCCCGCCCCACCCCCCCCTCCAGGTGCGTGGTCTTGGCCTTTCTCTCTCCTACCCTCCAAGGGCCCTTCCTTTTTTCCTCTATAACTTGTCTCCTGAGCCCAGGCAGCCCAGCTGGCTCACCTTTTATACCTGTTACTTTCTAAGCAAACTTTCGCTTGTGTTTGGGGGAAAAAGAATTAACACACAGGAAAGGTATATTCACACACAAAGAAAATTCTGATTACACACCTCCAGACTTTCCCACGCAGTTTTGGTTAAACTTTTTCAATCACACCTTACAATTTTGTATCGCGTTGTTGTTGTTTTTTTCACTTAACATTATATATTAGCATCTTCCCATATTATTTAAAAGTTTTGTAAATTATCTTTATAGGCCACTTAATATTCACTCGGTGAAGGTGCATAATTTCGCTCACTGCGGAGACACCCGGTTGCAGCCCCCTTGAGCCTATTATAAATGACGCTTTATAAAGACCTTTATGCATAAAGCATTTTCTTCTTTCGGATGGTCACTTTAGGATATATTCCCTGAAATGTCACTCACAGGTCACGGGGAATATATTCACTCCTTTGAACGCACCCGCGGCTCCTCCGCATCCACTAACCCCCGCACGCCGGCCCCCACCGTTCTGCCCATCCTGCCCGCACGCCTGAGTGTCTTTCACCGTCTCCCACGGGCCAGCCCCTCCACCAACCACCCCGCCCACCCACAGGCTCCCCACACCCGCCAGGCTGGGCAACAGCGGACACAAAGCACCTTTGGACTCACTGCCCCGCAGTCAACCAGCTTCCCCGGAGCCGCCCCAACTCACCCAACGCGGTTCCAAAGTCCGCAGCGGGTACCGGAAGCATCGACTCCAAGGCCTCTGATAGGTGAGATGGTCGGGCAAAGCTCGGGAACGCCGCCAGCCTATTGGTTTTTATGTGTGTCGCGTTAGGAGAGGGTCTTTTCCACTGACCAATGAGCTCGGGCTTTTCCGCAGAGATCTCTGGGAGTTGTAGTTCAGGTGAAAATCCTTACTGTAAGCCTCACGCAATTTCTTTTAAGAGGGTTATCGCCTTTCCTCACTTCTTATCGGTTTTCTTAGTCTAAGAAGGAGTCCAGGGGCCCTAAAGTCAAGACGGTTTCTTAAGTATTTTGGGGGGAGATGGGGAGTCAGGGATGGGAAGGGGTTGAGGATCTATTTAAACTACAAAATTTTCTCAGAAAAATGTTGCGGGGTTTGTTTTTCTTGAAAAATGTTCTTATCTGTACACAAAATATTGTGCATCCCATTGAAGCCACTCCACTGACCTGTTCCAGTTACACACCCCTGTTCTATACGCACCCCAAAGTGTCTGCCCATGGCCGTAGCCCATGGACTAGAGTGTCACTAGGCGTCTTTAGACCGAGTGACACCCTTGGGAGAATGTGGGCCACACCTTGGAGCAGCCCGTGGGGGGTTTCAGATCCTGAGCCTCACAGAACAGTTGATCATCATCTTTCTTGGACAACACAGCCAACCCTCTTTCAACAACGCCGTTAGCCTGCCGTCTCCTTCCGTAACCCCGGGGAGGATGGGGAAGAACACCGCCGGGGCCTCTCCGCACACCCTTCCTTGCTCGGCTCTTCTCCCCCGGCCGACCTTGCAGCGCCACGTGTTAGAATCATACCTTCACATCATTGTTGGAACAATGTAGCCAAGAGTTAGAAACAAAAAATTTAAAGTCCCGTTCCTTCTTTGAGCAAATGCTACTTTTCCAAACGTCTCTCTAGACTCCTGGACCTCCTTTGGGTGGAGGAGGAACACAGGGTCGAACTCATTCATTCATCCCCAGCGCGGATCGCTCGGCGCTGTACGCGTCCCTGCCCATCCCAGTTTTAGCTCCTCCAGGGCAGCGATTGTCTTCATGCAAACGGTGTCCCGGGATGCAGTTCTTTGGCTTGAAAGGTGGGAATCCACCTGTGCGTGGGGCAAAGCTGCCTGGGATAATGAGTAGGAACTTAGAGTGGGGGAGAAGGGTGGGCAATGAGCCTCCCTCCCTCCCCACCCCACCCCACACTTGAGCTTGCGCGTGCAGAGCCAGGCAGCCCAGCTGGGGCAGGTCCCTCTCTGGTGCTTCCAAACGTTCCGAACCCCACTGAGTGAGCCCCACTAGTTAGACTTGGTTTCGTTGCTGGCCTTCCCCTAGTGTGTGGGAGCAAGTAGATTCCCAAGAGATAGATCTGGGTTGAAGGGATGGATGAAGGGATGGGTATGCAGGTGAGCGGTGGATGCGGGAAAGCCTGCATGCCTCCCGCAGCATCCTCCCCGTCTGCGGGTCCGTGCTCCTTAGCCTGGCTGGGCTCCAGAGCCGCGGGTCAGGGTCGCTTGCCCGGGGCCCCGCCCCGGCCGACCCCACCTTTCCTCGCCGCCCCCTTCCCGTGGCCCCTCCCCGCGCAGGTCCCGACTCCGCCGCACCTCCTCCGGCTCTGCAGTGGCGGCGGGGAGGCGAGTCGGAGCGCCAGCGGGATCGGGAGCCGGAGCCGAGCCGGGGTCGGGGCAGCAGCGGGGACCCTCGGAGGCGGGGCCAGTGGGACCGCGATGGGCGTGGAGATCGAGACCATCTCCCCGGGAGACGGTACCGGGCGGCGGAGCAGTGGGAGAGGACGGGTCCCGGGCGGAGCCGGGCGGGCGGGGGTCTGATTCGGAGGCCGGTGCAGGGCGCCGGAACGGGGGGAGGGCTTAGGATGGGGGCCACCGGAGGAGACCCGGGCGGGGTCGTGGGAGGCTTAAGAGCCGGTCCTTGCGGTCCTCTGCGCCGGCTCGCCCGGGGGAGCGCAGGCGGCGGCGGGAGGCGGGAGGCGGGAGGCGGGAGGCGGGAGGCGGGAGGCGGGAGGCGGGAGGCGGGAGGCGGGGGTCTGCAGCCGCCACCGCCCGGAGGCCGCAACCCCCGCGCCGCGGCGGGAACGCTCGGTTATCCGCTGCCGCCGACTTCCCAGGGCCAGGTGTCAGCCCCGCTGCTCCTGCCCTGCGGGGCGAGCTCTGGAAACGGGGAAGGACAGGCTGTGGGGTCTCTGCCGGGCAACTCCCCTCTAACGCGCCCCGTGCCCGGCCTGCGGTCGGTCGGCCGGCGGCCCCCTGCGGGCTGGGCGGCGCGACGCGGTGGGGACCTGGCCGGGCTGGAAAGGGAGCTGCCCTCCCCGCCCCTGCATCTCGCGGCGTCCTCCCCGCCGCACTCCGCCTCTCCGCCAGCCTGTCCGCTCCCGGGACTCTCAGTCGCGGCTGCAGACCGATGGCCTTCAGATGGAAGGCTCCAGCCCGGACCCCGACCCGAGTCCCCGGGGGTCCATGGACCCAGCTGCGGCTAAGCCTCTCCCTGGAGGCCCCACCGGTACCTCTCAGTCCGCCGGTCCAAAACAGAACTCGCTCTCCTCCGTGTTCCTTGTTGTCCGCCTCTGGGATTAGCGCTGCCGGGCGTCACCCTCGCACAGCTGGGTCTGCGTGTGCCAGGAACAGCTGGCTATCCCTTTATTTTTTCACCAAAACTTAATTCAGACCGGAGCCCCCATTTCCGCAGGATTTGACAGGCAAGCTGCATGTCAGGCATTGCTGACACCCACCCCAGAAACCCAGGGCCCGATGGAAGGCGGTGGTCCCTAAAGTCCCAGCTCTACCCAGGATCACGGTCGGGGGACAGCTCCCCCACAAGGGAACCTGGGTGCTGCCTCCAGGAAGCATGTCCCTGAGGCCTGGTGGCCTCCAGGCAGCCACACAGCTCTGCTGGGGACTGGAGACCTCTCCTCCCTTCCCAGGCTCCGGGAGAGTTTCCTCTCCTTACCCGCCCTCTCTGGCCAGTGACAGGAGCATTTTCTCTTGAGGAGGATGAGAGTTTAGGAAAGCCTGGAGACCTGGCTTCCTGCTTTCAGCCTGTTTTAAACCCTGAGTCGACCTAGCTAGCCGATCTGACTCAGTGGATAGAGCATCGGCCTGCAGACGGAAGGAAGGGTCCTGGGTTCGACTCCGGTCAAGGGCATGTACCTCGGTTGCAGTCTTGATCCCCAGCCCTGGTCGGGGTGCGTGCAGAAGGCAACCACCTCTCTCTCCCTCTCTCTCTTTCTCTCTCTCTCTCTCTCTCTCTCCCTTCCTCCCACCCCATCTAAACATCAATTGCGGGGAAAGGGAGGGAATCAAATAAATGGGGAAAACCTCTGGTGAGGATTAACAACAACACATAAATAAAACCCTGGGTCATGGAAGCACAAAAGGGCCGGCACCCACGCTGTGTGTAACCCAGCAGGGAATATGCAAATCCATATTTCACCACGTACGCCCACGCAGTGCTGGGGTGCCTGTCTTGATGAAGCCTCACACCAAGTTCTCTCAGGTCCTTCTGCTGAATATCGCCAGGCTCTGGTCCCCCGCTCGGTTCAGGCCTCCGTCATCGCTCACCTGGATTTCTGCACAGCCTCCAAGTTGCTGCTCCTCCCACCTCCAGGCCCACTTCCCTGCCTTCCATCTGGCCTCCCGCCTCACTCCGACTCCTTTTCTACAACACAGCCTTTTTGACCATGTCCCTCCCCAGGCATAAAATATTTTATTTTTTTTAAATATATTTTATTGATTTTTTACAGAGAGGAAGGGAGAGGGATAGAGAGTCAGAAACATCAATGAGAGAGAAACATCAATCAGCTGCCTCCTGCACACCCCCTACTGGGGATGTGCCAGCAACCAAGGTACATGCCCTTGACTGGAATCGAACCTGGGACCCCTCAGTCCCCAGGCCAACGCTCTATCCAGTGAGCCAAACCAGCCAGGGCAGGCATAAAATATTTTAGCGAAACTTCCATCTCCTTCTCCAGGCAGATGGTGAGATAACCTATTCTTTTTCTTTCTTTCTTTTAAAAAAAATTCCTTTTTCTTTTTTAAACCTTCATGGGGGATATGTTTATTGATTTTGAGAGAGAGAGGAAGGGAGAGAGGGAGAGAGAAACATCAATGTGAGAGAGAAACAATGAGCGGTTGCCTCTCATACGTGCATGGATGGGAGATCGAACCCGCAACCTTTCGGTGCACAAGGCGATGCTCCAACCAACTGAGCCATCGGCCAGGGCGAGATAACCTATTCTTACCGTCCATGGTAGAGCATAGTCTCTATTACCAGTCCCTACCCCCACTACCAATTTTTTCTCGTTTTAGCAAGCTGCCTGGAAAGCTGTTAAAGAGACATCAGTTATTCAGCAAATAGTTGTTGACTATGGACTGTGTGCTGGGCCCTAGGGTTACAGCAGTGAACCAGACAGGACTCCCACGATGCTGACTCTAGGCCTTTGAGCGTGTGGTTCACTCTTCCCAGATGATCTCTCTTTATTTCCTCTGGCAAACTACCCATCTCTTAAGATCCCAGTTTAACCATTATCTTCTCCCTGATGCTTTCCCTGACACCCAGTCAGTTGCTCCCCCCTGCGGGTTCCCATAGCGTCCTCCAGGTGTTGGCTCAGTCCCTAGGCCCCCCCCACCCCAGGCATTGTTATCCGGCCTCCTGGCTTTAAATTCCACCCGAATTGATACCTCCAGTGCACACTCTCCATCTGCCTACTTGCGATTTAAACTAAGATGTCTAATAAGGCATCTCAAGATTGCCACCCGCATACCTGGGTTGTGGGCTTGGTCCCCGGTGGGAAAGCAGCTGATCAATGATTCTCTCTCATCACCGATGTTTCTCTCTCTCTCTCCCTCTCCCTTTCTCTCTGAAATCAATAAAAAATCTTAAAAAAAAAGATTGATTTTTTTTTTTAGCTAATCTCAGCTAGCATTGTGCGTGACTTCTCCTTCTCCCTCATCCTAGACCCCATCTCCACCCTTTAAGCTCCGCTTCCAGAATATATCTCCTATCTCTTTGGCTCTCTTCTGTGCTGCCACCACATTAATTCAAGCCATCATTGATTTCCTGTCTGGATTACTGCAACAGGCGCCTGACCGTCTATCCTACACACAGCAGCCAGAGTGATCTTATAAAATCTTAATTCAGATTATGTCATTCTTGCTTACAACCCTCCCGTGGCTTTCTGTTGGACTTAGAATTAAACCCAGCTCTGCAAGCCCTGGCATGGCCCGGCTCCTTCCTACTCATCTCTTCCTCCCGCCCTTCTTTCCAGGTCCTGGCCTCCTTTCTATTCTACAAATGCACCGATCCTTTCCTGCCTCTGGCTTGTGCACTTACTGATCCTTCTCCCGCCATGGTTTTCCAGCATTTGCTCATCCTCAAGTCTCAGCTCTGAGAAGCCATCCTGAACCACCCTTTCTAAAATGGCCTGCCCACTGTCTCTCTCTTTAATTCATCTTTAGAGAACTTATCACAATCTGTAATTATCTTGTTTATTTGAGGACTATTAGTCCCCCTCCAAAAAGAGTGGGGATCTTGCCTATGTGGTTTACTGCTGTATCCCCCAAATCAGGTCCTGGCGTTTGGTAAATATTTGTGAATGATTGTGTTTATTCATCTTTGATCACAGTCATCACCCTGCCTCAGAATCTACTTATTTATGTGTCTGTTTCCCTAACTTCATCATAAGTTCATACATTGCTCTGTTTCTGGAATCTAATCCAGGCCTGGCACATAGTAGGCGGTCAGTGAAGGCCTGTGGAATAGATGAAGGAAAGTAAAAGGAGCAATCAAAGTGAGGAAAAGCACCAGGAGAGAGTGGAGTTGAGGAACCCACGGAAATCAAGTTCCAATCAAGGCCAGAGAGGTGATGTGGTTAATCTGGCTTATACAAGGCACAGAGCCAGAACGAGGGCCAGGGTCATCTTCCTGGGATGGTCATTCACACCCAAATGTCCCAGGTGACGTTTTCTACCTTATTTGTTCATCTGCCCTCATGTCTTCTTGCAGGAAGGACATTCCCCAAGAAGGGCCAGACGTGTGTGGTGCACTACACAGGTAGGCCTTGCTCCCCTAGCCCTCATCAGACTGCCCTTCCCAAGGTAGGTCTCTCCTCTAACACTCCTCTCCAGAAACATCTGCTCCCCTGAATCAGGCCCAAAGCCAGCTGTTCCCCACTTCTCCCAGCCAGCCTTGTGGGAATGAGGAAGGGGGCTTGCAAGGTTAACCCCTCCCCACTTATACCAGCAAGTCATCCATGGTTCCTCGCCTCTGTGAGGGCAGAGTGGAGCCCTGGCCCTCCTGGTTCTGTTTGGTGTCTGGAAATACCTTTGTACAGCTCCGGGAGCCCTGACCGTCCCTGCAGACTCCCTTGGCATCGTATGGTGTTATTAGAGGAGGGAGGCTTCCTCAAGACTCCCCCCCCCTCCCCCCCGAAAGTCTATTCAATTCAGCCTGCTGTTATTGAGCACCTACTGTGTGCAAAATGCTGTGTTGGGCACTGGGGCTGTGGGGGGTGGGAGAGGGCAGACAAGTCATGCAAGGCCCTGGTGCAGTGTAAGGGGTGGGGTGACAGCATTGCTGTGGGAGCCAGGGGAGGGGCTGCGTCCCTGCTGACCCCTCTGGGATGGTCTGTATTGGAAGGGCAGGTGGGCTGTGAACATTCTAGATGGAGTTCCTGAAGACTGCTGGCAGGAAGATCACAAGCAGGTGTTTGTTCCAAGGCAGGGGGGAGGGGGAGTGCTCTGCTATGCGACCTGCTTCTCAAACCTGATGACAGCCACTTAGCAGACAACAAGGCCAGTTTAATTCCTAAGATGTATGGAAATGGGGCCATTTTTTAGCAGTTCTCTGGGCCAGTGTGAAGTGCAGGTTAATTCTAGACAGATACTGGGGGTATTTTTCTCAACTGCTGTGTGGCTGGTCGCTGACGTCAGTGGCTGGAGCTGTGTTTTATCTCCCAGCGGTGTGGCCTAATTACCGTGAGTCTTCTGGGGCCTCTGACCTGTGTAATCGATTTATCTGTCCTACATGTTGCAGACAGATCTGTACTTATCAAATTACTGAAACCACAACATCTTTCTGCAAAGACTTTTCACAATACATACAGAGAGCAGCAGCATGCATTAAACACTAACCTCAGCTCGGAGTGGCTCTGGCTTGAGGAGGGACTATCTCATCACGGCAGATAATGTGGGACTTTTTGCTAAATATTTTTTATTAAATATAAATACAGTAGAGAACATAAATCTAAAATGTACAGCTCCATGAAATTTTCCAAAGTGATCACACTCAGGTAACTACCACACAGATCAACATATGCATTTCCTGCACCCCCAGGAGTCTCCCCTCTGTCTCCTCCCAGTTACCACACCTCCCTGAAGACAGTGAGTGTCCTGACTTTTGTTCGCATGGATTGGTTTTGCCTGTTTTTGAATGCCATATAAATGGAATCAGAGTTTATTCTTGTGATAATCCTCACCCAAGGATATGTTTATTTTTAGAGAGAGAAACATTGATAGGTAGCTTACCATCTGTGGCCCACCAGGGATGGTATCTGCAATCTATGGTGTATGGAACAAACTGAGCTACCTGGCCAGGGCTAGAGTGTGTGCTCTTTTATGTTTGGCTTATTTACTCAATATTATGTCTGTGAGATTTGTGCAGAATGGTTGTTCTTTTCTATTTTTGTACCATTCCTTGCCTCTGTGTTCATTATATGAATACTAGAGGCCGGGTGCACTGCTGTGCAGGCGGGAGAGGCTCCTGCCACCGCAGTGCTAGCGAGCCAGCCATGAGCCCAGCTTCTGGCTCCACAGGGGGAGTGCATTGAGCATCTGCCCCCTGGTGGTCAGTGCACATCACAGCGACTGGTGGTTCCACCATTTGATCAATTTGCATATTAGCCTTTTATTCTATGGGATTATATAGGCTACTACACATTATCCTTTCTATAGTTGATGGCCATTTGGGTTGTTTATAGTTTTGGGTTATCATGAACAGTTTTGCTTTGAACAGCCTTGTAAGATTTCTTTTGATCCACATCTGTACCCATTTTGGCTGGCCATATACCCAGAAGTGGAATCGCTAGGGCATAGGGTTATGCCTGCTCAGATACTGCAAATAGCTTTCCAAAGTAGTTGTGCCAATTTCCACTTCCACCTGCAATGTTTGAGAGTGCCAGTTCTCCTGCATCCTCATCAACACTTGATTTTATCAAGCTTTGTTTTGTTTCTGGACCACTCTGGGTGCCCAGTGTTATCTCATTGTGAGTTTGAGTTGCATTTCCTAAAGGCTCATGAAGTTGTGCCCTAACTGGTTTGGCTCAGTGGATAGAGCGTCGGCCTGTGGACTGAAGGGTCCCAGGTTCGATTCTGGTCAAGGGCATGTACCTTGGTTGTGGGCACATCCCCAGTAGGGGGTGTGCAGGAGGCAGCTGATCAATGTTTCTCTCTCATCGATGTTTCTAACTCTCTATCCCTCTCCCTTCCTCTCTGTAAAAAATCAAAATATATTTTTTTAAAAAAGACTCTAAGTTGAGTACCTTTTCATGTACTTATTGGCCATCTGGATATCCTCTTGCCTGCTTAAATCCTGACCATTAAAAAACATTAGATTGTCTTTTGATTTATGAAGTTCTTTATTCTAGATGAGTCTTTTGTTGGTTATACCATTTCAAACATCTCCCATGCTATGGCATGCCTTCTTATTGTTGTCCTATTTTTAACAGGTTTAAGTGCAGAGGTATTTGAGAAAGGTGTGACCTGAATAGGACATGGCGGGGAAAGGGAAGGAAGTGGAGGGCAGAGAGAGGGTTATCAGGCAGGTAACAGCCAGATCCTGAAGTACGAATGGGGCAAAGGCCCTTGGAGGTTATTCCTATACACAAGTGAGACAGGATGGAGACTCGGCGAGGCCCCAGGATGGTAACAGAAATGGAGAAAATAGGTGATTCCAAAGATAGGAAGGACTTGTTGATAGGCTGTGTATGGGATAAGGCAGAGGGAAGAGTCCATGTTCCTTGTTTGGGCAACAGGACTGATGGGGAAGATTGGAAGAGGTTAGTGCAGAATAGGAACTCCATTTTAGAAGCGTTGAGCCTGAATTGGCAACTGACTCATGACCACAGCTCTTTTCCACCTTATTCTTGTTTTCACAGGAATGCTCCAAAATGGAAAGAAATTTGATTCATCCAGAGACAGAAACAAACCTTTCAAGTTCAGAATCGGCAAACAAGAAGTCATCAAGGGTTTTGAAGAGGGTGCAGCCCAGGTAGGATGAAGATCCTTCTTATGGGGGATTTGAGGAGTCGGGATCTGAGCTCAACACTAACCCCACCTTATCACAGACCACTACTGCACACCATCTGGTTTCAGTCCTGGCTTTGTCCCCACCCTTTTTGTTGCCAGCATGACTCTTTTGTGTCACTGGGGCCTCTTATATCTCAAGCTCATCCCCTGGGTTTGATCAGAATTAAACTAACTGGGGGGCTTGTGAGCTACCAGCTGTCCCTGATCAAGGCAGAAGAGTTGGGGTAGGTTAGGCCAAGGTGGACTTTAAAATAAAAAGAAATGCACAATTTCAGACTTGCAAAAACATTGCAGGAATAGTAGAGTTCCCATATGTTCCTTACCCAGCTTCCCCAAATGGCAACATTTTACATAATCATAGTACAACTAGAGGCCCAATGCATGAAATGTGTGCAAGAGTAGCCTTCTTTCCCCCCAGCTGCTGGCACTGGCTTCCCTCTGGCACCCGGAACCCAGGCTTCCCTCCGGTCGCCGGCAGGCACCTGGGACCTGGGCTTCCCTTATAGCCCCGGCTTCGTCCAGTCTAATTAGCATATTACGCTTTTATTATTATAGATGATAAAAATCAGGACATTAACATTGTTACAATACTATTAACTAATCCATTAAAATTTTTGAGTCAGATATTTAGTATTTCAAAATCAGTTTATTCACATTTCACCAAGTCTCACTAATGCCAGGCCGGTCTTTTTTTTATTTATTTATTTATTTATTTTTTTATTGATTTCAGAAAGGAGGGAGACGGAGAGAGATAGAAACACCGATGAGAGAGAATCATTGGTCGGCTGCCTCCTGCACACCCCACACTGGGGATGGAGCCCACAACCTGGGCATGTGCCCTGACCGGGAATTGAACCATGACCTCCTGGTTCATAGATGATGCTCAACCACTGAGCACACTGGCTGGGCACCAGATGGGTCTCGATGACTGCTGTGATGACCGCTGTTCAAGCTCTGCTTCCTGGGTCTGTGAGGCCATCTGGTGCTCCACTGTAGTTTTCGGCCCTCTCCGCCTTGCTGTGCTCTAAGCTCAAGTTCTCTAATGAACTGCCTGCCACCTACTTGAGTGTGTGCTTTAGACGCCCTCTTTAGGAAGAGGGTGGGAACAATGATGAACAACAGAAGTGTTTGGGCCACACACTAATGGATAACCAGCAGTTTATTGGATGAATGAATTTGAGACTACTTGGTGGAAGTTACTGTCCCACAGTCAAGTTTCTGCTCTTCTGAGGCAGAATCTGTATGTGTTACAACATATTTTAACATAAAACATATATGTGTGCCATGCATAAAATTCATCTCAGATTTTCAGAGTTACCACGAGGATGGTTTGGGAAAATGCCATAGTTACCTTACTTTTTTCTTTTAAATCAAGCTGGGTCCTCTTTCTCCTCTCCCCATCTGCCCCCATCCCTGCTAGATGAGCTTGGGGCAGAGGGCGAAGCTGACCTGCACCCCTGATGTAGCGTATGGAGCCACTGGCCACCCCGGTGTCATCCCTCCCAATGCCACCCTCATCTTTGACGTGGAGCTGCTCAACTTAGAGTGAAGGCAGGAACTTAAGGTGGCTGGAGATGGCTGCTGCTCACCCTCCTAGCCTGCTCTGCCACTGGGACGGCCCCTCCTGCTTGGGGCTCTTGATCAGTGTGCTAACCTCGCTGCCCTGCAACATTATCCATTCTCTCTGCCCAAGTTGCTCTGTATGTGTTGGTCATTGTTCACGCGCATCTTTGCTTGAGGAAACTTCGGCTGCAGATCAAAACATTGCAGGCAGTACATTTTGCGTGGTGCATGTAACAGCCATTCCTGAGAACAGAACACAGATTCCTTGTTTGCACAATCTACACTGCCTTACCCTCACTTAAGCCAGACACACAAGGTGCTCAGACACGAGATGTACATGGCGTACACAGAGGGACTTGAGCCAGTTACCTTTGCTGTCACTTTCTCTCTTAAAAATTGTTGGCTGCTGACTTACAAACTGTCCTCTTTGGAAATGACATGTAAAATAAAGGCTCTGTGCTTGACAAATTCCTGTCCATCCTTATTGTAGATAGGAAGTACTTGAAGGACCACATAAGCCAGTCGCCCTTGGGAAAATAGTGGAAAGGAGCCTTCCAAGTCGCCAGGAGAGAGAATAAATATAATAATTACAATGTGAGCACTATACATGCTGAGCCTTGTTCTGTATATTTTATTTATTTATTTTTAAATATATTTTATTGATTTTTTACAGAGAGGAAGGGAGAGAGATAGTCAGAAACATCGATGAGAGAGAAACATTGATTAGCCGCCTCCTGCACATCCCCCACTGGGGATGTGCCCGCAACCCAGGTACATGCCCTTGACCGGAATCGAACCTGGGACCCTTGAGTCCACAGGCCGACGCTCTATCCACTGAGCCAAACCGGTTTCGGCTGTTCTGTATATTTTAAAGTAAATTGGTCACCGATCCTCTAAGCAGCCCTACGAAGTAGGTATTATTTGCCACTCATCTCACAGGCTCAAGTCTCCTCTGAATAACTAAAATATATTGTGTTCAAATCCCACAGCCTAGCATCAAATGTGGGATTCCAGCACTTTGGGACCTTGCGATCTGTAGTTGTTCGGACTTAAAGGGATGAGCTCCCTTCACCCAGATGGAAAAAGAACATGTGTGTCTGAACAAATGAAGGTGTGGTAGGCCTTAGAGCCACACTCTAACTCACATTAAGTTACTTTTGATAAGACTGCGATTCTGAGATTGTTTTCACATTAACTGCTTAGTTGCATCTAGATTTGTTCTAACTTACATTGGGAATTACTTAAGAGAAGAAACTATGTTTCTGCATCGTTTCCACATATACTGTTTAATTTAATCAACATTAGCTGTAACTCACGGGAGTTCTCAGGTAGGTTTTAAATCAGCCCGCTTATTGGTGTGCTCATCAAAGGAGCCTGGGCAACATGGCTAGGAGATTTCTTTTCGTTGGCATAGTTTTTAAGCTTAGTGAGGAGTATTCTGTCAGCAATCTCTTAACTTGAGATTGTTATGACTGAGAAGGGGCTGGGGACAGGTACTATTAGTTTCCTTCACAGACTCATGTCATATACATGAGGGGCGGGGGTTTCATCATCTTGGTTATTACTTCATCTACCCTTTTGTCTCCAGGAAGTCCTGGCTGTAGTCCTCTGCGGAGGGCTGAGGTGTTAAAAAGAAGCAGTCTTTAAGACGGGGAGAATGAAATGAGAAAGGGGCTGCATTGCTTTTAATCACCCAGTCCCTGGGTTCACTTCTACTGTAGAACTAGGCAAGCTAGAAGCGCTGCATTCACTCCTTTCTGGAGCTTTCCTTGATAACACAAATGTCTATGATAATTTCTGAGAACTCAGCCTGTTTTCTCATGTGACACCAATAGGATAACTAAAAGCCACCGGAGGTGACCATTAGGAGTCATATAAAACAGCAGTCGCCAACCGGTAGTCTGCCGACTACTGGTGGTCCGTGAGGTCTGAAAGGTTGGCGACCGCTGATATAAAAGATCTCGGTCTAGATCAGGGGTGGGCAAACTTTTTGACTCGATGGCCACAATGGGTTCTTAAACTGGACCGGAGGGCCGGAACAAAAGCATGGATGGAGTGTTTGTGTGAACTAATATAAATTCAAAGTAAACATCATTACATGAAAGGGTACAGTCTTTTTTTTTTTTAGTTTTATTCATTTCAAACGGGCCGGATCCGGCCCGCGGGCCGTAGTTTGCCCACGGCTGGTCTAGATTATGTATAACACAGGTGTTAAAAGGAGACACTCACTAAGAACCAACACAAACAAAAAACTGCAAATACCTACTGGCTAGCACCTGGAAAGGACATGCCAGGCTTCGCAGGCCCCGCTCTAATGACACTCTTAAAAGATGATGCAGAGAATCACGATACAGTATGCTCACAAGTCTGGACATTGTCCCGAGAGAGCCACTGAAAGTTGTTAAACAGGAGAGTGACGATGAGCTGTCATATCAGTCATTTTCAAACTTCTGGTTAACACACCCTCGAGTCATACAACATCTTTCTCAGAAACTAGAAATTTAACCTCGAAGAATGTAAAGCAGCTCTGGCAGACGTGTGTGTACATACATATGCACGGACACAATCATTCCTTCCATCCTTAAAAGCAGTTTGAAAAACCGAGCCTTCGATGTCTGGTACAGAGGGTGAATTGTAACTGTATCCTCAGCATCTTAGCATGCACAGACCTGGCACTGAGCAGGTCCTCAATATTTGTCCACTAAATTAAAGTTCTTATATCTTAACTAGAACAGGCCACACAATTGCCAAACAGTTACAGAGAATTTTAAAAAATCTTAAGATCATGAAATTCAGCCAACAGATATATGAAACCAAATGATGGACTGGCCATAATTGCCAATAGGAATTTCCCCTTGTTAATTTAAAACAACTACACTATTGGCAAGCCAGTCTGCCACTTAGACACATCATACTGTAAGTCTAATTTGCTTTCCCTGTACAAAAATGTCTTTTAGAAAATTATTTTTACACTTGTAAATACCTAAAGGCACATCGTGCATTACAATAATTGATATGGAATTCACAAAAGCATTCATAAGAAAATTACAGCTGTGGCTCCTTTGTCATGCCTGTCCTTAGAAATGACTCTTACAGTGCTTTCAAAAAGCACTCTGACATAATAAGACAATTATTTTCTCATTTTCAATAGTAGGCTTTGAGAAGATAGTACAAAAGATGTAATAGCCTGTTTTCTTAAAGTAATGATAGATTTCAAAGCTAAGTGCGTTTAAAAGTAGAATAGCTGCTCTTTGTCCAGTTAAATGATTTAGTCCTTGTACCCTTCAAGTTGGTTTTGGGTTATAGTTTTATATTTATATATATATATAATTAGCCCATGTTTTTCCATTTGGCTCATGCCTAAACTATCAAAAGAAAATTATAGCTAACTCCTCCAGGCTGCCAGACTATGATGAATGTGGTAATAACTATACTATTTCCATGCCACGAGAACTCATGATATAAGGATAAGCATCACATATTTTTATATAGCAAAAGATATACTATAAACTAAAGTCCAAAATATACACAGACACTTATTAACTAAACAGAAAGACTACATTAATAAAATCTCACACATGAAACAACCAACACTACCCAAGCTGCTTGCTCTCAAATTTCTAACAATGTGCTGTTGTTTGGCCATTTCTAGAATAGAACTCTGTTCTAAACACAGGATACCCATATCAACAAAGGTCTTTTGGTTAACTGTAAAGTATTATCCACATGTACTGGCATGGTTAATAACTGGTTGATGTTACAGCAACTTCTTTTTTTTTTTTTTTTTTTTTTAAAAATACATTTTATTGATTTTCCACAGAGAGGAAGGGAGAGAGACAGAGAGTCAGAAACATCAATGAGAGAGAAACATCGACCAGCTGCCTCCTGCACACCTCCCACTGGAGATGTGCCCGCAACCCAGGCACATGCCCTTGACCGGAATCGAACCCGGGACCCTTCAGTCCACAGGCCGACGCTCCATCCACTGAGCCAAACCGGTTTCGGCTACAGCAACTTCTTAATGTCAGCTTTTTATTCATTCAGCCAACATGATGAGCTTTGATTTCCTTATCTACAAAATGGAGATCCTACCTTCACTGAGTTATTATGAAGATTTCATTATTTTTTTAAAAAATATATTTTATTGATTTTTTTACAGAGAGGAAGGGAGAGAGATAGAGAGTTAGAAACATCGATGGGAGAGAAACATCGATCAGCTGCCTCCTGCACATCTCCTACTGGGGATGTGCCCACAACCCACGTACATGCCCTTGACCGGAATCGAACCTTGGACCTTTCAGTCCGCAGGCCGACGCTCTATCCACTGAGCCAAACCGGCTTCGGCAGAAGATTTCATTATTAATAGCCATTCAATAAATGATGACCCTCTCGCAAGTTCCCTGATGGCTAAGCTCTGGACTGCACACTGGAGGCATTAAGAACACAAAAAGCTCTCTGCTCAAGAAGCTCAGTCCCTAGGACCACGCACCCCCATAGAATTCTTGAGATGGTTCAACTGCTATTCCCCTAACCCCCACCCCCAGTATCAAACAGGATGGGAAAACTCAAGAGAAAACACTGACATGTTTTACAAAAAGCTGCAACTTTACTAACAATATATTCTAACATGTATCAAGGTTTCAGGAACGAAATTCTGAACCTCAAGAAACTGCAATACTCAGTATTAATTAAAAATCAAAAAAGGGTAGGGTGGTGATTCATGGGTTTTCAGTCCAAAATAAAAATGCAGAAAAAGTTTACTTTGGTGGATCTGTATTGATGCCATATTTCTCCTTGAGAAGCTTCAACTGTTCTTCCTTCTTCTTTGTGTCCATCTTCTGAAATGCCTGAAAATGCGGTAAGTGCCAAAGTTAAGTTACCAATCTATAGTCAAATGATTCCCACTAACAGCACCAGCCACAAAGGAGCTCAGAGTACCCATCTCCCCTAAGGGTGCAGTTCTGCAGGAATTCCTATGTGGGCTCCCCCCATGACGAGAACTGTGCTATACTTACCCTATTGGCATTATAGTACAAAACCACGAGGTATCTGTTACAAACATTGAATCCGGACAGGTGATCACATGCATTCTTGGCATCAAAGATGTCCTCATAGACCACATAAGCTGTTCCTCTAGTTTCAGGTGTGTTCCCCCTGCAGAGTTGAATCAGACTTAATTAAACACATATTTACCTGAAAACCATTAGAGGAAATAAACCTTATGGAAAGGTATACTGGATAATCCTGTAATTTCTTGAATTAGGTAATTTTTGTTTTTAAGTGAAATAGCTATAGGTTAAACTTACTGTTATGTCAAGAATACTTCAAAAAAAAAAAAAAACAATACTAATATAGCTGCTAAACCAGTAACAGCAAAAAACTAGTTTGAAACTTTGTCATAATCTTCATGTTCTAGTCTTTCCTACTTCTCACACTAAGAACCAATTTTCAGTCTTACACTGGAAAGTACAGTATTGAGGAGTGATGGCTCCTATTAGTCAGCTATGTCTGAATGGAGTTTTTCTTTAAAAAAAATAGTTATTTAAAAAAAATATTTATTTTAAAGAGCAGATCAGGGAAAGGGTTCCCTATACTTTTAAAGCTTCCACAGGAAGCTGTAGTTGAAAAAAAAAATCATTGTTCTCAGTTACTTTTATATCCCTTTACTCAGTTTATTCAGAAATTCTGCAGTCAGTAAAAGAGACAGTGAAGACTGTTGAAAAAATTAGAGTTAACGCATATAACAGCATAGTTTTTGACTTTATAAATGGCAGGTGTACAATAAATGTTAGTTCTTCCTTCCCTTCCAGACCCCTCAAACTATTCATGCTCTCAGTAACTTCACAATTAGTTGGCTCCCATTGAGCTGGATCATAAGGGCCTCAGCAGGTATTTCCCCCTTGCAAACAACAAACAAACAAACAAACAAAGGAAAAAAATCTCATCTCCCTGACTTCAATTAGCCTCGGAGGCTCTCAGGCCCCCTTGCCAGCTATAATTCCAAGGTTATAGATTACACAATCATTTTATTTAAACAACATTTCGAAAGTTTCAGTAAACTCACACTCTGATTTGACGAATAGGTCCGTATTTCCCAAATATATCATACATTTCTTCAGCTGTGATTTTGTAAGGCAAATTTCTTATATACAAAATCCGATTTACTTCAGGTGGAAGTCGAATCTGAAATGAGAAACATGTATTGTCATTATAATTAGGAGAATGCTACCATTTAAAAAAACTCTCATAGTGAACAAGAAATTCTCATAATAAAAAATAATAAACAAAAAAGCCAAGACTTAAAATTATAATCTGCTATACTGAAAATGGCATACTCTTTGGAAAAGCAACTGGGCACTGATTATAGGGAAGACTACTAGTAGAAATAAGGGGCTACTACAAAACCCAGGCTTTCAGTCAATACCTTTATCATTTATTTAGATTTGATTGCCAATTCAACTGGTTTCTTTATTCCTCAGGTGAGCAGTTTGCTTATGTACTGCCATCACGACAGAAAACAAAATACTTACTTGGCTTCCTTTTCATTCATTCAAAAATATTTACTAAGCACCTTCTTTTTTTTTTTTTTAAATATATTTCACTGATTTTTTACAGAGAGGAAGGGAGAGAGACAGAGAGTCAGAAACATCGATGAGAGAGAAACATCGACCAGCCGCCCCCTGCACATCCCCCACCAGGGACGTGCCCACAACCCAGGCACACGCCCCCGACCGGAATCGAACCCAGGACCCTCCAGTCCGCAGGCCGACGCTCCATCCACTGAGCCAAATCGGTCTCAGCCACCTTCTTTTTTTTAAAATAAGTTTTTTATTGATTTCAGAGAGGAAGGTAGAGGGAGAGAGAGATAGACACATCAATGATGAGAGAGAATCACCGATTGGCTGCCTCCTGCATGGCCCCCCCTGGAGACCCAGCCTGCAACCCAGGCATGTGCCCTTGACCAGAGTCGAACCCGGGACCCTTAAGTCCGCAGGCCAACACTCTATCCACTGAGCCAAACCGGCTAGGGCTACTGAGCACCTTCTTTACACATACACCAGGATAGTAGTATTAGGGTTACACAGTGAAGGAAGGAAGACAAGGTTTCTGCCTTCCCCAGACTTAGTAGCTCTCTATTAGTCTATCTTGCTCTCTTTTTCTTTTTCAGTCAAGCATCTGGAAAGAGGAAGTCTACAGTTACTGCCTCATACTCTACTTCACTGATACTCACCAGTGTACCACCATGTAGCTTCCAACCCAAAACGCTGATGGGAGTGCTTTTACTCACCAACACTTTTACTTGCAGCGTCCAATTCACATACTTAACTTCCCTGAGCCTCTGGCACTATTGACTATGACCTGCTTGATACTATTTCCTTGGCTTTCTCCTAACGCTCTGGCTAGTTAGTTCTTCTCAGTCTTTTTTGCCATTAAAATATGCTTTTCCACAGAGTTTTATCTTTAGACTTCTTGTCTTGACCCTTCATGTACCCCCCAAATTCTACACAGTCTCTTCACCACAGACAGGATTTCCACATTGAGTGGATGACTCTCAAATGTGTAGACCCCACCAGATTCTGTGCTCCTTATGAACAGTTACGCAATAGTCATTAATTTGCTCACTACTTATTAAATTGGCAACTAGGTCAGGCACTAAGCTGTGCTGTATAAATCCAAGAATAATATACCTATTCCCTGCCCTCAACCTAGTAGCGGTGATGAATGGTAAACAAGTACTAAAGTTTAGATTTTAAGATTCAAGGATAAGTTCAAACAGATGATCAACACTGTCCATCACATAGACTCCCCTAGTAAATCTGCTTTCTCCAACTGCAAGCCACTAAATCACACTCTCTTCTCTCCTCCCACTCTCCACCACCACCCCCTCTGGTGTCTGAGCTGGGCTGGGCATTCTCCTCCCCGCCCGTCCTGAGAGGACGGGGCTCTTGCTTACTGGGGAAAATAGGTATGACCAAATGGTAAACACTTTATATTCACCTTACCAAACCTGCCGACCTACCTTCATCCCACTATATGCACCCACTTCCCCTCTCAGTGCCATGCCAACCCCTCATCCACTCCAAACCGCCTGCACCTAACCCATCTTCCTCCTACACCATCCGTTTCTCCCACTTACTAGAGCATCGTCCCCACTGGCGTACAAAGACGCCGTATGCACACATCTCAGGGAGGAAAAGCCAGCCACCAACTAACTCACCTTCCCCCTGCCCACATGCAAACCTGTGGAAGGAACTGCCTCCACTTTCTTAACCTCCATCCTCGATGACATCCCTCCACTGCTGTTTTCACCCACGGACGTGAAAATCAACCAAGTCACCCAAAGTCTCCATTATCTGCCCTCATCTCACTATACCTTTCAGCGCCTTAGAGTTGAACACTTTTTTGAGATTCTTTTTTTTTTTTTTTTTTTTTTAGGGTTCCATAACGTCAGGACGCAAGCAGCCGGGCTTTTTGTTTTATTCACTGCTGCATCTCCAATACCTAGACTTGTGTCTCGCACCTGGTAGCTTTTCAGTTACTGTAACTGATGAATTGTCTCCTATCTCGCAAGTCTGGTACATTGTAGCTGCTTAAAAGTGTTGTTGAATTAAAACGGGAAGGATCCGCCCAGCCGGGTAGCTTAGCTGGTTACAGCGTCATCCCAACTCCGGTCGGGGCACATACAAGTTTCAAACAGGACAGCATAGGTAAGTGGAACAACAAGTCCATGTTTCTTTCTCTCCCCCGCTCATCCCCCTCCCCAAAATCAATGAAATACGTAAAAAATTAAATTAAAAAACCCATGAAGGGTCCAAAGAGCTCCGTGATGAGAAGACTCTCAGGCTCTCGTCGCCTGCTGGCCATTAGGTTATTTATTGGGGACTTACCTGTGCTATTGGCCTTTAAGCCGGGAAGATGCAGACGCCAGGCTGAAGGCGAAGCTACAAAGGCGGTCGGGCTAACGCTATCGCTGACACTAGGAAGGGACGGAAGGAAAACTCCCCAAAGGGGTGGGGGCGGAGATGCGGCTCGAGGAGCAGGCCCGGCTGAACTCCCCTCCGACAGCACGGGAACGTCTGGCTTCCCCGCCCTGGGGACGGACAAGGGCCGGGAATGCCCTGATCCACTGCCGCCGCGAGTCCACGGCGAGTCCTTCCCTCCTCGGCAGACATCCCCGTTACTTACGTTCGCTCTCTTGGCCGCTTGCATCGCCATCTTGGCGGGCTGATGAGATTACCGCGGCAAACACTAGAATTCCCCTTATTCCTCCGCAGCTCGCTCAGCTTCCAGCTCAACACGGCCTCAGACGCGGGACATCAACACTCAGGCTCCGCCGGAAGCGGCTATAACGCGCAGGAACACCGCCGCTCACGTGCAGACGTGCTGACGCAGTGTCCCCTTCGAAAAGACTCCGGGCAAAACGAGCCCCAGCCCGCAAGGAGGCCGGAAGGTTGAAAGGCGAGGGCCCGAGGCGCTTCCGGGAACCGCACTGAAGGGGGCGGGGCCTGGCTTCAGAAGGGGCGGTGTTCCTGTCAGGGCGGCCCTGAGCGGAGGAAGTTGGCGAGGGGGCGGGACCTGAGGAGAGCGACTAGAGCTGGGGCTGTTCGCAGGTGCGTTCTGGAAGGGGGCTGTTGGGGTCCAACCCCAGCAGGTCCAGGGGTCCCCAAAGGTGTGGATGGAGTCGTCGAAGAAGGAATGACACGGAGGCAGCGTTCAGTTGATCAGCAGCCTAGCCAGGTCCTCCCGCCAGGTTCTCCAGCCAGGTTCTGTGTTTTATTGTCTTGTTACATCTGTATTTATACCAGTTGATTTTAATCCTGCCAATTTCTATTCCAAAGGGTAGGGCGTTTCTTATCTCCATTCCAGGGAGTAAAGATTATGTAGCTTAAGGGTGATTGTTCATAGTTAAAGCGATTAACTACCCGCCTGGCATTTAGTTAAGGTGTTTTATTCTCTCCCTAACTTCAGGGAAAAATCCCTACCTGGGGAAACAACCTTTCTCGGAGAGGTGACCTTGGTTAAAACACATAGTGCCAAGAAGGGGAGCAAACATATTAAGAACAGTGTGCCATATACGCCAGGTCCCTTGAAACATATGCTGTGCAGATGTTTCTTCCCTGCAGCGACTGTGTCAAGCAGCAAGGATGGACCGGCTTCCGGCAGGGGGCGGGCTGGACTGAATTACCCGGCTGCAGGGCGTGCGGTGTTGGGGGGGGGGGGTGTGCGGGTCCCAGGCCCCTGGCAGTGCTACAGGGTTCTGTCTCCGCATTCGGAACCCTGGCGCAGCTCCTGGAGCTGAGCATCTGCTGACCTGGCCTCTCCTCTAATCCCTGCCTCTCCTCGATGCTTGCCCTGTCTCCCACCTCCTCCCCACCCCACCCACCCCTTCTCCCACCTCATCTCCGCCGTTGGCCTCCATCCGCACTCACAACCACGCACAGTGAGCCAGCCTCCCTTTACTCTTTATTTCCTTAGACCAGCTTTACACAGATCAGTTGATGAGGCCAGGAAGGCCCAGTGGGCTACAGGTGGGCGTGGAGTAGCCTCTGGTCTCTTGCCTGCGTTCAGAGAATTTTCACCCAGTTTGCTCTGGGAAGGGCTGAGGTGCCCTTTTCCTCTAGTGCCCCCTCCTCCTTCACTGCGGCAGCTCCAGGACGATTTTGCCCATGTGCTTATTGCTCTCCATGTACTTGTGGGCCTCTTGGATTTCAGCCACAGGGTAGACTCTGTCCAGAACCGGCAGTAGACGTTGGGGGCCCTCCATGGAGAAATGGGGCACAATTTGCTCCGTAAAAGCCTTCACCAGCATTTGCTTGTACTAAGTAAGATACAGAAAAGGAGACCATCAGCCTGGACAGAGCCTGACCTTGCTACCCCCCATCTTGCTTAGCCTTTGTGGTCTCTCTGAAAAGCGGACCCATTTGCAAAAGCACACAGGAGTACCTAACCCCTCCGTTACCAGCATGGATGTGCATGCCCCCAAATGGGTGACCAGGTAAGGGCTGCAGCCTGGAGTAAAATATAAGTGTCACTGACTCCCTGAGGACTTTTAAAATACAGATTTCAAGTGGGAAGCAGCCACAGACAGGTCTTACATAGGCTCAGCTCGAAAGGGATGTTTCAGCTCTGCTGTCCCCCAGTGATGTGAAACCTTATGCTGGGAGACATTCCCAAAGCTGGCACGTGGAGATTTCAGGCTGAGGTGGAGGGTTACTTATCTAAGAGGCTTTCTCAGCAAACAGAACAGTTCTGCCTTGCTAAACAGTCTTGGAACTGTTTTTAAAAGTATTTCCTTAAAAGTATGGTCAAGGCTTTGTTCATTGCTAGAAAGACTCCCCAGGTCTCATATATGCAGTGTTTTCTACCCTCTTTCTAAGATGTTGAGGCTTCTACTGACCAATTTTAATTATTTCTGTGAAACTGGGTTAACTGTTCATCCACAGAGGGGCAGGTTTCTGCACAGGCTCCCTAACTTGAGATGTGCCAAATCTTCCCTTCGCCGGGGTTATGAAAATGAATCACATTTCTCTGGGGAACAGTTTTCGCTCATCACTCACCTTTTTGTCCCTAGATCTCAGCAGACTGGTGACCAGATTTCCTCGTTTAAAAAGCAGTTTCGAAAACAGAGGCCCACTGACGTCAGCTCCCCCCATCAGACCATAGAGAACCCAGCGACCATCCAGAGCCAGGCAGTTGACATTTTTCTCCCAGTAGGATCCTCCTATGCAGTCTAGAATAAGGTTGACTCCAGCACCTTCCACAGGAAACACAATTTATGCTAGTCAGACACAGAAAGCTCAACGCAGAATAATATTCCCAGAGTATATTTGTGGATGTATGGCTATAAATAAATACAGGTGCGAGTGGTAAATCGATAAACTGGAACAGGAAACACTGCTTATAGAAACGTTGTTGTAAGTGGAGTTTAGGTAGCTGAACTTTGCCATCTGTGCTTGAAATCGTTCATCTCTTAGGCTCTCTAGCCACAGCAAGAGGGACATGGGGCAACACCATGCTCTGGCATCTTCCCCAACCCCCACATAAGTAGAAAACCCACTGGCACCTGGGCATGAGTGAGAACAGAACCGGAGAAGTCCACTCCAGCCTATAGGGCAGGCTGGTAGTTCACACCTGAGTTAAGAAGCCTCTGGACTGGGTTGTTTGAATTGTAGCTTTGGCGTCATCTCTCCTTTTTCACTCATATGGAAAGGGAAGTGCCCAAAATATTCAGATTTGGCTTTGGAACACAGAGGCTCATCCATTTAGGAAACTACCTTCGCAACACTACCTACTATGACCACCTCCCAACTGGTCTCTGCCCCATGTCGCCTCTCAACTCACTGTGTACTGGCTGGTTGGGAATAAGAGGTCCTGGGTCATTCTGGGCCAACTCTGCCTGATTATCCAGTTTCTAAAACGTGTATGAGTCAGATCACAAGGATACACATGGAAACTGACTTCATCCTAAATATTGCCTGACTATCTCCAAAGGTCCAACACTAGCGTACCAGAACTTGGCCAGGGCAGCTTTCGTGCATTTAGCGGAGGCCAGTCAGATCTAGAGCACTGGCCTTGAGGCTGGCGAGGATTTCATTTAATCACTTCTGATATTCCTGCTGAGCTGCAGAAGCTGTTGTTTACCTTTGGTGAATTTCATTGTTGCTTCAGAAAAATCCTCTTCTTTGTAATTGAATCCAGCAGCTGCTCCAAGTTTTTCTGCCATTTGAAGCTTGTCCTGGGAGCCAATTGTGACCAGAGGAATAGCTCCAGCTATCCGGGCGAGTTGGATGGCAGCTGTGCCCACCCCGCTTGCTCCTGCATGGATTAGCACGGAGTCTCCGGCCTGAACATTTCCTGTGACAGAAAGTACAGGGACCATTCTCTTTACTTTGCAACTGCTACCCATTGTCCACATAGGCATCGTCTACCATGCTCACCTGGCCCAAAGACCACCAAATGCCAAATGCCTTGCTTTCTTCGGAGAACATATTGATAGTTCTTTTTTCCTATTGCCTCTGATCAAAGTGGAAATCACCTTTTTGCAAGTTATTAGCAACCCCATCTGTAATTTGTTTTACCCAAAATAACATCAAAACGCACATCTCTGACCTATACCTGAATGAGTGAGAGTAACCACCATTCCCACTGTCACCTCCAGAGTCCGGTCCCTCTTCAGTCTGAAACTGGCCTCCAGCTGATCTCACTAACCCAGGCACTACCCGCCAGCCACCGGGCTCCTCCTAAAATGGAGTTCTCATTATGTCACGTTGTCCCCAGAACATAATGTGGCTCTCAAGTGACTTTTGTATCACGTCCATACAGCCTGCAATTCAAAGCCACCACAATCTAGTGCCAGCCTCGTTTTCCACAAGTGATAATTGTCATCCTTCACGTCTGAGCAGAGCAGCCAATCTCACCTTTCTTTCTAAGACACCCTGTCTTAGGTCACTGTGGCTGTCTTCTGTCCATCACAACTCTAGCGACCCTTCTCTTCTCTTCCGGAAAGCCCTTCCTGGCCACCTTTGCCCACACCAACTTTTCCCATCTCAAGCTTTGTAGTTGCAGGCAGAGCCACCCTTCTGAACTCTACGGTTGTCTAATTCTTGTGCACGTTTTGTCTTCCTAGTTACACTGAGCCCCTAAAGGAGTCCTCTCGGGCTCCCTCACATGACCTTTGGCTGGCCTCAATGGGACTGGGGAGGAGTAAGAGTCGACTGAATGGCTCCTTCTGCGGCACTAAGGCTCCCAGAGAGAAGCTCAGCATGACTTAGAGAAGCTAGGGTGACTGGTGGGCCAACAGTGTGATGATGCGCACATCCAGTGCTATTCAGGCCTTCTATCTGATAACCGTGATTTTCAGCCTCAACTCTCGAGCCACTGCTAACATGGTATGAGGACCTGACCCTACAGGTGATACAGTAGGGTGAGATGCTGGGTTTGGGTGTGGCTCAGTGGCCAGGACAGGACAAAGCTGCCCTGGAGGACTACTGGGTTTTGAGGTGGCTCCGTCAGGAAGGAATTGAACACATTTGCATGGAGTAAGCATGGAGAGGGGATGGGAGGGGGGAGCTCCTCACCCACGAGATGTAACAGCTGGAAGGCGGTGAGCCAGGCCTCTGGGATGGCTGCAGCCTGGGGCAGAGTCAGTCCTGCTGGGATGGGCATGAGGAGCCCTTCAGGGACAGTGACATATTGAGCCTGACCCCCGCCAGACAGCAGAGCCATGGCTGGGTCCCCGATCTTCCAGTGCCCCTGGCAGCCAGGCCCCAGCTCTGCCACATGTCCAGATGCCTCGATTCCCAAAATGCTGCTGGCTCCTGGGGGTGGTGCATATTGGCCTTGTCTCTGCAGAGAGAGGATCGCACTAAGTGGTGAGCATGCTCAGAAATCGGTGTCACCATCCTTGCCCTCTTCCAATAGCCATCCCCTTTTATTTTCTGATAGAAAATTCAGGATAAAGTCAGGGTTTTTTTTAATGTAGGAAAAAAGAGGAGAGATCATTTGTTTCATACAAATAAGAGACAGTAGGTCACATAATCAGTGGGTGTCACATTAGTAAGATCCTTAGCTTTTTCTCTCACCTAAACCCTGTTTTACAAATGGAGAAACTGAGGCCTAGGCAGGGAAATGCCTTGTCTAAGTTTGCAAAGTAAGTTTAGTAGCGGGACTAGGAACAAAACCATGACACCTAAGTGACAGTTCTCGTATATCAAGTGCCAGGACTTCCTGGGATCCTCAGAAGCCTCTGACCAGGGCTGTGGACCAGAGGGACTGAACAAGGAGTGTGCCATCCGAGGAGCTTCTTCTAAGTACACACGCCTGGGTGCCAGTCACATTTATTTAGGAAAAAAGCCCCAGGTGATTTTGGTGTACATTTCTCAAATACCCCTACCAATCCAGCTCTTCAAATAGCAGGCAGACAGAAATTCTGGGTGCTGCTCCCTGCCCACTCCGGAACCCTCAAAATGGAAAGAGAGCAGGCTTTGGAGCCACAAAGACCTCAATTTTAATCACAGCTCCCGGGATTGTTAGTGTTGTGGTCTTGGATAATTAACCTCTCGGACCCTCCGTTTCTTTACCTGTAGAGTGCAAATGGTAAACCGGGTTGCCTGTGGAGTAAATGAGTAGAGCATGGCCTACCATACACCGCTGCTCAACAAACTGTAAATCCCTTCTCCCTCTCCGGAAGCCTGAGCAGGCTACGGATGAACTCAGGGTGAATTCTGCTTTGCAAATACTGTATCCCTGCATTTTGTGTAAACAAAGGAGTGTATATGGTTCTAGGACTCAGCACCCCCAGCGTAACCTCACCATGAGCGTCGCTGGCAGTGCCCTAGGTTGCTCCTTATCTGTCTGAATGTTTATTGAAGGCTCTGGAGTCCTGCCCTGGCCCCTGAGTACCTGGAGAATGTCGGCCCGGTTCAGGGCACTGGCTGCCACCTTCAGGAGGACTTCTCCCTCTCCTGGGCTTGGCTTGGCCACCTCCTTCAGGTAGAGGTTTTCTGGTCCTCCCGGCTGGTCAAAGTGCACGGCTAACATGTTTCCTGGGGACACAGAGCACAGCGAGGCAGGGAGCCTCATGAGGGCCTTCCAGGAGTTAGGGCAGAAACCTTATTCTCTTTAATCTGGCCTCTTAGTTTTATTTTTAGCTTTGATTCAAACTGGCCTCACCTAGTGCCCTGGCTCACCCACCTACCTCTCCTTTGCTGAATCTTGAAGCCACCAGGACAACGGCGTTCTGCTTAACAATTAGGCGTCTTAGGAGCAAGGTCCTGGGTCTGTGACTACTGAGGCAGAGGTAAACATAAAATCGTGGCCTCAGTTGTGTTCTAGCTTTGGACACAGGAAAGTGGAACAATCCCCCAGCACAATCACTTTCCATAATGAACAGAGCAACTCCAAGGCTGATACCGGGCCCAGCTGCAGTGATAAATACCCCCTACCCTAGCACTGACCGAGCAGTGGAGACCGGGACCCAAACTCCATTGGTCACCATGACTAAGGATTTCTGTCCTATACAGGGTGGGGCAAAGGTAGGCTTATAGTTCATATGGGAAGTAATACAATAATTAAATAATAACACAAGAACAAACTCTGTCTCACTTACTCACAACCTACTTTTGCCCCACCCCCTGGGAGCCACGGGGAGCCAGGTCTTTGAGCATGAGCTACGTGGGACTCCGTGAATGGCACCATCTCCTTCACACATCCTTACTTTCTTGGCCGCCAACTCCTGTTTGAGTCTTATTGGGCTTTGACGCGTGCAGGCAAATGGACCCCTTCAGTCTGATACCAGGAATGCAGCGTCCAAGCCCACGCAGGGCCCCTGTGGGCCGGCCCTGGGACAGGGGGGATGAAGTAGCCATGGCCTCACAGGTGCTGGCTGCGGAGCAGGAAAATACTCAGGAACTCGAGGCAAATTCCACTCCCTGCGAGTTGGAATCCCCACCCGGCGTGTCACTGGTGTACGTGTCCGGAGACCTTATTTTCTTTAATCTGGCCTTTTATTATTATTATTTTTTAATTTTTAGCTTTGACTCAAACTGGTCTCACCTAGTGCCTGACTCACCCATCAGGACCGGATGCAGTGCTCACATACAGAACAAACCCTGGCGAATTGGACAGGGCACCTTCAAGGCGGACACCAGGGCCAGGTGCAGTGATCAGTTCCCCCAGCACGGACCCATCAGGAGAGACCAGGACCCAAACTCCATTCTCACCATGACTGATGGTTTTCCTCCTAATCACCCCTGGAAACCTGCTGAGAGCCAGGTTTGAGCATGAACTACCTGTGGGTCTGGGCAGGGTGCCATCTCCTGAATGAGTCTGGACTTTCCTGGCTGCACACTCCTGTCGTGTCTCACTGGACTTGGCACACAGGCAAACGGACCTCCTCGGTGGGATAACAGGAGCGCAGCGCCCACGCCCAAGCGGCAGGCCCCTCGTCCATCTCCGAGAGGTCTGCCCCCCTCCCTCCCTTCCCCTCCTTCCTCTGAGGGCCCAGCTGATCCAGACGGGCCCCACACAGAGGACACCCCCTGGGACAGGGTGGATGAAGTAGGGATGGTCTAACCGGGTGGAAGATGCAGAGCACGAGGCAAAGTCCACTCCCTTGGAGTTGGACAAACTCACCCCCTCCCCATCTCCATCCCGCCCGCCCGGCCGGTCACTGGCCCGGCGCCCGTGGGTTACCTACTCAGAACTCTCGGCGGCTCCAGGCAGCACTGCGTGGTCCTGTGATCTCTGTGGGTCCTTAGAGCCGAGCCCGGAGCCCTGGGACTGCTGGGCAGCAACCTGTCGACCTGTGGGCTGGATCTGGGCAGCTGGGCAGTGCGCAAGGGGTGGGGCAGACCAGGACCCACCCTCTCCCTCTCTTCCGTTTCCTCCTTCCCTCTTTACAATGCAAAGCTGGTGACAGCAAGTAGGATTTCCTTTCCCTTTGAGTCTCTGGAAACTAGTCTTTCTCTGGGTTTGGCAGGAAATGCTGCTCCCAGCTCTCGCTGAAAGAAGAGAAAGCCTCGCTCTCTTTAGGGAACCAGACCCCCCGTCGGTCCATTTCCCAGCCAGGCCAGGCTTTTAGCCCCTTTGCGCTGTGGGTCTGGCGTCCTGCCCTTCCTGTGGCCAGGCATCTCGAGTGGGATGGGTAGGCAGTGTGGTGCTGAGCGAGGAGTCCTGGGGGGGGGGGGGGGGGGGGCGGGAAGGGAAGGTAAACGCGGTCCTGGGGTCCTGACCACTTCTGCTCTCCCACCTCTTTCCTGGGGACGAGGAAGTGCTCCCCCCGCCGTTGCTGCCTGATGAGATGATGTGGGCTGGTTAAAAGCTGTGCAAATAGACTACCTCGGCATTATCGACATTCTGAACTAGATAATTCTTTGTTGTGAAACACTGCCCTGTGCATTGTGGGATGTTTAGCAGCATCCTTGGTCTCCATTCCCCCCCCCGCCCCGCCCACTGCCCCCCCCCACTCCAGTCAAGAAATATGAAAAGCCTCCAAACATTGCCTGATATCTGGGGTGGTGGGGGTGGTGGTGGGAGTGGGGGTGGCAAAATTGCTGCTGGTTAAGAACCACTGGTCATTGTGTGTGTGATGTGTATATACAATAGGACAATGGGAGTATTAAAAATGTGACACTCTAAAAAAAAAAGAAGAATATATAGTTTCTGTGATGCCACCTAATTTCTCAATTAACCCTTTAAGATTCAGCTCTCCAGAGCCTTCCCTCATTCTGTTAGGCAGGGGCCATCCATTTATTTGTTCATCAAACGGATTAATCGCCCATTCCACATTGGACACCATCTCAGGTACTAGAGAAAGGGGAGTGATTACAACCCAGTTCTTGCCTCCTAGGGGCTCACTGTCCAGGAAAACAAAGAACTATAATGGCAGTGACCATAAAGGTCTGCATAAAACACAGCAGGGGAGGGAGGCCCAGCGTCTCACGTGGGCCTCCAATGGTGTTTAGGAATTTGCCAACTGGATGTGAAGAGGCGGGAAGAGGAAAGGACATTTCAGGAAGATGGGACAGCACGCAGAGGCCCGGAGGCAGAGACTGTCTCCACCAGCAGCGCTTTCCTGATGGATTAGGAGAGTGCCTCACACATCGTAGACCAGTGAGTATTTGTCGGAAGAATGAATGAACTGCTGCTTTCCTTACTAGTAGAAGTAGAGGCTTCTACTATTTCAAAAGAGTGTTCATGCGATTCCAAAAATTTTTAGAAAGTTCAATTTACATTAAAAACCTAAACACATACTCAATTTATACCGTTTATTAAGCTCCACTCTCATAGGTATAATTTCCCAGTTCTATATTAAATCTTTATTCAAAAATGTGTAGACACGGAAGGAGAATGCAGCAGATACCAACGAGCTGCCTGCCTGGCTCACAGTAATTTCTTTTTCTGTAAAAGGTCTGTTTATATAGGGAGGCCCCCGGGAGATACATCTCTAAACCTGTTGCCTCCCTCCTCCCCCCACCCGAGCTGAATGATATAAGGCTAAACCATATGATCCATGATGGGTCAAATCAGGGTCTTAAAAGAAACCAAGAGGTAGACTGTGAGGCTTGGCCATGATACAAGCCAGGAAAGGAGGCAGTGGAATGGGAGAGAACAAACCTGACCCTCTCAGGAGAGACCAGGGAGAAGTTCCACCGTCCCTGGAATCCGCCTTCCCTCCGGCTCAGCTGGACCCCATCCTTCCAGAGGTTCTGGAAGTACCTCCAGTCTCCTCCCAATCAAGTCCGACTTTCCGTCCCAGCTGACTTGGTCTCTGTCACTTGCAGTCAGAAGACACCACTCCCATAGGGAACAAAACCGGGGCTGGGAGGCACACTCACCCGGCTTCGCTGTGGCTTCCGCACAGATGCTAGGATGCATGCCCTCGGGGTAAGTCGCCACCAGAAGATACAAGCAGATCGGTCTTCACAACAACCACACCTGTGTTTTCCTGGGTAAGAATAAAATGGAATGTCCTTCTCTGGGTTCTAATCACAGGACAAGCAGTCACGCTCCAGCCATGTTTTTCACCATTTCCTGGCTGCCGTATGTCCATACATTTGTTTTTGGACTTTGTTCCACTAATTTAGTTGTCTTTGCTCACCACATTTCAGACTGTTGTCAGGACAGCATGGGTATTTTGAACAAGTTCCCCAATTGATTGTAATATATCCCTACCCCAGTGGACAGCTCTGGGCTTGAACCCCAGCACCTCCGTTTTCTGCTGCATGACTGTCTGTGGAAGAGTCATTTCTCTCTTTTAGCCTCAGTTTCGTCATCTGTAAAACGAGGCTGCGTCGTTTATAATGTGGAGGAAGCTGCCTAGTTATAACTGGGGCCTCCAGTAAGTGTGATTTCATTCATCTCCTTAAATCCTTACAGGCAACACAAAGCCTAGAGGCTTTGAGCACAGGCTGATGTCAGGTTTTTTTATCCTCACCTGAGGATATGTTTTTACTTGTTTTAGACAGAGAGGCAGGGAGAGAGAGCCAGAGGAAGACACACATACACTCACTGAATGAGAGAGAGAAACATTGATCAGTTGCCCCGACTGGGGATTGAAGCCACAACCTTTTTGGCGGAGGGGGCGATGCTCCAACCAACTGAGCCACTCAGCTAGGGCCCTGTGTGTGTGTGTGTGTGTGTGTGTGTGTGTGTGTGTGTGTGTGTGTGAAGGAGGATGTAGAATATGAAGGATGGACTGTAGTGGAGAGAGGCAGTTCAGGCAGCTTTAGTTGAGAGATTCCGGGACGAACATTTCCCCAGACCTGGCTCTCTGTTCGTGCTTTCTTTTCCATATGCTCTCCTGGCACTAGACCACTGCGCAAACATTGCAAACACTGCCACTGCAATAATGGGCTAAGTCTGTCGTACAGTCAGGAACCGAAAACTGAAATCAAATTCTTTGCTTAAGGTTCTTCAAACCTTCAGTACGTAGCATAAAGAGGACAATCCCCTGCCGGACACATTCTTGGTCCTTTTCCTTGAAATACAGTCCTTCCCTTCGGGCTTGCAGAGGGTTCGTGGCGAATCCATTCACACGTGTCCGGACATCACTGGCCTCACCTGCAGGTTAAACAGTCTGGGCGTCAGCGAACTGTGCCAGTCTGGCCACATTTGTCCCACTACCTGTCTTTGTATGTCTGCAAGCTAAGAATGCTTTTTACTTTTTTAAGTAGTGGGGGTGTGGGGATGGAAAGCAAAAGAATAATATTCTGTGGTGTGTAAAAATCACAAGAAGTGAAAATTTCAGTGCCCATAAATAAAGTTCCATTGAGCACCACCCCATGCACCAGGGGGTTGCAGGTTAGATTCCCGGTCAGGGCACATGCCCAGTTGCTGGCTGGATCCCCAGTGGCGGTGTGTAGGAGGCAGCTGGTGGATGTTCCTCTCATCGATCTTTCTCTCTCTCTCCCTCCCCCTTCCTCTCTCTGAAGTAAATAATAACATATTTAAACAGTTTTATTGGAATATTGTCATGCCTATTCTCTCATGTATTGTCCATGGCTGCTTCCCACTACAGCTGCAGGTAGTTGTATGGTCCTGACACAAACCATATGGCCTGGAAACCTACCATGTTTACAGTGGCTCTTTACAGAAAAGTCTGTTTAAATCTCTTACTCCCAAACTTTAAAAAAAAAATATTTTAAACTCTACGCCCAAACATTTTTCTTACACTAAACCCTGGTGATTACACACAGGATCCGATCCGCTCCTGGAGGTGGATGGGCTGTGCTGTCCACATGCTTGGTGCCCAGGAGGGAGTCCGACAGTAAGCCCTGCAAATGGCTTACGCTCACGCAGCTGGAAAAGGGAGGCTGCAGTTAAAGGCTCCGCTCTGACTTGCCTTGTAAAGGCCTGTGAGTGCAGATCTCCCGAGATACTTCAGACAGTTTTAGAATCAGCAGAAGGAGTGAAAGTGACAGTCCATCACTTGGTGTCCACCAAAACTCAAAGAGGAAAATAAAACCCTAGAATCATAGAAAATCACAGTTCACACAGAGCAGGTGATGCAGTGAGTTTGGAAAATCACAAGTCATAATTTTCCAGCTATGTCAGTGGTTTGCATCAGAATCATCTGGGATTAAAAAACAAAAAACAGCCCAGCAGGCGTGGCTCAGTGGTAGAGCACAGGCCTATGAACCAGGAGGTCACAATTGGATTCCTGGTCAGGGCACATGCCTGGTTGCGGCTGAATCCCCAGTGGGGGGCGTGCAGGAGGCAGCTGATCAATGATTCTCTCTCATCATGGATGTTTCTCTCTCTCCCTGTCCCTTCCTCTCTGAAATCAATAAAAAATATACTAAAAAACAACAAACAAAAACCCAAAAGACAAACGCCTGCTGGGGTGGGCAACCACTGAACCAGGTAAACGAGCTACATACAGTCCTCGCATTCCCTTCTCGCTGACCAGCATCGGGCCCTGTGGACACCCCAGGCAACTAAACACGCTTAAGCTACATTTCCCGCACGAGGCGCCAAGCCTTCCCGGATGGTCCTCATCAGGCCAAATCCAGACACTCGTCCTTCCGAGGGATGCAGAGGACAGGCGCCCCGTCCAGGGGGTGGGGGTGGGGGGTAGGGGTCCCCGGAGCGGGACTGAGGGCGGTGGCCGGCGGTTAATACCTGCGCTGTGGGCTGCGGGGACGCGCAGGAAGCACAGGGGCTCGGGAAGCGCGGGGGCCAGGCGGGCGCGGAAGCCCCGGGTTCTGGGGCAGGAGCCCAGCGCTCGGCCCCGCGGGTGTGCGGGCAACCACCCGTCCGCGGACGCGGGGGCAGGCGGGGCGGGAGGCCACGTGCCCGCTATTGGCGGCGACAGCTGCCGGTCACCGAGAAGCTTTCCCACTCGGGTCGTCAACCGGGATCTGCCCCCCACCCCCCGCGCGTCCGCCCGTCGGGCTCCCAGGTTTCTCCCCCTCCCGACGGGGCCGCGGCGCCGCAGCTGCACGGGGGTCGGGAGGCAGCGCCCGTGGCTCGGGAGCCGGCGGCCGGGTCCTCCGTGCGCTTCCGCGCCGCGCGGACTGGTCGTTGCCACGGCGACCCGAGACGCCGACGCGAAACGTCCTTCTCTTCGCGGGCTCACGCTCCAGGCGCCGCGGCCTCGGGGCCGTGGTGGGTCGGGCCGGACCCCGCGCGGGGCAGGGGCGCCGAAGGTCCTGCCGGTCTCGGGAGGGGTCGCCAAAGGTCCTGCCGGTCTCGGGAGGGGGCGCCGAAGGCCCTGCGGAGCCAGGCGGGCGGCGGCCGCGCGCACCTGCTGACGCCGGAGGGCAGGGTCGCAGCCCGGGTGCCGGAGGGTTACCGCGCGCGCCCTAAGGCAGCGTCCCGGGAGACACGGTCCTGGCGGCGGGGCCCTGGGGACAAGCACGTGTTTGTCCGAAAGCCCCTCGCCTCTCCAGGCAGCCCGGTCGCTGTGCGCTCCGGTAGCCAGAAAGTTGCAACTCGGGACCTTTGGTCAGAAAACTGCGGCGGCGGGACTCCTAGCAGCCAGGCCTCGGTTGCCACACTGTTGCTAAGGGGCTGTGTGGTCGGGGTAGGTGGGAAGCCTGGAATTCAGGGGCACGCGGGTCCGGGCAGAGGGAACCGCCCTGGTTCTGGGGACGTGATCCGAAGCCACGGCGCAGGCCCTTGCCAGGGACAGTGCGGATGGAGGGAGGGCTCATGTCCCGAATCCGCTCCCGCCCGTCGGTGGTCACAAGCAATGACCATTCATTCAACAGAAGAGGATGAGATGGGGACTTCTCGTTACGAAATAAGCTAACGTTTTAGTTTTTCCAGGGGCTCTGCTATTCGGGAACCGCCATGAATGGTGCAGACAGCGAAGATCTGTTCATTGACAAGCCTCCCAGACTCAAGAGCTCCAAAGAATGGTTGGAACCGCAGCCACTTCCTTTCGTGGAGGTACAGGGTGGGGCGCCTGCAAGTTTATACTTGGGTAGTTGCATTGAGAACTGGCTTGTGTAAAATGTAATATTTTTTCTGTGTTTTCTGTTTAACTCTCCTGTTGGCTACCGTTGTGTTTGCTCTTGGTTTTCCAGCTTCTTCAAGGTGGAATCATGGGTCATGGATTATATACGTTTTCTAATATAGCAAAGTTACAGAGTTTCTCTTGAAGCACACAATTTATACATATTGTGTGTTTTTTAAGATTGTTATTTTTTCTAAGCAGCTTTATAAAGGTATACGTGATATACATACAATCCACTGCCTATTTTTAAAGTATACAGTCTGATAAATTTTAACATGTATACCCACACGAAACCATCACCACAATCAAGGTAATGAACAGAGTCAATATTCCCGAAGTTTCTTCATTGTGTCCTTGCCAATCCCTCCCTCCCTGCCAGCCATAAAGACCATCTCGGATTTGCTTTCTGTCATTATAGTTAATTTTTTTTTTTGGCCCTAGAATGAGTTTAGTTGAAAGCAGAAAGATTCAAATACTCTTTAAATAGTACTTTATGATATTGTTTTAGGTATAAAAACTGGATTTACGGAGAATTTTCCAGAGATATGTCTGTCATGTAAAATATAAGTCACAATAGTATTAACACTTTGTTTTTTGAGATTTGACTTTCAAAATTTCATTGTCATTTTAGGCATTTGCCAGAGAAGATACTAATGCAGCTATTAAATCAATATTATATAGAGAAAATTATATAAATAAGGTAAGAATTAACTATAGAATGTTTCAATTAATTTTCTTTCTTGCCCGGCTGGCGTGGCTCAGTAGTTGAGCATCTACCTATGATCCAGAAGGTCATGGTTCACTTCCAGGCCAGGGCACCTGCCTGAGTTGCAGGCTCCATCCCCAGTGTGGGGCGTACAGGGGGAAGCCCATCCATGATTCTTTCTCATCACTGGCGTTTCTATCTCTTTCTCTCCCTCCCTTCCTCTCTGAAATCAATAAAAATATTTGTAATTTTTTCTCTCATTTTACATGTAGTTCATCATCATTATGCAAGTTTTTAAAAATAAAATTAAAAAAACACTCATTAGCCCCTGGGATTAAACTTAAGGGGCCTCTGAGGTTGCTTTAATTGACTTCCTCTTTTCCGATACTCTGTGGGGATTCTTTCACAGGTACCTTCTCACTTGTTCCTTCATCTTAGTGGGGCTTTGATGGAGTCACTAGGTATTGGTAAGAGCTTTAAGAGCTGTTATTGGTACACAGCAACCAAGTATTACTCATGGAAACCTAGGTAAGAACAAGGCTTGAACTATAGCAGGATGGGTTTAATTATCAGACAAGGTGAATGTCCACTAAACACTGGGATAGGTAACCCATTTTTGTTTTTAAGGATTTTCTTCAGAGTTGTCTAAAAAGGGGTGGTTGAAGTGTGCTATGACCTGAAGTTTGGAAGGGGTAATCCCTACAAAGTAGGAAGCTCTCAGGGCCTTTTTCCCCCCACTTTAAATGTTATGTTGTTGATCCCAAAAATTACATGATTTCATTGGTTTGATGAAAAAAAGTTTTGTGAGAATGGTTGAATTTATAGCCTAAACCAGGCATTTTCTTCGCAGGCCATTTGGACTAGGCTGTGCTACACTCCTGTCTCTTTGCTTTATCTCTTTTTCCCCATGGACTATTCTTCTTCCACTTTCTCTGTCATCTCTTCTCTTCCTAGATAACTCTTCATTCTTTAAGGCCCATCTGAAATGCTTCTCATTTACATTTTAGAACAAGAAAGATTTCAGATAACATGTTTATCTCTTACACCCCTGTTTACTAGGAATTAGAAAAGTATTTACAGCATCATGACTTCTTAAATACAAGAAGAAAAGAGATGTTATACAAAAGATGGGTTGACCATGTGGCAGGTCCTCTCCAGAAAAAAATCATGGAGAAAGTTTGTTCACATGAGAAGATTAAAAAAAGGAGACACCAGGAATTAGATACCTTCTTAAAATACGTAAATAAAAAGGTATTAAGAGATCATTTGACACTCTCCCCCGCCCCAGTTGGTTTAAAAACGATGATTATCTTTATTTATAATCATTCAGCCTGCCCCTCCCCACTCTATATATGAGTAATATTTTATTACAGCACACACTACTCTTAAATCCAGGGCATGTGGAACAGATGGAGGAGGAGGGTTAGTTCTGGATTTAAATGTGTACATCAGAATCAGTTGTCTTTTTTGTACTCAGGTAATTGTTAATTTTATACACCAATTAAAAAATTTTGAACTCTAGGTTCAGAATATATATATATTTTTTTTTCTGGAATTCTATTATTTACAAAGCTATACGATATTTATGGTCTCTTGGCATTTTTAAGAGATCTGAGATATTTGACTAGTAGGCATTAAAAAACAAATTCCCAAATCTTTTAGTGTTCCAAAATTCGTTATTAAAATCTTACAAATTTTAGGTAAGTTCTGCCTATCACTATAGTGTTTATTACTTGGATACATTAAATATAACTTAGAATCTGGTCTTCCCTTCCCTTTTGTACTTGTTACTGATGCCATTCAGAAGCATTAAAATGGGTTTGTGTTTTGACTCTTGAGAGTCCTGTTATGCTCAGAATGAATTGTGCACCTCTTGTTCTTATGTGTGTCTTATTTCCTTCCCGTAGGGAAGTGCATTCATAGAGCACTATGACCCAAAAGAGTACGACCCTTTCTACAGGCACAAAGAGGACCTGGATTTCCTGAAGGTAGGATAGATTTCTTATTTTAACTTGGGTGTTATGTCTTTGGTATTAGCTTTTTTGATATGCGAGTTGTCGTCTAGTAATTCCCTAAGAATGTGGTAACATCTTAAGAATAGTTTCCCATCTCCCTGTCTGAGAAAGGAGCAAATTCAAGCAAACTTCTATAAAATTTGAAAATACCGTATCATGATTGGGTAATCGGTAATGTTTAAAATTTTCATAGACTTTTAAATTTGTTACAAAAGTAACACATTTTCATGATAAAATCAATTGCTAAATAATTTAAAAACCACTCAATTCCATTACCCAGAATGAAAACATTAACCATTTTCTGTATATCTTTTAAGACTTCTTTCTACATGTAGGTATAAACACACATTTTTATTTTACAAGAATAGGATTATACCATACATTAAGTTATATTACCTGTGTTTTTCCTTAATAGTTTATAATTTGCTTCTTTGTCAACATGTGTAAATATATAACTTTAATAATTGCTAATTGCCTGGTATTCTATTACTAGTAGCAGCTATCTTGCACTGAGGGATTTCCTAAATGTTAGGACTTTTTTTCTTTCATTTTATTTTATCTTCACTGCTACCATGTCAGGTAATTTACAGATGACACAAGTGAGATACAGATAGGTTAGGTTACTGGTCCAGGGTCACACAGCTGCAAATAGCATAGATGTGTTTCTAACCATATCTGGTATCTTCCTAAGCCATCATTTTTTTGGACATATTTCATTTTAAATATCTAGATTGTTTTCGACCTATTGCTGTTATATATGACATTGTGATGAACATCCCTATTTCTTAATTTTTTTCAGTAAGTTGCTAGAAGCAGAATTGCTGAGTTAAAGGTTAAGCCTGATTTTGATTCATATTATCAAATTGTTCTTCAGAATGTATAAATTTGCAACCTCACCAGAGAATCCATTTTTGCATACTTTTGCTAATAATGGATAGTGTTAAACAAAATTTAAAAACCTACCTTAAGTCATAGACATTTTAAACTGCTGGCATTTGCATGCAAAGCAGGTCATTTTTTCTCTCCTCCCAAGTTGGAGTATGTGTCCGTGTGTATATAATTTCCCCATTATTATAGGGGAAAGTTAAACTGAGAGTTTAGAATAAGAACCTTAGATATACTAACTAGTAACACAGCTAGTATGGGGGAGTATTGAGATTTGAAACCAGATCTTTTTGATACCAAATCTCCATTCTGTTCTTTTACCACTAGAGGTCTGGTGCATGAAACTCGTGCACGGGTAGGGTCCCTAGGCCTGGCCGGTGATCAGGGCCGATTGTGGCCTCTGGCTGCCAGCTGGGGCCTTCCTTCCCTCATTCTGCACCGCCCTCTGGTGGTCAGTGCACATCATAGCAAGCGATTGAACTCCCAGTCTCTCCGTCCAACTCCTGAGGGGACACTTTGCACATTAGCCTTTTATATATATAAACGCTGCCTTTCCAAATGCAGCTGGCAGGTGACCTCTTAAGGTAAGCTGAGCACTTTGAGGTTAAAGCACCAGTTCTCAAAGTGGAGTACATAGACCTCTGAGAGCCTGAAACCTCTTTTGGGGTCTGTTAGGCCATATATTTTCATAATAGAGCCAAATGTTTTTGCCTTTTTCATTGTGTTGACATTTGCTCTGATGGTACAAGAGCAATGGTGCATAAAACTGCTGGTGCCTTCCTTAGAATAGCTTAAGTCAGTGTTACCAAGTTATATGGGAAGTCATTCTATTCTTCATTGCCATGCACCCATAGTAAAAAAAAAATCAGTTTCACTTAAGAATATCTTTGATCAAACAGCCAAAATTATTAACTTTATCAAATCTTGATCCTTGAGTACATCTTTTGAATAGCATGCAATGGAATGGGAAGTATGCAGAGAGCACTACTGCTGCAAACTGAACGCAGTAGGACTGTTCAAATTGTGAGCTGGACTGGTTGGTCTTTTTCATGGAACACTGTTTTTTGAAAGAACAACTTACAAAACTGTGGTTATTAAATCTCTGGTATTTGGCCGACATTTTCTGGAAAATTAGCAAAGTGAGTCTGTCACTTTAAAAACAACAGACAGTATTTGTTGCCAGTGATACAATGTGAGCTTTTAATGTGAATTTTGGAACAATCATATTGAATATGACAGTGTTCCAATACTCAAAGGCTTTACGGATGAGTTTGGTAATAATATTAGTAAATGTGGTTACTGTATAATGAAATGTATTAACATTTGGAAGATCTCACATAACTCACAGATCTGATTATTATCAAACCATCAGTTCGTGACATGGATAAACGATCCACTCAAAGTTCAAGACAGACCAATGGACTTTAATGTAGCAGAGTTTGAATACTTCATTGATATGGTTTCAGATTCTACAGTATAACTAATCTCTAAGAAACTACCACCTGTTGAGTTTGGGTATATTATCTAGAATAGCCACAGTGATCTGGAGAGGCTACTAAAATGAACTAACCAGGTTGGAAGGCCTCACTAAGTGATGTATCGGAATGCCTCCTTCTCTTTGTGATGTGTTAAATGTACATAATGGTTAGATTGCCATTGTTTGTAGATACTGTATTCTTTTATTATTATTATTTTACTTTTTATTTGCATTGATTTCAGAGAGGGAGAAGGGAGAAAGAGATAGAAACATCAATGATAAGAGAGAATCATTGATCAGCTGCTCCTGCACGCCCCCTATTGGGGATTGAGCAGGCAACTGGGCATGTGCCCTTGACTGGAATCGAACCCGGGATCCTTCATTCCTCAGGCTGACACTCTATCCACTGAGCCAAACCAGCTAGGGCTGTAGATATTGTATTCTTGATTCTTCTGGCATAAGGGTCATAAATGGATGTTTAGGATAGACTGAAAAAGACCTGAAACCCAGTCCTCAAAGAAATGTGTTTTTTTTGTAGGTTATCATCCCACCATTTCGTGACCCTTTGAAAAAGGCACAATATGACAAAGATGATGAAAAAAGAACTCTTCTTCAGTGTGAGACTGGTACGTAGTTTCCAACTGTTACGTGATTTCATAAGTCAAGAGCAATGACAGTTGCATTTAACTGTGCTAATTTATACTGCTAAACTTCTTGCAGGCAGAATACATACAATGAAAGAATTTAAAGAGGTTGAGAAGGCCAAACTGTATTGCAGATTTCCACAACTTTCTAATTCAAGGTGCTTTGTGACTCCAAATGATTGGCTTAAACTGTCTGCAAACTACATAGAAAGTGACTTTTGTAAAAGGAGCAGGTAATGGCTAATATTGTAGAAATTATGGAACCCATTGTGATTAGAAAACTTTTTCTTGAGATAGTGATATAAATTTTGTCATTGTTATTATTTTTAAATTTTTGGTTTTTAATGAGAAGTCTACTGTAATTCTTGTCTTGGTTTCTCTGCATGTGATGTTTCTTTTGTCTTGGGTACTTCCAAGATTTTCTCTTTGTCTTTGGTTTTCATTAGCTAAACTATGATGTGTCTAGGTGTTTGTCCCCTTTTCTTTCTGTTTATCCTATGTAGGGCTCTTTGAGGTTCTTATATCAGTGGTTTGATGTCTTTCATTATTTTGGGGGAAATTCTAGGCCATTATCACTTCAAATATTTCTTATATCCGATTCTTTCTTTTTTTGCTTCTGAGATTCCAATTATACGTATATTAGAGCATTTGATATTGTCCCATAGCTACATAGCTCTTATATACTGTTCTTTTTTTTTCTACTTGTATTTTAATTAGACAATTTCTACTGACCTATCTTTTCTTTTCTTTTTTTTTTTTAAATATGGAACGCTTCACGGATTTGCATGTCATCCTTGTGCAGGGGCCATGCTAATCTTCTCTGTATCGCTCCAATTTTAGTATGTGTGCTGCCGAAGCGAGCACTCTACTGACCTATCTTTAAGTTCACTGAGTCTTTCCTCAGCTGTGCCCCATATACTGAAGAGCCTATCAGAGGGATTATTCCCCACTGATGTGATGATTTTTATTTCTGTATTTCCATTTTATTTTTAATAAAAATATATATTACTGATTTCATAGAGGAAGGGAGAGAGATAGAGAGATAGAAACATCAATGATGAGAGAGAATCATTGATTGGCTGCCTCCTGCACACCTCCCACTGGGGATGTGCCCGCAACCAAGGCACATGCACTTAGCCGGAATCGAACCTGGGACCCTTCAGTCCACGGGCCGACACTCTATCCACTGAGCCAAAATGGCCAGGGCATAAATGACACAATCTCTATGCCCTCTTTTTACATCCTATATAATAAAAGGCTAATATGCAAATTGACCAAACGGCGGAATGACCAGTTGCTATGATGCGCACTGACCACTAGGGGCAGACGCTCAGTGCAGGAGCTGCCCCCTGGTGGTCAGTGCACTCCACCAGGGGGAGCACTGCTCAGCCAGAAGCCAGGCTCACGGCTGGTGAGCACAGCAGTGGTGGCGGGAGCCTCTCCCACCTCTGGCAGTGCTAAGGAGCAGCAAGTAGGTGGGCAGTAAGGAGTGAGGGGTCCCGGTCTGCGAGAGGGCACAGGCTGGGCTGAGGGACCCCCTCCTCCCCAGTGCATGAATTTCATGCACCGGGCCTCTAGTTAGAGTATAAACCCCCAGTGGATAGGGAGTGCTGCAAACTTTGCCTTGCCAAGTAGGTTCTCAGTAAAGAGTAAACCAGCCTCCATCCTGGTTTCAGCAGCTCTCACATGCCCGAGACGTCACACAAGTTTGAAGTGATGGTATTTTAGACCAGCGGTCGCCAACCTTTCGGACCTCACGGACCACAAGTTGGTGACCGCTGTTTTAGACAATATACACAGCGTCAAAGGTTAACAGTAATTTCTGAAATAGTATAACCGGTATTGTTTTTGCAAACATCCTCACACATGTTGTCTTGTTAAAGGTTAAAGGTGAAGAGTAATTTCAACGCTAGTAGTTTTGATTTGAAACACGTGACCAAAGTGCCTCATCTTCCGGGATCCCAGGAAGGAGAAAAAGCAGTTCTTTGCAAGTAAGCCCGTTCTTCCATAGCTCGGCCCCTCCTTTACTTAAGATGCTTGTGTTAAAGGCTGTGTTTCCACCCTTTGCCATCCTTTCGCGCTGCTGGAGCCAGTGCTGAGGCAGGTGCCAGGCTCCTGTGGCACGACCCCAGGCACCTCCCACCCCGGTGCCTGGGTGTGGTGGCAGCTTTCTGCAGCTTGTCCTGGTTTTAAGGAAAAGATAGCTAACACATTCAGAAATGACAAGCACAGACAGAAAAAAAATGGTTAACGACTCGTGTAAGTTAAAAGTGACTTGAATTGAATCGGAACAGTAAAGTGTAACTTTGGACTAGTTTTGAGGGGTAGTAGCTGTTACAGCTGGGTACCCAGAGTGAGGAGGTGCTATAAGCAGAGAAGTGGTATGTACTACTGTGCGTGTAACCTGGGGAGTCAGCTCCAGAAACTGGTTATGGAGTTAAAAGAAAGAGATTTCTCTACATGGTTACAGAACCTGTTAACTATCTGATTAAGTTATGGGATCCCCAGACATTGCTGGAGGGAATGTAAAACAATGCAGTCACTTTGTTTTTTTTTTTTTTTTTTTTTAATATATTTTATTGATTTTCTACAGAGAGAAAGGGAGAGAGATAGAGAGTTAGAAACATCGATGAGAGAGAAACATCGATCAGCTGCCTCCTGCACATCTCCCACTGGGGATGTGCCCGCAACGCAGGTACATGCCCTTGACCGGAATCGAACCTGGGACCCTTCAGTCCGCAGGCCGACGCTCTATCCACTGAGCCAAACCGGTTTCGGCAATGCAGTCACTTTGGAAAACAGTTTGGCAATTTCTCAAAAGGTGAAACATGAAATTATCATGTGACCCAGCAATTCACCTCCTAGGTTTCTACCCAGGAGAAATGGAAACATTATTCACATAAAGACTTGTCCGGCGTGTATGTTCTCGCCACGCTATCTCCAAACTGCAAACAGCCCAAGTGTTGCTCATCACTGGCGAATGGACAAAATGTGGTGCATTTATACAGGGCATGTTACTTGGCAATTAAAAGGAAAAGGAGTTCTAATAAAGCATGGATGAAATTCAAAACCATTATACTCAGTGAAGGGAGACCATCACAGAAGACTACCTATTGTTTGAGTCTCTTTATATGACATATGTTGGACGAGGTAAATCTATAGAGACAGGAAATAGATTATTGGTTGCCCAGGGCTGGGGCTGGGAATGGAGAGTGATTGTAAAGGACTGTGAGGTCTTGGACTGATGGAAATGTTCTAAAATAGCTCTGCAAATACACTAAACATCATTGGTGTGTACAATTCAAATGGGGTATAAATTACACGTCAGTAAAGCTGTTCATGAAAAAAGAGACCCTAGCAAGGCGGGAGGGAAGTGAGCTCATATGCAGCTGTTTGGGAGGCTGGCCTACGATTTTCCATTCCTGAAAAGCATGGAGGGAAGCTGTAGCAGGTTCCCTTTCCCTTCCCCGAGGAGGCTCAGAGCTCGGTGAATAAATGAGTGTGGCAGGAGCCGAGGGCTCTCGGAGATGCTTGATGCTGGGTGTCCAGCAAAGAGGCCACAATTTTAAATTTAAATCAAAATTACTTAGTGATTTAAAGTAGAAGCAGATGACTGTTGGGGGTGGGGCAGCCATGAGGTTTGCTGCCTGTGGATGGGAACTGACATTGAGGGGTAATAGGAAGTATTGAACTAAGCCCCACTCAACGTAGCTGCAGCCTTCAGAGACCAAATGACCCAGAATCACTCTTGTATATTAGGGTCCAAAAGAGTAAGTTCCTCCCCTATCCCTAACCGCCATGGTCTTATACAGGCCTATTTGGGCCAGGTTTTAGGGTAATGAACATCTTCATCCTATTTCATTTCTATATTTATACTAATAAAAGGGTAATATGCTAATTAGACCGGACATCTTCTGGACGTCCTTCTGGACAAAACCATGGTGGCAGGGGCCGAAGCATAGGTGGTTAAGGGTGATCAGGCCAGCAGGGAAGAGCAGTTAGGAGCAATAAGGCTGGCAGGGGAGCAGTTAGGGGGCGATCAGGCCATCAGGCAGAGGCAATTAGGGGGCAATCAGGCTGGCAGGCAGAGGTGGTTTGGGGCGATTAGGTAGGTGAGCAGTTAGGAGCCAGTGGTCCCAGATTGAGACCTAATCAGGCCTAAACCAGCAGTCAGACATCCCCCAAGGGGTCCTGGATTGGAGAGAGTGCAGGCCTAGCTGAGGGACTCCCCTTCCCTCCCCCCTTCCATGCACGAATTCTGTGCACTGGGCCTCTAGTATGCTATAAAAGGAGGAGGGAGTTTGTCCTCAAATACCTCTTCTAGCAGAGTGAGCCCCAGACATGAAGGAAAAAATGGCATTGTTGAAGCGTGCAGGGCTTATATTTTAGTCTAGAGGTGTAAGTCTACGAACTCCCCCCGGAAGAGGAGGTTTAGATTCTCTTCCACAAATAAGGGAGGCATCCCAGACTTGGATCCGGGTGGAGAAGGTGTTTGTCCTCAGAAGAGTTAAACCTGCCCAGGGAAGGCCCGGGGTCGGCCCTGTGAGAGGCCACTTCCCCTGAAGGACTCTGGCTCAGCTGGTGAAACAGCAGAGATTTCAGGTGAAAATAAGACTGGAGCAAGGCGATGCTACTTCTTTGGATTTCTTTTTCATAAAAGTAGGCAAGTTCATATAGAACGCATCTGCAAATTGAAAAAAAAAAAATAAAATGCTACACTTGAGCTGATCGTGGGGGGGACCCTTTCCTTTCCGGCTCCTCCCTACAGAAACGAAGGGTTATGCTCTCTGGAAAAAGGACTGCTACATTCTCAGCAGGGAAAGCGTCCAAGTCCCGAGGAGGCCAAGGCTGAAAGGCCCTCCTTGAGCCTCAGCCTGAAGGCAGAGCGGAGGGAAGACCAGGATGCGGTGAGCGCTGGGGAAGTCCCGGGGGCATGACGCCAGGCAGCAGCTGGGCGATTCTCCCTGCGGCAGGATTTCAGGGAGAGAGGCGGCAGCGGACGCCCCCGAACCCTCAGACAAAGGAAGGCCAGGGAGAGAACAGGAGAGGCCGAGGGAGGCGTCCCTGACCCAGAGGGAATGGAGTTGCGCTGGGAGCTACACCTGGGGGTGCCCTCTGGTGGGTGGGCTGGAGGGTTTTCCCAGCTCCCTCCTCAGTGCCCTCCTCTCTCTCCACCACCTCTACCATCTCTGCCATCTCCCACTTGTCACACCCAGGCCAGGCCCAGTGTTCTGTTCCTCATAATTCAGCCAGGATAGAAAGCTTTCAGAAGGACCATATACTAAACTAAAGTAGTAAACTTTACCGAGTAAAAGCCCTAAAGTGTAAAATGTATAGAAATATAGGTGTTTATAGAGAGCAGATTTCTCATCGTAAGGCACTCGTTAAACTTGGTGCAGGACCATGGGGGGGGGGGGGGGCGGGCGGGGATCCACAAATAATATCACACACAATAGGACGGGCTGTGGCCCCAAGTCTCTGCCTGGTTCTGAGTCCAGGTGGAGTGAGGGGAGGCTCAGGACAAACATCTCGGGGCCGTCTCTGATCCCTGCCTTCACTCACTGGCCGTGTCTGGGCGGTAACGGCTGTGGCAGTGCGCTGGCCTCTCAGGAGGTTCAGGTGGGAGCCCTGCCTGCTGGACGGGCCGCTCAGCTGGGTCGGGAGGACTGCCCTTCAGCTGGATCAGCTCAGCTTAGCCCAGGAGCTTTCTGCTCTGTAAGCCCCTCAACCCTCTTCCACACCTAACGCTTCTGTGAACCTTCCCAAGGTTTCGGCAGCCAAGGAACACACATCCTGACCCCGGACTGGCCGAGAGGACACGGGAAGGTTGCTCTGGAGGAAGCCACCTGGCAGCAGGCATCAGGGTGAGGACCACGGGAGGCGCTCAGGGCCGTCCTGGGTCTGAGAAAAGCATCTGCAATAAACCTCACTTGACGTTTGAGCTCAGTGTCAGGGTGAGAACTGAGAAACCACCTCCATGTATGGACCGCGATTGGAAATGTTTCCCCAGAGGCTAAGAGACATTGCTGAAAGGTGCGATAGGAGTCAGCAGCTCCCTTCCCGAGGGCCATCTCGGGGCCCGGTCTCCCCCGAGGAAGGGGCGCTGCCTTTGGTCGGCCTCCTTAGGACCCCCCCCCCCCCCCCACAGGCGTCTCCCGCAGTCTTTGGGAAATGTGACCATTCACTGAGATTCCCAGGTGCAGGTTCTGCTCTGCGCAGCCCCTGGCTCCTGTGGAGTTTGACTCCAGGCCCAGGAAGACACGAGGACCTGGAGCCTGAGGGCGCAGCTCTGTGTTCCGTAGGCAGAGGCGACATTAAAAGCCGCTCCTCCCTCCAGTCTAGCATCAGAGACACTGAGCCCCGGAAACAGTGTGTCGCAGGGCAGGTCAGTGGCGAGTCCAGCCGAGGCCCGCGCCTCCTGAGCGCGCTCCCACCGTGGGTCCTTGGTTTCTCCCACTGTTGCCGGAAGGAAACCTGGTTCCATTATAAGCAGCCATTCACGTAGGAAGTCAACTGGTCAAGCTCCGAGAGAAGTGACATTCATAAACGTATAGTTTTATTCTCTTTCTGTACATATTGGCAATGATAAAGCTTAAAGATGCAAGTCCTATGAAATATGCAAAAACAAGGAATTTACATAAATAATTTATACTTCAGAAAATTAAAGTTGAAAAATATTTCCCACATCATTAGCGTTCACAGTATTTAAAGTAAATCAAGCTTTCCCCCTAGATTTCCAACTACATTGTCTCAGCAGAGAAGGAGAAATCTGACCAGGAGCCCAAGGATCCAGCCTGGTTTTGTTCAGTGCACGAGTGGACACTGTGTCAGCATCAGGCTGGCCCCGCGCTGCGGCCGCAGCCTTCCTCCCAGTCCTCGGCCTCCTGAGTGGCTGTGACCAGCAGAGGTCACAGGGCGTGGAATGGTTACAGCGTCACCAAGACCGCCCACAGTGGACACATTCAACCAAGTGGTAACGTCTGGGGGTCCGATGCCTCAGCTCCACATAATACTTGTGATAGCCCTGAAAATGGAAGCCGTGGCACCCAAACACGTCAGCACTCACACAAGGCACCGCTGCGGGGTTCGGTTTACTCATGGGAAAGGTGTTTGCATAGATGGCTAGCGATTTAGTGTGCGATAAACTACAGAGGCCCCAGCGCACGTGCGGCCTTGCGATGGATGAAGCTGAGTGACCTCCGTCCTCCACGGGGCAGCACCACCGTCTTCCCAGCCCCAGCCCGGGGCAGACGCCCTCCCGAGGCCCCTACAGGAGAGTTTTTTGCTCAAAAAGCTGCAGGTCAAAGCGGACCCAGACCTCCCCGGTGGGGACCTCGTGCAGCAGCAGTCGCCGGGTGGTAGGGCCTTTGCTTTCCTGTTCTGTTCGAATTTTCGCCACTGGGATTTCAGTCCGACCCAGGAAATCTGGTGAATAAACGCGAGAGTCAGAAGCCTTCTTGATAAAGCTGGTGAAGAAACTACCCCAGGAGTTGTGTCTGAAACAGGATTCATACAACTTTCAAATCCCAAACAAGCCCCTCCCTCTGGTCACGGGCTGTGTGGACTGAGTGGAGGTGCGGGGAGGATGGACGCGGGGAGGGAAGCCGCCTGCCTGGAGCCCTTGTCTGGTCGGGAACCTCTCACCCTCCAGCAGGTGCGCGTGGCACAGTTTCTGTGACCCACGTGGGGAGTGACGGGGTCAAACCCCTGAACACCCTGAGGCTGCCCTTCCCCAGGAGGCGCCCGCACAGCTGCCAGGCGAGGGAGCCGTGCGGATGGAGGGTCTGTGGGAGGCAATGCCGGGCGCCCGGCTCCGACCCGAGGGCCCGAGGTCTGGACGCGTCATACTTTACCGTCTGGAGAGAACTGGTCCCTGTCGAACATGGTGAGACACAGCACGTCTTGGTGCAGGTCCTTAATGAAGAACTGGCAGTTGAAGTTCCACTTGGGGTTCAGTGTGTCCTGGAGGGTCCTGGTGGTGTAGCTCTGGGAGCCCATGCTGATTTCACAGTAGGGGTTGCTCTTTCCTGAACCAAAACAAACAAGGACACAGGTGGCACGTGTCAGGTGGCACAGACCGGGCAGCAGGGGGCGCTGCCGGAGGGCCCGTGTCTGCCTGGGGTCTCCCTGTCCCCGGAGCTGACAGGGCCAGGACCCGGGAGTGACCGTGTGGGCTCCGGTGCCCCAGCTGCTCCCCACGAGCCCAGGCAAGTGTCAGTGCAACTTGCTTCATGCTTTCTCCACCCAGAAGCACTGAGGGGAGGCATGTGCTTAGTGGGAAACAGTGGTAATGATACTGGCCCCAAACCACGTTAGTGGCTTGGACACATGACTTTAAAAGCATCCATTATCCGACGCTCAGAAGAGGCCTCAGCAGAGAGCGGGGCTGTCGCCACATCTGTTGAATGAAAGAAGCATTTACCATTTGGTTTGCAGGCTTTTAATTCTGTAGCTTCAATGACATGCACCATCAGACGCCCAATGCCTGAAGTCTTTTGAGAGCGAGCTACAAAACAGGAAGACGAGTCACGTTAACTTCTTCTCTGAGAAAACAGACAGCAAGTGCAGTGGTGACGCTGAGCTGTTCATACTCAGAGTCGGTCTTTCCGAGCCACCTTCACACGGCCCAGCCTCACCTGCCACTGCCCCGGGCCCAGCAGACCAGCGTCTGGCTGCTGGTGCCTTTGCCCGGCCGTGTGGCCTGTCATCTCGGCCCCCCCCCCCCCCCCCCAGCTTCCATTATCCCTGGCTTCTGAGCATCCCCCAGCGGCCGGGCCTGTAGTTCTATGTTTATGTCCGTCTCTTCCGCTAGGAGGAGCCATTGCAGAGCACAGACTATTTACTCACCTTGTATCAACCCCTCAACGAACCAACAGACAGTAATATTAATAAAATTACGGCACATTATATTCGCTCAGCACATGGATACCTACTAACATTTATTGGATACTTACTCTGTGCTAGGCATGTGCCAGACCTTTGTGTAAGCTACTGAAACTGCACGGGCGCCCCAGGTTAATTAAGGCAGCTCTTTGTAACGGTTATCTCCATTTGTGAGAAAACGGGGCGTGGGAAGGACTGGAGCCGCTCACGGCCCACAGCTTCTAAACGGCAGGCCGAAACTTAAACATCAGGTACCAAAGTCTATTTCCTTAAGTACTGGCCGCACTTCCAATGATATGTAAACACTTCAGCTCACAAGGCAGTTTCGCTGAAGCCTTCATTCTATTTAAGGAGGTACTAAAAATGCTTTTCATATGGAGAGAGTGAGTCCGTGAACTCAATCTACCTTAGTAAATATGAAGCTAGTTAAGCAGGTTTTGTTCTCAGGGTGGTAAAAAGACGAACAAAAAGTCTGCTTGGCAAACTATTGATGTTTACCAGGGCGAGGAGAACCTGCTCTATGAGCAGGTGCCTGCCTCTCCTCGGTGCCCACTCCAGGTGGGCAGGGCTGGGCCTGTTCAACGTTGTAGGCCTGGTCAAGACTCACATGGGGCCTGGCACAGAGTAAGTAATCAATAAGTGTCTGAAGAATTAAACATGTGGAAAATGCATATGGACAGGTATTGATGTTAAGCAAAACTAACATGGAAAAACTTTGATTTACATCCCTGACCAATTAAGAGATAGATCTTTGTATGCTTTATAAATGATTCAATCTTTGATTTCCCAATAGCAAGCCTTTAAAATACCATTAAAACAAGACACAATTAGTAAAAGCCAAGTTACACATACCTTTCAGGAGTATGTAACAAAATAAGGAAAACCTGAATAAAAAAACATAAAGAACTGCAACTATAGCGGCCAGGGACACACATGGGGGGACTGCCTGGAGGAGGAGGCGGACAGGGTTTCAAAGGTGAGTTGTTCAATTAGGCAACGGTCCGGGCCCTGAGTTTAGGGTAAGAACTTTGACCTTAACTTGGGCAGCAACAGGGAAGATGTGTAAGGAGGGAGAGAGATACTGAGAGCAGATACTCCAGAAATGAAGGGGCGCGATGGGGCCACGGGGGACTCGTGCTACAGCCTGGGAGGGGGACTGTAGGGGCTGTGTCACGGGAAAAGGAAAGGACCAGGTGAATGGGAAAGAGAACAGTGGGGAACCTATGGGACTCAGCTGCTGCCCAAGGAGAGGTGTGTGTGTATTGGGGGCAGCAGGTGAGGGGCTCCGGAGGCCCAGGAGGTTTGGAACAGCCTGGGGGTGGGAAGAGCAGCTGATCTGCAGCAAGTCTGGCCTTTCACTCCCCCTCTACCCCTCACTGTCACAGCTGCGTCCTGAAGGTAAGGACCCCCCACTCCCCCCACCCCCACTCCTCAGGGCCCCCTGGTGGCTGGTTCCAACAGTCAGGGCCCGCCCGACTACCTTGATAGGCCCTCTCTCGCTTCTTCTTCTCCGTGTCGATGTACTGCTCAGAAGCGGCCTTGATCTTCTGCACCCAGGCAGTCCTGGGGAAAGCAGAGCACAACCTTTGGGCAGCTTTCCCCGCACCTCCCAGGTCAACCAGGAGCCAAAGCCCGGCACCCCTCTCCTCTCTTTGGCTAACCTCGGCTTAAACAAGTTCCCAATCACAGGCTTAATATTCGCTCAGCTCAAAGATTCGTTTGCTAACTGAGGTCGAGCTGATCATTTCTAGACAGTCCTGACCACTTACAAAAGGGCAGGCACCGCTTAGACACGGCGGGCACCGCTCCGAGCGCCCGGACTCGGCAGACACTGCGAGGTGCCCCACGAGAGGGAAGATGCAGCTGCATCAATGGTGTTTAGCAGTGACAGGTCCCCGCACACTGGGGTGTGCACCCATTGCCATCAGAGGCGCTGTCTGAGCGCCACCCTAGAGGCCGCCTGGCTGGCCAGGCCGTGGGAGGAGGACCGCAGTCCACACTGGGGCAGGGGAGGCAGCCGGTCCGGCCGGTCCTGTGGGTGCAGCGATGGGACTGTGTCCGAGAGGCGCGAGCAGGGCCTCTGGAGACCAGAGGGGCACTGGCTGCTGCCTGAGGGGTTTCAGCAGCGAGTGCATGTGGGTCTGCCCTGCGGGAAGATGCTGTGTGAGGAGGTGGCTGGGATCAGCCTCCCAGCGGGCTGGGCAGGGCACTGGTCATAAGAGGCCATGAGACTGACCTCTCGTTAATGTTGTCTGTCCGGAGGGTGTAGACCCGGTCAATGTGAGAGATGTGGAAGACAGGCTCCTCGCTGGACGGGTCTGTGGGCAGTTTCACCAGGACTTCATTCAGGAAAATGGGCTGAAAGAGTTAGGCCAGAACACAGGCTGTGGGATGGGCCAGACACTCTGCCCCCTCGCCCGGAGTTCTGTCTGTCCTCCAGAGCCTCGTGCCAAGGGCTGTCTGACCCTCTGGGGCAGCAGGAGGGCCCTGGCGAGCATATGCTGAGCGAGATAAGCCAGTCAGAGAAAGACCGGTATCACATGATCTCACACTATGTGGAAGCCAATGAGCAAAACAGATCCAGAGACAGAAGCATGGGACAGACTTTGGAATCTCAGAGGGAGGGCGGGGGGGGGGGGGAGGGGGTTGTGGGGGGATGGTGAAGGGGAGGGGAGGGGGATGGTGAGAGGGAGGGTGGGGGGATGATGAGGGGGAGGGTGGGGGGATGGTGAGGGGGAGGGTGGGGGGATGATGAAGGGGAGGGTGGGGGGTGGTGAGGGGGGGTGGGGGGATGGCGAAGGGGAGTGTGGAGGGATGGTGAGGGGGAAGGTGGGGGATGGTGGTGGGGGGTGGGAAGAGATCAACCAATGAACTTGTATGCATAACCCGAGGACAGACGATAGGGTGGTGAAGGCCTGGGGCGGGCTAGAAGGGGCCAATGGGGGGAAACAGGGGCCACAGGTAATACTTTCAACAATAAAGATTACATTAAAAAAGAAAAAGTGCCTCTTGGAGAAGGAGAGGGGGGTGTAGCTTCCAGAGGCTTATTGGGGAGGAAGAAACGGCCTCCGTTTTGTGAAGGTAACTATCGGGGGTGGACTAGGTGTGACTGAACCGAGGACAGGGGCTCCGAGCTGTGACTGCTCCCGCGATAGGGCCTCCCCTCCGCACACTGCACCTGGCACTCTACCCCCAGACCCGATGCTGAATGCGAGAGGCGGGTCATGTGTCACGGCTGCCAGAACCCGAGCTGGAGCCCCTGGTGGCTGTCAGGGCAGTGAAGGCCCAGCCACACGGGCCCTTCCCCGGGAAGGGACAAGGGAGGTGAGCCACCTGGAGCAGGGGTGGGGCCGCGGGGACAGGAAGGGCCAGGCCCGGAAGGAGGTGCCGGTGCCGCTGCTGCCGGGACGGCCACTCACCATCTTATACATTTTGAACTGAGCGTTGGACTTGGAGCTGAAGAGCTTCTCGGCGCCCGAGGACACGGCGAACTGCTTGACCAGGTGGGTGAGGAGCAGGAAGTCGTTGAAGAGGAAGCCATGCAGCTCCTTGTTGCTCTTGGTCTTGTGCAGCTTCCCGCTGTGCAGCAGCTTCCGCGGCCCCAGGCAGTTGGTGAGGGAGTTGAAAATGAGTTGCTTCAGGAGAAAGACACGGTCAGTGTGTAAGTCCCAACACGCACCGTCCGGCATCCCAGGCGGGAGCCGGGCCCGAGGGTTCTGTGGGAGCCCTCTCTATGGGAATGTGGACACAGCATTCACCTGCACACACGGTGTTTCTCTCCCAGCGGGCGCAGTGAGAACGGCCACTCACACCCACAGTCCTGGCTCTAGCAGCTGAGCTCAAAGACCTCAAGACATAAGCGCCAAATCCCTCTGTACGAGGAAGGAGGACGACGGCCCAGAAAGGTGGGCCCTGCGTGCACCTGCGCTGAGCTGAGGTGCAGGCGGTCCACACTGGGGGAGGCTGGCCCCGGTCCCCACCCAGGGCCTGCCCGGCGGCCCGGCTCCCACCACAGGCCTCACCTCCGCGAGGCCCTCGCACTGGACGTGCGTCTGGATCCACTCCAGGCGGTCCGAGTTTTCCTTCTCCCGGACTCCTTCGTTCACTTGAGAGCAAAGCTCTTCTGCCCGCTCGAGGGCCAGCTTCAAGGAGGAATGGTCCACGTGACTCTCTGGCGTGTTCTCCAGAATCTGGGAAAGAGTGGCCGGGTCACGTGGGGTGTACTGTGCCTACCACCCCCCACCCGGGCGTCCAACGGCTGCCGCGATGTGCTGGGTGCCAGGCTGGGCACTGAGAACCCAACGGCGAGCAAGTCGTCATTAGCTCTCGAGAAGCTTTCTCCCCCGAGTCCTTGGGGAGACAGGCGACACAGCTACGAGAGGGTGTGCCGAGTGCGACATGGATCTCGTGCCCTGAAATCTGTGGGGCTCTGCCGGCTCTCCAGCGGGGCCTGGGTAAGAGGCCCTAGGTTAGAGGGCGCCTCCCTCTCCCCCAGTGACTGAAGCCACGTGCCTTTAGGGTGGACCCTCCAGTATAAAGGGGCTGCAGCTCTGAAAAATCTGTGAGTTTGCTGAATAGCAATGGTTCATAACATTTTTGGGGTCATTGAACCTTTTGAAAAATCTGATAAAAACAATGAATCCCCTGCTACAGGAAGAAAACAATACAATTATGTGGTTAGGATATAGGAAAACACACTCGGTTCATTCAAACTAAAGTACAAATGTGAAAGGCCAGAGGGAGAATAGAGCTGAGTGTGTCCCTCCAGAAATGAGCGGCCCTCAGTGGACGACCCCTCTGGCCTCCCCAGTCAGGAGAGCTCTTTCCTAATTCCAAAGTGAGAAAGCCCTGGAGCCTAAAGGCTTTCTTAACACTCACTGGGAGAAAAACCTCACCTGAACTGAAGAGATGCATTTACTTTTTCTACTTACAGTGATTACCCACGTTTTCACCGTAGGAATATTAACGTGTTTGGCTACCGGTGCTGCCCAGGCTTTTTGGGGGATCATATAGTATACAGTGTTTGAATTACATTCTGAATTCTGAAACATATTGGGCCCAAAATATTTCGTTTCAGGGACGGTGTAGATTAACACATACTGTGTCTGTTTGGTGTCATAACTGTAACACGAGCTCGGAAACATAGGCCTACAGTGAGCTAACATGGCTACAGAGCAACCATGGTCAAGGGAGAACCAATAAAAGCAAGTCTTGTATTATTACTACTGTTTTTCTTTGCAAGGTGGTTAATATACATCAAATATTAATGTGTGTGGAATAATCCTTCGTTACGTCTGCCTCCTCCCGAGGCCTTATATTGGCTCAAGAGGCCCACATTGCTTATGACGAAAGATGGGTGGGATGTTAGGACTGTTCCGTCAGCACGTGGAGGTGAGGGGACGATGCGCACTCTGTTTAGGACATGCTGAGCGGGACACCCTGGGACACTGGGCAAAGGTGCTCAGTTGGTAAATGAATTTAAGTTTCAGCAGAAAGACTGGAGCCCAAGGTTGTGCTGCTGGTGGACCCTGGGCTCCAGGCGGGCTTCCCCCCAGGAGACCTAGAGGGGCTTCACCTGCCAGACACACTCAGGACTCTGAGAGGCGGGGTTCCCCGTGAAGGGGCGACAGGTTACCAAGTGATGCTTCTTTTCATTGCTCACGTCCAAGGATTCAGCCCTTCAGATTGTATTGGGTGTTCATGGTGCGCACACACGTGCACATGCACGCGCACACACTCCCCCCCGTGCCTGGTCCAGGAGGCAGTGGAGGGAGGTGATGGGCGGGGAGAGGGTGCTGGTGTACTGAGGCTCCCTGTCGGCCTCTGTGGCCCTCGCAGGGTCCTGCCCTGTCCCGGCGGGCACTCACGCTTCGGATGAGGAGTGGGTAGCGGGTGATCCTCTGCATGGGCTTGAGCAGGAAGCTGGAGAGGGGCATGCCTTTACACCGCGGGTCAGACGCCAGCTTCTGCAAAACAAGAGAGGCTCGTGGGGGAGTCACCGCCCGGGAGAGCAAGGAAACAGCTGTACTCCTGACCCTTTAGATCTCAGATTCCTTTCAAAACTCAGGGTCCATGGTGATGCATTCGGAGTAGCATAGCAGTATCTCACCTCGTGTGCCCGACCCAACGACGCTTCGCAGTTGCTTCTCACAGGTGTCTGACAGCCCGCGTGATCGAATCACTCCTTCCTTTGCTTCCAAAACCACTCAGCTGTCTTCCCAGTCCACCGACCTCAGTCACCTCCCTTCTCCTCTACCCACTCTGAACGGTAGGTGCTGCCCCAGGTCCCTCCCCGGCAGCGGAGAACCTGAGTCCATAACCCAGACCCTCTCTGAAGCTCACCACATTACTCTCCTTCTCACCTGTAGCCCCAAAGACCCTCCATACCTCAACATACCCAACACCAAGTCCTCATCTCCCCTCCTAAAAGCCTTCCTTTCTACCCCTATGCCTATCAGAGCTGCTAGCACCGTTCTACACCCACCCACCTTCCCCCATGCCTGGGAGTCACCACTGACGCCAATCTCTCTTCTAAGTAGGTCTTGATTGCCTCCCCTGCCCGCCCCCGCCCCCCCACACGCCTGCCCGTTGTCCTTACTTGATTAGTAACAAGTGCTACCATTTACTGAGCACCTAACTGTGTCAGGTAATGAATGCATTAACCTTTGCTAGTCCTGGCCCTTCATTCTTCTGCTCTTTGGCTAATTCATACTTCTCTCTGAAAACTCAGAGCAGGGGTCCTCAAACTTTTTAAACAGGGGCCAGTTCACTGTCCCTCAGACTGTTGGAGGGCCGGACTACAGTTTAAAAAAAACAACTATGAACAAATTCCTATGCATACTGCACATATCTTATTTTGAAGTAAAAAAACAAAACGGGAACAAATACAATATTTGTATTTGCATGTGGCCCACGGGCCGTAGTTTGAGGACCCCTGCTTTAGAAGGTAAATGTCCGATTTTTTATTTTACTATTGATTATTACATGAAAACATTCAGATGCACTCACAATTTTACATTTACCTAATCTGATCAATGCTTGTTTCTACAAACTTGGTTCCTTTCTGTTTCTTCTAGTTCATCTGTAGGCAGCCCCTTACCTGTCCTCAGAGCCTTATACTGAACCATCGGTGCACCGCTGAGATCATCCTCAGGAAGCCAATGTAACTGGCATCCACTGAGCGCTTACAGAGGCTGGTCTCTGTGCTGTTGTATTGAAGGGTATTATCGGGTCATCCCTGGCTCACAGGTGAAGGGACTAGAGGCATCAGGCATTAAGTGACTTACCCAGGTCACCCACTGGACAGTGGGTGGGGCTGGGATTGCAACCTCACTGTCCCATTCTGAAGCCTTTCTTGTTCTAAGCATATTTTCTTGCCTCCTGGGATAAACCTTTTTGGTTGTGGTAGACTCTTCTTTCCATATGATACTTAATTCTATTCACTGTTTTTAAATTATACTTTAACAACTATATTATAAGAGCTATTGTGTTATAACCCCTGCCCCATCTTTGCTCACTGCTGTGTCACTGCAGGGATGCCGCTGACTCATTGTACCGTGCGCAGTGCGGAGTGCAGTGCGGCTCTCTGCTCACGCACTGCCTGCTTGTAAGTTATGGCCACAGCACCAGGAACCAGTCATTCTGCAAGGTTTGATGACATCTGTGTACACGTCCAGTATATGTATAGGGTCACAGACATGCGTTTTATGTATTATCCTAATTCCTGGCATCACCATTTCCTTTTGTCCACACTTCCTTATTCATCCACTCATTGTAAGTTTTATTTTATCTTGTTACATTTTATACACTTCAGTAAGCTATTATGTATTCTTTCTGGAATAAGATGGGTCTAATATAAATAAGTTTACAGTATTAAGAAAGTGACATTCTGAATTTGGGGGGTATAAAGTAGCTGAGTTTTGTAAACAGGCTTAAAAAAACACTCTGCTATATTAAGATGGGCAAAATCATGGTCAAGTGCCAAGAAAAATAAACTCAAGATGAAAGGCTACACGAAGCAACCAGAACGTTCTTTGCTATATTTGTATCTCCTTGGGAAACATGGGGATACCTCCCACCCCCGTGACTGTGATTCCCCCTCCGCCTCAGAACAGGCTGGCATGTTATGGTCCCCAGAATGGCGTTACCTTTAAAAATTCTTTGAAGTCCGTGTCCTCGTCGGTCTTCTGCTGTAAGAGAGCGGCTCCGTTGAGCTGGCAGCTGCAGAACCGGATGTAGGCCTGCATGTGGGACAGCTCGGCCGCCAGGATGTCCCCGATCATCTGCACCGGCATCTTCTCGCCCCCGGTCTTCTTCCGAACCCGCAGGGCCCTGCAACCAACACACTCTCTCACTTTCTGCTTCTGAGTGACTGTCCCGTGAGGACCTAACGTAGTGATAACCAGTGAGTTCCGGGAAAGCCTCTGGCACCCAGAGGGCACAGTCAGAAGGAGGAGGAGGCAGCTTGGCCAGAAAGCCCTGCTGGCCAAGCCCTCCTGGGTGAAATGTCAGTAAAGAAGAATAAGCACACGGGGTCAGTACACATGGGCGTTTCTTCTGACTCATTTCTATGCCTTTGGGATTGCTGTGGTTTCACCTTAGTTTCTTAGCAAAGTTTCTTTTGACAAATTCCAACTTGTTCTCACTCTCTAGGGCAGTGGTTCTCAACCTTCTGGCCCTTTAAATACAGTTCCTCATGTTGTGACCCAACCATAAAATTATTTTCGTTGCTACTTCATAACTGTCATGTTGCTACTGTTATGAATCGTCATGTAAATATCTGATATGCAGGGTGGTCTTAGGCGACCCCTGTGAAAGGGTCGTTCGACCGCCAAAGGGGTCGCGATCCACAGGTTGAGAACCGCTGCTCTAGGGACAAAGGGAGCAAGAGCCCACAGGGCCAGGTGTGGAGGGGGAGGGAGCCTCTGCCCAGGACAGCTGCTGGGCCCCAGGAGGGAGGAGGCAGCCAGAGCTGGGACCGCTGATCCTCCTCCCCGGAGTCTGTCCGCACGGGCACAGGGACGGAAAATCTCCCCAAGGAGTGGCCGAGGGGCTGCCCAACTGGCCAATTATGTGTGGGCCAGGAGCTGCCACTTCTGACTCCACCCAAGACAGAGTCAAGTATATGTTGATACAGTGTGTTTAATGCTTTAATGTCTTTGTCTCGTCAAAGTATTTTCTTTGTTATATTTCTTTACTTTGATAATGAGGTATGTTACAGTTACAGGGCATTTCATACCATAATAATAAAATGAAAAGCCCGAGAGAGCAGAGAACAGTGGAAGGTCCTTCGCTAAGGGGCCCTGCGGGGAGTTCCGTGCGCAAGTCTGGGGCCTGGGGACGGGTGGGGTGGCGCCACGAGGGGTGAGGCTCTGCACTCACTTCAGCAGCTTCGTGTTAGACATGATGAGCTCCTTCCAGTTCACGAAGATCAAGGTCATTTCTCCTTCGGTGAGCGAGCCCGACTCTGCCATCCGTTTCTGAAAAACCTAAGTTTTAAACACGAAAGGAAAAAGTTGGCTGAAGTGTGAATTTACAACCTATGAGGTCTACATCAAACAACACCTTCAGACACGAGCTAATCCGATCATGGTCTTCCTAAGTAAACGTGTTTATGATGGTTAACCTCTCTGGCTTCCCTACTGACTGCCATTTGGGCTCCTATCAGGGGGGTCCTAAGGACTGAGTCCGGCCATCGCCTCGGGAGAAGTGGCTCTCACACTCTGTCCTGGCCGCTGCGGAGGGGAAAGGAACTCCTGCACGCAGCACCTGCACCGACAGCCTGCGGAGCTGGTGAAGGCGGCCCGCTGTCAGGCTGAGCACCTCAGCGTTCCCTGAGCAGTTTGTCGAAGTTCAGCAAAATAAACAGCGGAGACTTATGTCACCCCCAAGACTGACAACCACGCAAACAGGGAGGTGAAAGGCAGGCTCAGGAGGCTGCAGCTTCTGCTCCGTGCTGTTACCAGGAGGCGCATGGCCAGGCAGACGATGCACCTGTTGAGCCTGTGCGTGTGTGTTGGGGGAGGAGGGGTCCCCTGGTCTCCTTAGGTGGTTTATTTAACTAAAAGCCATGGAAACAAAACTATAAAGCCTCACTCTATTTACTCAAACACACATCATCTTGAAGAACCACGCTAACAGCCGTTGTCAGCATAGGGGCCACTGCTGACCTCAACCGGCACAAACATAAACAGTGACTAGATGGCAATTGGGAGATATTTTACAATATGGCCCTCGCTGGTTTTCCAAACGGATACAAACGTGAGGGGAACACTCCCACTGCTTAATAATTCCTCCATCAGGGTTCATGACAATGTCAGGTGTCAAAACAGCAGTGTAAATAAAGTTAGTGCCCTCCCACCTACTCGGTACCCTGTCCTTCCCAGATGGGCCTCTACCACTTCCGACGGAGGCGCCTGAGTGCCTCTTGTGCGTCCTCTCTCTCTCTCTCTCTCTCTCTCTCTCTCTCTCTCTCTCTCTCTCTCCACTCTGAATTACCTAATCTGGGAAAAAGTTGGCTTCAGATCTGAGCCCTCTCCAACGGGCAGGGAAAGCATTTGAGAGGGTGAGAACTCCCGTCACTGCTTGTGAACTCACAGGCCCCCACCCCTCCGCTCCCAGAGCCGGTCAGCCGGGCCCCTCACCTCCACGACCAGCTGCAGGTCGTCCACGTACCGCTCCTCAGTCTGAATCAGCTCGTGGATGTAGCCCTGCCTCTTCCTCTCCATCGGCTGCATGGTGTCCAGCGTTTGGAGATCAGCACACCCTATGGAAACACAGGGTAGCGTTTCAAAATAGTACTTTAATCTTCTCTGCAGAAAACCGAAATCTGTCAGCAGATGCGCTGGGTTTCCAAATGCTGCCTCGCAGGAACTACACAGCTTTCCAAAGAGCCCGGGCCTTCCGCGGGCGGCGCACACCTGCGGACAATGACCACTCGGGGCTCCCAAGCAGCGAATCAGCAACACCTATAACAGGTCAATTTCCTTTCCAACGAGGAAATGACAGGATGAAGGATTTAAACAAAATTCTCAGAGAGATCAGCAGTGGGCTGAGCTTGTGAAGACTCTATGCCAGTCTCACGTCTCAAGACATTTCCAAAGATACTGAAATGGTTAAATGACTCACATGCTTCAGACCAGTGTTTGTCAAGCCACAGGTCATGAGCTCCCCACCGGTCACGATATCCGGTTAGTTTTGTAAATAGAAGCTGTCACGTGCAAGCACTGTTCTCTGAAAAATGTTAGGTAGGTACATATGTGGGGATGTAAAATGTATTTCCTACTGTGAGCTGCGGCTTAAAACGTGTTTGAGAAACATTTCTGTAGCTTTCTCAAAGTCAAGTGCTACGTCAGGAAACCTACAGCTCCCAGCAGCCACCGGTTCCCAACAAGACCACTTAACCCACGAGGACTGGCGGTCTGGGATTCACACGAGCCGCCTCACGTCAGGGTGAGAGGGGGATCGATTTACAGGCACATGGGAGCTGAACGAAATGTCAGACTGGGAAGTGACATAATCCAGAACCAGTCGGTAAGCAGCTGGTGCACACCGACAGGGGAAAACAGCTCAGGTCTCAGACAGAAAGAAAAGGCAGGTAGTTCCCAACAGCTACAGCACCAAGCAGCAAGAGGTGCAGGTCTACAAGCTGGAGAGAGAAAGTGAAGGAGGCGTGGGTGACTTCTGAAGGAGAGGCAATCAGGGAGGGCGGCAGGAGGAAGGGGCAGCCTTGGGCAGTGCCCAGGTGGATAGGGCAGCGTCTGGACAGATGCAGCCGTACCGCACGGGGAGGTGGTTGGCCAGCACTGGGAATGAACAGACAAAGCCACAGAGGCAGAAAATGCCAGGATCAGACTGGGCTGTTAAAGGGGCTTTCTTGCCCTAGCCGGTTTGGCTTAGTGAATAGAGCGTCGGCCTCCAGTCAAGGGCATCTGCCTGGGTTGCAGGCTCCATCCCCAGTAGGGGGCATGCAGGAGGCAGCTGTTCAATGATTCTCTGTCATCATTGATGTTTCTATCTCTCTATTCCTCTCTGAAATAATAATAATAAATATATATATATTTAAAAAAAAATAAAAAATAAAGGGGCTTTCTTTTTCTGGTGGCCTGTGAATATTTATATACTTTGTACAGATTGGGGCTTACTGGTAGTTATAATGAAGGCAGCTGTTCTATTTTTTGCACATGTTGCCAACAGCTTTAAAAAAAAAGTACTCTCACAGTAAAACGAAAATTGAATAAGGCAGGCTTGGTGCTACCAAGAAGAAAACAGTGCCTCTGTCATGTTCACAATCATCAAGCTTCTCCTAGGGTTGTATTTTATTCGGTTCCACCAGGGAGAACCGCAGGAACGACTGAGGTTCTGGACCAGCAGGGCAGGCACATGCCTGTCAGACCGGACAGTCAGTCGCAAGGAGGCGGTGTGCGCTGACACCGGACGGAGCGCTTCTGACCCCGATGCGGTCCATGTCACGGGTCCGAGTTGCCAGCCGACTCCGATGGAAGCCAGCAGAGCAGTCTAAGGCGACCTCCTCTCTTACACTAGAATTTCACAAGTTTCAGTCATGCGCATTCCACCACACCCATGTTCCAGCTCCACTATTAGTTATTCATTCACCCGTTTCCTCTACATCAGCGGTTCTCAACCTGTGGGCCGCGACCCCTTTGGGGGTCGAACGGCCCTTTCACAGGGGTCGCCTAAGACCATCGGAAAACACATATATAATTACATATTGTTTTTGTGATTCATCACTATGCTTTAATTATGTTCATTTTGTAACAATGAACACATCCTGCATATCAGATATTTACATTACGATTCATAACAGTAGCAAAATTACAGTTATGAAGTAGCAACGAAAATAATTTTATGGTTGGGGGTCACCACAGCATGAGGAACTGTATTAAAGGGTCGCGGCATTAGGAAGGTTGAGAACCACTGCTCTAAATGTACTCACGTTGAGTTAAACGTCTAGGGAGCTATGGATCGGATGCACTGGTTATGTTTCCTCTAATAATAAATGACCTTTACAGTGAGTCCTCTCGGGTGCTGTTCTGCATGTCATTGCTTGTGTGCCACCTGGACACGTGTGCCACGCTTTGGGGAGCGATGACATTAAAACCCACCAGCATCGGCCTCTCTATCTGTTCTGCGCCTCAGAATAATAGGGAGCATCTCAGATATTTTACCCTTTCTAAGGCTGGGACATATGTGACATTAACTTTATCAGGGTGACTTGGGGACAGTCTTGTACCCCACCCCCTAGCTGGCCCTTTTGCATGTCATTCTCTGTTCCAGTTTCCATCCGGACCCTGCCCTTCACTTTCAGATGTTCTTCCGGCAGATGATAGGGAAGATGCCCCTTTCCCTTCGTGCTCACGCGCCCCTGCACTTCCCTCCTGTGCCTAGGGATGGGACTGTGTCAATCCCTCCCTCCAGCCAGCATCCTGAACCGACCCTCTCCTGCAGGACCCTTCCCCATGCTCACAATTCCAGGGTCAGTATCCACGGGTTCCTTTTTAGCCCAGACGCGCGGTTCAGTGTCCCTCCTACCCCACTCCCTCCTCAAGCACCCTCGCTCTGGTCTCACAGCCAAATGGCCAATCCCCCCAGCTCTCCCTGTCACTTCACCAATTTCGAGTACTTTGGCTTCTGTCCCCCTGCTCCATGGACACTGCTCTGGTGAAGGTAACAATGACCTTGCCATTACCAAATCCAGTGACCTCCTCCACCTGCCCACAACACTGACCCCAGGAGGAGTCCCGCCCCCAGCCTTTGTGACTCTCATCACCACGGTGCTTGGTGCTTTGTTCTGTACCTGTGCCTCTTGCCTGCCTCCAGGCTCCCTGCTCTCCTGGGAGTTCAATGCACTCGGACAATGCCGCAGCCTGGGGATTCCCCTGGGAGGGGCCTGCCCTCAGGAACATGTCGTGTGATGAACCCAGAGGGTTCCCTCGTTTTGGAGGAGAGGGGAAGTGCCTTTTGAGAACGGAGGAGTCAGGGTTTGTGGGAAGAATACACCTTTGCCAATCTCTGTCCCTGCACCGTCCAATGTGGCAGCCATAGCAACGTGGGACTACGGAGCACTGGAACTGTGGCCGCCCAGACAGAGAAGTGCTGCCCGCGTACAATGCCCCGTACAAAGGCCGAGTGCAAAGACCTCGCACAGAAAACCCAGGGTGTAAAGTAGCTGATCACACGCTAAACTGTTCCTGTGGGATGGACAAGTACGGATCGGTAGTTACAAGACAGTCACACGGATGTAAGCTGCAGCATAGGAAATACAGTCAGTACGATGGTAATAACCGGGTATGGTGCCAGGTGGGTCCTGGAAGTATCAGGGGGCACACTCTGTACAGCACACAACTGTCTAAACACTATGCTGTACACCTGAAACCAATACAAACTACTACTGACTGTAAGCTGTAATTGAAAAAAATTAAATGCAAAAAAATATTAAAAAACAGAAATGCTAACATTTTGGATAATACTGGGTTAAGAAAAAAATTATTTTCATTAATGTTTCTTTTTACTTTTTTTAGTGTGGCTGCTGGAAATTTTAAAATTACATTTGGGGGTGCATTTGTGACTGACATTATATTTTTATTGAACAGCTCAAGCCAGCTGCAACATTTCTTATTATTTTGTTATGTTCAGACCGAACAGAATGCTCGGTGGCTGGATATTTGCAGGAGGAAGCCCTCGCTTGGTGGCACGGGTGCCGGAGTCTCCACATGCAGCCACCACCACCTTTTAGCCACCCTGGCCTGAGCCCCGACCTCATGATGTGCTTTACACACAGTCTCTGCACAGAGCCATCTTACCCACCTGTCACGGTGCGGCTCACGTGATCCTACCTTGGGGAAACCTTTCTCATCCTGTCTCTCTTACCCCAGACTGCCTCTCCTTTGTTTCGATGGAATTGGTGTGTGTCTGTATTTTAACACTTCACAAGATGTAGCTTGTATTGTAGCTCATCTGTATATTGTCGGTATGCCTGTCTTTCCCAATGCAGTCAGGGACTGTGCCTAACACCGTTCCTTTATTTCAAACTTGGCAGAGGTCAGGAAATATTTTCCCCAGACCCACTCCTCACCTTTCCCCTGCTCTGCTCCTGCACAAAGGCCAACCCCCAGGCTGCTTTTGTAAGCTCTAATTTAGTTGGTGTCTGCCTGCACTTGCCCAATGAGAGAAGGCTCCGGCAGGAGACTGAAGACTACCAGGCAGACTAGGAAAAAAAAAATCTCTTGCCAGATTATAAGAAAGCTTTTAGTCTCTGCTTGGTAAAGAATAGAAATGCGGGGCTTGCATCTCACACAAGTTTGAAGTTGAAGAAGTCCTTCACTGATGAATCAACACATGTGGACCTGGAGAAGGAATATATCTTCCAAGGACAGCTCGTGGTCAACTGGGCACAGATTCCTAACGAGGGTCTAGCAGCCACTGCTGACAGGGGCCACTCACCCACGCTGCATTTCAGGGAAAAGCTATGGGCCGAACGTTCGGCCTCCCCACTGTGCTCTTGCTGTCTGCATCAACTGTTAGAAAGGACTTCCCAGTATCCTCTCTTGACCAGTGGGCTCTGAGATCTGCCCATCCAATGGGAACTGTGTGACAATACCCTCATTTGCATCTACACTGACCAATCAGAATGCATGATTCCAACCAATCAGAACCATGCTTTTTGGAACTACCAGAATTGTGGTATTTTGATTCCTCATTTGCATCAAAATGGACCAATCAGGAAACAAGGTGAGAACTTTCTCTCTAAAAAGCAGCTGTTCCCTTCATCTTGGTGAAGTGCACTTTCAATTTCCCTGGAGGTTGCATTCCTCTAGTTTGCAAACTGTTTATTCGAATAAAGTTTCTTCTCTTTCCACACTTCAGATTGGGAACTTTGTTAACACAAAAATTGGTGATACCCTTAGGTGCGTGGCTAAAGAAAATATACAACTGCTCTCACAGCCTTGGTCATGCAGGATTTACACAGAAAAACCATCTCACTAAATGTGAGTTAAAATTAAAAATTACAAAAAACAACAAATGATGCACCATAAATAAAAAAATGAGGATCAGGACCCCAAGAACATAAGATATAGAACAAAATATAGAATAAAAAATATAAAATATGTATGTTTAAAATAACCCAAGACATATATGAAGGGCTTGGAAACCCTAAGCAGATTCAATAAAAGGAATAGGCAGATTGGAAAAAGAAATGAATAAATATGGCAAACATTATCATGGAAATAATAAATTAATAGATCCAACACATCTGAAGAATTAGTAAGTCTGAAAACAGAGCTGAAGAAACTACTTAGACAAAAGGATAGAAAACATAAAACAGGTTATAAAATACATAAAACATAAAACAGAGGACATCCCTGGCTGGTGTGGCTCAGTTGATTGGAGTGTCGTCCCGCACACCAAAAGGTGGCAAGTTCAATCCCAGGTCAGGACACATGCAGGAGGCAATCGACTGATGTTTATCTCTCACATCAATGTTTCCCTTTCTATCTTTAAGATTACACACACACACACACACACACACACACACACACACACGACAGAATAACAAGGCCCAACAAAATCTAATAGGAATCTAGGATGGGAGGATAAAAAGAATGGGAAGAGGTCATACTGAATTACAATGGTTGAGAACTTTCTAGAACCGATGAAAGATATAACTCCACAGATTTAAGAGGAACAATGACTCCTGATTTTGGTGGTGGGGATCCTTAGACTGCAAAACACAAAGGAGGAAGAAAAAATTAAAACAGAAAGCAAAAGTAAAATAACTACACAGGAACAACAATCAGAATGGTTGCTCATTTCTTGAGCCAACAATAGGGGTTGTTGAGAAAAAAACCCTGTCAAATTAGAATCCTAATTAGACTATCATGGATGAGGGAGGAATAAAGACATTTTCAGGTGAAGTCTGAGAGCATTTACCACTTATAGTTGTGACTAAAGGAACTATTACAAATTGCATTTTGGGAAGAAGGAAACTGAATAAGAAGGAAAAAAAAGGTGTAAGGAATGGTTTTTAAAAAAAGGAAAAGGAATGGTGAACACAAAGACTAGCAAATATATGAAAAATCAAAACAATTATTGATAGTATAAAACAATAATAATGACTAGGTTGGTGTAAATTCAAGGCGAATTTTGAAAAAAAAGCAAAGAATATGCATGATAAACAAAATATACAATAAGGTAATATAAATAAAATAGTAAATATTTCTGTAAAATAAATAGTTTAAATCTGCCAGTTGAAAGAGATTCTAGATCAGCGGTTCTCAACCTGTGGGTTGCGCCCCCTTTGGGGGTCAAACGACCCTTTCACAGGGGTCGCCTAAGACCATCGGAAAACACATATATAATTACATATTGTTTTTGTGATTAATCACTGTGCTTTAATTATGTTCAATATGTAACAATGAAGTTGGGGGTCACCACAACATGAGGAACTGTATTAAAGGGTCTCGGCATTAGGAAGGTTGAGAACCACTGCTCTAGATCAAGCATGTCAAACTTGCGGCCTGTGGGCCGCAAGCAGCCCACAACGAATAAATATATATATATATATGTATATATATATATATATATATATATATATATATATATATATATATATGTATGTATATATATATATATATTTTTTTTTTTTTAAATATATTTTATTGATTTTTTACAGAGAGGAAGGGAGAGAGATAGAGAGTTAGAAACATCGATGAGAGAGAAACATTGATCAGCTGCCTCCTGCACATCTCCTACTGGGGATATGCCCGCAACCCAGGTACATGCCCTTGACCAGAATCGAACCTGGGACCTTTCAGTCCGCAGGCCGATGCTCTATCCACTGAGCCAAACCGGTTTCGGCAACGAATATATTTTTTTAAAAATATATTTTATTGATTTTTTACAGAGAGGAAGGGAGAGAGAGAAAGTTAGAAACATCGATGAGAGAGAAACATCGATCAGCTGCCTCCTGCACATCTCCCACTGGGGATATGCCCGCAACCCAGGTACATGCTCCTGACCGGAATCGAACCTGGGACCTTTCAGTCCGCAGGCCGACGCTTCATCCACTAAGCCAAACCGGTTTCAGCCACAATGAATATTTTTGCAGCCCAGCCAATATAACGGTATGTAAGAAACACTTTAATAAAAATTTTGTAACTTAATTTTTATAATACCGTTATACATAATTATTAATAACAAACTACACGTTCGCTAATGACTGATTACTATAATCGTGTTGCCTTCATTTCCCTTACACGCCTTATGCGCAGGCGCATCATTTCTCTCCACTAATACTAGCAGCGAATATTTTAACAGCCAATTGCCACATCATTAGTCTTGTACTGACTTGTTTGGTGTGCGCAACAGGAAATATTTTGCTTTCAGAGAACAGCTAAAATAGCTTTATTTGCATTACACTTATAAATGTGTGCAGTTATTCAGTGTCTGGTAAGTTAATGTTCAAGAAAAAATATTAATTTCTATTAAAATGTTCTATTATTTTATGTTAACGATGACTCATTTATTTCAGCCCCTTGTATTCAGCATGTCTCTATCGAAATAAACCTATGTTTCTATGAAAATTGAAGCCTTTGATTTTTTTCTGCCCACATACACTTAAACCTTGTTTATTTGGCCCATGTGAGCCTTTGAGTTTGACATGCTTGTTCTAGATTGAACAGAAACCTTCAGCCAGATGCTGTTTACAAAGACACCTAACGTTACAGAAATGTGACCAGGGCTGGGAAAGCTACACATACAAAATATAAAGGAGCGGCAGGGGAGGCTTCATTAACAAAAGACACAACAGGCTTCACGGGTCTGTGTAAGATGGTGTCAGGACCCACCCTCCCCGCGTTCCCTTTCCCTAGCCTGCTTTATTTTTCTAAGACCCTACACATACTTACTTATTTTGTTTGTTTTCTGTCTTACCCTACTCCATGGTCTATTTTACAACCTGCTGTATCCCAGTGTCTGACACATGGTAGATCTTCAACAAGTATTTATAGAATGTGATATGCAGATAAATTCTGAGCTGTGGGAGACCGTATATCACTATTAACTATAGGCAGTGAGAATGATGAAAACTTCCTGGCAAGTTCTTTCTGGTAGACAGGAAGAATAGGAAAGTAAGAAAAATGAGAGATCATGGTTATTATTGGGTCAAAGTTCCAGAGAAACAATTAGTGGTGTGCTGGGCCACAAGACCCCCAACATTAGTGTTCGGCTATGGAGACTGAGAGACAAATTGTGAATAATGTATAATGGTTGTGAAACTTGTCCCACTGTAGTTGGGGGCAACCGTTCTAGGTTACAGCGCAAGCAAGAACGAGAGGCGAGCGGAATGCTTATGAAAGGGGAGGAGAGAGATCTGCAAAGATTCCGAAAGGTAAAGGACAAAAGACAATTTGTGATGACTAGTACAAAGGGGACTTGTTCAGATTGTGTCATCAAGTCCTAAAAAGTCCTTGTCCACTTTGAGGAGAGCACCGCCACTGAATAAAGCTATTCTCCGTGTGCCCAAAAGTAAGCAACCTGATTGAAAAATCACATAATGGTTTTCAATCTCACTGTGTTAAGCTCAGTGGAAGGACAAGATTTTAACAGTAAGTCCAGATGACTAACCTGTGCATTTTCTGAAGGCTGCCGTGAATACTGAAGTTTTATCAGGGCACTAGAACATGACTGGCGATCCTTGTTTTATGAAAGAATAGCCTTTATCCACTTGGCAAATATCTACTGAGTGCAAGCTATGTTCCAGGTAGCATGCTGCCACCAGGAAGACATATGGATATTTGTGATTTTGTTTTGGAAATTTAAATACTTTGTGAATAATTTTTTAAACTCTCCTGTCTTTTATGCTGCCTGTCAAGTTCACCGTCCTCAGGTGTGAGGCTGCTCATTTAAGCATAAAAAAGGGAAGACGTTTGTATTGTATTCTAATGCTGTGGACCAACAGAAAGCAAGTCATCTGGCTATCGCTGGTGTTTCATCTTGAAGGGTGTTGGCTGATTTCTGTTCTGAAAGAGCTGCACTTAATGCCATCTTTGCAGGTGACACTCATCATGGTCTCCGCTACTCAAATTGATCATCACTGGGCCTGGTTGTGAAGAATAATGCAGGAAGGATATTCAAGTAGAATCTGCAGATGTTTTATGATGATTTATGGTATTACGTTCCTCATCGTTCAACCTGATGGCCATTGATGACAGATAACTTGGAGTCATAAGAAATCGCCACGATCCAACTAGAATTATCGAGGTGTTTCGTTAACAAGGATCAAATTGATGCCTCACTAAAGGAGAAATGGATGGACACCATCTCAGGGTGATCTTAAATTAAACCGGGATGCCTTTGGGCCTTTTAAAAGTCTCTCAAGCACTTTAAAAGAGAAATAAATTTGGGCTTCACAATTTAAAAAAATTCTAGAACTTCCCAAATCAACTCTGTTGATAAGTGCAAGTGGATAAAGAAATTTGCTTTTATTCTTAAATCTCTGGTGAGAAACATCATTAGCCTAAAAGACAGCAAAGACCTCCCAGTGGTAAGACATAGGAGAAGACTTGGCGTCAGAAAGCAGTTGATTCAAGCTGATATCTGTATCCCTTCTAGTCTGCCAGAGTAAGATCACCAGCTCAACCAAGGGAATTAATGTACTAGTCAGAATATTATGAAGAGATGTCACGAAACAGGAGTTTCTTCATGCTCACCCAACACAGAACTTTCAGTTCTAACAATAAACATAACGGTTACCAACCTGTGTATGACAATCCACCACCTTTGACCATTCCTTTGAATAATACCTGATCTAACTCTGATCCCTAGTGTATGCATAAGTGGAGAATCGGAAGCTTGGTGGCTAAGTGACTTACCGTAGAATGCAGAGCTACCAAATCCCTAAATCTAGGTCTCTTGAGTCAAGTCTTACACTTTGAAATGCCAGGCCATTTTAAATGGACTTACATTGCAACCCTTTTGGAGGCAAACCATTGACAATAGCATGTACTAGTATAAAAATTAACCTGGTCTTATGTTTGCTTAACTGAATTCTAGAGGATAAATGGGTTTAGTATAAATATTCTGAATGCCAAATAGCTCAAAGACACGAAAAAGCCAATAGGGCCTTAACTCTCCGTTAACTCTTTTTTGTGTCTAAGTGACATACTGGTCCCTTATCTAGACCTCTCCTCTGTCCAACACGTACTCAGTAGCTGGTATCTAATGGCCAATTTCAAACCTACTGTTCCACATACTTCAGCAGTTTGTATCAGTACATTTATGAATACAGTACTGTTCTGGGGCAATAGGAGTTTCATATACACATATACATATACATATATATTTTTTAATCAGTATTACTGAATAGCCTACTCTATCCACTGAGCCAAACCTGCTAGGGCTGATTTTATCAATCTCTTTAAGTAATTTTTCCTTTTGACAACAGCATTAAGACATCTCTCTCAAGCACATCTTTCAAAGCTTGTTCTTGTTTAAAAAAAAGCTTAAGAAGCGATTATGAAGATAAACTACTCAATTTAAAAATGGGCAAAGCAATGTTATCTCCAATAAGGGTTTACTCTCCAACATTTACAGGGAACTCATACAACTTAACAGAAGGAAGACAAACAACCCAATAAAACAATGGGCAACGGACCTGAATAGATACTTTTTGAAAGAGGACATCCAGAAGGCCAAAAGACATATGAAAACATGCTCAAAGTCACTAATCATCTGAGAGATGCAAATCAAAACGACAATGAGGTACCATATTGCACCTGTCAGAATGGCTATCATCAACAAATCAACAAACAACAAGTGCTGGTGAGGATGCGGAGAAAAAGGAATCCTCCTTCACTGCTGATGGGAATGCAGACTGGTGCAGCCACTGCGGAGAACCGTATGGAGTTTCCTCAAAAAGTTAAAAATGGAACTCCCATTTGACCCAGTGATCCCACTTCTAGGAATATATCCCAAGAAACCAGAAACACCAATCAGAAAGGATATATGCACCCCTAAGTTCATAGCAGCACAATTCACCATAGCGAAGATCTGGAAACAGCCTAAGTGCCCATCAGTAGATGAATGGATTACAAAACTGTGGTACATCTACACAATGGAATACTAGGCTGCTGTAAAAAGGAAGGAACTTCTATCATTTGCAACAGCATAGATGGAACTGGAGAGCATTATGCTAATCGAAAGAAGTCAATCAGAGAAAGATAAATATCACATGATCTCACTCATTTGTGGAATATAATGAACATAAACTGATGACAAAAATAGATACAGAGACAGAGAAGCATCGATCAGACTGTCAAACCTCAGAGAAAGGCAGGGGAGGGTGGGAGGGAGGGGAAAAGATCAACCAAAGGACTTGTTTGCATGCATATAAGCCTAACCAATGGACAGAGACACCAGGGGAGTGAGGGCACAAATGGGGAGGTCCGGGGGCAACAGGAGGATAAGGACACATATGTAATACCTTAATCAATAAAGAAAAATTTTTTAAAAAATGGGCAAAGGCCAGAAATCGGCCCAAACCAATATGCTCAATTAATATTTGACAAAGGAGGCAAGAACATACAATGGAGCCAAGATAGTCTCTTCAATAAATGGTGTTGGGAAAATTGGACAGATATATGCAAGAAAATGAAACTAGACCACCAACTTACACCATATACAAAAATAAACTCAAAATGGATAAAGGACTTAAATGTACGACAGGATACCATAAAAATTCTAGAAGAATCCAAAGGCAAGAAAATTTCAGACATATGCCGAAGCAATTTCTTCACTGATACAGCTCCTAGGGCACTTGAAACTAAAGAAAAAATGAACAAATGGGACTACATCAAAATAAAAAGCTTCTGCACAGCAAAAGAAACCATCAACAAAACAACGAGAAAACCCACTGTGTGGGAAAACATATTTGCCAATGACATATCTGATAAGGGCCTAATCTCCAAAATTTATAGGGAACTCATACAACTTAACAAAAGGAAGATAAACAATCCAATCAAAAAATGGGCAAAGGACCTAAATAGACACCTTTCAAAAGAGGACATTCAGAAAGCCAAGAGACATATGAAAACATGCTCAAAGTCACTAATCATCCGAGAGATGCAAATCAAAACAGCAATGAGGTACCATCTCACACCTGTCAGACTGGCTATCATCAACAAATCAACAAACGACAAGTGCTGGAGAGGTTGTGGAGAAAAAGGAACACTTGTGCACTGCTGGTGGGAATGCAGACTGGTGCAGCCACTATGGAAGACAGTATGGAGTTTCCTTAAAAAACTGAAAATGGAACTCCCATTTGACCCTGTGATCCCACTTCTAGGAATATATCCCAAGAAACCAGAAACACCAATCAGAAAGGATATATGCACCCCTATGTTCATAGCAGCACAATTCACCATAGCTAAGATCTGGAAACAGCCTAAGTGCCCATCAGTAGATGAATGGATTAGAAAACTGTGGTACATCTACACGATGGAATACTATGCTGCTGTAAAAAGGAAGGAACTCTTACCATTTGCAACGTCATGGATGGAACTGGAGAGCATTATGCTAAGTGAAATAAGCCAGTCAATAAAGGAAAAATACCACATGATCTCACTCATTCATGGACAATAGAGACCATTATAAACTTTTGAACAATAATAGATACAGAGGCAGAGCTGCCTCAAACAGATTGTCAAACTGCAGCGGGAAGGCCGGGGAGGGTTGGGGGGCAGGAGGTAGGGGGGTAAGAGATCAACTAAAGGACTTGTATGCATGCATATAAGCATAACCAATGGACATAAGACACTGGGTGATAGGGGAGGCTAGGGGACTGTCTAGGGCGGGGGGATAAAATGGATACATATGTAATACCCTTTGTAATACTTTAAGCAATAAAAAAAAAAAAAAAAAAAAAATGGGCAAAGGATCTGAATACACATTTCTCCAAAGAAGATACACAAATGACCAAAAAGCACATGAAAAGATGTTCAACATCATTAGTTATCAAGAGGATGCAAACCAAAACCACAATGAGATGTCACTTCACACCCAAAAGGATGGCTTTAACAAAGTCAGATAATAACAAGTGGTGGCAAGTGTGAGGAGAAACAGAAACCCTTATAACAGTGCTGGCTGGAATGTAAAACGGTACAGCCACTTTGGAAAACAGTCTAGCAGTTCCTCGAAAAGTTAAATATAGAATTACCATTTGACCCAGCAATTCCACTCCGAGGTATACACTCAAGAGTAATGGACCATAGATCCACACAAAAACATGTACACAAATGTTCATAGCAGCATTCTTTGTAATAAAAAAAAAAGTAGAAACAACCCAAACATACATCAACTAACGAATGAAAAAACAAAATATAGTATATCCATACAATGGAATATTATTTGGCCATAGGAAGGAATGAAGCGCTGATCCAGGCTGCAGCATGGATGCATCTAGAAAACATTATGCTAAGTGAAATAAGCCAAATATAAAAAACCTCCACATTTTATGATTCCATTTTTCATGGTATGTCCAGAATAGGCAAGCCTATGGAGACAGTAAGTAGGTTATCAGTGGTTGCCTCTGGCTGGAGTTGGGGTGCACAGGAAGATAGGAGGGTGAAAGCTAAAGGGTATATTGTTTCTTTTTGAGGTGATGAAAATGTTATGTAAGTGTGGTAATGGTTGCACAACTCTGTGAATATACTAAAAACCACTGAATTATAACCTGGGGGGGGGGTTGTATGGTATATACATTACATCTCAATAAAGCTGTTCTTGAAAAAAGTGATTTTGTTCAGCTTTATCTTTCTGGGTACTATGCCTGTGGATTCCTGTCCTTGTTTATTATATTCAGTTGTTGCCTCATTGTCTCTTCTCTGTGTACAGATTTTACAGGGAAAACTCTGTGCATGCCGCAGACTTCCCTCTTTTCTTCTCATTGGTTCAAGTGGTGGTTGTACTGCAGGAACTTCAATGATGGCAATATCGGCACACTCTGCCTTAGTGAGAGGTTAAGAGCATGGACTCAAGTCAGACCACTGGAGGATGCAGCTCCACCACTTACTAGCTATCTAACCGTGGACAAGTAACTTGGTCTGTTTTAACTTCCATATCTGTAAAAAGAAACTAATAATGAAGTAATACGTTTGAGGACCTTAGAAAGCTACCCAGACTATTAAGTACTCAATAAAAAGTACGTTCCTTCTTTTTACTGTTATGAGTGATGGCTGTGCAGCCAGACTTCATTTTATAAAAAACTAGAGGCCCGGTGCACGAAATTCATGCAGCCTGGCCTGCACCTTCTCCAATCCGGGCCCCCTCAAGGAATGTCCAACTGCAGGTTTAGGCAGTTGAACAACCCTCTCACAATCCAGTACCACTGGCTCCTAACTGCTAGCCTGCCTGCCTGCCTGATTGCCCCTAACCACTCTACCTGCCTTCCTGGTCACCCCTAACTGCCTCTGCTTGCCGGCCTAATAGCCCCCTAACTGCCCCCCTGCTGGCCTGGTTGCCCCCTAACTGCCCCCCTGTTGGCCTGGTTGCCCCCTAACTGCTCCCCTGCCAGCCTGCCTGATCGCCCCTAACTGCCTCTGCTTGCCGGCCTGACTGCCCCCTAACTGGTCCCCTGCTGGCCTGGTCACCCCCTAACTGGTCCCGTCAGCCTGGTCGCCCCTTAACTGCCCCCCTGCCGGCCTGGTTGCCCCTTAACTGTTCGGAAATCAGACATCTGGAAGATGTCCGGTAGACCTGGTCTAATTAGCATAGTACCTTTTTATTAGTATAGATGGTGGCAATATTAACACAATAATCTTTGTTCTCCTGGAACCTGTTTCCTGTCTCCCTGGGTTTCTTTCACTATCCAACACTTAACTGCTAATACCTTCAAGGGGTCTGATTTTCTCCCCCCCGCCCCCGTTATCTCATTTACCTTTACTGGCTCAATCACCATCCTATTCATTCCCCCAGCTGATGTACATCTGATGCTGTGTGTCGTAGTTATATCTGACTGCCTGCTGGACGGTCCTACCTGAATGTCCCACAGGAACTTGGTGGTCAAAACCAAACTCATCTTCTTCCCCAACTCTGATTCTTCACTGCATTTGGTGGCACCATTATTCACCCTGTCACCAAGATATTGATTCTTCCACTTGCCCAAACATCCCACCAATCCCCAATTTCCCCTCAAAAACAATTCTTAACTGTTTCGTCACTTTTTCTCCACCTTGGCTTCATATCAGAATCATCTGGTGAGCCCAGCTGGCGTGGCTCAGTGGTTGACTGTCGACCTATGAATCAGGAGGTGACAGTTTGATTTCTGGTCAGGGCACATGCCCAGGTTGCCGGCTCCATCCCCAGTGGGGAGCGTGCAGGGGGCAGCCAAACAATGATTCTCTCATAATTGATGTTTCTCTCTCTTTCTCTCTCTCTCTCTCTCTCCCTCCCTCTCCCTTCCTCTCTGAAATCAATAAGAATGTTTAAAACAAAATCATCTGGTGAGCTCTAAAAAAATCCCCATACAGTGGGGCCTTGACTTACCAGTTTAATTCCTCCGAGGGAGCGCGTTAACTCAAATTACTCTATCAATGCAAAAAATCGGCAGAGAGGCAGCTGGTATCTCAAAAAACTCGTTAGTCGGGACCCTCAGTAAGTCAAGGCCCCACTGTACTGAGGGCCCTCTTTAGGCCATTTAAGTCAGGCATCAATGTCTTTGTTAAGCTTCCCAGGGGATTACAATGAGCAGCCAAGCTACTGCATGTCTGATTTAGCCTCAGGAGCTCTCCCTGTTCCAGGCTTTGCTTTCCCACCTCTAGCATTAGTGAACTGCTCATAATCACACCTCCCGACTCCTGCACCTACTCTGTCTTTGTCTTTATCATACTTTCCACCATTCTGCCCTCTAATCTGGCCTACTCTTACCTAGGGATCTGGTGGTTGCCTCCTCCAGGAAGTCTTCTCTAATTCACCAATCTATGGCTGAATCAGGCATTCCTTCTCTGTACTCTCTTGGTGTCTAGTAAATACCTGCTTATGTGCCAGATCCTCTCACAGAGCTAGGTACTCCCTGAGGCTAGGACCATCCGACCCTCATTTCCATATTCTGGGCATATTGTAACATCTTGGCCTTATGCAAACGCTCCATACAAGTTAGTTGAATGACTTTCCAGAGATGTAGAAAGGTTTTTACGGAAAGAGGTTATTTATGCCAAACATTGATGGGTGGGTTGAATTTTGATCTGTTTCTTTTTTTTTTTCTTCAGTAGAGGTGAAATCAGCAACTTGATCACTTAGGTGTAATATACTGTTTAAGCATTCACGGCAGTTTCTTTTATATAGACTTCCTTTGTACTAAAATGTCTTAATTACATTTGCAATGACTATCAACTTGTAAATTCGTTCTAATCTTTTTAGAAAAAAGCTGCAGTACAAATTATAAGTAACAGAGTAGACATTTTCCTTTACTTTCAAATCAACATTTCTTTTGCTTTTGAAATACATTTTGTCTAGGATCAAATTACTTCAATCTTGACCACTTAAAAATTTCTTTTGCCCCCTGTGATATAAAGGATTTGTTGGTCTGTATCCAGAGACTACATTAAGGAAAAAGAAAAATTCCAAAGAAATTCAATCATGACTACATATAAACAACCAAAAATAAATTTTAAAGGATGCTTCCAAAGAAATACACAATACAAGTAATGTAGTTTGTGTCCTTTTAATAAACACACTTGCATAGTTATATTACAACTTTGTAAAAATAAAAACAGATTACCTCATGCCAAGCGTGCCCAGCATTAAAATCTTAATACGTTTGATTCTATAGTTTTTAAGACACACAAAATAAAAATTTAAGGCAAAAAACAGCACTTTGCAACAATTTAATAATTTATTACATTACAGTAGCATCACAGCAGCATCCCACAATGCCACGCTAGGCAGAAGTCTCTCAGAATTTCCATTATAGATTCTATTTACAAGAATTTGTAACTTGGTAAAATTCATTCTAAGAAAAATTTGGCAAATAAAGCTTTGACTGGAATTGGCATTTCTTTCTCTACTTTTCTTTCCTCCACTTTCTTTACTTTAAACTATCAGTATTCATACTGTATTTTAGAACACTAAAATAGCAGTTATACTGTTTTAATAGCTCTATTATTTTAAAATGACACTTTAAGACAAAGTTTTTGGGGAAACTCTACAATGAGTAAGACCGATTTAAATTTTCTAAAAAATCAGGTTTGGTTTTAGAACTGATTTTTTTACTGCTGGAAAACCCATCAAATTTGATCACATACTTAAAAATGATTTTCACATACTACAATTTTTAAATAAACTTTACCTCCTACAGAGTTCAGATTTATTCAGTGGTGTTCCCACTTTAAAATTGTTTCCTTCTAACATTGTTTTCTAAGTAAATTGAAAGCTGCCTCATACTGCATGAGGAAGAAAGCAAGTATGTGGCAGAATATGAGGTATCGCAAAGGATTGCATGCACTTTTAAGAAGGTCAGGTGATTATATGTCATCCTATTTCCTTTATTTTTTAGCTTTCTCTCAAATATATGACAAAATACCTACACAAGGAGAGGTATTTCAGTAAATACAGTAAATACGTTTCCCAGACTGACATTTAGCTTAAATATGTCATTATGCGATTTAGTCCATAGGTACCTTTGAATACAGTTTTTTCAAATTGACTACAGATGCTAAGCTCTACCTGAATGTCATTCTTAATAAACTTAATCAGTGTAAAAGTGAATGATCTGCACTATAAAATACCTTTGAAATAATTTATTAATATATTAGGTAAGTCCATATGCAAAAAATAATTATACAGAAATGTTATACTAAATCATGTGGCTAATTATCAGTGGTGATTTCTAATCTCAGGGTTTATAATGGACTTAAAGTAACTGTTCATAATCTGAACCCAACTAAAGGATGCAAATGCAGAAAGCTCAGAACATTAAAAGGCAAGACCAAGTAATCTGTACAATTTGAAGGATTGGTTGAATTCACAAGGACACAACCTTTGTACTATCCCTTTTATTGACTGCAGGTGAATCTATTATTCCACCTGTAAAGTGATATTATTGCTTTCTATTAACGTCATATTTTTTAAAAGTATCATGATGATGCCAAATACTAAAAATCGAGCTGGTCTGATAATTACAAATCCCTACCCCAGGGAGCACACCTACAAATCACCATACATCCCAATAATGTGAAAAATTTTGGAACACAGACATTTCAACTTCGTGAAGTTGTAACTAAACTGTTGATTCTTTCTCAAGTGTTGTAAAGTTATGATTTAGGCAATGTATAACTGAAATCATTCATTTATAATGTATAGGCACATCAACATAAATATTGCACAATATATGTTTTTAACTTAAACTCAAAGATATAAAAACATATTTCACTCTTAAAGAACTCTGTGAGGAAATAAGACTGTGACTGTATGTACACGTTTCCTGATAATACTTTGACATTCATAAACAGTAGATTGCACTGCAGTTTGTAAACATTATAAATTGCATAAGCTTCTCATTGATTTTCAAAAATAGTTTAATACTGTCCACTAAAATGCCTTTTTGTTTTAGCTATGTACTCTCACATTTATTAGTTTTTAATAATGTTTAGCATCATTAAAGTGTTTCCATTCAAGAAAAAATAAAATCCTGTGCCAAAGTAGCCAATGTGGTTAAACAGAGATTAGCCAGAGAATTCTGGACGGTAAAGTCAATCTTCTCGCCTCAAAGCGCTCTACGGACATTGAGGAACGCCAGCACACACACCTCTCCTTCCTTCACCCGAATTCATTCCTGACGAGGCAGATGGAGCCTGTGTGCCTGCTTCAGGGGCATTTAAACTCTTCAAAGATTCCTTATGATCTCTACTAAATATATTCAGAAGAATGTCAACCAGTGTCTTTTTGTGACCTGAGACATGTGGTCACCTAGTTAAAATAGGTAACAGGAATTTTTGACTTTAACATGTATCGTAGATATAAATACTCAGTCTAAGCTAGGGAAAGTTTCATATCTGATGGTCAGTGACGGGAGCTTTCATTCCCCCAAAATAATACATTTTAGCTCATTAATGAAAAAGTAACAACTAACTGCTGCAGGACATGATGCAGCATCTTCATGTCCACAGCACATAAAGATCTAAGGTCACTACCACAGCACTGTGCTCATTCCTGGGCAACTTAACCGATGAAACATATCCCATTCTGCACATACTGATGGACAGGCCACTGTCTTCTTCTGAGATAAGAAAAGCTTCCCCAAAATGTTATTGCTTCTACCCCCAAATACACAGAAAATACATAAAAGGTTGTTTCCAGTTCTTGGCCTTTAAATTTAACAAATTGAATAGTGGCATATTAGAAAGTAACAAATTAAACACTGCATATCTGGGGACAAATCACATTGAACCAATTAAAAGCTCACTGTAATTAGGATTCGATCAAACATAAGAGCAAAACATAAGCAAATTTAATCTGAATTCTGTAATCAATATACAAGTTGCAATAACATTAGAGAGAAAAGCATGGCAGCTCATTCCAAACCAGCGAGAACAGTTTGTGCAAATAGTGGGTCTTTGTGTGTTTGAATTCCCACCATGTCGGGGAAAACTCAATGTGCATGCTAATGACCTACAATTACCAAATTAAAAAAGGAGAAAAATGCTAAAGGGTGCCAGAGTGAACAGCAGGGAAAGCCACACAAAGACCCACTATCCTTTCATTTGTTACAAATAAATGTTAACTGTAAGTTAGAAACACAAAGAAATAATCACAAGTGGCTCTAACATTCGAACCGAAGTTAACGGATTGTGTAGGAGATATTTGATCAGGGCTGCCTGCCCTGCCTCCACGCTAGAGTCAAACTTGGATAGTGGGTCTCTGGGGTGCTTTCACACTGGAAGACAACATTGGGTCCTATAAAAAGAAAAATGAGGAATAAAATGAACATAAAGCAAATTAAGGGGTGAGAAAAAATTTGACTAATAACATGCAACATCAACTAGTAACAAATTTGAATTATTACTATTCTCAACCTTTAAAAAATACAGTCATGAGCCTCTTAACGATGGGGATCCTTCCTGAGAAATGCAACATCAGGCGATTTCCTCATTGTGCAAACATCACAAAGCGCACTTACACAGAGATGGTAGAGCCTACTATCTAGGCTATATGGTGTACCACAGTCACATACAAGGTCTGTCTTGGACAGAAATGTCGTTATGCGGCACACTGACTATATACTAATTACATAAGGAAATGAAAATAATACTTCTAAGGGCGCAAGAAATGCAAATGGTAATCTAAAATTTAACCAGTTTTTACTGACTCATACACGCCTGGCTGTCCTTCCTTTAGAACAGCTTTTATTTGTTCTTTATATTCCTTAGAGAGGCTTAATTGGAAAAAGTGTTCCACCACAGAAAAAAAAGATCAACAACAACAACGAAACCTTTGGACAACCATCACTTTACATCATAGACACTATAAAAACCAAATGTATGAACATATGGAATGCCTTCAGGGATCACTAGCCACAGCTCTTCCAGACCCAGCAGGTCTGAAAGTCTCTTGCTCTCTCTGATTCAGGAAAGGTGCCTCGGGCATTCCTAATTGATCACATCAACTGGCAAGCACCCAAAACTGCCAAACCATCCGCAGAGCTTAAAATGGTCATTCACTTAGGTAACCCAGGTTGTTATATTTTAGTTTACCACTTCTCCTGAAACCCTGAGATATATTTGGGGATGTTCAAACCATAAAGAACTAGACTCCTCCAACCTCCAAATTGGGAAATTTAGTTGTGTTATCTAAAGGAAAGTCTTTTTCCGGGTGAGGACCATCTTTACAAGCTCCAAAGTAAAAATAATGCATGAATATTTCAAAATTATAGTATAAAAGAAATTCGCAATACTTGCACTGAATCGTAAGCATATCTCAGCTTTGACTTGGTTACCATTTATATCCTCTCAAAAACTAAATTACAATGAAAGGTCAAATTTATTAGATAATTTCTCAAGAATGATAAAATTATAAATCATGAGTATTTTGTAAAAAAAAAAAAAAAAAATCCAAAAGATGGAGGACAGTGACATCCATTTTATAAAGGTAAAAGTATGTCCAAGTACTGTCTGTTGTCTAATTTACTATTAATTCATGTTTACTGTCAAATATAAGAAAGGCTAGATAACTACCAAGGGATAATTTGATGTAATACCAAAGATCACACTTAGAGATCTGGACCCTTGTTCTAAAAACAGTGAAATAGATCTTGATTCATGTACCTCTTGTGGCATGAGGTATCTACACTAATAAAAGAGAAAAATGGTAATTGGCGTACGACGATACCCTTTTCATTGGCTAATCAGGGCTATATGCAAATTAACTGCCAACTAAGATTGGCAGTTAACTGCCAACAAGATGGCGGTTAATTTGCATATGTAGGCACAATGCAGGGAGGCGAAAGGGAAAGCAGGAAGAAGCCCCCTGCCACTGACAGTGATCGGAAACCCAGGGGGGAGCTAAGAGCTGG